>NC_138198.1:7842330-8516697 GCF_964194105.1 Spermophilus citellus
ACTGGCAATCTTACAGCCCTCATAATCTAATCATTTTAGTTTTGAATATTCCCACATTGCCTAACAAGTGTGCTTGGGGGAGACATCTTTAGATCCAAACCTTAAGAGTGGGCTTCACATTTTTAGATTTAGAGGTAAAGAATATTCCATTTGTGTTCAGGAAAATGGAAAGCCTTTTCATATAACTTATACAATTCTAGGGCAGGATCGGGTGAGGACCTTCTAAGATTTGGTAAGCTTTATAAATGAAAGAAAGAAAAATAGTGTTTTATTACCCCTATTCTTCTGGAGATGGAAGGTCCTTCACTGTAGTCCTGGTGGCCCAGTGACTGGGCTAGTCCTCTGAGCAGGGAGTCTGGCAGCAGCAGAAACAGCAGACTAGAGCCATTGGGTGGGGCCTGAGGGATGGTCACCCAAACCTGAACCTGTGCTTTGTTTGCTTTAGGTAAATTACTTTCATTGGCTATAGACACTTAGAATATTTTACTTACCTGGAATAGTTGGAAATTCTATTTCTAAACAATGGGTAGATCCTCACATTTCCTGATGCAAGGTTTATAAAGAGTCATAGACTTAAATAAGTGGAACATCCTTGTGTGTGTCTTGACTCTGTCATCATGGTGAGCCCTTGCTGTATTCACAATAATAAAAACCAGGTCTGTGTTTTGGCCTTTTGAAGAGGCGCCCAGTGCTAGTCCTACCCTGGACTGCTGTGTCCATTTGCTTGGTCTTGATGGGGCAGAATGTTCTGTAAGGGTCATGGGAGGCCTTGGGTGGACTACGGTTCCAAAAGCTGTCTCTGTTGGAGCTTGGGCCTGACTTCTGCTAGTGCCCAGTGGTAGGGCAGCCAGTCTGCCTGGGTAGGAAGAACAGTGGCTTGGCAGGTTGCTGAGGACCTCTGTAACCCGGCACGATGGGTGCTCCCAGAGGGTGTGAAGCTGCGGCTGCCAGCCCTGGCGCAGGGCTTCAGATATAAGAATTTTTTTATTTTGGGTATTTTATTGTTTTAATTTTTTTAAAAATATATATTTGTAGTTGTTTGCTGGCTTTACTTATTTTTTTAAATCGTAATTTCTTGTTGCCGGTGGTCTTCCTGAGCCTCACTTTCTAGAATGCTTGCTTCATCTGGGTGTTCTGCTTTCTCACTTGGGTATTAGAAGGCTTCAGCCAGACTGTTATTTGCAGATCACTGTTTTCATTTTACTAGTTTTCTGTTCCTGAACTTCATGTTCAGCTTCATGTATTTTAGTCTCTGTCCCTGTCCATTGTTCTGGAGCCCCAGTAACCCTGCCTCCTCTCCTGGACCTCCTGTCTTGCCTTGGCTGTCCTTGCCCCCAGCTTCGCTGCCAGCAGTCGATGGCTTTCTGACAACTGGGTCTGCTTTGAAGATATCCCTGTCCACTCTTGGAGAAACTCCTCTCCCGTTTCAGTGGTAAACACGAACCAGAGACTCCTGGAGGTGTCTGTCCTCCCCTCCCCTGGGTCCTCCACCACAGGACTCCCCTGCCTGACCCTCTCACTGTGCTTCCTCTTGCAGTTCAGGGAATGTCCTCCAGCTCCTGGCCTGGCCTGGCCTCTGTCTTAAGGCTGTCCTAGCAGTGGCTAGTTCTCAGTCATCTCCTTTAGGAGCACCTTATCCTGAGGGCAGTCTGTCAAGGCACAGCAGGAAAACTTTGTTTTAAATGTGCGTTACTTGGGGCGTTGGCTGTGGCTCAGCATTAGCACACTTGCCTGGCGTGTGTGAGGCTCTGGGTTTAATTCTCAGCACCACATATAAATAAATAAAATAAAGATCTATAAACAACTAAGGGAAAAATATTTTTTTAAAAATGTGCTTTACCAGAAGCCTTCTCCGACTTTACATTTTTTTATGTCTTCATTGTGTTCAAGCTGTGTGTCCCTCAGAGCCAGGGTATAGCAGTTGGGTCTGGTTCTGAGTAGTAAGGAGGCTGGGCATTACAGGGTCTCCAGGACCCAGGAACAGAGAGCAGCCAGCCCTCAGCCTTGCCTTTCAGAGTAGGATCATGGCACCTTTGACACCTTTAAATATATCAAATATTCTTCCTGTTTTTCAAAAACCTAACCTGAATATGGAGAAAAAATGGAGGAGGACAAGATGAGGTGGTTCGGCTAACCCTTCTGGTCTTATTAGTTGCTCTTTATAGTTTTTATATTTCTTTGCTATTTTTACTGTCATTTGAAGTCTGATAGTAGCTCAGGTCCATCTCTTGAGGCTTCTCAGATGGACGCCCTGGGTGCTGTAACCCCTGCTGCCAGCACTGCAGTTGCAGCCTAGTGCCTGCTGTGCCTGACCCTTGTGCAGGGAGCAGTGGCTGGAGGAGCCTGTGGTCTCAGGTACTGTATGGAGGCACCTTTTGTCCCAGAAGAGCTGCTGAGTGTCAGGCACTTGGAGGCATCATTGTGTGATGCATAAGGGAACTTCTTCGTGGGAGATAGGTTGGTGAGCATGTGGCTTCATCTTTCTGAAATCCTTTTGAAAATTAAGTTGAATATAAATTGTAAATAAATAAAAAGATGGGCTTCATTTGTTTTGCCTTTTTCGTCATAGCAGGGTGTAGTTTGACTTCATGAACCTTCTAGAGAAGGACCCATTGCTGGCTTATGAGTGTTAAGTTAACTTAATGCAGTCCCTTCCCACTAAGTCATCCTGTTGTTCAGTAAGTAAGGAGCTAAGAAAAACTTCCTAAAATCTAAGAACTTCCATGAGTTCTAGAGAAAATAATGCTGAAAGACAAATAGATGAAATACTTGTCTTTTTTTTTTCTTTTTACATAACTTGAATGTGGGGAAAAATGGAGACAGACAAAATGAAGTGGTTCTACTAAACCTTCTATTCTTATTAATTGATCATCACAGTTTTGACATTTGTTTTCCATTTTTACTGCTTTTAGAATTTTGTGTTACCTTTTTTTTCTGATTACAAAAAGAATATGAAAAAAAATCAAACAACATAAAAATAGGTAATGTGGAAATGAAAGCTACTTACAATCCAACTCCTGAGAGGCAACCACTTCTAAAAGATCTTCCAGAATTTTTTAAAAAATGTACATTCTCTTGGTAGTTGTCACTATTGTCACGCACATTAACTATGTATTCTTTTTTTTTTTTTTTTTTTTTATACCAGGGATTGAACCCAGGGGCACTTAACCACTAAGCCACATCCCCAACCCTTTTTTGGATTTTATTTAGAGACAAGGTCTTGCTGAGTTGCCAAGTGCTAGCTGAGGCTGGCTTTGAACTCTTGATCCTCTTGCCTCTCCCTGGGATCACAAGTGTATGCCACATGCCTGGCTACCTGTGTGTTCTCAATGGTTCACGTAAACCCTTTAGAGTACAAATTGGCTGTGCGGGGCTTTAAGCTCTGAGGTCTTGAAAACCTGCATTTAGTAAGAAATTTATTCTTTGCTCATTTTTTATTTATATGTGGAATTGTTAAATGGAATAATTTTAAATACAAGACTAAACAAGACTGCTTTCCTTATACCTTCCAATCAGAGATTCCTTCTCTGTTTAAAAATAAAGGTGAAAGGCGTGCAGTTCTGAGGAATTTGCTGGAATATGTTGGGATGCAGGAGTAGCTTTTCTGATTATGTTTTAGATGGGTCCTCTGTCACAATGCTGGGAAGAGAGGGACATCATATTTCTTTTAGAATGCTCCTACATGGAGGGCGTCAGACTTCTTTGTGGTCCTCTTCTTGCAGTAGATGGCTGGCTAGTATGGGCAGGGCCCCCAGAAGGAGACCTGCTCAGTCTGAGTGGGTCTGAGATGTGGTGGGCGATGGAGCACTGGGGTTAGGGAGTGAACGCAGGACCTCATGGACGCTTGGCAAGCGAGTTCAGCTCTTCAGAGGGCCCTGGAGGAGACGGAGGAATCATTATGCTGGAATGTTCTGGTTTTATTTTGAATAAGTCGCATAACATCAGTCTTAAAAATAACCGTGTAAACATTTTCCAGCTCATTTCCTACCCTTCAAGGCTGAGGCCTCTGCCCTGTACCTCACCTGCCTCTGGCACTTCCTGCTCAGAATACCCACTTGGCTCTGAATGTCATCACAGCACTGCTTCCTTATCCCTGTCCCGCACTGCCCCTTGTCCCAAGTGGGTGACAGGTTCTGCCCTCACCTGCCAACCACACGTTGGAGGCTCCAGGCAGCTCTCACCCTGGAGGAGGTCACTTTTCTTGATACCCGACCACATGTTGGTCCCAGCAGCTCCAGGCCTGAGTGTGTGTGCCCTCTGGCTTCATGCCTCTGCCCCCCCTCCCCCCCCCCCCGCCTTATCCAGGTTGGCTTCCCTTCCTCATCTTTTTGCCATGTCTGGGAGACACTGGCCTCTCTGTCTTTGGCATGAACTCTCTTCATCTTTACTGGGACCCACAGCCTGCAGGTTGTTTTTGCCTCAGCTTTCTTTAGTGGAGTCCCTTCTTCTCCTTGCCCGGACACTGGGTGCTCCCACAGCTACTACTAGAGTAATCCTCTCCCTCTTTGTTTTCAGTAAAGCTTTATTGAGATATATTGTTCACATACCATAAAATCCCAGGACTTCAAACAATTTAATGGTTTTTAGAATTCAGAGGTATGCAATCATTATTCATATCTAATTTTAGAATATTTTTGTTTCCCTCAAAAGGAACCATATACTCAATAATGTTCTTTTTCTCCCCCCCCCCCAACCCCATGGCAAACACTAGCATACTTCTGACTCTGTGGCTCATCTATTCTGGACATTTCATTATAAAGAGTCACATAATATGTGGTGTTCATGTCACGTTTCTTTCACTTGGCATAGTGCTTTCAGTTCCTCCTTGTGGCATATCTTGGCACTGCATTCCTTTTTATGACTGAATAACATTCTGTTTTATGGATATGCCACAGTTTATCCATTCATCAGCTGATGGGCATTCGAGTCATTTCTACTATGGGGTGATTCTAAACAATGCTGCTGTGAACATGTGTGCACAAACTTTTGTGTGTTATGTTTTCAGTTCTCTTGGGTGTAGACCTAGAATTGACTTGCCTGGGTCACGTGGAAATGCTGCGTTTAATGTTTTGAAGAACCACCATTCTGTTCTCCACAGCAACTGCACAGTTTACCTTCCCTCCAGCAATGGGTGAAGGTTCTGATTTCTCAACATCCGTGCCAACACTTGTTATTGTCTGCTGTTTTATTTTAGCCACCTGCTGAGTTCAGTGAGATTTCTCATTTTGGTTTTGATATGTATTTCTCTGATGACAGTCATGTTGAGCTATTGTGTTTAGTGGTCATTTCTCTTTGGATAATGCCTATTCAGATTCTTGGCCTACTTCTAAAGACAGTTGTTTGTCTTTTTATCATTGAGTTGTAAGAATTTTTAATACATTCCAGATGCAAGTCTTTTATCAGATATATGATTTGCAAATATTTTCTCTCCTCCCATGGTTTTCTTTTCTTTTTTTTTTCTTTTTTTTTAAAGAGAGAGTGAGAGAGGAGAGAGAGAGGGAGAGAATTTTTTTAAATATTTATTTATTTATTTTTTAAAAATATTTTATTTTTTAGTTCTCGGCGGACACCACATCTTTGTTGGTATGTGGTGCTGAGGATCTAACCCGGGCCGCACGCATGCCAGGCGAGCGCGCTACCGCTTGAGCCACATCCCCAGCCCATGGTTTTATTTTCTTGCTGGTGTCCTCTGATAGCTCTCAGACTTGAGCTCTCTCAGCATACACTTACACTGCTTGTGGGTCTGTCACTCACTTGTCCTCACTTTGTCATTCCCTGCTCCCCTGGCCCTTTAAACAGTGCTTGAGGGCCCACGTCCTCTGGGTTTCATTGTTCCTGGTCCTCTGGTACTCCACTGTAGCACTGTCCTTAGAGCCACCAGCTGGTTCTTGTCTTCACCTGGAAGGACGCTCTTGGTATCCTAAACCTGAATCTCCTTCATTTCTCTTCGGCCTCCATTGCTGACAGAGGTGACACTTGGTGCTGGCTTTCTAGAGCCTCACTGGCCTCCTGGTAGAGCATCTTAAACCGGCTACACCACATGGCCTGTCTTATCTGCCTGCCCGGAGTCTCGACCTGTACAAGTGCCAGTCTGTGCCCTCTGCTCGCAGAGAAGCTCACTCGAGCAGGTGGATGCCACTGTGAAGATGAAAGAAGGGTCCAAGTGGATGAAGAGATGAACTGTGTTCAGGGGTCAGGTGACTCTGGTGTGAAGATGTCCCTTCTTCCCAATCATATCCCAGCAGGAGTTTCTATAGACACTGAAAACATGCTGACTTTAAAATTCATGTGGAATGTCAAAGGACAGGGATAGCAGCACTTTTCAAAAGGAAGAACAAATTTGGATGGCTTAATACTACCAAATTTCACTCTGAGGCTACCATAATAATTCTGGCTGGTCGTATAGATCAGGGTACCAGATTAGAGTCCAGAAGTAGACCCAGGTAGAAATAAATGGTCAGTTAAGTGGGGAAAGAATCATTTTTACAACAAATGGATATCTATATGCAGAAATAAAAAGAATGCAGAAATTAACTATAGGAAAATGTAACGAAATCTTTATGACTTTGAGTCACACAAAGATTTCTTAGTTAAAAATAAAAAGCAGTGGAGGGGAAGTTAGGGGGCATGGGGTTATTGACAGTGGTGGAATGTGATGATCACTATTATCCAAAGTATAGGAACAAAGACACGAATTGGTGTGAATATACTGTGTATACAACCAGAGATATGAAAAATTGTACTCCATATGTGTAATAGGAATTGTAATCATTCTGCTGTCATATATAAATTTAAAAAAAATGAAAAGCAAACAACAGAGAAACTATTTGCAGAATAGAATGTCTCTGAAAAAGTACTTATATCCAAAATATAAGAATGATACAATGAGAAGTCAGCCCAATAACAGATGGGCACAGACTTTGAGCAGGCATTTTAGAAAATGTTCAATAATTACACAAAGAAATACTTCACATAGCTGAGGGAATGCAAATTAAAGCCACCATGAGATATCACAACTAACAACCAATGGACTGAGTGAAAGAGACTAATAATGCAGACGTTATGGAGGACCTGAGCAAGTGCAGATTTCTCCGTGCTGTGGAGTGGAGAACTCGAGGAAAGGCCAGTTGGAAAAGGGCTTGGCGGTTCTTTATAAGTTTCGACATACCCTTGCCATATATCCAACAGTCTTACTCCTCAATATTTACCCTGAAGAATTGAAAGACCATGTTTACACAGAGACTTGTGTCTGAATGTTCATAGCATCTTTATTCATTATAACCAGATTCTGGAGTTAGCCCGAGCATCTGTCAGCTGGTGAATGGATGGATAAATAGCAATAAATGGAACCCACTACTGATCTTGAAATATGCATGAATTTCAGGAGCATTATTTTCAATGAAAATTCAAACCCAAAGGAAATCTATATGACTGCCTTTATATAAAATTCTAGCAAAGACAGAACTACAGTGATAGAAAGCAGAGCAGAGGTTGCCTAGGACTGGAATGGAAAGGGGATTAAAAGTTGGCTGGGGTTGTGGCTCAGCGATAGAATGCCCGCCTCGCACGTGCAAGACCCTGGATTCGATCCTCAGCACCACATAAAAATAAAAGAATAAAATAAAGGTATTGTGTCCAATTACAACTAAAAATTTTAAAAAATTAAAATAAATTAATAAATAAAATTTAAAGTTTCCAAAAGCAGAATAAAATACCAAATACCAAGAAAATGTAAAAGAACTTAGGAGGACCTAATAAGAGAGTTGATATGGAACTATAATCTGATTTAAGCAAAACAAGCACATGTTTTTACATTTTGCACACTTATTTTTAATTTTGCTTCTTTTAGTATTTGGATTTCTAACATCAAGTTAATATTTTCTAAACATCTTTGTAAAGAAAATGTTCTTTGTTCACCATGAATTAATATGCCGTAAAGTACAGCATAGTGTAACTAAATGCATTCATCTTCCCCTATTCCAGTGTCAGTTTTAGACCACAATTTAAAATGTACTTTATAAACATATAAACGAGTTTCTAACTCGTTTATGCCCCGGGGAAAACTGACTTGTAATGAGTTGTTATCATCCTCCACTTACTTCCTCCCCCCACTCAGAGTACACACACTCTTACGTGGGCAACTAAACAGGTTTTACCACTTCACAGGCTCACAGTTAGTCGCTTTAGTGTCCTGAACATCCAAGGATTTCAAATTTCTACCAGTATAAGAAAAAAGACTCAGGGGGCTAAACTCCATATATCCTGTCTGAGGCGAAATGCTGAGGATGAAGATTATTTAAAGACTTGATGACTTCCTGAGCCACAGGTGCTGACATGAGATTACTCACACACCCTCATTTCCAGGGGAGTTCACTGGCTCTTACATTCTTCCCTGGGTGGGGGAACTAACCTGATTGTGTTAAGAAACTCATGTGTATACATGTGTTCATCTGAGTCTTGTGGCCAGCCTGATTCAGAAGTTCTTTTCCTTAAAAATGCAATGTGGCAAGATCAGCCCTTGGACACCAAAGTGCTCAGGTCTAAGTGTGCATCGGGGGGAAAGCAGTCATCCTCACAGTAGTGAGAAAGTGGGACCTTGGGAGGGAAGGGAAGGGGTCTTCGGAGTAGGGAAAGCCTGGCCACTGGGAAGGACCAGAGATGGCCCCAGGTGGTTGTTTGTCCTGCTGCCTTTTGTGTTCCTAGTGCTTGCCCTCCTGTGTCAGAGCCCCAGAGCCAGGGCCAGGGAGCAGGCAGCGGGGCACGCAGGAGAGGGAGGGAGCCTGGGCCGTGGCAGCCGAACCTTAGAGGCAGCGAGAAGAAGACGTGCAAAATAAATAAATGATATTTGATGCAATGTGGATATAAGAGTGGTCCCTCTTCCCCTGATGAAGGACACTAAATGGTAGACAGGTTCAGTTTCTTGTGAGTGCATAATTATGAGGTGTTCTACATAGAAGAACACTGACATTAACAGTTGTTTAAAGGAAAAAAGAACCAAAATGAAGAAAAATCTTGAATGAGAATATCTGTTCTTTAAAAAGGGAAAGTGTGACCCAATGTAAAACTAAAACACCAATTAATATGGAAAATGCTCATTTTCTTTGTCTTGTAAAACAGACAAGGTGAGGTTTTAAGGCTATTTAGAATTGAAACATCATCAATACAAAAATGGAACATGGTACAGTGATTTGGCCTCCTGAAGAAGTAAATGTCTGCCTAAAACAAAATGTCCATCCTGATGTATCAAAATACTGTATCTGGAAACCAACCCCCTCCCAGTCTTTCTGGGGGGCAGCTTCCCTGTAAGCCACGTGAGCAGTGGAAGCAGATTCCTGAGATTGGACCTGTGTGGGGAGGACCCTCATATCTCTGGAGAGGGACCTGCCATCTTGCCCTTGTGCAGAAGTCTTGTATTTCCATCATGTGAAAGTCAAGACCCCTTCAAGTTATTCTTTCTAATGGTAAATTTAGAAAGCTTTTAAGAGTTTTTAATCAACAGTATTACAAGAAAAAGCATACTGGATTTAAATGGGCTCCTCTGAGTCCTGTGGTATGATAGGCTTGATTTAAAAGCTGGACTGTGATATGGTGACATAATTTAAATGAATTCACAGCTGTAGGAAAATGTTTTATTTTAAAAATATAACCAAGAATGAGACTGCAGAATCGCAAGCAGTGAACTGCTTGGAAGCAGTGAATAAGTACATAAATGCTTCTTCAGCAGGCTCTTCTAATACTTTGCCTTCAGGAACCTGACAGTTGTTTTCTGTGGGTCTCAGCTGTTATAGTGTACTGTGCCCAACTTCCCTTAACATGGCTCTTGAAAGGCTAAAACAATTGACTGAGTTTAGCAGCTGTAAAGAATGAAAGATCTCAAGGGGTCGTCAGCAAATGACTGCAGAGAGGCTTCCTGAAGTCCCCTTGGGTGTGGTCCCATTGCTAAGTTGCAGTCTTGTGCTCTCCACCACCCTGAGGGTCCCTCCCTCTCCTCCATCAGTGAGAACACCTGCAGCTTTTTGCAGAAGGTGTTCCTGGGCATGTCCAGCTGCTCGTGGATGGGTCTGAAACCTCATGCTGTATGGCCTCAGCACAAGTGCCCTCTCAGGGCCAATTCCATGAGTGTGGCCAGCCAGTGTCCCCACCACCACCCAGCCCCAGGGCTTTAGAGTCCAAGAAGGTCTTTGTTGTTGTTGTTTTTTAAAATCCAAAGTAAAGGTTGTACAGAGTGGTCAAAGGACAGCTTATCATGGGTGACACAGGGACACCTACTGGATTATCAACCATGACCTATCACAGAGCCAGCAGCAGGTTGCTGGGTAAGGTCTAATGGTGCCAGTGTTTATAAGCACTTCCCACATTGTTCTCGTTTGTCAATGATGTGTAAAAATCATAGTACAAAGCTTTAGGTCTGGAAATTTGGAAAGAGATGATGCCAAAAGTGAAATCTCTCACAGAAGAATATTTTTGCACAGAGACGATGATCATTTCTAGGCAAATGGTGCCTATTTATTATTTAATTTTCTTGCCTGAAAGCAAAGGGTTGGGTTAAATATTTTGGAGGTCTTTTCTAGCCCTAAATTTTTTTCTTTCTGGCAAAGCAAATAACAGTGAAATTGCCATGAAGTGCCATGATAAAAGGCAATTGATTTTTTTGCTCCCCCTGCCCTCCACTACTGGGAATTGGACCCAGGGGCTCTGTACCACTGAGCTGCATCCCCAGGCATTTTTACTTTTTATTTTGAGACAGGATTTCATAAAGTTGCTCAGGCTGGTCTGGAACTTGCGATCCTCCTTTCCCAGCCTCCCTAGTGGCTGCCATCACAAGCGTGTGCCATCACGCCTGGCAACATTTGTATTTTTAATGAAACAATTTACCTTCTATTCTAACAAACAGAAAGTACATTTGTTTCCAACTTTGGAACTGTTGCAGTTTATTTGATTTTTTTCTTCCCAAATGTTAACTTTTTGAGCTAAAAATTTAAAACAAAAGCTGAATAAAGGAAAGGAGGAAATGGAACTAATATTTTGTAGCCTGCCACTCACTATATGGCAAACACTTCTGTTACTTGGTTTGAGCGTGGATTTTGTTTTTATGAGCAGACAAGGACAGAGTAACCCTCCTGTGTGGTGACTGCTGATGTTGAGTCACTTGCTATTTGGGAAGATTTTGAATAAACAGGTCTTGATATCCCCCCACCCCGTTTATTTTGATGGGTAACCATCATCTACATGGTATGGATACCTATATGCATACCTTTGTTTCAGTGTGCTAGAGGATCCTGGCACCAAAATTAATTCCATGGTAAATCCTTTTGAAACTCATTGCACGTTTTGCTATGGTAAAAGCATCACTTAGCATGTACTGGAGGCAGTGTGCTTTTAGCTCTTGGGTACAGTAAAGCCCTGCTGGGTATCCCTATACTAGTGCATTTTTTCTGTCCACTGGCTGCCTTCCTTGAGGAAGGGTAGGGACTGTGGTGTGAACAGGCCCTTAGGCCTCAGAGCCCCCCTCTTATACAGTGTAGATCAGGGGCTTTATCCTGAGCTGTATTTAGAAGGCTAGATTGGGAGCCATCCAGGGGAAAGGTGGGTCTGGCTATAGAACGGTCATGGAGGATGGGATGGAGTATGGCTGTGCAGTTAGCATGTCATAAAGGGTAGTGTTTGCAGCATGAGCTAAGCTAGTGTCGTCTAGCCACTCAGAAAAGTTTAGAGGACACTTTATATGATCTGGCTGGGCCCTATGGCACCTTCCTGTAATCACAATGACTTGGGGGGGCTAAGATGGGAGGATCGGCACAAGTTTGGGGTCAGCCTCAGCAACTTAGCAAGACCATGAGCAGCTTAGTGAGACCCTGCCTCAAAAAATAAAAAAGGCCTGGGATGTAGCTCAGTAGTAGAGCACCCCTGGGTTATATATCTATATAGATAGGATCTGTTCACTTCAAGGGTCTTTGAGCAGCAGTGTTGTGGGGGTGTGGCAAGACTGCACATGGGAATAAAAGCAGCAGATTCCGTTGTTTCCTTTTGAAGCAGAATGGTGTCTGACAGAGCTGCCCAGGTGCTTGAGGCATGTAAGTAGGTTTGTACTCCCTCCTGACGGGGGGATGAAGGGGTCCATAGTTTGGACATTTTTATATCTAGTAACTTCTTTTCTTGGTGAGAACTGTCATGTTTTTGTTTTGTGTGTGAAATCATCTAAAATTACTGTGTGTTTCAGGGAAAGAGAGTTGTCACTGGCTTGTAGAGTTGAGGGATTTGAGTAGTTAGCTGGTCACATGCACACAGAGAACAAGGCTGAGGCCTGGCCACCAGGGATCCTCCACAGATGTGCTGCCCCTCCTGGTGGCATGCTCACTGTGAGCAGAGTGCCCAGTGTCTCCCAGCAGGAGCAGGAGAGGAACATAGGGCGGGGCAGCTCAAGGCTCTCGTTCTGACCCTGCTCTCCCTGTGGTCACGGCAGCCTTCTCACTTGCCTGTGGGATTGTTGGAACATCCCTTAGAAGTTGGAGCATGGACAGGCTGACCTAGGACCTAGTGTTCACCACGTGTCTGCTATGAGCATGAGTGTGACAGTAGCTTTTCACATTCTGCAGAGAACTCTTGAGTTTCTAGGAAGGTGTGGTGCTTTGGAGGCTCTTATTATTCCATTTTCCTCCTCTGGATACTCGTGATCTAAAGGAAGGGAATGTGCTGCCTTAGGAGGTGAGGAGCAGCTACTCAACCATGGGGAAAACATGTTTTAATGAAAGAATCTTTTTTTTTTTTTAATGTAGTCTTGTGCCTCTGAAAGTTTGTATGATAATAACTTCAAAGTATAAATATGTATGTCTGCCAGAGATTTCTTTCATTTTCTTTGCTTAGGTTGAATTTTTCTATCCTATTTTCGCCCCCCTGTCCCTCATGTCAACATAATTATCTCAGCATTAGAGGCTGGAAGTCCAAAATGGGTCTCCCTGGGCTGAAGTCAGAGTATCAGCAGGCTGTGTTCCCTTTGGCAGCTTCAGGGAGAATGTTCCCTTGTCTTTGCCACCTTCAGCTGCTGCCCGCATTCATGGGCCTGTGGCCCCCTCCTCTGTCGTCAAAGCCCGACCCTGTGATTAGGGGGACCTCTCCATGTAGTCCTGAACAGTATTCTTATTTTAAGGCCAGGTGACTAGTAATCTCAGTTCTATCTTGCCACCCAGTGCAGCATATTCATAGGCTCTGGAGAGCGGGATGTGGTTGGTGTTTGGAGACTGTCATTCTGCTGACCCCAGAGCTTTTATCAGATGTCTTTGCCTTTTTAAAAAATCCATTAACTTTTTCTGATGCCAGCTCTTGGATAATGAGATGTTCCTACACTGTATTTCATGTTCTGTCATTCTTCAGTCAGACATGCCCTTCATCAGGCAGTGGTACCATTGTTCCATAGTTCAGAGCTAAATTTGGCCTTTTACTGTGGGTCCAGCACTTGGTGATTGCCTTTATTCCTGTAGTTTTGTAGGGAGTCCTAAGTTAGTGCTGCGGATGGCTCCAGGGCCTCTCTCATGAGTTGCTTTGTGCTTAGCATCCGGGGGGCACAGTTCCTATTGTCAGACTTCGAAAGCTAACTAAAGGTTGTCAGTGCTCTTTTAATCTAACAGAGTTTTAGCAGCTGAGTTGTATTTCATCAACTGAAAGGAAAGTCCAGGTCTGGAGCTTCAGAGCATGGGAGACTTAGGGAAGCTATAGGGCTGAGATGGATGCTAGGAGGCCCCAGGGGAACCTAGAAGGCAGCACCATGTTGGAATTTCTGGACCCTGCATCCTGATGTGCCCTGCTCTGTGTCCCATGCCCACTGCTGACATGTGCATTTGCTTCTCAGGTCCGGGCCCACCAGCTGGTCTTGCCACCCTGCGATGTAGTGATCAAAGCTGTTGCTGACTATGTCCGCAACATTCAAGACACCTCTGACCTGGATGCCATAGCTAAAGATGTTTTCCAGCATTCACAGGTAAAAAAAGCAAGACTCAGGGTGGGCCTTTGCATGGTGGTGTGGCTGGTTTGGGAAGGGGACTTAGGAGGTGCGAACTGACTGTGTATGTCTGGCTGGGCCATACACGCCATTCTGAAGGAGCCCATGGCTAAGGAGCCAGGCTCCCACCAGATGGTCTGAGTCAGTTCCAAATTATAAGGGTTTCAAGTAGTTGATGGCTGAGTCTGCTGCTCCGAGTTCTCTATCTTAAAAAGACCTGTATTCCAGAGTGGGCAGAAGATCAACTGAATGAAATTGGTCAGATGGTGTGAATTCCCGATTTGTCTGTATCCTTTAGGGGATAGTCAGGGATTTTCTTCTTTGGAAAGTAAGGCATGTGAACAAGTCAGTGTTAGTGGAATAGGTAAGGTTTGGGGGACTTGTTTTTGTCTAGACATATTCCTGATCAGTGTGCTGCAGTCTGTTCCACCAGCTGCAGGTGGCAGGTTGGGTCTCTTGGTAGGACCAGTGACTGCAGAATTGAAGTCAAAGAAGTAAGTCATAGAGCCAGGGCCCAACTCTGCCACAAGCTCACAGTTCTGCTTTTCTAACTGCATTGCTTTAAAATAATTTTTGATTTGATTTTTTTCAGTAGTAACCTCTTGATTTTTTTTTCCCTAAAGGTTTTAATGTCATTCTAAATTCTTATCTAACTTGAAAGGCTACAGATTATTATACATGTGCTGAATTATAAAAGTATGTTCATACACATGACTAGTGGCATAACTAAGGTTTTCCTACATCTGTTTCAGTCTAGAACAGATGACAAAGTTATTCGATTTAAGAGAGCAATTGGATATTACTCAGCGACTAGTAAGCCTATGTCATTTCATCCATCACATTACTTAGGTAAGTAAATAAGGCCTCTCTGTATCATATTGACCTTGCAATAATGCAGAGGTTTGCCAACTTCACCAAGCAAGTCTTGTTCTTTGGAAGGGTGAATTTCTGCATTTATGCCCATAAGTGTAGCTGAACTTGCTAGTAATCCCCGAGGATATTGAGGAGCAAGGGCAAACTTGACAGACTTCTTAGAGAAAAGCGGAGGCCATCGAGTCACAGGCTAGAGATCTTGGTGTCTCTGACTCTTTGGACACAAGAGAGCCTCTTGGTCTGTAAATGACTTCATAAGTACAGTGGATTTGTAGTTATTTTTTTCATTTCTCAAAAAGACCAGAAAGATCAAAAAGATCATATTTGAAATTGGGGACCCAAAATAATTGTAAGCCTGAAGCCTGCTTGCATATGATGTCTCACAAGAAGCTGTTGGGCAATGAGCCATGAGCATGCTCCTCTTTTCTAAATCTAATCTGCCTTAAAACGGTCCAGAGTGGTAAAGTTTGTGCAGTAGTGCCCAAGTCTGTTGGAGTCGTCTCATTTGCTTCATGTCAGCTGTTAATAATAGAAGGCATGTTCAAGAGATTGTTGTAGGAATTAGACTTTTTGTTGGTTCCTGAAGTTTAATTCCAAGGTTGAAAATGTCCCTAAGAGCTGCCTCTGACTGTAGGAGCTTTTCTCCACGGACTCCGTTCAGTGCTGCCTGTGTGCTGGACACTGGGGACATAGCTCAGTGACATGAAGGCTTGGGCTGACTGCACAGATGGGGATGAAGAAGGTGTGGGGCCAGAGAGCCAGGGCTGCCTGGCTATCTTTGGCGACACAGGTAGCAGTAGCCTTCTGATGGGATACCTGTTTCATTCTTCTTCCCTACAGTTCATTATCCTCACAGCAACCAGAGTAGTGTTTAAAAATGTGAACCAGATCATGTGTACAATCTCCCCTGGCTTCCCACTGCTCTGGGAGTAACCTCCAGCTCCTTACCCTGCTCACTGAGACCCAGGCGACCTCCCAGTCTTCTTTCTTGCCGTGAATGCACTGAGCTGGCTTTTGCCTGGGGCCTTCTCACTAGCTCTTGGGCCTGGAGGGCTCCCTTCCCTAATCTCCTGTGTTTGGGTCCGTCCAGGCTTGCTGGTTCCTCCTCCAAGGCTGCTAGGCGTCTCCGTTGCTGTACCCTGGTCAGCCGCGCTGCTTCACCTCTTCCCAACCTGAGAACATAGAGACCAGGGCCTGTCTTGTATCCCTGGTAGAGGAAGCCTTGACTGAATGAATAATTAATCCATTAACTGTTTTTAAATCAGCAGAGTGAAATAATATGGTATATTTGAGGATTATCCCTGGAGAAGGGGAGAGAGTATGCTTTTATGTCAGTATCATACTTTACACACAGAAGATGTTTAATAAGTGCTTGTTGGTACATCAGAGAGCATGAATTGAGCTCTAGAACCTGTACCTGAGTGTTGGGCCCCACCACTTCCTGGCCTCAGGCTCCCTGTACTATTAGAATGGTGTCATTATCTGACTGTTAAAAAGAATATATGTGAAGAACTTGTTCAATAGCAGATGCCGTTATTGTTATTCTTGTAAACCTAAAAAGGCCCCAAAAGATTGAATGTTAAAGTGAAGGAAGCCTGGACACACTTAATGGAGGTAGACTGGCATCCTCAAGTATCTCCATTGATATTCTGCTCCTCTTGTGTATTAGTTTGTTCTTTTGCTGCTATAACAAAATATCTAAAACTGGGTATCCATAAAGAAAAGAAGTTTATTTACCTCACAGTTCTGGAAATTCAAAGTCCTGTCATTGACATCACCTCAGCTCTTGAGGACCTTATGGCAGGTGGGACCACAAAGGCAGGAGTGTTTGCTGAAGTGAGAGGTCAAATCACAAAGCATGCCGCCAGAGATAGACTGAGGTTCCACTGTCTATACTGGGAGTAGCAACCCTGGTGGCCTAACTAACGACCTCCCACTAAAGTTTTCTCTCTTGAAAGTTCCATCACTTCCCACACCACCAAACTGAGGACCAAGATTCCAGCACATGAACCTTCAGGAGACAAATTACATCCAAACCATAGCATATGGTACAATCTCTGTGGCATTTGTAGCTTAAGCAGTTGTTACAGTTTACTTGGGAGTAGAACTTTTATTCAGAAGGGGAGAAATAGGAAAGTAACTGTGGAGAAACACAGTATAGTCACTCTGCTTATCTACAGGTTCTGCAAATTCGATCAATTGAGTCAAAAGTATTTTGGGGGAAAAAATTACCTGTACTGAATATACACAGAAGCTTTTTCTTATTATTATTCCCTAAGTAGCACAGAACAAAAGCTATTTATGTGCATTTATCTTGTATTAGGTTCTATAAGTCATCTAAAGGTGATTTAAAGTACACTGGAGGAAGTGTGTAGGTTATATGCAAATCTATTCCATTTTATATATGGGACTTGGAAAATGTGTGGTTTGGATATCTTTGGGGAACCAGTCCTCTGGGGATACAGAGGGACACCTGTACACCTAACATTTAGGATTGATCTGAGTTAATGATAACCAGTTTGAAGATGTTTTTTATAAGTGAGGTGAGTTTTAAAACTTAATTTAAAAATATGTAATATTTAGCTGGTGGCACATGCTGTAGTCCCACCATCTTGGGAGGCTGAGGCAGGAAGTTTGCAAGGGACCAGTCCAGGTAACTTAGTGAGACCTTGTCTCAAAATAAAAAGAGTTTGGGATGATGCTCAGTGGCCAGGAGAACTTCTGGGTTCAATCTCCAATACCACAAATAATGATAAATGTTCTACCAAGTGCTTTCATTTTCTTAATTAATCATTAAGTGACTTGATAAGTTGTTTCATAGATTTGACTCTGAATTCAGTTTCATTTTCTCTTTAACCACACAGTTATTCATGAAGACAGGGGTATATTGGTAAAGAATTTGAGATTTTAGAGTGTTATTTTCAGGCAGGCTAGTACAGGTGATAGCTCCCTGTATATCCCCTGTATAAAGCCTTTCATTGTGGTGCCAGCTGTTGCAGAAATCAGAATTGCATGCCTGTGGGCCAGCCAACAGGTGCAGACACAGCACAACATCGGGGCAGGGCGTGGGGCGGTGTGGAACTCAGGGTGTCTGCTGTGTGGCTGGAGGTGAGGCTACAGAGAAATGAGGTGAGACTGGGAAGGCAGGTTCATCCCAAGCTGCATAGACACAATCTGAAACCTGCAAACATGGATTTTTAGTTTTTTTCTGATCAATCTAGAGACACAGCAGCGTGGAGAGAGCACTTGCTGGGTTTTAGTTCCTTCCCGGTGTGTCCTCTCAGTGAAAACAACAGGACAAGGAGAAGCGGTGTCTACTTCCCTGGGGAGCTGCTTTCTTGGCATCCCAAGTGAGATGAGAGGGGGGTGTTTTTTATAAGTGACAGGCAGTGGTGAGTGGTTCTTGGTGAGCGTGCCTGTAACAGAGCGGATGTCATCATGCCATTCTGTAGGAAATCACTGTGAATTTTGAACAGCCGATGTGAGGGCATAATTTTCATGTTTGTTGAAACCTGTCTTCATTGATTATTTTAGAAACTACAATGTGTGAAGAATTTTTTAAACCTTTTTAAGAAAATCATGCTAGCAGTTTAGATATCTATGGGGCGTAAAATGGTGTGCATTGGCTCTAGCCAGAGGCTTATAAACCTGGCTGGAATTTTAGATTCTCCCTCGAACTGCTATATCAGGAATTCAGTTGGGACTCAGGTGTCTGTCTGTAACGTTCAGCTTCTTGTCCCCATAACGAGCATGGAGTCTAGTTAGGAAGAAAAGACGTGTATTTAGCCCACAGTTTGGTAGGTGCAAGGGTGTGGTGCTACAGAGACTCATTTCTGGGGACAGCCTTCTCATCTGCATCATATGATGGCAGATGGCCGTGTGGGAGCGTGTGTGGGAGCAGGTGATCACATCCAGATACAGGAAGCCAGTGAGCTGGGTGGGGCCAGGCCAGGCTTTGATAACCAGCCTCTGGAGATCACCACCAAGAGGGTCATGTGAGAACCACCTGCATCCTTTCCAAGGTCAGTGACCTCAGTGGACCGAAGCTTTCCCTCCAAGCCCCACCTGTTAAAGGTCCACACCACCCTAACACCATCACCCTGGGAATCAGGCTTCTAACACATCAGCTTTTGCAGGGACATCTAGCATCCAAACCATAGCATTGTATTTAAAGAAACAAGTTTCCTTGGCCTGGCTGTCCATCCTGGCATTTGGAAACCACCACTCAGCCTCTGTTTCCTCCTTTTTAACCTGTGGGCCTTTGCAGTGTTGAAAAGAAAACTCAGGCTGGGTGCGGTGGTGCACTCCTGTTGGGGAGGCTGAGGCAAGGGGATCATGAGTTCAAAGCCAGCCTCAGCAAAAGTGAGACCCTGTCTCTAAATAAAATACAAAACAGGACTGGGGATGTGGCTCAGTGGTTGAGGGCCCCTGGGTTCACCCCTACCCCCACCCCCACTGATTTCCCAACAGTTACTGAGGGTCTAAGGAAGGACGTAGGCATGCACGACGCACCTTGCCCTGCCCCGGCAGTGCTGTCGCCGGGGAACAGCCTGGGTAGGTGTGGCTTGTTTTGTGTAGTGCTGGGAATGGACTCCCGGGCCTTGTGCAGGCCAGGCAAGTGCTTCACCATTCAGCTACAGCTAGGGGGTATTTTTAAAATTTAATGAATGTATTTTTTTATTATTATTACTATTTATTATCATCATCTACCTGTTGTCTATCCTGTATATCTTACAGTGCTGGGGATTGAACTCAGAGTCCCATCCATACTAAGCAAGTATTCCACCGCTGAGCTGCCTCTCCTACCCTTTTTACCTGCCACCTTTGAATTTGTGATTCTTCTGTCTTAGCCTACTAAGTAGCTGGGATTGTAAATGTGCACCACCATCCCTGGCTACAAATATGGGATGAAGGAAGAATGTGTTTATGACTCCCAGAAACAAGCTACTCTTAGACTTTTAAGAATAAGTACACGGGCTGGGGTTGTAGCTCAGTGGTAGAGTGCTTGCCTAGCACATGTGAAGCGCTGGGTTCGATCCTCAGCATCACATAAAAAATAAACAAACGAATAAATAATGAAGTCATGTCCATCTACAACTAAAAAAAAAATTTAAAAATAACGAAGACGTCAACTTTTTTTTTTTTTTTAAAGTACAGGGCCTGGGGTTGTGGCTCAGCGGTAGAGCACTCGCCTAGCATGGCAAAGTGCTGGGTTCGATCCTCAACACCACATGAAAATAAATAAATAAATAAAGGTATTGTGTCCAACTACAATGAAAAAGTATTTTAAAAAATAAAAATAAAAAAAGTAGTACAGATGTGACGAGTACATATTTTTTTATGCATTTACTGTCATAAATAGTGTGCTGAGACCTGCGGCTCCAGGGGATGCTTGTGGTTGTCCTGTCACAGGTTGTCCTGGTCTGCGGTAGCTCCCCAGTAAGTCACTCTAAATGTAAGCACAAATAAGACATCACAGTTGAGTTCTCAAAAGATTTGCTTTCCTAGTTAAGCCAGAGCCTTCAAAATCACTGATAGAATTTTTAAAGCAACAAATAATAGGTATTAGGGACTGCCAGATTTGTGCATGTAGATTCTGTGCACATAGTTGAGTCCTCATGTACACTTTTAAGACTGCACAGGTGAAGCCCAAGCTCACTGAGGCTAAAGAAATGGCTACTGTACTGGCCTTCCTTGTGAAGAGTAAATGAACTTCCAGTATCCACTTGCTAGAATGGCTTGAATACAAACACTTGCCATCGCCAACCAAATATTGCTGGTACATATGTAAAATAGTGCAGACGCTTTACAGGACAGTTGGACTTTTTTTTTTTTTTTTAAACAATGAAACAAATGAAACACACCTACTCTATGGTCCAGTGTGTTAGCCAGCTTTAGTTGCTGTGACCTACAACAGCTTGGAAGAGGAAGAGTTTGTTTTGGACTTGGTGAGGCAGAAATCATGGCAGAGGAGCATAGCAGAGGAAAGCTGTTAAGCTCAGGGCAGCCGGGAAGCCCCTGGGATGACCACTTTCTCCAGCCATGCCCCACCTGCCTACAGTTACCACCCAGTAGTCCATCAGATGGACTGATCACTGATTAGGTATGGCTCTCGTGACCTCAACAATTTCTCTCCCACGTTAACACAGGAGCTTTTAGGGGACACCTCATATCCAAACAGTAACATCCAGCAAGCATGTCACTTGAGCATTTATCCAAAGAAGTTGAAAACTTATGTCTACACAAAAACCTGCACTTGGATGTTTATAACAGAACTTTATTTACAACTGCCCAAACTTGGAAGCAACCAAGTTGTGCTTAAGCAGGCAATGGATGAAGAAACTTGTTGATTTGTTTGTTCCATGCCAAGCACTGTTGTGGGTGTTGGCCAGTGTGGTTAACAGATGGTCATCATTATTGCTCTTATGGACAAGTGTGCAGCTGGTGCAAAGTAATCCTAAGTGAAAACAGGAAAGTCAAGGAAGCCCAACCTGATGGAGTCAATATAATTAAATTAGGGGTTAATTCTGATTGATTAATATTGTAAGTGAGGTTTATATATTTGGTAAGAGTTTAGGAAGGTGAAGATATGGAAAAAAGTATATTCCGTGTAGAGAAAATGCACATGCCAAGAGCATGAGGTGAGAATACATGGTGTAAGAAAAGGAAGAAGATCCTGCTTGGAGCACAGGAAGCAGGGAAGAATGGTGGGTGATGGGGAGAGCTGCAGTGCAGAGGCCACACACTGCCCTCCATTCTACTTAGGCTGACAAGAGCTCATTGAAGGAATCCTAATTATAAAGCTTTAAGTAACCGTGTAATATCACACTGCAGTATATTTGTCAGCAGAACTCTACTAATAGCTCGCTCTGTGTTCCCCACCCTTGTACCCTAAACTTCATACTAGTCATTCTTTTTATCTATTTAGCGTATCTGTATCCCCGGGTACTGAATAGGTTCACTTGTGTTATTAAATGAAATCATATAACATGTATTCTCTGACTTACTGTTCTAGCTCAATACTCCTATTACTGTGTTTCTTTTCTTTCAGCATAGTTCTTTTTTTTATAAATTCATTGTGTTACTATTTATGCATTTTACTGTGGATAGAGAATTGGTTGTTTCCCGCTGATGGCCATTGCAGACAGTGTCACTGTAAGCTTTCCTGCATGTGACTTGCTGTGCCCATGCACAGCACTCCAGGCAGACTTGCCTTTCCTGTTCATGCCTGCACTGTTGCCCAGCATGAGTGCGTTTATTCTCCCAGAAATGGGGTGCTGTCTAGTTAACTCCACATGTTTATTCATCTGGTGATTGTTGAATTATAGTCCAGGATGGTTGCAGTTTCATTTCCCTGATTATTAATGAGGTTGAGAATCTATAGCGGTGTTTATGGACGTGTAGTGTTACTTTATTGGAAATCGTGATCATCTTGATTGCCTGTGTTTCTGTTGGGTTGTTTTTCTTTTTGTGTTGATTCATAGGAATTCTTAATACAGTCCTTTGTCACTTTTATGGATAGCAAGTGTAACCTCCCAGGCTGTGGCTTGCATTTTTCTTTCTTGATGACATGCTTTGACACTAGATTATTAGTTTTAAAATCAGAACCATGCATTTTTTTTTGTTTGCTCTGTTAATAATCCCTCTCCTAGCCAGCCCTGTGGCACATGCATATAATTCCAGCAACTCAGGAGGGTGAGGCAGGAGGATTGCAAGTTTGAGGAGAGCCTCAGAAACTCAGGTCCTAAGCAACTTAGTGAGGCCTTGTATCAAAAAAATAAAAAAAAATTTTAAAAAGGGGTGAACTGGGATGTAGCTCAGTGGTAAGGCACCTGTAAAACAAAACACCAAGAATTCGTTTCTTGTATTTATAAATAAAGGGTCACCATGCCTGAGGTTTGCTCTGGTCATATGGTAGTGGGGGGAGGAAGCGCAGTCGGGCTGGGCATTCTGAAGGGGAGACAAGTGCCTAGGGCTCATTGTGCATCCCTTCACTCCTGCTGTGCATTATTGTGCAGAAGAACGAAAAAAAGACAGTGTAAAGGAGGGACGTCTGTCTAGTCTGAGGTCACAAACGTACTTTTTGTTTTTCTTCTAAACATTTTTATTTATGGATTTTTGCCTTAAACCTATCTGCACTGAATTTCGCTTATGGTATGAGCAGGATTCACATGCATACCTGCTGCCCCAGCCCCGCTGAGGAGCAGGCTGCCCCATGCTGTCCTCAGCAGAGTCTCTTCACAGGGTCTGTTTCTGATCCTGTTGAATTTCTGGTTATCCTTATGTCCATGCTATACCATCCTGGCCCTTGTGATAATAGATATCTGATTGGGCAGATCTTCCCACTTAATACTTCTGCAAGACATGGGGACTATAAAGGCATTCCGCCTTTATTTTATGTATTTTTATTTGATGCTAAGGATCGAACCCAGTCCCACGTGGTAGGCAAGTGCTCTGCCACTGAGCTGCAGCCCCAGTCCCTCGAGACTATTCTTGACTCTTCACTTTTGTATATATTTTGTGATCCTTGGGTAGGTTTTCATGGAGTTGAGCTGACTCCATAGATCAGTTTGGAGAGAATAAATTTTTTATTGATTTTGCATATTGAATAAAATATTATACTTCTCTTGATTTGAATTGTCTTGAATGTCTTTAGTGAACTTTAATTTTCTTCATAAAGATAAGCCTTTATATATTGTTAGGTACATTGCTAAGTATTTTATTTGGGGGTACTATTAGTTTATATCTTAAATTATATTCCAAATTGCTTGTGTATTGAATACAAACTGCTTTTACAGATTAATTTTATATTAAACAGATTTGCTCAATTCTAAATAATTTTTATAATTGATTTGTAAATTCCTTTGGGTAGTTATGTTGTCTGTAGTTCAGTGTCTTCCTTTTCCTTCCTTCTGAACCAGCTGTGACTTAGGACACAATATTTATAGACAGTAGTCATGGGTAATATTCTTATTTAGCTCTTGATCTTAAGGAGAAAGTTAAACATTTTGCCTGTGTAACATTTAGCATTATCTCCCCACATTTTCCAGGCTAAGGAAATATTCTTGCTAAAAGTTGTAATCTGGGTAACAGTATGCTCAGGGGTTCATCCTGGTCACTTCAGTTGGCATGGGCAGGGGCAGGGAGTTCTTGCCATAAATGAGGCCAGTCTGGTGAGGGGTAGAGGGAAAGGTGACCTTTCATAGATTACCGGGGAGACAGAATGAGCATGCATTGAACTTGAGTGTGGGAACTTAGTGGAAAAGATTCAGGGAGAGAGAGCTCCCAGATTTTTGGCATGCGCAGTTCAGGTGATTGGTATCCATTGTGAGACAGGTGCTGCTAAAGGAGAAGCCGACTTGGGACAGTTTTGGATGTGAGTTTTAATGTACCTTCTCAGATCCAGGTGGAGATGGTAACACATAGTTGAATATGTGTGTCTATGCAGAGTAACGGGTCCTGGGTGGGGCTTCAGTGGTTCATGGTGCTAGTGGGGCCGTGGCGGTGGTTAGAGGGTGAGGAGCACCTCAGACTGTAGTGTAGGCCAGGTGTAAGAACATGGGAGACCTAGGGAAGGGCGGACTGAAGAATGGTGCAGCAGAGTGTCCTAAGAACAGCTTCAGGGCAGGGCAGGGCAGGGTGAGACCACACACTGCTAGTTGTCACAGAATAGCCCCGGTCAGGCCTCACAGGGACACACCACTTCCAGACCTCATGCAGGGGAAAGGGCTTCCAGGAAAAAATGTATCTCGTTTTTCTCCTTCTTTACCTCTGAAAGGTGTGGGAGGGGTGGGAAACACTGGGCCTCCTAGTCTGCCTCAGATCATTTTCATAAAGGTTGGGATTTTTAAATGAAGGGGAGACTTGAGCAAGTTTGAATTGCTAAGGGGACAAGGAACACATCGCGAGGAGGCTAGAGACACATGGTGGCTCTGGTATGTATATTCCATGACAGGGAAGGAGCAGGCACCTGTTCCCTCCTAACACAGCCACCATAGGCCCGTCCCATGTGCTCTGGAGCCTAGCTCGCCCATCAGCATGGCAGATGAAGGGCAGAGTGTGGCGCAATGAGACTGCTCCTCTGGGCAGAAGAGAAAGGCAAGCACAGAGTGCGGCGGTGAAGTTGGGGTTCGTGACCAAGGAGCCCAGGCCCTTCAGGATGCGCGCGCACGTGCCAGGGTGCCCTCTGCCCTGGAGGCCTGGGTCGGCCCAGCTGTCAGCACTGCTTCCCGTTTGAGGAGTCTCACGCTCCTGCTGACTGGAAATAGCCTGCCTTAGTTCAGTTTTTAACATTGTTCCCAGTTTTTTCAGGTGCCACACAGAATGTACCTGCTCACTTACTTAGCACTTACTTAGGATTTGACTTTTCACTTCAGACTCCATGCACTCCTGTGTCAGTGGGAGGTCCACAGAGTTGCTCGTGAATTATACAGACTGATAAATGTGCGTAGTCAGTGGTAGCTACACAGTTCTTTTAAAGTTAACGATTGCAACTTGAACTCCAAGCTGACCATCCTGGCCTTTGCCTTCTCCCTTGGTCCGGCTCATCCTCAGCTCTGGGCACTCACCTTGTCATTGCCTTGGTTTGAGCTTGACCTGCTTGGCTTTCTCAGCCAGGTGTCTCCTTGTAGCCACAGCCAGACTCTCCTTTCTCCTCCGCTGTGCTACAGGCCCCATCCCTGCCTTTCTGGAAAGTCTTCATCTGGAGCATAATGGGACAGATCACAGGAGAGTCTCCTCCCCGTAACTTTGTGCCTTCGTTTCTGTTGAATATTGATGTTCAGCAAGAATAGCCATTGAGGGGCTAGGGATGTGGCTCAAGTGGTAGCGCGCTAGCCTGGCATGCGTGCGGCCCGGGTTCGATCCTCAGCACCACATACAAACAAAGATGTTGTGCCCGCCGAAACCTAAAAAATAAAGATTAAAAAAAATTCTAAAAAAAAAAAAAAAAGCATAATTAAAAAAAAAAAAAGAATAGCCATTGAAAGATGTTTAAAATACTAGAAAATGTTTGCTTTTTTTTTTTTTAAACCAAACATTGAAAACTAGGGTTGGTGGTAGCCTGTATTGATTTATTAAACTTTCAATAAAATATAAAATATTCTAAATGTCTTAAGTTATAGAATTTTGTTTTTTAAAAAAAATTCACTTTGTTATTGTTTGTTTTGTTTAATGTAACATTAAGTTAATAGATGAGTCTTTTTTTTTTAATTTTTGTTTTTTGGGTACCAGGGATTGAACTTGGAGGCACTCGACCACTGAGCCACATCCCGAGCCCTATTTTGTATTTTATTAGAGATAAGAGTTCACTGAGTTGCTTAGTACCTCCCTTAATTGCTGAGGCTGGCTTTGAACTCGCCATCCTCCTGCCTCCGCCTCCTGAGCCCCTGGTGATATAGGCGTGCGCCACCTGGAGTGTAGCTGCCTGCAGATCTAAGTAGAGATTCTAGTTTAACACTGTTCCTTTTTAAAATTATCTTTAACGGAGAGCAAAAGCTGGGTAGCTCTGTGTAGGTGTCATGAGTCATTGGAGGAGGTGGGCCCAGAGCCACACTTAGGTGTTGCAGGGAGCAAAGTCAGCTGGCACCTTGAAGTCTGCTGTGGCTGCTGATTTTCTCTTGCATTCCTAAGGAAGTCCATAGTATTTAACAAGTACTTTTAAAGTTATAAAAATACTTTTTTTTTTTAAAGAGAGAGTGAGGAGAGAGAGAGAGAGAGAGAGAGAGAGAGAGAGAGAGAGAGAGAGAGAGAGAATTTTTAATATTTATTTTTTAGTTCTCGGCGGACACAACATCTTTGTTGGTATGTGGTGCTGAGGATCGAACCTGGGCCGCGCGCATGCCAGACGGGCACGCTACCGCTTGAGCCACATCCCCAGCCCCATAAAAATACTTTTAATATAGTAATTGAACATTCTTGCTGTGGTGTGTGTATGTTGTTGTTATTGTTGTTTTTTTCCCCTCTCTCTCCCCTGTCTTAGCCTGTCTTTGGTCTGCTTACTTTTCTAACAAACAAAGAATTCTCTCTCTAGCTCGTGTCAGTGATAGGCAGAGAATGGGGGACCAGCAGTGTTGCCTGCACTCAGCACGGTGCCTTTTCTGAGAAAGATGCTCTTGTCCTGGAGAAGGGAGACACTGGTTCTGCTCAGCTGCACGTGGCATGGAGAACAAGAACCAATTTAGAAGAAGGCTGCAGGCTACAGAGGCAGGCCTTGGGAGATGAGGCATTTCTGCAGCTTTCAGGAAGATGTAGACAAATTAGTTCAATTATTATAGGACTATGTGATGAGAGAATAGTGACTCACCCTGTGGAGTCACAAAGGTTTGTTTGAGGTCATTAATTTCAGTGTGATTTTAGAAAATATTTTTTTCTTTGGAAATCCTTGGTTTTATGCTATAATATTATTTGTTTATTTTAAGGAAAGTTTGTGCTTTGTAGGATGTTTCAGCATGTAGTGGCCAAAGAAGAATGAAACAAAAATGATCATCCTCACTTGAAAGTTGTTGCTGCATATTGATGAGTCTAGCCTTTCATTTCTCTCATGTTAGGTATGGCTCTGCATGGTGGTACAAGCCACCAGTGACCTCAGGAGGCCAAGGTCAGCCTCAGCAACATAGCCAGACCCTAAGTAATTTAGTGAGACCCTGTCTCAAAATAAAAAGAGCTGGGGTTGGGGATATAGTTAGAGTGCTTGCCTTGCATGCACAAGGCCCTGGGTTCCATCTCCGGCACCATAAAAAATAAATAAATAGATAGATAGATAGACAGGCACTGGGTTCAATCCCCAGCACCACAAAAAATAAGCATCACAAAAATAAATGAATAGACAAATAAATAAATAAAAGGACTGCAGGTGTGACTCAATTGTGGAGCACCTCTGGGTTCTATCCATAGTACTGCACACAAAAATTATTTAAGTTAGGTGTGGAAGATCAGCTATAAGAGATTGTATACTAGACCTTTTACAGGGTTGTAAATTACAATATTAGAGCTTGGCTGAATTTTACAATGTTCTTTGGCCCAAATCTGACTGTGATAATCATAGCAAATTTCACCTTATACTCAGAGGTGAAAATTACTGGACTTGCTGCTTGTTTAGGAACCTTCTTGTGTGCAGATGATTGTGCACATGATGTGGCTTTGTGTGCATGGGTGTGATTGTGCTCTGTGAGCACACACACGCCAGTCTCACTGTTCCCTGCTATTTGTATTTGAATGCAAAGGTAGAAGCTGTATCAAGATTCTCTTTGTGAAAGCCAAGGTCAAAGGCCTGTGGCTTTTCAGAACTTGAGCGTAGAGACAGGAACTCCAGCTAGGTACCAGTTAGGTAAGGTGTGTGAGGCTGGTGGGGCATCAGGGTGGAAGGAAGCGAGCAACAGTCTGCCCTTCTCTCCTGACCTCTGTGGGCTTAGCACTCAGGAGGCCGCAGGTCCACAGGATCAGGACAGCGTGTCCAGGACAATGTTCACAGTCCTGGTTTCACCATGCTAGTATTAGAAAGCCTCTTAGCTTTGCACTAGAGTTCGCTTGCAGAGAGTGAACCATGCTTGGGGGATTTTCCTGTGTTTTTTTTACATAGCAGTAGGTCACGTGGTGCCGTGGGCCGTGCTCCTTTTGCCCAGTGCTATTCACATCAGCCCTCCTGCTGCTTAAACATGGAAAATGGAACTCAGGGAGTTTGGTTTTATTCTATTTTTTAAGAAAGCAGAGGGGGTCACGGCCCAGCCATGAGGGCCCAGTTGGGGCCTGCTGTGTCTCTACACAGGCTTTGTTTCTCCGCGTCCCTGGTAGAGTGAGTCTCGGACCCTCCGGCTGGTGGTGTTCCCAGGCTCTGCAGGGCCCGTGACTCGCATTACTCACGTGCTTACCTGGGTGGTCTTTCAAGGTGGCTGCACTGGGGCTGCCTCCTAGGCCTCAGCACAGTCCTGGTGCCACCTTAGGTTGCCTGAGCAGCAACTGGCATGAGGCACCACCCGCTGCCTGGTTTCCCTTCTGCCGGCGGACGTTGCCCTGAACTCCCGCCTCTCCTTGGACCCCGTAGGTGGGGATGTTTCGGCCTGTCTATCGCAGTTTTCTGCTGCTGTGTTTCAGACATTCTTCCATGTGGTTTTCTATTCCCAGATAGAATTCTGAAAATACAAGTTAGTATAAGATAAATGAATAGCAAGTGCCACTGTGCATCAGAACACGTTTACAAAATGTGGTTTTCAGAGAAAACAAAATCCCCAATTACTGATCCTTGGATGCATGCTAAAATATATAAGCTTAATTGGTTTTGCTTAACAATTAAAAATAACCCGAGGGCTGGAGTTGTGCCTCAGTGGTAGAGCTCTTGATTGGCATGTGGGTTCAATCCTCAGCACCACATAAAAACAAATAAAAAATAAATAAATGTACTGTGTTTATCTACAACTTGGGGAAAAAAAAAAAACCCAAAAGTACAGGCAACTAGTACCACACATTTTTTATACTTAGAAACTTACGCTGGGGATATAGCTCAGTTGGTAGAGTGCTTGCCTTGCATGCACAAAGCCCTGCGTTCAAACCCCAGTGCCAATAAATAAATAAATAAATAAGCAAGCTTTTCCATTTAAAAAAAAAAAACAAAACCTTGCTAGTTAGCTGCGAATTGAATTTGTATTTAAGTGGTTGAGACAAAAAATTTCTCTTGCTCTCCGAGTGTAAGGGGAAGTGCTTGGTCCCTGTGCTGCCTGCTGGGCTTCTGGTTCCAGTGAGATTGTGGATCAGGAGCTGCGTGTTAAACCTCAGTTTATAAAGAATTCTGAGAAGTGGGACCAGTGGTGTCAACATCTGAGGCATGTTAGACACATGGGCCGTGGGCTGGCTCCAGGGATGTCCCAGGGAGATGGCATTCTGTTCACAGTTGTTTTATTATTTCTTCCTATATTGATGAAACAGCCAGACCAAATCCGTTTGGAATGCCTGGGATGGTGCCACCTTATGTTCCCCCTCAGATGCTCAACATTCCACAGACTTCTCTGCAAGCAAAGCCCGTGGTAAGGCGTTTCCTGAGATGGGTGGAGCAATGGGCCTTGGGCATTTCGTTTTAATGAATACTAAAATGATTTCTTAAATTCTTGGAATGATATATGAGATAGGTGCCAATGTTGGTCAAATTAAAAAATCACCCAGGAGGAGGCAGCCCCGACATGCCTTGGGCCAGGCCAGCCTCGTGTGATGACTTATGCCCTGTGCTTTAGGCCCCACAGGTGCCCAGCCCTGGGGGGGCTCCGGGCCAGGGTCCATACCCATACAGCCTCGCTGAGCCGGCCCTCACTCTGGACACAAGCGGGAAGAACCTGACAGAGCAGAACAACTACAGCAACATTCCTCACGAGGGGAAGCACACGCCGCTGTATGAGCGGTCCTCGCCCATCAACCCAGCCCAGAGTGGCAGCCCCAATCACGTGGATTCCGCCTACTTCCCTGGCTCTTCTACATCATCATCATCAGACAACGACGAGGGCAGTGGAGGGGCGACCAAGTGAGTGTGCGTGCTCACAGAGCACTCCCGGTGCCTGTGACCTGGGGGGCTCCCTCTGCCAGCAGCTGCTTGGGTGTTAACTCAGGCGGTCCACTGCAGGTAGGTGCTGCGCCCTGTGCTCCTTGGCTGTGGAGGAGAGAGAAGAGAGGGCCTGGTCTGTGAGGTCTCCACTGTGGCTATCTGCACCAGGCCAGCACCAAGGCCGGAGCTGCAGGAAACCTCTTGGGGAGGGATTTGTGTGACACGTAGAATATGGGGGTTCATGTGCATCAGCCCCACTGTTCCAACAGCCTTAACCTCTGGGCCCCTGGCTGCAGGGAGCTCTGAATTCCTCTCCTTCTCCAAACTCAGCAGCTCATAGAACTGTTCTTGAAATAATACTATACTATTTGCCCAAGTAAAACCACGGAAAGCTGCCTGGACCCAGGCCGGAGTTCTTCCAGGAGAGGAGTGTTGCAAATACGTAGTTGATTAAAATCTGATGGAGAAAACCTTAAATGGATACTACCCCTTCCCTTAAACTGTCTTGTGTTTCAAAAAAAGGTAAGGAAAAAAGAAACAGGAAGTGTCTTTTCTATTGAGTCTGTGTTTCTTTTTCCTTAGTTTGAACTCCCATCTTGTCGGGCAGATGACCAAGGCTAGTTAATAATATTTCAGTTATAACAGGGCCGATGGATGTTACCTCTAGCTCTGACCTCTGACAGAAGAAGTTAGAGAAAGTGTCCAGCCTTGAGCAGGTTCTTGCTGATGTGTCCCCTGAAGCAAGTGATGTTTCCTCTCTGTAATATTCCGTGTGTCCACCTGTACAATGGGAGCAAATGTCAGCTGACCTTGGTGGCGATCAGGGCAGAATTCTCTGCCCCCTGGGACTGCACATCCTGTCTGTAGCAGAGAAATATAAAATTCATAAGTGGGCTATGTATACGCAATCCTGAAACTCCAAAGTGAAGTTAAGGATTATAATTTAGCATTCCAAAATTTAAATTGGCCTTCTAGTAGGATGATAAATTTAATACCTTTTAAACCAGAATTTCTTGGTTGGGGCCTAGAAATCTGCATTTTAAATAAGTACCTCATGGAGTCTCAGGCTCACATGGAAGTCTGACAGGTGGTCCAAGAAGCCCTTTCCCTCTAGAATTCTGGGTCATCGTGTGTTTTCTTTTTAAAATTCACTTGTGTCAGCGAGATCAAAGTATCTGAACAGACTCTGGAACATTGACAGAGGTTAAAAACGCAAAAGAAGTGGACTGGGGATGGAGATGGAGCTCTTGTAGAGTGCTTGCCTAGCATGTGTGAGGCTCTGGGTTCATGTCCCCCATGTCCCCATCACCCAAAAAAAGGCAAAAGAAGTAAGCTTATACCCAAGAGTTACATGCTAGTGGAGGAAGTTTAGAAACCAGATTGAGGTGGTTGCTTGGACCAGGGTGGGCATTCAGGAGACCTGTCTGATTTGTCTTCATGAGGGTGAGAGCTGGACTTGGAGCAAGGACAGCTGCCTGGGCACTGTGCTTTTCTGTGTGTTCAGTTCTTAACCTGTTCATAAAGGGTCTGGTCAGCTCTTCCTGTGCCCTGGGATCTGGTCTCCCTGTGAAGTCTTGAAATTCCCAGTCTTCACCCCAGACACGGCATTTTTTACTGCTTCTTGCAGGCACATCTTATTTCTGCAGCTGGGGTGTGAACTGCTCAGTCTTGTGGTTGGTGTCTTGCCATCCTTGCAGCGTGAAGTGTCAGGCAGAAGAGAAGGCACAGTGCACACACAGCGCCACATCAAAAGGCTGGACTCAAGACGTCTCACTCAGCAGCTGAGATTTAATTTCCTTGAATCTTCTCCATGTTCACTTTAATACATAGAGATCATGTCAGAAGTGAAGGAAAGCAGGCAGATAGGAAAAGTGCCTGAAGCCTCAGCGTTAGACCCTAGACTGGGGGTGTGCTTTGCTTATGGCTTGTGCTGTGGTTCAACTTAAGTTTATGTGTGTGGCAGGGGCCAAGAGGAGTCAATTTCATGGTTTTCAGTGAAGGTTCTAGTTTGTTGAATGTGTTGTATGTGGTGTGTATTCTATGCAGTTCCAGACTACGTAAGAGAATGGAATTTTGTAGTTAAAAAAAAAAATACTCAAAAGCAGGTCATGGTAGTATGTACCTATAGTCCCAACTATTCAGGAGGCTGAGGCACAAGGATCACTTGAGCTTAGGAGTTTGGGGCCAGCCTGGGCAATGAGACCCTGTCTACATTTAAAACAAATAGTTAAGGGTGGTGGCCCATGCCTATGATCCCAGCGGTTCTGGAGTCTTGAGACAAGAGGCTCACAAGTCCAAAGCCAGCCTCAGCAGTTTATCGAGGCCCTTAACAACTTAGTAAGACCCTGTCTCAAAATAAAAAGGGCTTGGAGATGTGGCTCATTGTGGTTAAGTGCCCCTGGGTTCAATCTGTAGTACCAAAATAATAATAAATAAATAAATAAATAAATAAATAAACCAGGAGTAATAAGTCAGAACTTTAGTTACTCTTGGTTTGAACTCAAATTAGAACCCAGACCTACTCTGTGCTTTTAGGATGGTCTTAAGGGGGAAAAAAGTTATCCTTTATTAGCCAAGAAATGCTTGAGCACTTGCTGTTTACAGTGAGCAGGGCAGTGGGTGGGAGAGACAGGGCTGTGCTCATGTGGTATGTTCTGAGGCAGGACAGTGAGCAAATGAAAGTGTGTGAGGAAGACTTCAAGAGGAGCACTTGTCCAGAGCACAGGAGAGCAGGGTAGGAGGTTGATACCTGGTCCCCGGGGCTGGGCCTTGTGGAGCTGGAGGCCTTCAGTGCCATAGGAAACAGCCTTGAGTGTGCTCAAGCAGGGCCTGGGCTGGAGAGGCCTGGTGTTTCTTTGGACATGAGTTTATTCTCATCTCTGTGCTGTTTTCCTTTGGGACAGAAAAGTCTCTAGACAGTTGAGCAGCTGAGCCTCAGAGATCTAATCTTAACCCCTTTGACAGGTGGACTGTGGAAATGCTTATAATCTCTAGACCATGAAATAGCAATGGAGAGCGGCCTTCTAGTTGCCTCACAACTTGTCCCCCCACAAGACTGCCTGGGGGGCCAAGGGGTGCTCAGTAAATACTTACTGGATAGGTTGAGATGCTGTGATGGAAAACAAAGGTCAGCTTCTACAATTTAGAAATCCTTCCCATAATACATGTTAGATGATACCACAAGGAAGCGATAGTCAAATGCAGAATGTGGGACAGTTTACAAAAGAAATGGCCTAGTTCTCCCAACAGTAAATCAATGGCATTTTTTTTTTAAGGGTGTTGGTGATGGGTGATGGGGACTGTCACAGAATAAAAGAGGCAACCAAGAAAGAAAAATGCTTCCTACAAATTAAGATAAATGTTTTAAATGGCAAAAGATAGACGCATGCAATTCAGAGGAAATACAGACATCACTAAACACGTAGAAGGATGTTCACCCTCACTAAGAAGATCAAGGAATGAAACTTAAAACATAAAAAGGTATCTTTTTTAAAACCCATAAAATTGTCAAACATTTGTTCTTAAAGATAAACTATGGAGGGTGCCGTGGGTGGAGAGGGTGAGACGTGGCTCTCCCTGCAGGTCCTCCTTGCCCCTCAGCCCTTCCCATAGGAGTCTGAGAGCCACGGGCACTGGGCACTAAGCACCGATTGTGGAGATGTGCTCTGTACCTGTAGGAAGGTGGGTGTGGGCTGTGTGCCCAGGGAGCATTACCCAGTGCCCCTGGAATGTCCTGAGAAAGTGCAGAGCTGACCCAGCTGACCCTAAGGACAGGCAGCCACACTGCCAGAGGCTATCATGACATGCATTGGGCAGTCCCTGTGCTTCATCCTTTTGTTTCCCTTTATTTTATTTATTTATTTTTATTTTTTGATGTCTTGTTCAGCATTTCAGGTTCTTGAGTTGGGAGAGTTGTCAAGTGGCTCTGTTCTCGGTTCTGTGGAATGGGAGTCCTGACAATTCTGCGCAGGGCTCTTGGAGCACGGGGCTGTCCTGCCACCCAGCCACCCAGCCACAGCCTCTGCTGCTGGGGGGTGTTTCCAACAGAGATTAGCTATGGGGGCAAGCCTGTGGGAAGCAGGCCTGGGTCTAGCTGGGACTTCCACGGTGTGCTGTTTGCCGTAGGAGGAAAAGGTGCCTTGGGCCACGATCAGACCAGCCAGTTACTAGGCCCATGACAGTTGGTTTAGCAGGAGAATAAGAAAGAAATGTGTTTTCTTCTGTTCTTTTTGTCAGAGTAGCATCTGCACACACTTGTTCTATTCTTGGTTAAATTTTTTTAAATTAAGGTGGTGGTCTTGTTTTTCCTTCCCTTTGTGGCCTCTGTCAGTCCTGTTTTGATTGAATTAAGAATTACATTCAGGTCCTTATGGAGATGTTTATTTTATGTTATTTTTTGTAGATTTATTTGGGCTCATGGAATTTGAATCAAAATGAGGTTGCTATATTTTTAATTCTTTTTTTACATCCTTTAAAAAATTACCATCTCGATACAAAGTTATAGAATTAAAACATTGGAAATACAATATCGAGAATCTTCCATCTTCCACCTCTAGAGAGGTGACTCTCTTTTTAAGAGTTCAGACATCTTATGTTTCTCTGCATATACAAGATTGAGGTCTGGTCTTAGGGATAGCAACTTGCCTTTTCCCCTTTTCTTCCCTCTTTTATGTTCTATACACTCATGTAAGTTTACGTGTGTACTTACTTGTACATATAAGTGTAAATATGTGTATTACACTTAATATTGCTTTAGTGTTTTTGCATATTATTGCTGACATTTTTAAGTGGATAGGTAAAAGTCCTATTCAGAGAGAAGACATTTCAGCTTTGTGACTTTATTCACTCACATGGGCTGTTTCATGTTCTTGTACACTGACATGTGTGCCTGAAGTGGAGAAGGGCGCCCAGTGTCGCAGAGTGTCTTTTGGCATGTACTGTTGGTTTTGGGTTATGCTTGCATGGTGGCATCTCTTGTGTGCACTCTGCACATGCTCACACCCCATTAGCTCATGTGTGTAGCTCCTGGAAGCCCACATCTGGGCTGTGGAGGATGATTTGGGAAGGCAGGCTGCTCCGTGTAGGAGCTCAGGGCCCTGGGGAGCCTCTGTACCCCAGCAGCTGTCAAGGGCTGGCCTCCTGGTCTGTGTTATCTGGCTTCAGACTCCACCTGTGTCAGTGGGAGGTCTACAGGGTTGTTCGTGAATTATACAAACTGATGAATGTGCATAATAAGTGGCAGCTATCACTATTATTTTAAAGTTAACCATTACAACAATATAAGATCAAAATATATCATTGTATCATTTTGCAGATAATAAATAATTTATTTATTTTCAAAAACCCAAATATATTTTTGGTTTTTAATGTAGTATAGATAAAGAATCTCATTTTGTTAGCTCTGACCTGGCATCCCAGGCAGTATGTGCTTGAGGTTGTGTCTTTTTTTCCTTAAGGGGGTCCGGGTGTTTTTCTTCCACTTTGAGTTTTTTCAGAAACCTTGTGGTTCACAAAGAACATCATGTTTCCCAGCTTTGGGATATGGAGACACCCACAGGCCAGCAGCTAGGAGAATGGCTTACAATGAGCAGGTGTAGGCTTGTCTTTCAAATTGTTGGGCTCTTGTGTTGGATAGATTTCTATCTTGGCTTTTTAACACATAGTGATTTTTCTAGTAATTTCTCATAAACAGTTCTGAATTTTGTTTGGCAAAAATTAGTTTTGATCTGTGCCATTGCAGTGAGAGGGTCCGTCCGTGGATGTCCTAGCCACCCACTCCCCTCTGAAGGTGTTTTGTATTCATTTGTCACAGCAGCCACCAGTGGCTCATGGTGAGGCACCTCGGGACCCTCCCTCACATTCTGTAAGGAGCGCCCTGTGACCACATATCTCCCTGATACCAGTGAGAAAAGTGTGAGCCATGCTCACTGTTGCCTGGGATGCGCTTTCTGCACTCTCTGGTTCTGTGCTCCCAACCCTGTTCCATGGAGAAGACTGAGTGCAGGGACACTGGCATAATTAGGGGCAAGAGGGCATTGTAGGAGTCTGCATGTGTGGCCTTCCTGGTCATCAGGATTCTGAAGGATGGCATTTGACCAGACCAGGCCTCGAAGGAGAACCCTGAGTGCCTGTCTGGTGAGGCCAAGTCCTGCCAAGTGCCTTGGGGCCCACACCCTCCTGTCACACATGGACCTAGAGCCTTCTCTCTTTTGTTCTCCGCCCAGTTGAGTTAGGGAGCAGATAGCCCTGAAAACTCTTATTGAAAGTCAGCCTTGCTAGTTTGGCCACGTCTGACTTTATACACACACTCTCTCCTCAGACATTTCTACTGTGGATGGTATCTGTTACCTTTCAAAATTTAATACTTCTTCCACATTGGTGTTATTTGCCTTTGCTCTTCCTGTTGCTGGAGTCAGGTTTTACTCCATGTTCTGCCCCTTTTCTTCTGTCTGACATCATACTCTGGGATGGGGGGTGGGCAAACCAGCACATTCACTAAGAAACGTGGGAGGAAGTCTTTCAGGGACTAGCGTGGTTTGCTGCCTTCGGCATGCTTTCATGCAGAAGCAGCCCCAAGTGTCCCTGGAGAAGCCAGGCTGTGTTGCCGCTTTCTGACAAACTGCAAGGCCCACCCTGCCCTGCTGGGCTCCCCTACCACACATGGACTTGCCAGAGTGCACGTGGTCTTCCTGTTGCTCACCTGCTGGATCTTTTCATGTGTGTGCAGCTTCCATCCACAGCCAGCTCTCCCAAGGCTACTTGTGGCACAGTTTGGAATAATGGGTCTCATTTGAAACTAGTGCCTTTACATGTGCGCGCGCACACACACACGCCTCGATTAGTTCCCTTCTCTCTGAGCCTGAATTTTTATCACCAGAGGCTTATACAGAGGGATGTAAACTCGGTCTGGGTCCGAGGGAGCCTCCCTCCTCAAATAGCCTAGCACTGCACCGTCTCTCCCCCTGGCCAAAAGGAAAGAGGGGAGACGTCTGATTTAAGTACAGTTTTAAGATCATATCAGTGTGTAAGATGAAATATAAATGTGCATGGAAGAATTGTGAAATCTAATCCATCTGTTCTTCCAAGTATGGCCTTTGTCACTTTATATAATTGCTGTCTTAAGTTGTTTAGTAATAGAGTTATCCCATTGAAGTATATTGGATTTATTTTAAGATTTGCTATTGTCAGCTGGGTGTGGTGGCACAGGCCCAGTGGCTTGGAAGGCTGAGGCAGGAGGATCGCAAATTCAAAGCCAGCCTCAGCAACTTAGTGAGGCCTTAAGCAACTCAGTGAGATCCTGTCTCTAAACAAAATATAAAAAGGGCTGGAGATGTGGCTCAGTGGTTAAGCACCCCTGGGTTCAATCCCCAATACCCCCCCCCCAAAAAAATTGGCTGTTATCAAGAGGCTTTTCAGGGAAAATGTTAGATTTTATAGTATCATTAGAAGGTTCTAGGAGCATCTAGATGACATTTTCCGTTTGATCCACTATGTAGAACAAACATTAATACTAGCAAGTGTAGGTTCTGTGGGGTTTCTGGTAGCACAGCAGTGGGTCGAGTTCCAGGGTCACTAGAAAAATGTGATTCTGCCATAAAACTGAGGTGGTCAGGTCAGTTTCTTCTCACTGGTTCTCATGATGACATTAGAAAGATTTCAGACACGTCACTCTGAGGAGCAAGCATGAGTTTATTGAAGGGATAGGAAAAGGGGAAAAGGGGACAGATACCCTCAGTGGAGAGGGTGGGTCATCTCAGGGAAAGGACAGTCTCTCCTGCCTTGCCCTCCAGATTTTGGGGGGGATCCCGGAGAAATTTCCAGACAGTCTTGACTTGAGACTGACAACAGGTTACGTCCCCACTGCGTCCCCACTGCAGTCCAGCTCTAAGCCACTTTGGCCCAAGCCAGCCAGTTCTAATTGGAACCTGTTCTCACAGGTTTTATGGTAGGGAGAATTATCCTTGTCTTGCTGAGTTCTGGGATCTGATCTGGGTAAAGGTCAGATAAGTCCCCCCTTTTGGCATTTTGGGCCTGCATTTCTCTTGCAGATAGCAGCTTGTTTTCTGAGGAATGTTACCTGTTCTGTTGACTTAAGCCAGGCAGTGCTGCAGATAAATCGCTTTTTTACAAGAAAGCTTGTGGGGGTCAGCTAATTATCCCCTAACCCCGTGTTCCCACTGTTCTGTCTGTCTCCTGTCACTCTCACGACTGGTGTACAGCCTTCCTGCCCTCTGTCTGGGGTTCCTGATCCTGGGGGTGGGGGAGTGCTGGTTGCCTCTGTGGTCAGTGAACCTTCCAGACGCGTCTTCACAGCGGTTAGAGAATCTTGGCTGTTCTTCATGTCGTCTGTGCTACCATCGTCGTGTACTCTTGGTGTGTGGCATGATGAAGGGACTCATCTCCCCGTGTGTCCCCACTGCATGCCTCACAGCATTTATCCACCTGTTATTTCTCTGACCCTACCCCCAGCAGCACGCTCACCAGTCGTTGATGGGTCTGCCTCCAGCGCGCTGTCCAGGCCTCTTCACACTCGGCCAATAGAGCTGCTTCCTCTGGCCTTTTTAGTGGTCGGGACCCTCCTTCTCCCGGGATGCTTGCCCTGGTTTCCATGCCTCCTGGCCGCCGCTGGGGGTCCTCTTGTTGGTTCAGTGGCACCTGAGTTCATAACAACCTTGCACAGAGCAGTGGTTCCCTGACAACTCTGGGAACCTGGACACAGAGCAGTCTTTTTGTGTCAAGTGTGTGGTGTCCTTGACTAGAAGGGCTTGTCGTGTGACTGGGATTGAGGAGCTGGAATGAGACTCTGGGGTGTCACCTTGTGGGACAGTGTTCTTGGCTTAAGATGGATGGGATAATCTTCTCATCTATCCTTTTTGTACCTTTATTTAAAAATTAGAACTAAAATGAAGTTGATTAGAAGATAGGAGAATTAATGGGTCTTAAAGTCTGTCCATTTGTCACACAGGTCAGTTAGATAAGCCAGGTCTCAGTGTCCCATGCTGGCATGCCCTGTTGTCAGCACTCTTTTCATGAGGTCATTTGAGTGCTTAGGCCTGCCACAGAGGGACCAAGTGCAGGGGCAAAATGCCCAGAGCTGCCCTGGCCATCCCCACCTGGAGTCACCGTGTCTGCTGGGTGTGCAGCGTGGAGTGGTTCCCTGCCCATCCTGCTCAAGGCCCCTCAGATACCTGCTACCTATAGGACAAAGCTTTTCACTTTGCTGGGCACCATGGTAAACCACTCTAGTAGCCTTGTAGTCCACATGCACAAGTCAGCAGAAAACTAAGAAATGGTGCTTACTCTTCACACTTGTTCTGGTCTGTTCCATTTTCGTTTTGCAACAGGCTAATTCAACCCACTATGTGGTTTTACCAGACTACCTCAGGGTCACAACATGGTCTAATAGAAGCTGATAGAGACATCTCCGCTGGGCCTGCCTCATCCCTCTCCCTACCCTATTTTTTTACTACTTTGCCAAATAAAGCTGTTCCTCAAATAAGTTTCCATTAACCTTCTGTTCTCTAAACTCGCCACGTTCATCGTCTTCTCCTTCCTGTATTGCTCTTCCCGCGCCTTCCTGATGGTCAACTTCCCTGGCCCTGGCTGCAGAGTAGACTAGACGCCCTACATGTGTGTCACTACCTTACACTTTTTATTAGTTTTGTTGGGAACATTGAATCTTTTGCTGCCTGAATGTTGTCACTTACATGATGTGATTCCTGGTCTCCCTGTGACAACAGAAGGCTCCTTGGAGGCGAGGACTGCCTTTATTTCCTCTGCACCCTCCATGGTGCCGAGTATGTCACAGGCCATCTTTGTACTGTCTGGCCCCTTGAGAATTCCTTTTCCTTATCAATGGTTGCCACTTGTCCCTTTGAAGCAGGAAGAAATATTCCTGTACTAGAACAGAATTCTTTCTAGAGGTAATTTCTGGGGTGGGGTGAAGCATGGGAGGTATTACTGTTGCTGTCACAAGTCTATAGACTTAGTTGGGCCCTTCTTGTCATCACGAGCTTGTTTGAATGGTGGTTCACAGAGTCAGTGATGGTGTTCCTTTTACATTCAGCCACATCAGTGGGAACAAGATGGGCTGGGAGAAGACCGGAAGCCACACGGAACCTCAGACGCGGGGAGACCCAGGAGACCAAGCAAAGGTAAAAGCCTGTACCTTCTTTCTCTAAGTTCTAATTCTGTGTATGTTGTATGAATGGTCAGTTTAAATAAGAATCCTTTTCGTTTGAGCTCATAGGTCACATATGTCTTTTCAGAGGGGAGGAGAAGCAATTGTGGAGAGTTACCTCCAGCCTGTCTGTCTCAGCAAGGCGGGGTTACCCAGTGCACCTCTCTTTGCTCTGGGGCATAGTGCCTGAGTTGCCTGTCTTGGGGGATTTCTGTGAGCACCTGGAATGTGTTCATTACAAATGGAAATAACTGCCAAGTGTGGTGGCACACATCTATAATCCCAGAGACTTGGGAGGCCGAGGCAGAAGGATTACAAGTTCCAGGCCAGCCTCAGCAACTTAGTGGTATCCTAAGCAACTTAATGAGACTCTGTCTCAAATTTAAAAATAAGAAAAAATAAAAAGGGCTGGAGATGGGGCTGGGGTTACAGTTCAGTGGTAGAGCACTTACCTGGCATGTGTCAGCACCACAGAAAATAAATAAATAAATAAATAAATAAATAAATAAATAAATAAATAAATAAAGCCAAAGAGGAAAAAGCTAATACAGTAAATTAATCATTAAAAAAGAAAAAAAAAAAAAAAAGGCTGGAGATGTGACTCAGTAATCAAGTGCCCTGGGTTCAATCCTTGGTTGTCCCCCTCCCCAGAAGAAACAAACTAAATTTCACTTCTCCCATCTTACTTGTTTCTACTTGTTAATAGTGATCTCTAGAATTTTTTTGTTTTTTTTTTTCAAAGCCACGCCTGCCACCTGTGGGCCCTAGAAGGAGCAGGACTCCTGCTGGAAGAGGGTTGGTTTATATACAGGGTTATCTGAATATCAGAAATTCATTTGAACTCAACTGTTACGTAGTCTCAACTGTTGAATGATTGTCCTACAAATAAGTAACAGAATCACAGTGTGGATACCTGTTATTTTCAAAGCGCCTTCCAAAGCATTTTGAGTTGCTCCTGTTTTCTTCTGTGCCAATGTCTCGGCCTGGCACAGAATCACGAGCCACCACAGCTTTGTAGATTCAAACAGCAATCTTTATTCCCGAACTCACACCGGCCTCTACACACACGTACACACACGTTCTGGGGCAATCCCAGTTCTCCTCCACCCAATTCACCTACTCCACGAGGCTTTTTTTTCCAATATCCCATTTGAATCTCAACGGGAACAAGCAGCAGGAACACCCTAATCCCGGCAGCAATAATCTTCAACCTCCAATTTCCCTAAAACCCCTATTGTCTTAAACCGGGAACGCCTTAAAACCAAATTATCTTAAACCCGGATACTTCCTAAAACCTGGATCCACCCTGGCCATTGAGCAGGGTCACCTTTCTCAAACACACATGCAAGGTCACAGCAAATTTCCAAGGCAAGTCCATTTAACATGGGGTACGCTGGCAAGGAAATATCGATGCGTCATTCCTACTTGGCAATGGCCCTCAGCACTTCTGGAAGAGGGAGAATGTAGAAAACACTTGTGAATTATCCACTAGTTACTCTTCTTAAGACTTATTTTTGCACTTGTGTATTAAAGAGTAAAATTAAGCACTTAACTGCACCCATTTGAAAGACATTTTGTTCCAAAACAGAAAAATTTGTGTCTTTAGGGTGGCACTGAATCAAGCAATAAGCAATTTTCATTTCCAACTTTTATTCTGATCAAGAAAAAGAAGTTTATTGTACAAATAATGATTGCTCTTAGGCCGTTATTCAGAAGATACAGATTATGCCAGAGCATCTCCTGCATCTCGTCGGCACCACCACCTGGCACTAGCCCAGCTCTGCATTAATCATCTGGGGTCTCAGTGCACACATTCCAGGTTTTGGTGGCAGTTATTACAAATTGGGTATTTCCCATCTAATAGATTTGAGCCATTGTGTTTGATAGGATTACTTGGGTTTGTTTTGGTTTTGCTTTAATTTTTGCCTGCATGTAATTGAGTTTGGGGTTTTGTTTTCTTTCTCTCTCTTTTTTCTTTCTTTTTCTTTTTCTTTCTTTCTTTTTTTTTTTTTTAAGGTTGGGGTCTCTCTATGTTGTCCAGGCTTGCCCCAAACTCCTGGGCTCAAGTGATCCTCCTGCCTTAGCCTCTGGTGTAGCTGGGACCATAGGCATGTGCCACTATACCCAGTAGGATTCTGTTCTTTAAATACCAGCGATGGCAGTAAAGAGCAAGACTGAAGTCAGGGCTGGATATGAATTCAGTTCTGACTTGTTGGTTGCATATTGGTAGGCAGACTGTGTAGCCTCTCTGAGTGTTAGTTTCTTGCTGTGTAGAAATATTAGCAATTTCTTGAGGACAGCAGAAACACGGAGGACTTGGCCAAGTGGTGATGGGGAGTGAGAGCCGAGTGAGGTAGTGAAGCAGTGACAGAGCAGGAGGTCCCAAGAGATGAGCACAGTGGGTGGGGGAGCAACAGTGGCTTCCTGAGCCTCCAGCACCATCCCCCCACCCCCAGTGCAGAGTCACATAGACACAGAGGAGCTGGGAGCACAGGGCTGTCCTCTGAGGACAGCGGGTGTTAGTGGCATTTCTGTGTGCGAGGCAGTCTGAGGAGAGGATCAGATAAGAGCTCTCTGATTGCTCTGTCTTCAGGTTGGCACTAGATCTGGTCTCTCCAGCTAGGACTCTGTACCCTCCATGGATGTCAGGTAGACAAGCATCTGGAACCCTTGAGAAAGTGGAAATGTGATGCAAACTTGTTCTCTCTCCTGTCCGTCACTCTGTAGGCAGAAGGTTCCTCCACTGCCTCTTCAGGAAGCCAGCTAGTGGAAGGCAAAGGGAGCCAGATGGGCACAGTTCAGCCAATCCCCTGCCTCCTGTCGATGCCCACCAGGAACCACATGGACATCACCACACCTCCCTTGCCCCCCGTCGCACCTGAGGTGCTAAGAGTGGCCGAGCACAGGCACAAGAAGGGGCTGATGTACCCCTACATCTTCCATGTCCTGACGAAGGTATTATCCAGGGGCCCTGGAGTGGCTCCCATTCCTTGACAGGTGTTTTGTACTTTTTCATTTTGGAAACCATTTTTCTTTCTTAGTAAAATATTTGTAATCAGAGTTTACGTTCTCCTTTCTAAACATTAAACAAAAGCTGAAAGTTTATGCCTGTAAAGACCTTTTGAAAGTCTTACTTTCTTCTTCAACTTAGTTTAAAATATTTTTCAAATTTCTAATGAAATAATGACACATCACATTGTTTTATTACTGGTAATTATATTGTCCTGATTTCAACTTCAAAATTTCTTCCATATTTGTGCTGTAATGTCAGAATTAATTCTGATGTAAGATATAATGTCTGATTTATTTATTGTTTGTCCTTAGAAAGTAATGTTTCCCCTTTTGAGTAGGTAGTAATAACTTCATGTATTTTGACTTGTTCATCTACTTCATTGAGTGCAGTTTTAATGGTGCTAATAGCATTGTGGAATACAGGATCTTGTTACCATATGCACACTCAGAAAACAAAGTGACCTTTTTACACAGCGTCATAATTTCACTTTACTGGTATCTTTCCAACTGCATGATTAAATATGTGCATATAGTGTGGCATTGTTTTTTAATCTGGGTGTTTCCAGTGCATCTATGTGTATTTAAATCTCTTCAGTGATCTGTAGTCTTTATGTTGGCATTTGTAATCATGGGCCCACAATTTAACAAGTTACTTAAGTGACCAGTTATCATGCAGAATTGGTTTGTTACTATCATGTATTATTTATGTGCTTTCCTCAGTATTTGTGCCACTATATATAATCAGGCTTTTCTGGTTTTTGCAATTCATCTGTGGTTTGTGAAATGGAGTCAGTAAGTATAAAAGACTCCTACTCCACAGTACTCATGAGGTAGACTGTTGATGGACTAGTCCAAACATTGCTTACTTTTATAAATTAAAAAGGACATGAATATTTAGCTAGTAATATTTACTTGGTTCATTTATTTTTTAGTTGTAATTGCCTCCAAACTCATCTTACTGTTTGATATTAATATGCATGAATAGTATCACTTTCAGGTTGTGGTTGTAAGGTAAATATTATTTTGGGGTTCAATGTAAATTATAAAGGGTAAGTGAAAGTTACTTTGTGGGAAAAGGATTTTGCTAAGTTTAAGGGACCAAAGTTTGGGGAAATAACATGTAAAAAGATGGCACAATTTCCCTGTGGGTCTCTTGGAGATGTAGGGTACCCTGGAGCCATCTGCTGCACCCTCCCTATGGGATCTGAGCCCTGTCCCCAACAGTTACTCAGATCCACATGAGGGATGCAGACTCTAGCTGACACTCTTCGGTTCTCACAAATATCAAGGGGGAAATGTTGACATAATGACTTGGAGAAAAGTAAACCTGTCTTTTCAGATTTTAGAATGTTCAGCTTTTTAAGCATCCTAGGGAATAGTATAGTGCATACTATTTCTTATGAGCTGAATAGCTCTGGCATTAAATTGTACAGGCTAAGATGTGTAGTTACCTGAAACTTCATGATAGTACAGAGAATTGTCAAAGCGTCATAATCTTAAGAGATGAGAGTGTTAGAATACACATAGCTACTGGATTTAGAAAAAGAATTAGAATACACATAGCTACTGGATGAATGAATATGAGAGTAGTGGACGAAAAGGGAATGACCAGTTTTGAAATTAAATTTTTATGAAAGAAAATGTTATAAAATTATTAAGGGAATAAATTTAACAGACATTGAAGATATCAAATATATTTTAATGTTATGAATATACATAAATAAAATTTCTCCACAAAATATTCTGAGATATATTTTGGTGTTATAAAATGCCCCAGACAGGACCACAGAATTTTGGCAACAGTCTGGGTTGCTGAAGGCCACACAGTGGGTCCTTTGCCTCTGGGAGGCATGTTCTTGAGTCACAATATTAACTGGAACTTGAGTGAGGTGGGGTGCTTTGATCCTTTGCCCTAGTAGCTGCTCATGACCTCACTCACAATGAGATGCTCTTTGAGCACCTATCACACTAATGCAGAGACCTAGTACATTTGTAAAACGGAGCATTCTCTTAGGTAGAGTATTTTTAATATGTGGTCATTTTTAATGAAAGAGCCTAATTAAAAATATATGACCATTTCATTTTCAGAATACTTAATTCCTCGGATTGATTGCATCAGGTCTTTGAAAATTATAAATTTTATTATACTATGACCATCTTAATCCCTTAAATAAAAAAGTTCCAAGTTCTCAACATTTTCTATTCTATTTGTTGTCTGGTGTGATCTGTCTAGGTTGTTTCAAAGACTTTGGATTTTCTACGTGTTTTGTTATTAATTTTGGATTCAGTATAAAGTAGTGTAGGATCTGTTTTGAGGCTTTGAGCATACATTTAGACACAGACTGCCAAATTAACTCTTCTGTACGTCGTGGGGTAGGGCAGTTGTTAAGCCTTTGATTTGGAATAGAATTGCAATGTCATTAATGGAGATAATACAGTATGTTTCTGTGAGTTGATTATAAATTCAACATGAAAAATGTGCAATATTATTCTGCTTTCTTCCATGCAAAGGGTGAAATCAAAATTGCTGTTTCTATTGAAGATGAAGCCAACAAAGACCTGCCTCCGGCTGCCCTGCTCTATAGGCCAGTTCGTCAGTATGTTTACGGAGTCCTGTTTAGTTTGGCAGAAAGCAGAAAGAAAACTGAGAGACTTGCTTTTAGAAAGAACAGACTTCCACCAGAATGTATGTACTGTAACAATCCATTGTTTGTTTTCCTCGGTACCTCGTAATCTCTTGTGCATTTTCTAAAGCCTTAGAAGAATCCTGACTGAGTTGACCCAAGAGTCTGCGTGTACAGGAGGTGGGCCGGCCTGCCCACTGGGCAGTAGGCCAGGGTAGAGCCCTGAGGACAGGAGGAGAAGCCAGACTTTCCTCAGTAATGTTCCAGTAATGGTGCTTATTCAGTAAAATAATAAAACCGCAGGTTTACACTTTAAACGAATGTTGATCTGGAAGCACTCTTGAATGGCCGTCACTCTCTGTGATTACCCGTCTTAGGAACCGGGACACTTGTGTGTCTGATGTGGTGTTGACAAGGTGCAGATCTGCTCTCCCCAGCAGGCTGGCGTCTGGAGACAGGTCCTGCAGGGCTCTGCATCCATGGCAGAGGTTGTGGGACTTGAGTGGGTTGTCCCAGGATTGCGCTGATTTACCTCAGAGCCCTTGAGAGGCGGTGTGCTTCCAGCAGATAGACTGGGGCTGCTGGAAAGTATTAACTTGAAACTCGGATCAAAGTTGAGGTCAAAAGCATTTTCTTTTATCTTCTAGTGGGTTTATGTCATATTTTTAAGAAAATGGTGCCTTCCTACTCTCAGTAATTTGATCTCCTGATGTAAGCAGTATAAAAACCAGTGTGTGTTTACTAGGAAATAGAAAATATCCCCAAAACATACAGTCTAAAATAAGAATATTATGAGTTGTGGAAATTGTAAATTACCACATCATTCTTTTTAAAGGAAGAACGTTTGGTTACAGAGTTCCTGCTGTGTGGTGGGGAAATGCAGGCCTCATTAGAGGTGAAACTCATGATCAGTACCGACTGTGTAGTTCTGAGTTTCAGAACTTAGTTTAAAGTTAAGTAGATTCTTCAATTTTCTGTTTGCAGTTTCTGTGCCAAAATGGTGATCCGTAAGGCTTTAAACCAAGCACCTGTCACTCCTTCCTTGGAGATAGTTGTCCTGAGAGCCACTGCTGAGTTGCTTTTGTGAGCAGAGCTGATAGAAGGTGATGCTGGCCCCACAGGGTCGCTACCTTCCACCTCTGTGTCCTTGATGGATAGGAACACTGAGTGTTAGAAATGGCATCTTCTCAATACATTCTCATTCTTTCCTCATATCGTGTTTCATTTGCTCAGAAAAAAATGGCATTTCTCACTTTGTAGCCTGGCTTGGGTTGGTGGCTAATAACGCCCAGCCTTCTATCCTGGGAAAAACTGCTTTGTGGTAGAAAGTATTTGACTTATTTGGTTAAGTGTTCCAAAACTAGACTTACCTTTCCACAGCAGGCTCCTCGAGGAATTTCCAGTGATCACCTGTGCCATCCCATGGAGGCCAACTTGACTTTCCCCTTTCCCTCTGGCCTCAGAATGTTTGGCTTCGTGTGTACTGCAGTGCCAGACACTTTCAGAGAGTAGTCTTAACACCTCGTGCCCCTGCTGTGGGTGTGCGACCAGCCCGTGTACACACACAGCTGACCCGTGCGCACACACAGCTGACCCGTGCCTGGGTCTGGAGTGCTAATAGGCAGTGGGGCCAAACCTTCTCAAGGGCGGAAGTGTGCTGAGCACACAGGGAGGGGAGTCGTCAGGCAGAGCCTTGGCCCCAGAGGTGCTTGCCTGCTCCCACCCCTGTTCCATGCAGGCCAACCCCAGCCAGGGTCAGAAGTTGTGAGAATGAGCCATCAGAGGAAGGAAGGACCAGGAGGAAAAGTCTGAGGTGACTCAGGCAGGCATGCAAGACCTCAGGTGGGGGTGCCGTAGACCTAGTGGAGGAGGAAAGGGACTTGGGAGAGTGCAGAAGGGTGGAGGTACTCTTATCTCCAAATGCAGGTAAGATAGGCGGGGCTGCTGCCGTTTTTTTTTTTCAGAGCTGGGTTGGTCTGGTCCCTCCCCCCACCTCTTCTCTACCCTATTCCCCCTTCCTCTCTTCACCTCCTCCTCCTTGGTAAGGATGGGAAGTTAAAGTTTGATCATTATTGTGGTATTTGATCAGTGGAAAGGACCGGGGGAGAGAGTAGGTGAATGTGCCAGGGAGAATAGGAGAAAATTACGAAAGTTATGGATAAGGAGTGGATGTTCGTGGAGCTTAGGTGGGAGGGAGGAAGAGGGAGGAGTGCATGCTCTGGGACTGCCATTCTGGGTGAGGGCAGGGAAAATGGGGGGTGAGGCTGTGTCAGGCCTGCTTTGGAGAAGGTAGCCGCTTAGCAATGTACAAAAGGATGAGACCCAGCTGGGTCACACCAGGATCATGGAGGAGTGAGGACTCCACCTGCCAGATTCATCAGACTTTAAAAGTGATTTTTAAAACACATCCATTATTATTGGAGTATCTAGCAGGTTATTAAAACAAAGGGTAAATAATTGATATAGGGACATGGCTGTGGTTTAATAGAGGTGAAGATCTGAAATTTGGAACATTAGAAAATTAAATTCGCATGTGAGAGAGTACATAGATGTGGTGAGGTCCTTCTAAGGGTTGGTGCTGAACAAATCATTTTTTGCTTGGGTGATTTAGGGACTCCAGTTTTGACTCTTCATAGAGATGAGGGAGCCACTGGAGGTTTGGTAGAGTGATATTGCTATTTAGCAAGGTGAGTTGCCAGCTATGTACAGACTGAACTGAAAAAGACAGGTCTGTACATGGGAAGGAAAGGGCTCATACAGGTGGACTTTGCCTAGGCTGAGTTAATTAAAGCCCTTAGAATTTAAGTGTTGGGAGAAATGTATTCATGATGTGCTGTTATAAATAAAAACTTGCTGCTCAGTGGAAATGATGTGTAAACTTGACCCGAGTTTCAGTGTGAGAGATCTTAGGCAGCAGCTTAGGAATCTTGATCTTCATGGGGAGCTCCTTCATCCATTACTTACGTTCATGAGGGGCAAACAGCCTGTAAAAGGGATTTTATGGCAGTAATCCACCCCCACCCATGAGAACCCTAGCTGACCCCAGCTCTCCACAGGGAGATTTTCATGCTGAGAATCTCTTGTGAGTGCTGTGTTTGAATGCTGTTTGTGAGTGGCATCTACTAATGCTCACTGCGGTGTGAGCACTAAAATGCCTGCCTCGACATGCTCATCAGATTGCGGCTGACTAAATACTGGCTGCTCAGACCATCAGTTTAGGCTTCATCACTTGAAATATCTATTAATCGATCACACATTTTGCTAGTAGTAGGGAGAGGGCTGCAGCTTCTTGATGCTCTGAGTGAGACAGGAGAAGGCTTGATCATGCTCCAGTGAAGCCGGACTTAGGAAGGTTCCCAGGAATTCGTGGTGACTGGTGGGTCATGATGGTATTGCCACCTGTGGACATTCACAGTCTAACCTGGGGTCACTCCTGGACTACATGCAGATTGTGCTACATCATTGGCTCATGGAAGAAGAGCCATAAGCCACAGGGGGCAGGCTCCTGAGAAGGCTTGTTCTTTCTATGGGCTCCAGAAGGAGCCTTCCGCTTAGACAGCTTTGGTGGCCATTTCTGAGGCAGGGATCTGAGAATTGTGCTGTAGAGATGTATGTTCCAGTTCACGGTCACCATTATGAAAATAATACTTCAAGAGGGCTTTATTATCAGAGAAAACTATTCAAAGGGTATATTAAAGTTGTAAAGGGTTGTTTCAAAGTATTTAACTGTCATTTAATGTAAGGCATGAGTTCATGTAGAAACCTAGTCTTGATTAAAGCAGGTGATCAATGTTCACAGTTTTCATGTGACTTACCTAGCCATCATTTAAGTTGCTGTATGGTGGAAATAGGATGTCAGACCCTTTAAGAATTATAGCCTTGGACAGTCTGGAGTATTGTTTTCCACTCCTCTGTGTTCATCCCTAGGTTCTGTCAGGAAATGCATCAAACCTTTGCCTACTGTGGCAGCACTAACCGACCCAGGGCAGGACCAGGAGCATCTGTGGTTGGGGAGGCCGGAGCCCAGAGGCTTGTTTCTCTTGCTGCTGGAGACAGGGCAAGGCTCTGAAGCCAGGCTCCTGACTGGAGGCTTCACCCTGTGGAAGTGCTGAGGCTCTGGCAAGTTCCTAGGGCCACCTGTGGAGCAGGTGGTCCTGGCACCCTCTCTTCCTCCTGGCCTCCCTCCTCAGAGCTTTGGCTGCCCCAGTCGCTTTTGTCCTCAGGTGCCCTGGGCCACCCTCAATCAGTGATTCTTCCCAAGGGCCAGGGGAGGGGCTGCAATGATTTGAGGATGAGCAAGGCCTAAGTTTTAAAAGGATATATTGCATTGTGGAGCCTCAGTTACAATAAGAGTGAAGAATTCATGGTGTAAAGTTCAGTGATTAACTTTTTTTTTTTTAAATTAACATTCAATTAATAACAAAAGTGGCCATTATTTGCTCACTTTGCATTTCCCATAACAAGTCTTTGTCATTATCTCTAAGTAAGTAAAAGAAACAGGCTTAGGGGCTGGGGATGTGGCTCTAGCAGTAGCGCACTCACCTGGCATGCGTTCGGCCCAGGTTTGATCCTCAGCACCACATACAAAACAAAGATGTTGTGTCCGCCGATAACTAAAAAATAAATATTAGAAAAAAAAATTCTCACTCTCTTTAAAAAAAAAAAAAAGAAACAGGCTTATAAAATAGGTGGAAGTAAATTATAAACTCATGATAAATTTATAGAACCTAGGGAGCAGTTTTCTAGACTGTATTATTTTATAAAGGATTTCCCTATATAGCTTGAGTGTTTCCTTTATTTAAAATAAAGGACCAAAAATGTTTCATATTTCAGAGTTTTTTGGATTTTTGGAATATTTGCATAAACTTTGCTGATCAAGCATCCTTTATCCCAAAACCCTAAATCTGAAATGCTCCAAGATCTGCAACATTTTGAGGTGGGGGCTGGAGGACTAGGGGATAGATTGAGGTCCTACAACATCACAGCGTACCTAAACACATGCTCTGCCACTGAGCTACATCCCAAACCCAAAACTTTGTGACTGTATGTTGGAACTCAAAGGTTTTGAATTTCTGAGCATTTTGAATTTCACATTTTTAGGTTAGGGACATTAAGTCTATGTTCATTCTCTGTTTGTTTGTGTGGTGCTGGGGATTGAACCCAGGGCCCTGTGTATGCTGGACAAGCATACCCCTGAGCTACGCCCCAGCCCTGTGTTTATTACTCTTTTCTGGCTACCAAAAGGAGTGTTGTTGTTTTTCCCCCTAGTCCCCTTTGCTTTAGAAATGCCTTGCTTATGTGACCATTGGGATTAAAAGTCAGTCAGTCTGCCATTGTAGATTATTTCATGAAATAGCATAACTGATCAATAGTAGTATGCTGATTTAGTATTTGCAATATTGTTCTCACAAACCTTTTAATTGATCCAGCCCAAGATATGGTTACTTAAGACTATCACCACCATCAGAGTCTGATGTTACTCTTTTGGATTAGTATTTATTTTGAGATTTTTTTTATTTTTTAAATCTGATGCTGGTGATTAAATCCTGAGGTGCTTTATCCCTGATCTATATTCCCAGCTCTTTTTTTTTTTTTTTTTTTTTTGAGACAGGGTCTCACTAAATTGCTGAGACCGCCCTTAAACTTTCAGTCCTCCAATCTCAGCCTCCCAAGTTGCTGGGATTATAACAGCAGCAGGCCACCATGCCTGGCTTTATCACGTACATGGGGAGAATGAGGACTATGAACAAGTTACCTTCGCATCTGCAATATCAGGTCTACTGCATGCCTCTGTCCTACTAATAAGCTTGATATTTCTGAGGGCAGTGGACTGCCCCAACCTCAGGTAGCAAAGTTTTAAGAAGAGCATTCTCAGCCTTTCACCTTTGGGATCCATTGAACTGTTCACAGGTGTGCAGCTGAGTGGCTAAGAACCACAGGGCTTCCCTGCTGCCCACATGCTGGTGCTGCTTGGGAAGGAAGGAGCAGGAAGCTTTCCTATTAGAAGGAAAAACCAGCTTCACTGTATCCAGTTTCCTCTTTCTGACCTGAGACAAAGGAGCTCGTAACTGGGAGGAGTGCTCAGGATGTGCCTCCTAAGACACAGGTGCACGAGCATAGCAGGCTAGCTGGCCAGGTCATGGAGGTCACTCTTCTCACTCTCTTGTCCCTCCCTGTCAAGGTGGCCTGTGCACAATGCAGGCTGCCCCTTCCTGAGCTCTGAGCAAGTATTGCTCATTGGTGGTGGTACCCTGGCACTGAGCTTAGGGACATACCATATAATGTGGCCTTATAGGCAGCCACTACCAGTCTGTAGGAACTGGCTTACAAAGAACCACGTTTCTTATTCCTTGGCTGGGGTTGGTTCCAAGTCAGCATTATAACAGATTTCCAAGGTGGCTGGTTGTCATGTCAAGTGCAATGCTAGGAAAATGTGATTAAGATCCAATGGGAAATACTGGGGTTTTTTTGTTTGTTTGTTTGTTTGTTTTTTAAGGACAGCTTAAGTATGACAGTGTTTTATGCCCCCAACTTGCAGTTTAAAGGGGTCCTTTCTATAAAGAAAATGCATTCTGAATTTGGCCTCTAGTCACATAGGAAGTGGATGTCCTAGAGTTGTTCGCTAGTGTGACGGCTAAGTGAGCCTCTCAGGCTGCAGCTGAACCTCAGTGGTTGAGCACGTGCCTTAGCTTGCCTGAGGCCCTGAGTTCCATCCCCAGCACCACCAAAAACAAAAAAAGTTTGTTCCTGAAATAGTTTTCCTATCAGTAGGAAAAGCAAAATAAATATATTTGTTGATGGTGACACACAAGATTTACTCATAGATCTTCAGCTGGATGAGTGGACCTCTGGAATATGTGTCTATTTTTCTGCCCTGCTACCGGCACAGAGTCATTCATACCACCATGCTTTTCCTAAAGCCCGATCTGTGCCCATCCAAGATGTTCCTGTGGTTCGGTTCCTTGGCACCCTTCCAGGCAATCCTGTGTGTCCAGAGGTTTTTGCAAAAACGATGAGAATTCAGCCTCCTTTCTGTTAACTGGCTGCTATGAGCTAGAGCAGAGAGTGGAGACACCTGTTTTCTGGGCAACCGTGATTCTCTGAGAGCAGTAGGCATTGCCAGCTCACTTATCCTGACTGGTACCCTTTAGCTGCCCAGTTCAGAGACTTACCACACAGAGCCAAGCCTTTTGCTTTGTTTGGCCCCCAGCACCTTCAACGCTACTACAGTCAACCTGAAAATTGGACAAGCCTTGGAATTCTTCGATCTGTAAACTATTTTTATATTAATTTGTTGTAAATAATATATAAAATGTTGGCTGGCCTCACAGTTTTTCCTGCGTGGTGAGGGTTGCTAGGTGCTTGTTATGTTTAATCATCAGGCTTGTGTTGCATAGCGAGGTTACAGCCCCTTTTCTTAATCCCTGCAACCAGGCTGGGTCGGGGAACCCAAGAAGACCCTCCCTTAGGCTCAGGCACATGCAGGTCGCTGCTCACCTGCCTTCCTTGCCCTGGCCCTGCCTGGACACAGAAGCGGCTGGCTGAGTACTTGGTAAATGGTTTGCCAAAGGCTCCACGGCTGAGCTGCTGAGTGGCAGTGTATTTAAATGGTCTCCAGGTTATTAGACTGTTTAAAAGCAGCTGAGCCTCTTGTAAGACAAAGCAACTCCAGAGCAGCTTTGCATTCGGAGCAAGATTTGTGTTCATCGTACCTATTTCCTCTGGTACAGACACAAGTTTCTAAATTAGGTGTGAGCTGTGTTTGTGAATAGCGGTGTTGGAGCTCAGTGGGAACATAAATGCTTGGTGCTGTGATAGAGAGCATGGCTCCTCCCGGCACCCACTGTGGCCCGCTGAGTCTGGAGGTATGCATCTGAGGCACAGTGTCAGATGAGGCCAGCTCAGGCCGCTGCCAGCCCTCAGCACCCTGGTAGGAGAGTTGCCAGACCCAGAGCCTGGCAAGTGTTTCTAAGGGCACCAGGCAGGGCAGGTACCTCCCATACCTCCCCAAATGAAGATAACATAATAAGATAAAATGATTGCTAAATATGACTAAATGGGGGCAAACACAGCTGACAGAAGGGAAAGAAACATTGAAGATAAAGGTAAATTTAATAAGAATGCCTCTTTTGAGAAAGTCCAAGGGGCTTCTAACATTCTGTTTTTTGTGATTCATTAGAACCCATGCTAGTGTGCATGTGTGTGGTGTGTGTGGAATGGTGTGGCGGGTGTTTGTGGAGGGGGGTGGGGTGTATATGGAACGGTGTGTGGGGGTGTGTGCTTGTTGGCACATCCCAAACGGTGCGTTGGTCACCAGCTCATTCTGAAGCTCCTCGCCTGGCTTGCTCCTCTTGGCCCATACTTCCTTTGCATTGGATGCAGAAAGGAGCCAGGAAGGGGAGTGGGCTCCCAGGATGGCTGCTCATGTGATGATGATGATGATCCTCTGTGTTCTGACACTGCTGCGGGGGGTGCTTCTGGAGGCTGAGCTGTGCTGGAGCTCAGTGGGAACTAGGTGTGGGGGAGGGGCACCTTAGATTGTGCGTCTAAAGACAGGTTCTGCTTGATGGAGATTTTTTTGGTTTTCTGACACCTAAAAATATTAAATAAAAGCAAATAAGCGTATGTTTATATATGTATTACCTGTGTTTTTTGAGTTGATGGATTTTCAAATATTTTGAGTGTTTTAAATATCCCTTTAACATTTAAACACTAAGATAGCAAAATGTCAATGGAAGGAATTTGTCTAATGACAGCAATAATACTTTTGTAAAAGGCTAACTTTTCAGCGACTGTCCTGACTTGTACCCCTGTTCATCCCAGTGAGCTTGATGTGTAGGGGCACAGTCTGGAGCCCTTCCCCAAGGCATGTCCATGACATGTTCCTGTGTGTGACACTGTTACTTGGCTTGTTGGGTATTGAAATGTATTTACATTTTCTGTTGCTGATAAACTGTACATCCACGTATCTAACTCCTGACAGTTTTCTTCACATTTTAAGAGATTATTGTATTGCCTGATATATTTACACTTGAAGTGGAACTGGAGACCATCCAGTTATTCATGTAACTCTGTCGCGGTTTTGGAACCTTCAGAATCTTTCACCTGCCTTAGGTGTTACTTTAGAGAAAATGAACCCCGGGGGATTGATGTTATCTGGATAGAAATAATGTGCTGAAGACCAAATTAGAATTCACGATACCATCCTGGTTTCTGCCCCTGCTGCTGGCCTGTGGGCCGTGCCGTGGAGTATGGTGGCTAGCAGTGGGGCCTTGGACTCACGTTGAGTCCCGCACTGGGCACAGGACCACACAGGTCCCTGCTCTGGTTCTGGTGTTTACTGAACTAAAGTGAGCCACTTGTTCCTTCTGAAATGCATACCTACACTTTACCATCAGGCCGTCACCTCAGTGCAGTTGACGAGGAAGTTTAACATGCTGCTGGCACATGGAGCACCTTCATTGTATCTGCACTCTCACAGTTTTCCCTTAATTTATTTGGAAATGATGTGGGGAAAATGTGCATGTTTTTGTGTTTGTAAGAATTCACACTGTGGATAAGAGGTCATTGTTTTGTACTATATGAATTCAGAACTTCTTGCCCTTTTTCCAAATGAAATGTTAGAGATTCTGGCAGTGTCTTGAGTCTTGCTGGATACAGTCATTGTGCTGACATCATCTAGATTCAGAACTTGGAAATTTTTTTCTACTTGTGTCTTCCTGGCCACTCTTTAGAGTCCGCTGTTTATTCAAGAAGGAAGTCCTTGAGTAAAGTGGTTGCCAAATGCAAATTATTTTTCAAATCCAATTTGTGAAGAAGAGATTAGCTGTCTAAGTTGGGCTTTCCATGTTAACATAACCACATAATCACGTACTTCTGTGAATTTTACCTATTCTGTGAATATTACTAAAACTTTTAGTAGATTTAAACTCTTGGTACATTCTTACATCCTTGATTTGTTCATTGGGTCTATGGGAAAGTCAAGTCATGATCTGATTGAGAAGAAATTTACATATGACCTCACTACAAATCTGAATGAGCCATTAATCACAGAGTAGAGGGCACAAAGTACTTGAGCATGAGGGCTCTGTGCTTGGTAGTTTGCTAAGGTGAGGACGCCTCAATTACCTGCAAGGACATATCTCCAGGCTCGTGGGTAGAGCAGGTTGTTTTTGTGCAGGCTGACGGTCGGTAAGTCATGTGCCTCAGTGAACTTTCTTTTCTCTCTCTCTTTTTTCTGTAGTCTCACCAGTGATCATTAAGGAATGGGCAGCTTACAAGGGGAAGTCTCCTCAAACCCCGGAACTAGTGGAAGCCCTGGCCTTCCGGGAGTGGACCTGCCCCAATTTGAAGAGGCTGTGGCTGGGCAAGGCCGTAGAGGACAAGAACCGCAGGATGAGGGCCTTCCTGGCCTGCATGAGGTCCGACACCCCAGCAATGCTTAACCCCGCCAACGTGCCCACTCACCTCATGGTGCTCTGCTGCGTCCTACGGTGCGTCCCCAGCCATGGGTGGAGGGGTGGACCCAGGGACTAAGGCCTGGGGAGGGGGGCAGGGTAATCACAGTGTCCAGCCTTCTAGGAAGGATGGAAAGTTCACTCTGTAGGAATTGTGTATTGTCTGTTGAGACTTGTCCTGGTCCTGTATTTGCATATGTTCTGGGAATGTAGGCCCACAGAAATGCAATGTATGGTTTAATTTATACTGTAGACTATGTTTATAATGTAGGTATATTTGGTAAACACACATGGCCTGTAGATACATAATGATTTTAGACAGTTTATTCTTTAAATATTGAAGATTTTGAAGTCTGGAAGGGGGATTTATTTGGAATTCTTCTGTTGGAAAAATTTCTCTTCTTCCCCCCTTCATTTATTTAATCATTTATCTAACTGGTAATGGACATAAGTATACTTTGTAGGTCGTAATCACTTTTTTGCCCAGGCTCTGGCCTTGGGAGCCCGGTCGGGTTGGCCCTGAGGCACACATCATCTTTTGGTGTGGGGCTCTTCCTTGCTTCCCTGCCCAACAAGATACTTCTGTGGGCCTCGTATTTCCCTGTTCCACCACCAGCTGTCTGCGGTCCTGGAGCAGCATGTGGACCAGGCTGCTGTGCTCCTGGGGCACCTCCACTGGGCCCTTGCAGCACACGAGGATGGGTGAATGGGATATTTTGAAGTTTATCTGAATTGGGGTACATATTGGATGTTTGGTACGTTTTAGTTGGATTTGTTTTATTTTGAAACCATTTAGACATAGAGAAAAGTTGCAAATACAATACAAAAAGCTTTGTTTTAAATCCAGTCCACATCCTTTAGTGTAGTTTTCTAGCAAGATTTTTCTGTAGGACCACCAAGTAGCCACCAGACTCAAATCCATATGGATCCTTTAGTCCATCTCATCTCAGGCTCATTTCTTAATTGTCCTAACAGTGTCCTCTGTGACAAGGGACCCACTACAGGTCCTGTGTGCTTTCGGGGGTAGTTTCCCACCTGGGGGTGCAAGGTTCCAGCTGGGTCACTGGACAGTCCTCCCCAGCAGAGGACTTGGTGGGGCATATGCAGCTTCTCCCTGCAGAGTTGTTCTCGCCTTCCAGGTGATGCATGTCCCGTGGGGGAGGTGCTCTGGTCTCAGGAAATGTGCCCTCCTTTTTAGCTGTCCATGTGTTTGTTTCCATATGGACTGGCCTCCCAGGGCCTCAGACCATGGTACCAATGTTTATTTTGGCACTTGTCACCATGTCACTGGACCTCCATGGTCTCCAACTGTCCCCTTGTTCTCTGAGCATCTCTTTTTCTCTCTGCAGGTGTTCTCCTTCCTCCTACCTCCTTGCATTAGCTCCAGGATCCCCACTTCTTCAAGCTGTCCTGGGTCCCTGCAAGAAGGGGGGTGGGATTGAGAGACCAGACTCTTCAGCCAGTGGCTCCTGATGCCTCAGCTCTCCTATTTCTCGCTGAAAACAGTGCATTCACCTTGGTCCCTCTGACCTGGCACAGTGGTATCCCCTCCATTGTGTGTAACTTGTGGCTCTGACAGTGAGACTTGGGACTGGCCCTCCTGGCTCCCTGCTTGTTCATGTTCCCTATGTGGGATGGGCCCCCTTCAGAGGCCATCTTCATGCAGGTCCTGATGGCCCTTTGCGCCCCTCCTACCGGGCTTTAGGAAGTCAGAGATAGAACTTTCTTTCTATTCTTATTCCTGAAGTTTCTTAAATTTGAAACAAAATTCAAGGCCAATAACTTGTTGAAGGTGAGAATATCAGCTTAGAACATAGTGTGCCAATTGGTTAACATTCTCTGACTAGGTTTTCTATGCTGGAAAATTCAACTAAAGACAAGTTTTTATCGTTAGTACTTTAGTGAAAGTTTAAGATGAAGACTTTGGGTACTCTGAGATCAACCCAGCAAAAGTGAGGTGATATATAGTACTCACTGTCCACCTGACGCAAGAGTACATTGGACCCCAGATGGGGGATATAGTATAGTATACAGGTGCCGCTGAACAGCATTGGTCAGGAGTGGAGCTTGATGTCCACGCTTCAGCTGCAAGTCCCAGTGTGTGCTCCTTGGTGTTGCAGCATAGACTCCGACTGCCCTTGTATCCTGGCTCTTGGCTCCCTCAGCCTCTCATCTGGCTGGTGCCACATGGAGGCTCACTCTGTGCCCACTCTCACCACTGCACTTCTACCCTACTAGCTGCAGTGTGAACCCTTTCCTTGGCAGGAACTACCTCATGCTCTTCTCGATGTTATTCCCAGGAGGAGACACAGGCAAGACCATGGGATGGACAGGAGAGGCAGGCCTCCAGTAAAAGCTTATTCATAAATACAGGAGCCAGCCTGTGGCTGTAGTTTTTCAACTCCTGTGTAAACTGTTGTTGTAGATTTGACAGGTATTTTCTTCGCGATTTGATTCAGCCTGTACACTCAAGGCTCCAAAAGGCAGTTTTTGTCTTTGCTACTGCTGTTAATCTTGGCTCCTTGGTAAAGTTGCTGGGGTACTCCAATGTTAAATGTTACATTGTGGCAGCAGTTGAGGTGCATAAAAGAAAAGTGTCAGTTCAGTCTCTAGAATTTCAGCAGCAGAGAGAGGAGGGAGTCAGAGCACAAGTTGTCATGGCATGACTGTGAAGGCAGAAGGTTTTTTGGTTTTGTTAATTGTGGTGCCAAGGATCAAACTCATGCCTCATGCATGGTAGGCAAGTGTTCAATCACTGAGCCACGTTCCAGCCTGGAAGGTCTTGGAGAAACATGTGGACAAAATCGATCAGGTCCTCCTCAAAGGTGGAAAGACAGACTTCGGGGACTCCTGGAAAGGCTAGAGTCAACATGAGTTATCAGGGAGGGCAAGCTCGAGGCACCAGAATGGCCCTCAGGCCAGTGTGTGTGTTTGGACATGCTGCAGATCATACCAGCTGTGCTCCCTCAATGGAGTGCAGGCCGTGCTGTCCCCAGGGGTGTGTAAGGGCCCCTGCTCTGCTCTTGGAGCTCTGGCTTTCCCCAGCTTCCCTGTTTGAGAAGGGCAGTGAAAGGAGATCAGCCTTAGAAGACTCCAGAACAGTCGAGACGGTCCATATCCTTCCATGGTAAGAAAGAAAAGAAGGGTAACAAGCTTTCCCAGGGTCATTGCTGATAAGCTCTTCACGTAACATATTTACACTCTGCTCAGTTGCATGGAAAAGAATATCCAGAGAATTTTTCCAGAAATTGCACAGGTAGATTTGGCAGTGTAAAAGGGATCTAAAGACATTCTATAGAGGAGTAGTGTAGGTAGGAGCAGCCTAAATAAATGAAACAGGAGTGAGTCGCTGTGACTGCTGCCTGTGGGTCTTGATGATTGACCCATGCGTTTATGTCCATGTATTCTTCTAACATCTGCCCCTGAGAAGAGCTGATGGTACCTTTGGTTCAGAGAGCCAAATGGAGGAAACAGAATTCTGCCCAGTGCAGGTGTATTCCTGCAGCTGTGTTGAGTTCTGAGCAGCTTCCCTGTCAGAAAAACAGGGAAGATCTCCAGAAAACCAGCCTGTTCAAGAGCTGGTTCAGTGCTCTGGGGAAGTAGTACCTGAGGGTCAAAGTTTCAGTTTGGCTTTGGGAGGATTGGTGGCTTCAGGACACTGTGACTGTACCCAGGGCCACTAAAATGGACGCTTGATATCTGGGAAAAGGTGTACATTTAAGCTGTGTATTTTAACACAGTTTAAACAAAATAAAAACAAACACAAAACAAAAATTAAAAAGTTAAAAGAACATAAACCATGATCCTGAAGACAAAGCACATTGTATAATTGAGCATAACCTTCTCCACAGTGTTTTTTTTTTTTTTTCCCAAACAACTCTGAGGACTGATACACACACGCTCGCCCGCCCCTCCGCCCCCCACCCCCACCCCCAGTGTGTATGGTGCTGGGGATTGAACCCAGGGCCTTCTGCATGTGAGGCAAGCACTCTACCAACTGAGCTGTGTCCCCAGTCCTAGTCATTGTTTTTGTTGGTTAGGGATGGAACACAGGGCCTCATCATGGTAGGCAATGCTTTACCACTGAGCTAACTCTTTTCTTGCATCAAGCCCTGATTAAAACTCAACTCAGAAAGACCATTGTATTTAAGGCTTGTGGTGCTCAAATGAAAGGATGTATATTTCCTCATTGCAAATGTTGACAGTTTACTTAAATAAAAGTTTTAGGCCACTCTTTTATTTAAATATGATAGACACATTTACTATTTGTTCATTTTGAACTTGCATTTCCTGGAGTTGGGTGTGGTAGTACACACCTATAATCCTAGCTACTTGGGAGACTGAAGCAGGAGGCTCAAGACCAGCCTCAGTAACTTAGCAAGGCCCTCAGCAACTTAGACCCTATCTCAAAAAGGGGTTGGGAAGAGCTGGGAATGTGGCTCAGTGGTCAAGTGCTCTTGGGTTCAATGCTTAGTACCAAAAAAAGAAAGAAGGAAGGAAGGAAAAAGAAATTATATTTCCCTGCTTTTGCCACATGATTTTATAAGCTCCCTGTGCCTCTGTTTACCCATCTCTAGAATGAGATGGTAATCATTCTTGCTAGGACAGTGGATGAGTTTATGTGTGTAAAATATTTAAATAAATAGGAGCATGCTCTTAATGGGTTTATAGGTGTGGAACCTACATCTCTTTGCTTAGTCTGTATTACCATGGATTAATTATTATAAAAAGGAGTTTAGGTTCAGCACCAACCCCGACCTGGGTTTTTGTAAACTTGGTTTTAAGCCCTGAAAAAATTGACTCAGCAGGTGGGGGTGGAACGAGCCTTGTTAGGCATGTCACTTTTTTCCAGACTCCTTGGAGTTGTTCTCAAGAGATCATATAGCATTCTGTCATCAGAAGTTATTTTTAGTGATCAGCTGGCAACTTGATCAGATCACCTGCAGGTTGGTTGAATGAAGAGAATTGGGATCGTTGGACTTGCAGGTTTGTGACTCAGTTGTACTGTTAGCATTTCATTTTCTCTGGACATTACCTGGGATTGTGTCCTGTGTAGTGAAACAACGTTATCTGTCTCTTGAGCAGTGTTGCTACAGAAACAGGAAGCCCATTGCTCTTGGCAGATCTGTTCTAGCTGATATTGAAGATTTGGGTGTTGGTTTCCCTTCAGCTACCCACACCAGGGTGCTCCTCATTTGAAGGGGGTGGGCTTTGGTGAGCATCCTGTGCATTTCCCCGGCAACCCCCGTGGACCCGCCTGTGCCTTATCCCTTGTTGGGCTGCTGCTGAGAAGCCCTTCTTCACTCATGAGATTAATCTTTCTTATTGTGACCTAGGTTCTGCCTCCAGGGCATCCTGGCCTGAATTAAAATGAACCAATCATGTGAATTGGTGTCTATAGTGTACTTTCCGCGTTTTAAATGTTTCACAAGAGTGAAGTTGTATCAAAAATCACTGGTGGCAGCCATAGTGGGACATGCACACACTTGTAATCCCAGGTGCTCTGGGAGCTGAGGCAGGAGGATCAAGAGGCCCAGTCTGGGTGATTCAGCAAGACCCTGTCTCTTAAAAACCTGAGAGGAGCTGGGGAGGTAGCTCAGTGTTTGAGGGCCCCTGAGTTCAATCCCCAGAACTTGGGGTGGGGGTGTCACTGACGAGGTAGTCTTCAGTATATACAATTTAGGTGCCTTTTTTTTTTTAAGGTGCCATTTTTAATTAAAGTAAACCATTCCAGTCAGCCTGGACGATGACTGCATTTTCATTTCTAATTGGCATCATCTGGTGAAAACAGGCTGGATAAAAGCCTTCGGAGCTTTCTCAGTGATCACATCATCCCAAATGTGCTTAGACCCTCTCACTAGGTTTGAGCACACAGTCATGCCCGGTGTTTCTGTCTCTCCCTAGGTATATGGTGCAGTGGCCGGGAGCTCGAATCCTACGGCGTCAGGAGCTGGACGCCTTCCTGGCCCAAGCGCTGTCCCCCAAACTCTACGAGCCAGACCAGCTACAGGAGCTCAAGGTAGCGTGCCAGCCTGTCTCGGGAAGTTTTGCTTTGAGTTTTGGTGTAACACAGCTAACCTTTACCAGGCAGACTTGCTCTGTGCACTAAACTAATGATACTAATTTGATGTGAATCAAGAGCCTTCAGGGCAAAAGGGACATTCCTACCTAGTTATACAGATTTGCCATCCCCAGTTGGAAATGATCAGTTCCACCTTGAGAGAAAGATTTTTCCCTCTGTTTAATCTTGTTTTTCACATCAGGAAATAAACTTCTCTTTTTTATTTTAAGAGGGGATTCCAAATCGTGGGAGGGCTTGATCTTAAGGATTTTCTAACATCTAGCCAGGATTCTTTTTCTTATTTCATTCCATTGTTCCTAGTCACAACTTTAGTTTTCTCTAAAAAATGTTCTTTGCCCTTCTAGTATTGTAAAATCCCTTTTAAAACAGCCACTTGAGGAACCACGTGACACCATCATCCCAATGCCCTTTTTAGTCAGCGTTTAACATCATATTCCTTTTAATTTTGCCTTCTAGTAGTTCCTTTTGTTCTTTGTTTTGACAAGGTTTGTTTTCTCTAAGTTGTCACCCAGTTTTTGAGTGTGCACATCTTTTTCAGTACACTTTTATTGCTGTGTTCACAATTGTTAATTGCTTTCTAATTTCTATTAAATGCTAGAATGTTCAAGACTTCAAAGTTAGCCAAACTCATAGGTCTGCCTTTTCTTTTTAATGCACAGGGTTTTTGTTGTTTCTTTGCCATCTGTTATTTGTTTTTTATTATTTGTTTATTTATTCATTTATTTATTTTTACAAAGTTTTATTTATAATCAGTTAGTTTCCTTTGACAAAATTGCCTTCGCTTTTAGATCTTTTTGCTGTTCTTTATGAACGCATCTTGCCCTGCAGAGGAATTTTAGACTTGCTTTATAGAAGTTCAGTATTCAACAGGTGGTGCTCAATAAATGTCTGGTTTTCCCTAAATTACTGTGTTAAATTGCAAAATTTGGTGCAGAGTGGAGCTCACCTGAGGCTTCTGATGACTTTGAAACAAGCTAAGTACAAAGCCAAAACGTAGAAACCCCTCAAATTGTGTTCTTTACTTTGTGGATCAACTTTTCTGTTTGTTAGGCAGAAATTGTTATTGTCTTTAACGCTTTTGTTTCTGGTGTCAGGCAGTGTGGCGGGCCCAGTCAGGTCCTCCCCGGTGCCGTCACCACCGTGCTCGCTGCAGGCTGTGCTTCAGGGGGTGGAAACACTTTCCTAGAGTGTGGTGCCACCCCCTACCTCTCCTCCTGTTTCTCTTGTATAGATTATTCCTTCAGTACTGACATCCCAGTTCTGAAAGTCACACCGCCAGGGACCAGGTATGCCCACCAAGCTTTATTCACCATCAAGTTACTTTAACCAAGTCCATCTTATTTCCCATATCCTTTTCATTTTCCGATCCACACACAGGATATAACTTTTGAAACCCAGTCACTCAAAGCTTTCATTTTGGTTCTTTTGAGGTCTTAGTGCCTTCATGGTTTTCTCCCGGTTCTTCATCTGAGGCCAGGCATTTCTAGAGCTGTATGGGACACATTCCATGTGCCGCTGCCTTCTGTCTCACTCATTGCTGCCCGGGGTCTTCTTGTGTGCAGGGCGACAGTCCCGGTTAAGAGCACAGCCTACACTGGAACAGCGTCATTGTCAGGATCGGTGCAGACTCTGGAAGAGCTGTGAGGAAAAAGCGTTTGAGGGGAAGGCAGTCATTTGTTTTGTAAAGATTAAAGCTCCTCTCAGCGATCAGACTGAGAATCAGAACCAGAACAATCCTTATTTCAGTGCTAACCAAAATTCATAGGCAGAGCCAATGGTTCCAAAATTCAGTGGTGGGAAATTAAAATTAAAATTGCCTTTTCATGTAAACATTAAAGTTTTCCAGCATAGCAAAAGCAATGACAGTCCTTTCCTGTGAGATGCCATTTCACTGTTTAAGACACAGTCGCCTCTTGACTGTCGCTGCTCCTGTGTCGGGGCCGTGACCAGTTTGTGGATTGCCCAGGCCCCTCTTTCTTCTCCCCTTAGTGTCCACCACATGCTTTGCCATCAACGGAAGAAAAGAGGAAGAACGGACCCAGTTCTGACAGCTTGGGCTCTTGTTAGCTTTTCTGCGGGGAGGTTCAGTGGGAAAAGACATTGCAACCATTACCTTAAATGAATTTTTTAAGAATTTCATTTCATCCATGCTTTCTCCGTCTGCCATGTTCATGAATAATTGAGAGTTCTGTGTGGTTCCTTGAACACCTGTGACAGTGACTGATGACCCTCATTTTTTTCTTTTTATATTTTTAAGCCCTTCTCCTAGGTTAACAGCATGAGTGTAACTAAGGTAAAATGAGCCCTGAGCCTGGGTTTCTAGGAGGGTGGGTAAAGGACGAGGAGAAGGAACTTTGTCCAGTTGTAATGTCTGTCCAGTTTCTTCTCCCTTGTTCTTGACATCCCTATAATTGCCTTAAATTCTTTTTAACAGTTTCACATGCCAAGTGCAGAATATAAAAGATGGAAAATGAAGAGCTTTAAAGGCAGTATTAGGGGCGTGCAGCATGTCTGTGATACCTGTAAGAATTATTTTGCATATAGGTAAATATGACAAATTACAGTAAGAGTCTGTGCCCCGTAGTTAGAGGACACACAGAGTCACTGTGCTGGATTTGGGTTCTGAGCTAACTAGATAGATCAAGTTTCATGTGTGTATTTCCCATAAAGTCAGAATTTTTTGCTCTGTTTCTCTAGCTGAGGAACTTTGGATAATGCTGAATACTTTATCTCAGTTTATATAAGAGAATAAAATTCGAATATGAATATTACTGGCAGATATTTCTACAGTCAAGGGTTCAGATTGGGGTTCTGCAGTCTCTGTGACCTTGAAGTCTGTGACTGTCTATTACAGTGGAATACTGTTAGAAGTCCATGTGTCCTATAGGTATTGAGAGATGGAAATGAGGTAGTACCCATAAAAGTACATGTTTGAAAAAAAGGGTGGTGTCTGATACATCTTTTTTTTTTTTTAAGTTCCCTACAAGTATCACATTATTATTTGCACAGTAAACATTTAGGGAAAGAAAAATATTATGCAAATGTAAGTTTTAAATAATTTTCAAAGGACTGACTGCAGTGGCACACACCTGTAATCCTAGTGACTTGGGTGGCTGAGGCAGGAGGATCTTGCCAGTTGGAGGCCAGCCTGGAAAACTTAGCAAGACCCTGTCTCAAAATAAAAAGTAAAAAGTGCTGGGATGTAGCTCAATGGCAGAACATCACTGGGTTCAAGCCCAGTTCCCCCTGCCCCCACTCCAAAAACATTTTTAATGTAGCTTTTGAGAACTTTTAAATTAATTCTAATTGTTATTCCTGAAATTGAAAATTAAACTATAAACATCATTTTTTAAATTCATGAAAAATAGCTATCAACCAGTATTGAAGTTGGTTGATACATGCATGTTTATACACAGTGCTGCCTCACACCACCCCTCCATGCTGTGTGCACCTGCTGAGGGTTTTTTAACTCACAGTGCAGATGGCAGTTTACCAGGGTGTTAGCAGGGGTTTGTGTCTGGAGGTGACCAGCCACGATCCATGGCCGAGCATGGCATTCTGTGCAGGACGCTTGGACAGAGGCAGACCTCTTCAGAGCTCTGTCAGCCCATTCACCTCTCGCATTCGCCCTTGACCCAGATCCTCTGCTCTCTGATGTGGGCCAAGTGGGGGATGAGGCCCTGGGCCAAAAGTGGTGGGCCCTCACCTGGCTGGAAGTGTTTTGTGGTCACTGTCCCAAAATGCAAGGGGACAGGGGACCAGTGTCCTGGGGTGGCCCTGTTTACTCATCAGGCTCCACCTCTGCTTTAAACCCCTCTCCAGTAGAGCCGCTTCCCTCTTTCTGTCATGATGATTTTTCTTCTTTTGTACAGCTCAGAGATGGGGTGGCTGGTATCTAAATAAATAAAATAGATTTTCTCCATTTTGTTCCGATTAGACCCTCTCTTTCTCCACAATACACATAAATAATGAATATACGTCTAATTCCATCATCCAGCCCCAGCTGCTTCCCAGTAATGCATGGGGCACGTAGGAGCTGGCATGATGCACAGTTGGGTCAGGAAATGTAGATGAACCACTTTTATTGTGAGCAGACTTATTTTGGAAGTTCATTTGCATTGACTTAAAATTTTTAAAAAGGTTAGAAAACACAGTGTTAGCTAATAATGGGAAAAGTTGACATAAACAGCACGAAATAGCAGCTAATCATAAATTTCATTAGCATTTGGCACCAGAATGGTCTGTTTTTTCCTCTTTCATACGAAACCATTTTACTGCCACCTTTAGGCATTATTTAGACTGATGCCCCATAAAGACTGCGTTCTTGAGAAGCCATCCAGGTAGACGATAGAAACAAGAGCAGAGTTTAAAAACTGTCCTGGATAATCCACAAACAAGGTCTTTCTGTCAGATGATCAAGAGTTGACTGTATATTCCCACGGAGTCTCTTGCCCAACCTGTGCTGGGAGAGGAAAGGGCTATGGGCAGAGCAGGCATCATCACTCACACAGGACGTACAAGCTGTGCAAATTCTGTAGTGCTCATGGTTCAATACAGTATTTCTCTTGTTTTGTTCTTTCATTTATAAGCTATTCATGTCTCCTGAAATGTTTTGACAATTTCTTTAATAAGTAGCTATCTGAAACATAAACATATAAAAATAAAAACTAAATACAAATTTATTTCTGAATGAAATTATCCCAGGTAATTTACCTGACCTGTGTTCAGATCTGAGGTGTTATTTCGTGAAGGGATCGTGAGAGTCCCAGCTGCTGAGGGGACCACGCATCGTTGGTCCCCTTGTAACGTCCTGCCTTAAATACAGTACTTATACACCCTAGGTGATGATTTCAGATGCCAAGCTGGAATACTTCAGTATGTTCATAAAACATGTTCTTAGATTTAAATATGCTAAATAATAAGAAGTAATTCTATTTAAATAAGACCAGTGCTAGGTCAAATTAGGACTGCTTAGTGGTACCCTTTTATTGAGGAGTGATCTCTATTAACTTTGGAGAGCAGTGGGAGAATACTGAAGTGCTCTTACTCCATAGAAATTACTCTTTTCAATTTAAAGATTGAGAACCTAGACCCCCGCGGAATTCAACTGTCAGCTCTCTTCATGAGTGGAGTAGACATGGCATTGTTTGCCAATGATGCATGTGGACAGCCCATCCCCTGGGAACACTGTTGTCCTTGGATGTATTTCGATGGGAAGCTCTTCCAGTCCAAACTCCTCAAAGCCAGCCGGGAAAAGACCCCACTCATCGACCTCTGTGATGGTCAGGTATGTTGGGCGGGACAGCCTCCCCTGACCTTAATGAAATACGGTGCACAGGCTGACTATGTCATCTTTTATACCATACTCACCATGAAACCTGTGAGAGGGCCTCGCCCAGTATTACTGAATTCTTAGTAGGCCTTTGATCCTCATTACTCCTGGTAGTTAGCTTCCAGAATTCTCCTCAGACCCTGAATTAGCGAGTATGAACCATTTCTCCTCGGAAATTTAGGATTAGGTACCTGCAAGATTCCACCTGCACATTTGCCTCAGTCAGCTCAGAACCTTGTTCCTAGAGGGTTTCTGCTTACAGACACCTCATTTAATACATACTGTCCATTCGTGGCCTTCAAGCTCATGACCAGCAGCACTGTAACTCCAGCTGCAGGAAGCTGCTCTGACACGTCTAGTCCTGTGTGTGCTGAGAAACACTGGGCAGCGCCTCAGCACTGGGGTCCATCTTAAACACCAAAACCACCAACTGCAAGGACAGATTGCAAACAAGAAGTCACTAAACAGGCCACTCTACCACGCGGCCTGCGCAGTGGTTTCATTAATGAGGTTCTAGGCATAAAGTTAGTTAGAAGAGATCGAAATAAAACACACAGACAGTTACCTTATTTCTATTGCTAGGTCCGAGACGGCTCACCTCTCTGGTTCCCACCTCTAGCCGCCCAGCAGGGCAGCGAGGATTACTCAGGGCTAGCAGGAGAGAGAGAGAGCGAACACACCTGGGAGTAGCCTTTTATTTGGGGAACAAGAGATTCAGGGGAGAATTCCATCCAATGAAGGTTGAGGGGGGGCTGCACTCCAAGGTCAGGGTCAGTGATTGGGTCCCCGGGGTCAGTGGTCAGGCACACCCCCACACGGATGGGCTCTCTCATCAGGAAAGGGTCAGGAAAGCTTCGACAGAGCCAAAGCGCCTCAGGCCCTTAACGGGAGTCACCCAATCACGTGTCAGAATGGCTTCCCACAGGCCACAAAGAGGATGCTCATTTTCAACATGAGCTGAGTCTGGCAGGTCGGTGTTGTCTTGTTTCATCTCATCTGGGCTCATATGCCACCCCATGCTCCACACAGGACTGCGAATGGCCAAGGATTGATTTGGGTGGTTACAGATAAACGTCAGCAAGTAGAGGGTGTGCAGACAGGACTCCCAGCAGTGAGTCTGCATGTTCTAATCTGTCAGTGCTCGTTCACATCTGGTCACGACTCTTGAGTGGCATTTTCACCTGCCGGGTCCTTGCCTTCCAGGCTGAGCAGGCCGCCAAGGTAGAGAAGATGCGGCAGAGCGTTCTGGAGGGGCTCAACTTCTCCCGGCAGAACCACCCACTCCCCTTCCCACCACCGCCTGCTCTGCCCTTCTACCCCGCATCTGTGTACCCTCGGCACTTCGGGCCCGTCCCCTCGTCTCAGGGCAGGGGCAGAGGCTTTGCAGGTAAGTCATGGGTTGGCACGCTGTTGGGTGGAAATGGGACATGTTGTCCTCCTAGTGGGATGTAGCCTGCCGTGCAAAGTCTGGGTAATTGTCAGTCTTGGGAGGGCCACAGCAGTATTTCTTTGAATCAGCAAAGAGCGAGCTAGACCCCAGAGGTGGTTGTAAGAAGGGAGGATGGCAGCCACCAGCGCTGTTATAGAGGGTTGATCTAAAATCCGTGAATGTAGCTTACAGCGCTGCTCATGTTTTGAAGATGTTTTTTTCCTCCTGTGTGCAGTGTGGGAAAGTAATCCACCTGGGTGCGAGAAAGCCATCTTCCAACATCCGCCTCCTGGGGCCTAGTGTGATCCCCTGGCTAGCACCCTGTTGGATGACTTGCTGCAGGGAAGGTGGCCTGCAGTGGTGGCCTCTGGGTGCAAAGGGTGCAAGGCAATGAGGTGGTGAGGGGGGCCAGGATACCCCTTCCCTGCAGCTTAAGGAGATGGGGGTCGCTCTGCCAGGTCTCACACCGAGCGGGGGGGGGCCCTGACCCCTGTCCCTCATGCTTCTCCCTGTCTCTCTCTATCCTGGTCCCCACAGGAGTCTGTGGCTTTGGCGGCCCCTATGGGGAAACGGTAGCATCAGGCCCTTACCGTGCCTTCCGGGTGGCGGCAGCATCAGGACACTGCGGAGCCTTCTCAGGCAGTGACAGCAGCAGGACTAGCAAGTCCCAGGGCGGTAATTACACTCACCCCTCCCAGAGCTCCCGCCTGCCAGCCCTTCCTCTCTGCTCCATCATCTGGCGCCTTCCCTGACTGTCCTCGTGAGCCACCTGCTCCATCAGAGCTCCCTTTCTCATGGGTCCCTGACCTGACTCCCTGCCTTCAGGTCTCCGGAGTGGCTCTGTGGTGGTCATCTTTCCTTTCAGGGTAAACCACCTAGAGCCGAGCACTTTTGTGCACCTGGGTGACCTGGTGCACCTGGGTGACCTGACCAGCACCCAAGCAACCTGGTCAAGGTGCTCACACTTGTGTAGAAGATGGTTGCAGGCACAGAACTCCTGACAAAAAGGCTGTCACAGTTTATTTCATGAAAACATTTTGAAAGAAAGATCTGGTGTCTAGTATATAAATAAGTTAGTTTACTTTAAATTCCTGTTGCTTCTCTTTTTATTTGAGTTAGTCTTTCCAGGGAGAGAAAAGTCTTTTTAACATTTACTATCTTGTGATGCTGCTGTCATTTGAAACTTGTGACTTCAGCTTTAGACTGCATGTCTAAATCTGGCCATCAAGTCACATTGCAGGATTGTTCTGACAAATCTGGAATAACCTTTAGGGTAGGCAAACCTTTCTCTGGGCGGGGGACGGGGGGGGGGCAATATTTTCTCAACTCAGTGACCTGGGCAGGAGGTGTGGTGTGCTAGGAGGCAGGAGATGTGACTGTGGGTCTGCTTGTCTGCAGCCCAGAAGGCCCCTCTTCTTCCTGTGTCTCCTAGCCTCCCACAAGGCTTTTCTGTTCCATGGCCATTGCTCTTGCACCTCACGGCCCTGCAGCCTCTGCTTCTTCTTCTTTTTTTTTTTTTTTTTGGTGGTAGTGGTGCTGGGAGTTGAACCCAGGGCCTTGTGCATGCGAGGCAAGCGCTCTACCAACTGAGCTATGTCCCTAGCCCCGTCCTCTGCTTCTTGAGGTGCTTCAACTCCTTGCAGTACCTGACCACTGAAGCTGGCCTGTGGTTGGGGAAAGAGTGAGGGTAGGGCAGGTACCATTCTGGATAGTGTGGGTAATGATGGCCAAGGAACCGGCTTCCTGGCTTTCCTGCCACGGTGTCTGAAACCCAGACCCTGGGCTGTCCTGCATAGTAGCCACGTCTACCACTGAGCATTCCAGCTGTGACCAGTAAGTGCAGATGTACGCCAGATTTCAAATAAAAATAGATGTAAAGTAGTCCATTTACTTTTTATCTTGATTACATGTTGAAATAATGTTATTTGGGTGAGATAAGATATACTAGTAAAACTTATTTCATCTGTCTGTACTTTTTCCATGTGGCTACCAGAAAACTTAAGTTTTATCTTGGATTTCTGTTGGCCTTTGCTTACGCAGTCACTGCAGTGGCCATGGCCTGCCAGCCCACCATATGGTGGAAGGTTTGTGATGATCCACCCCCAGCAGAAAACATGAATCTTGGGGCTCTGGTTTGTTTTATTAGAATTTTTTCTATCAGATAATAGTTTGAGAATTATTTTAGGTCAGAAAACTTTTGAACATTCAAGATACCTATAATTAATAGAAGTTGGTAAATACAGTGACTACTTAATATTCTGAACTTTGGGTTTCATTTATTAATAATTTTCTATAATGTTTGGCTAAAGAAGTAAACTTGGAAGTATTTGTCTAAACAGAAAAGCATGAGGGCTGGGGATACAACTCAGTTGGTACAGTGTTTGCCTTGCATGCCCAAGGCCATGCGTTCAATCCCTAGCACGCTGCCCCAACCCCCACCCCACCCCAAAAAAGAGAGAAAATCATGTGAGTTTGCAGAGTCCCTTCTTGAATCTCTTTCTCTGAAGGGCCTGCACCCTTGCCGTTGGAACCAACAGCTTAAAATCACAGTGTGTACATAGAGTCTACATAATTTAAAAAAGGAGTCTTTGCAAACAAGATAAAATGGCTTCATCCTAAATAGAAACCAGAACTGAAAAGAATTTGCCTGTTTGTTTCTGTTTACCAGTTTTAATGCTGTGATTATAAAGATTTTGTCTTCTTGTGTATTTTTTGTGCAGGAGTCCAACCTATACCTTCTCAGGGAGGGAAACTAGAAATTGCTGGCACTGTGGTTGGCCACTGGGCAGGAAGCAGGCGGGGCCGTGGAGGCCGAGGGCCCTTCCCACTACAAGTGGTCTCTGTGGGAGGACCAGCAAGAGGGTAAGCTCTGGACCAGGAAAATGTATCTTGTCTAGTGCAAAACAGTAGCCTCTGAATTGCTTTTTTTTTAAATGATGAACTTAGCAGGAATGTTTTTGTATCATTACGTACACTTTAACATCATAAGATCCTATTATAGCATTATGTAAATTTTTTTTTTCTTTTTTTGAGGTACCAGGGATTGAACTGAACTGGGGAGGGAGGGCAGCACTGAGCCACACCCCCAGCCCCCCTTTTTTTTTGGCTGAGGCTGGCTTTGAACTTGTCATCCTCCTGCCTCAACCTCCCAAGCCACTGGGATTACAGGTGTGCACTATGATGCTCAGCTCATTTTGTATTTTAACCATTATCAAATAATCACACGTTCAGCTAATCAGTTGCCTTTTTAAAAAATATTTTTATTAGTTGTTCATGGATTTTATTTTATTTACTTATTTATATGTGGTGCTGAGAATCGAACCCAGTGCCTCACACATGCTAGACAAGCGCTCTGCCACTGAGCCACAACCCCAGCCCCAATCAGTTGCCTTTTTAAGACTATTTTTTAACTATTTTTAAATCAAAAGCCTTGAATATGATGAAAATGAGATTGATTTCTTAAATAAATTTTAGCGTGACCATATTCAATAAACTCGATCCCTTACGGAGCATAAGATCAGACACCTTTACATCCACTTAAAGTTATTGCACATGTTGTCTGTGATGAATTTAAGTGCATTTACTCTTGTCCTTTTCTATTCACCTAGGCGTCCAAGAGGAATTATTTCCACCCCAGTGATACGGACGTTTGGTAGAGGTGGAAGGTACTATGGCCGAGGTTATAAAAGCCAGGGAGCAATTCAGGTAATGCCCTGCAAGGTTTCCTATCATTCGCTGTGTGTGTCTCCTTTCTTAGCCAGGTTCTCAGTGCCTGTGCCACCAGGCCCTCTGGTACATGGGAGTTTGCCAGACATGCAGGCCCTGGAGGCTGAGCCATTTCCTTCTCATTTGGGAGCCTCTGTCTCTCACTGTGCTCCCTTTGGCATTCAGCAGCTTCTTGTCTGGTGGGACACAAAATCCCATGCTCCCTGGGATGTTACTGCACCCAGAGGGACCAAACCCAGGACATCTGCTTCTATTGGTTTCTTTTTTTCTTTTTTTTTAAAGAGAGAGTGAGAGAGAAGAGAGAGAGAGAGAGAGAGAATTTTTAATATTTATTTTTAGTTCTCGGCAGACACAACATCTTTGTTTGTATGTGGTGCTGAGGATCGAACCCGGGCCGCACGCATGCCAGGCGAGCGCGCTACCACTTGAGCCACATCCCCAGCCCCTCTTTTTTTCTTAGTAGGAAATGTCATTTCAAGACCACAGCCTAGGCACTGACCACAGGATTGGTCACAGGTCCTGGTGTTCTATTGGTGTCCTGTTTGTTTTAACATAAATACACATACAGCATATACTGGCTTTTGTGGGGGCCCACTCCCCTGGTACTGGGGATTGAATCCAGGAGTTCTGATTCACACTGAGCTGAAATACCAAGTCTTTTTGTTTGGAGACAGGGTCTCATTAAGGTTCAAGCCAGCCTTGAAGCTACCATCCTCTTACGTCTGCTGCCCAAATTCCTGGGATTGAGGCTTGGCCATTGGCCCACTGTGCCCATTGGTTTTCTTTTTTTCTTTTCTAGGATAAGATCCTTGTGAATTCCTGCTGTTGTTTCTTGTCCAAGTTGAGGGCTGTGGACTTTTATTTTACCTCTTCTCTTTTATGTCCTTATGTCCTCTGGACTGAGTCTATGTTTTTAGGTTTCTCCTATGGACAGTCGCAGAGACAGAAGGTACATACACGCCTGTACAAACATACCCCATAGATTCATACCTGTAATTCCTCCTCCCACCCCAGAAAATACTTCATGAATTCTTTGTTGAATCTTCCAGTTCCAATTAAGGGCTTAGGGCTTAGAAATGTACTTACCCTCTACTACAACCTCTGAATGTTCTTTTTTTTTCTATTCTGAGAATCTTGGTTCTTTAGAAAACAGGGTTAATTAAATTAGAATATGCTATAATGCATCATTGCTTTCTCCCATATTACACACATGGGCTCAGAATACCTGTTCTCACTACCATGGCCAACATTATTCACTGCAAATAGCTAAAAAAAAAAATTTTGTAAGCAGGGTTGGTGTCCAGCCTCCCCCACTATCTACTACATCCCCTCTCACAGTGATAACATTTATTATAATTGTCAAACCCTCCTGACAGGTCATAATTACCCAGAGTCGGGAGTTTACATTAGGGCTTACTCTTAGTGTTGTATTCTCTATAGGCTTGACATGTATCCACTGTCGTCGTGTCCCAGCTCCCTGGCAGGCTGAGGCAGGAGGATCCCTTGAGCCTAGGTGTTTGAGACTGCCTGGGCAAGAGAGTGAGCCCCTGTCTCAAAAAGAAAGAAAATATTAACACTTATTCATACACACACACACACACACACACACACACACACACACACATATGCACGCACAGTTTTAAGATAGCTATGCTGTTCTTCTTCTTCTTTTTTTAATTTCTTAGTTGTGCATGGACTAAGTATCTTTATTTTGTTTATTTACTTTTATGTGGTGCTGAGGATCGAACTCATTGCTTCACATGTGGGAGGCAAGTGCTTTACCACTGAGCCACACCCCAGCCACCAGCTGTGCTGTTCTTATCCACAGTATCTGGAAGCAGCCATCAGATACTATACTTTCCCTTTTTGCTTTATTTTTCTTGATTCCGTAAATACCTTCATATTCCACGTCCTCTCTAGGCCCATGTCTGTACCTCTGTTCTGGTCTTTCAAAGACTTTCCTCAGTGGATCCTGCAGGAAACGTCCACAGGAAGGACTCAGGAAACAGAATTCCTGACCAGGAAACAGTTTTTCTTCTCCATGATCTTCACATCATTTCATTCTGTTTGTGTGTACTGTCAAAGACATCTAATGCTTTTCCCTTTGAAGCCACTCATGATGTTGTCCTAAGCACCCAGATTGTTTCTGGTCTTCCTTGAGAGTTAGTACCTCTCTGTCATCCCCTGGCACTGGTTGTCCTAGACCATACACAGTGTGAGGGGTACTCTTTCCATAGGTGATTTCAGATCTTATTCTGTGTTAAAAAGTTATCTTGAATCAGGAAAGTCTTTATCTTTCGCTTGAGTGCTCGCATTGCTCTCGTGCTGGTTCTTCTATACCTGCCTTCAGGATTTGATTTGTGTGTGTGTGTGTGTGTGTGTGTGTGTGTGTGTGTATTTTTTTTTTTTAAGAGAGAGAGAGAGAAAATTTTTAATATTTATTTTTTAGTTCTCGGCGGACACAACATCTTTGTTGGTATGTGGTGCTGAGGATCGAACCCGGGCTGCATGCATGCCAGGCGAGCGCACTACCGCTTGAGCCACATCCCCAGCCCAATTCCTTTGTATCTTTTTCTTCCCTTCTTGGTATAACTCACCTGATTAAAGTGCACAATTCGGTAATTTGGTTCTTTAAGGATAGTTTGGGGAGCAGTTTTTAGGTTCACAGCAAAACTTATGAGGAAGGTACAGGGAATTCCTATCTGCCCCTCCCCCAGGCTCCCCACCACCTGCTTCACCCCTATCAGAGCTATGAGCGTACAGATGCATCATGATCAACAGAGTTCATCAGGACTAGCTTATCTTAGGGCTCACTCTCAGTGTTACACATTCTACAGGTTTGACACATGTCCCATATGTCCACCATTATGATATCCAAGGGTAGTTTCACTGTCCTGAAATCCTGTGTGCACCTTAGAGTCATCCCTCCCTCTCTCCTTGGAAACCCATGGCAACCACTGATCTTTTTACTCTCCCCATAGTTTTGCCTTTTCCAGAATGTTAAAAGTATGGCAGAAAGACTGGGGATGTGCCTCAGTGTTAGAATGTACCCCTAGCATGTGCAAGGCCCTGGATTCCCTCCCTGGTACCACCAAAAAAAGAAAAGGGCTTATCGTCGCTTCTAGATCTTCTCTTTCCTTGTTTTTGCTATCCTGTTCCATTGCTACTCCACTCCCAGCTCTTCTCCTTCCCTGGAGAGCTTTATCCCTGTGGGTCAGTTCATAGAGGAGGTACCAAGAAGTGGAGGAAGCCGCGCTGCTTGCTTGCTCCGATGGCACATTTAGTGATGGCAGAAGAAGCTGCCTCGTGGTGGCAAAGAAAGAGAAACCAGTTGTAGAGTGCGTGTGTCCACATGTGGGGAAGTCAGTTGTTGTTAAGTGTTCGTCTCAGGCTGGGAGTGTAATTCAGTGGTAGAGACTTGCCTGTCGTGCACAAGATCCTTAGTCCAATCCCCAGCATCATAAAAACAAAACAAATTATTTGTTTTGAGTTCCAAGGAAATAACAATAGCATTGATTTGTGAGAATAGCATTGACTAGTGTGGGTATTTCTGAACACAAGTGTCAGGATCTAAAGTAAGAAGTGTTGTTGTGGGAGAAAGGGGGGACTCCTGTGTTTTGACAAGGGTCACTGGACATGCTCCCTCTTCTAGGTGGAGCCAGTGGACTTAGTCTGCACTAGTGTAAAGCCCCCCTGGGTTTGAGGATAGGATGACAGGAAGGTGCTGGAGGGCACCACCCTATCCTGGTGATTAGGGTGGGGGCGGTAGGGGGGTGCCCATCCAGTTGTTCATTTTGGAGGGCATGGGCACAGCCTCAATTTCAGAGGAGACTCATGAGGAATATTCGTTACCTTAAAAGATTGGGTGCTGGGCTTAGTGGTGGAGTGCTTGCCTAACGCGTGTGCAGCCCTAGGTTCAGTCCTCAGCACCACATAAATAAATAAAATAAAGGCACTGTGTTCATTTACAACTAAAACTATTTAAACAAAAAAAGGGTTGGGTGCTATATAAAGGGTTAGTTAGAGCTCCTGAAATGGGAATCTCCCTCTTTTTCAGGATATTAATTGCAGAAATGTCAAGGAAAGGGGCCAAGGAGGGACGAACTGATATAGGAGAAGCTGCACCACCTGAAGGCCACTCAGGGCGAAGTCAGAGTCAGGAGTCTCTGTGTGCTCGGAGTCTGTAGTCAGAGTCGCTAGGCCAGAACCCGGCCCGCTGTCCCACCGCTTACCCAGGCTGTCTCACCATTTGTCTTTTCCTTTAAACAGGGCAGACCTCCTTATGCTGCTTCAGCGGAAGAAGTGGCCAAAGAGCTGAAGTCGAAATCCGGGGAATCCAAGTCCTCTGCCGTGTTTTCAGACGGGTCCCTGGCTGAAAACGGAGTGATGGCCGAGGAGAAGCCAGTGCCCCAGATGAACGGGAGCGCGGGTGACACCAGGGCCCCCAGCCACTCCGAAAGTGCCTTGAACAATGACTCTAAAACGTGCAATACAAATCCTCACTTAAATGCACTAAGTACAGACAGCGCCTGCCGCAGGGAGGCTGCTCTGGAGGCAGCTGTCTTAAATAAAGAAGAGTAAACTTATTTTTTATAGAGGGTGAAGGATGCTGGAAGGGTAAGGATTTAAGAATATCTGGAGAGAAAGAGAGCCTGCAGTTATGTACATTTTGTCCTTTCCGTAAGAGAAAAATGAGGACTTTGGAAATTCAGATCCCTCTTTGATATCAGAGATTTAAACAACACATTTTTAGTTTTAACCAGTTGTAGTCAAAATGCTACAATAAAACAAAAAAGAGAGAAAGAAAATGAAGAGCATTTGACTCCCGCATTTAAAATGAAGTACACACAAAGTTTAAACTGGTTATGACAAAAGCCTATAGTTGTATTTCTTGAACTATAAAGAAAACAAATTTTGGCAGTCTTTATATATAGCTTAAAATATAATTTTTAGCATTTGGCACCATATGTATGCCATTATATTTGATTTTGCATTACTGTTTCACAATGAAGCTTTGTTTAAGGCTTTGATTTTTATGATTATGAAAGAAATAAGACACAACCACAGTTTTTCTTTCTTAAATTTCATCACCGTTGATGTGGTTCTTTTGTGTTAAAAAAAAAAAAGTGCAACTATCGAAACTAAAAAATTATAGAGTAATATTGCCGTTCTGCTGATTTTAAATATACAGTACATCATACATACTTTACAAGCAAGTTAAATGGAGATAAAGTTGAAATCATAGAGATGCAAATGACCTTTCAAAATCAACACAATGTGTTCTGAAACTTCGTGACTAATACCATGCATCTGTGATCAATGAACTATGTGGTTTTGAATCGGACGTAGACCATTAGTATACTACTTGAGCTAAACTTCTGCATGGTTCATAATTTTTAAAGTGTGTAGTTAATATTATGCATGTTATTGTCCTTTCTTCCATTCTTACCAGTATGTGCCCATTTGCAAAACAAAAATGCTAATAATCAGTAATAGTCCTATAAAAGATGTTAACTCTGTTTAGTCATTGACTGATCTTGCTCTAACCTTAAAATTTTGTGATTATTGACCTCTGTTGCATTTATTCTAAAATCCCCCAAAAATTATCTAGCCGTTTTCGAATATCAACATTACCCTGGTGTATTCACTGCTGTATGCATTATTGTTCTTTGTTGCTGTTTTATGCCTTCATATTAGCAAAATATGAAATTCTGTGAAGAAAAAAAACCCTTTGATCTTAAAAAAAAACCACCCCCCCTTCTGTAGCAGGAAACAAATTGCTTGTTCTTGAAAACTTTCCCATCAAGAATTTAGTAGAAGCAGGTATACTTCTATCATTTTGATGTTTTTGTTAATGTTTCCAAACAATGTACTTTGAAATCAGAATCACTTCTTATCGTTTTCATATACTTCTGATGCTCTTCATCACATTAGTGATCAGAAATGAGGTGTAATTCCCCAACCCCTGCCCGCAAGAGCTAAGTAGGATCTTACTGTAAGTTGAAGGGAGTTCTGCCCTAACTCATGGATTGTGAAGAATGAACTGCTGTTGGGTCTGATTGACTGTCGATGGATTGTGGTGTGGCGTATCTGGAGGCTATTGAATGCAACTTACAATGCTTAATAAAAATCTTTATTCTTTTAGTATAAAGTATGGTGTGGCTTTTAAATTCACTTGTAAAAGCATACATTTTACAGAGGTTAATTCAAATTCAGATAGCTTTTGAAGAGTTCCATCAGACAACCAAAATGTAGAAATATTGTGCCCTTTCAAAGTTGATTCCACAGTTCTAGCTTTAGGGAAATCTGAATATATGGTCAGTGTGAAAATTATGCCGACTGCGCAGCTTTGGGGTTCTGCAGTTGTTTCATGCAACCAAAAAAGATATTGTCTGATAAAGCAGGCTTAGAAATAGGAAACATTTTTAAGTCCCGTGGTAGAAATAAATTTGATCTTGATAAAATTACGTTTTTACAACTCGGGGTTACAATGTGTGGCCTGCTTTTCGAGCCACGTTTTGACCTGCAGCCCGGCAAGGACCTGGCGTGGTGCGCGCTCTCTGCGGAAGGGCCGCGCACCTGGCGGGGGCGGGGAGGAGGCCCTTTGCCAGCCCGAGGGGCGGGGACTCGGGGGCGGGGTTTGCGCGGCGGGCGCGCGGGGCGTTGTTGGCGTCCTCTCTCGCCGCCCTGCAGGCCGGGTGCGCGCGCAGCCCGGGGCGGTGCCCAGTTGCTGGGGCCTTGCGGCCCGCGGCGGCCTGAGGGCTTCCGTGGAGCCGGGTGCCGGAGGCGGCCCCTGATGGTCCCGTTTCCCGGGGGACCCTGGCCGAGCGCTTCGGTCCCGAGTCGGCCCTCTCCCAGGGAGGGCTCCGAGTCGACCTGGGACTGACCAGGCCTTCGATGTCGCCGGAACCCGCCCTGGGTGGCCGCATCGACCTAGGGCCCCGTCGTCCCTAAGTCCCTGGGAGGTGTCCAGGGCCTGCCTGTATGCAGACCCGGATGAATTTAATTCTGTGTTGCACAGGACTGGGCTTGAGATTTGGGAGGACTGAAGCCTCACTCCGATCCTCTTCCTCACCCTGATTGTCATCTATCATTTTGATCCCACTGGTTTCTCAGTGGCTGAGTTTTGAGTTTCACTCCCTCTCTGTGTGTGCCGGCTGCCTGAGGGTGTCACACCACAAAGCTCCTTCTCAGGGCTGGTGGAACAAGGAACACTCACTCCATCTTACCCCCACTCCCGGGAGGCCTTTGAGGAGCAAGTTTGAAACACTCTGGATCCCAAACGCCTGGTAGAAGGGCAGATTTTTGGAGGAAGACTTTTCAGTTTGATGGCCTCCAACCACCGAGTGCCAGCAGTGTTGCCCCCACTGCCAGTGACAAACACAAACTCCCCCATTACTGGGTTCTCTGTAAGCTTAGGTTCATCCCACCTGAGAACAGCAAACTGACCTCTGGCTTGGAGAGGGGACAGGATGGGTTTCTGCACAATTCCCAGGAGCAGGAATGCCGTCATCTCAAAGATGTGCATCCATCCTTTCCTTGATAACCTTCCCCCTGCAGGTTTTCATGTCACTTGGAGAGTGGCAAGTGCTGTAGACCCTGGAAGTTGACTGCAAGGAGGGTCTCTCTTCCTGTTTCTGAAGTCCTTGAGTTGCAGGTTTGAACAGGAAAGAAAAAGGGAAAGGGTGCTGGAGGCTCCAAGCATTAAGGGGCTGGAACAGGGAGGTTGAGGACACCACGCTGGCGGTTCCTCCCACACCGCTGGAATTGCAGGGGAAGACCCAAACAAAGGTCAATGCCAAGTTGGGCTGAGGGACTGCAGCTGCAGGTGAATCTGGCCAGGGCTCAAGACTGACTGTGAGGTTGGTGTTGTCCTGGATGTATGGCTTCTTGGGGCAGGCAGGTCACACACACTGCTCCTGGCTTAGTGTTTATTTTCTTCCTTTAAAAAAAAAATAGCTTTTATTGATCCCCACCCCACACTTTTTTGTAAGAACTATGCTTATTTTGGCAAGTTTAAAAATACAGATAAATAAAAAGGAAAAGAAAAGCCACCAGCAACTCTTCCATTACTGTGAAGAGTGGGTTTCCCTTATGGATTTTTTTTTCTTATATAGAAAACATTTCATACTGCCCATATATGTTTTCTAACATTTTTCTCACCTAGCATCATTTGATGATTGCTATACCACAGTGGATTCCCTGTCTTTATCTGGTAGCCCAGCAGGACGTTCCACTTATTTGTCATCCAACAAGTTCTTTGAACATGTACATGCTCACATATGTGTGTGTGTGTGTGTGTGTGTGGGTGGGTGGGTGGGTGTGGGTGTGTTACAAGGCTTTGAACCCAGAGGTGCTCCACCCACTGAGCTGCATCCCCAACTCCTTTTTAGATTTTGAGATGGGGAGTCTCACCAAGTTGCTGAGGCTGGCCTTGAACTTTTAATCCTCCTGCATCAGCCTCCAGAGTTGCTGGGATTACAGGTGTGTGCCACCATGACCAGCCTCAACAAATTCTTAAGAAGCATCGGTGTCAGGTCCTGCCCTGGGCCCCAAGGAGTAGAAGGCATAAGGACCCTGCCTTTGTGGCATTTACATTTGAATGGGGGGCGTACCCTACCGTGTGTACAATTAAAAATATTTCAGGTGGGTTGGAGAGGTAGTTCAGTGGTAGAGCACTTACATAGTATGCATGAGGCCCTAGGTTTGATCCCCAGCATGGCAGAGAGTATTTCATATATTGAATATTTTGGTTTTTTTTTTTTAAAGAGAGAGAGAATTTTTTAATATATATATATTTTTTTTTTTAGTTTTCGGCGGACACAACATCTTTGTTTGTATGTGGTGCTGAGAATCGAACCCAAGCCGCATGCATGCCAGGCGAGCGCGCTACCGCTTGAGCCACATCCCCAGCCCGGCAGAGAGTATTTCAGGCATGAAAATGAGGAAAATGAGCTGGGTGATTGCTGAGTGACAGAGCAATGAGAGGGCTCAGGCCAGAAGGAGAGGATGGAGGTCTGACAGTAAGTCATTGATTGGGGTGGGGGGGAATCCAAGGTCATCCTCAGGCCAGAGTCTGGGGTATCACTGAGAGACAAGATGGGTGTGCTCAGAAGCCTGGGGACTCCAGGTGTCCGTGCCACTGTATGGGTGGATCCTGTGACTGTCAATGCCATTATTCCTGGTGAACATCTCTCCAAAAGGAACTGCTCTCACCAGTATGGCCCCAAGACACAACATGGCATCGCCCCTGTTTCCCCCCCATTCCGCTGGGGCCCAGGAGTCATTTGTCTGTAGAGGCCTGCCTGCTAGGAAGGGGGAGACTGGCCTTTGCCAATTTGACAGGTAAAGATGGGGTTTCATTTGTGTGACTTTAATTTTTAGCGCTGGTGAACATGTCTTATGTCTAATTTGCTCTGTTTCTTTATTTTTCTTTTGACAGGAACTTCAAATGTCCCCTGGTTCTTTTATGATCCCTCCGTCAGGCCAAAGGCAAGCATTTTAAGAAATAATTCACGGTCTATAACTTAATCCATATCACCACTTGCAGAGACAACAGGAGTGTTGGCTCAGCCTTGGGGACTCTCTCTGCATCCCACCTCCAGCTGCCCTACAGGAACAAACAGGAGGGGCCAGTCCTTTCCTGATGGAGGGCATCCTTAGGTGGATCAGGAGGCTCTCTCTTCTATTGATTTAATCTAGCCTCACTTCTTCCAAGAAGGCACTAATTTGTTATTGTCCCACTCCCATCCCCACACATCATATTTTGGGCGGAAAAATTATTTGCTACTTGACGGAGTGGACCTAGCCCGTTGGTTGCTGACCTGCCAACCCTGCCTGCATCCTTCACATTGTGGTGCTGGGAGCTGTTCACTTATTGCTCTGTGCCCTGGGGAACCATGGTGGGGTGCTCGGGCCTCCTACCCAGGCCCTGTGTGCCCCGCTAGCATGGCTCAGGCTAAGGTGACTCAATGGCCTACAGGTGGGGACAGGAAGAGGTTTTTCAATAAGATGCCTCACCCTGTGCTAGGGTAGATACATGTCCCTCCCAAATTCATTTTTTTTAAGAGAGAGAGAGAGAGAGAGGGAGAGAGAGAGAGAGAGAGGGAATTTTTTTAACATTTATTTATTTATTTATTTTAGTTTTTCGGCGGACACAACATCTTTTGTTTGTATGTGGTGCTGAGGATCGAACCCGGGCCACACGCGTGCCAGGCGAGCTCGCTACCAACTTGAGCCACATCCCCAGCCCTCTCCCAAATTCATATGGTAAAGTCTGACCCCCAGTCACTCAGAATGTGACCTTACTTGGAAATAGGTTCTTTGCAGATATAATTAGTTGAATTAGGACAAGGTTATGTTGGAGTAGGTTGGGCCCTTATCCAGGACAACTGGTGAATTTATAAAAAGGGAAAATATGGACACAGGAGAGGCACACACAGGGAGAATCCTCTGGGAAAACTGGAGTGACTACCATAGGCCAAGCAACTACCAGAAGATGGACAGTGTCTGGAACAAATCCTTCCCTAGAACCTGTGTGAGTGTGGCCCTGTAGACACCTGGAGCTCAGACTTCTAGCCTCCAAAACTGGAGAAACTAAATGTCTGCTGTCTAGGTCTGTGGTCCTTTTTTATGCAGCCCAGGACTCTGCAACACTGAATGTGCCACTGTCCTGGAAAGTGGAGGTGTCTGAGACCATGGTAGGGCCACCGTGCTCCCTGACCCTCAGCAGGGTTGGGACTCAGCCAGTGCATGCACCCATTTTCCCCCCTCTGGCCTCCCAAACTGGAAGTGGCCCAAGCCAACCAGAATGCAAAGGGTTCCACGGACAGTAAGGCCGCCTAGGTAGCAAGAACTGTAGCCAGCCCTGCCTTGCTAGCTGACAAGGGGATTCAGGCTGAAGGTCTTAACCAAGTGACCACAGTAGGCCCTACACAAGCACCCCAGACCCATGCATCTGGAAAGAATGACTTAGGGTCTCCCCATGAAGACAGATGTCCTTTGGGCCTTTACCACCAGCTGGTCACTCTGGAGGGTCTGCAGGCGGCAGTGCTGTGCTTACTCCCAAGGGGACGGTGTCCTCCCAGGGCTGTAGAACTATACTGAGTGGGGAAAGGACAGTCATGTGAAAACACACAGGAAACAATGAATCCAAGCCGGGTGCTATGGCACACACCTGTAAACCCAGCTATTCTGTAGGCTGAGGCAGGAGGTTGGCAAGTTCAAGGCCAGCCCCAGCAATTTAGTGACACCCTGTCTCAAGATAAATAAACGAATAAATAAATAAGGCAGGGGATACAGTGTAGTGGTAGAGCTTTTGCCTAGCATACAGGAGGCCCTGGGTTCAATGCCCTGTGCAGGAGAAAGAAGAAGAAATTCAAGGACAACCACAACAGCAATGGTAGTAGACTCCTTCATTTTGTTTTTTGATACTGGGATTGAACCCAGGGGGATTTAACCACTGAGCCACATCCCCAGATCTTTTTATTTTTTATTTTGAGATAAGGTTTTGCTAAGTTGCTTAGGGCTTTGCTAAGTTGCTGAAGCTGGCCTGGAACTTGTGATCCTCCTGCCTCACCTTCCCAGGTCGCTGGGATTACAGGCCTGCGCCCGCCCAGCAGTAGAAGGTTCTGTGGAGGAGAAAAGCAGTGCAAGTGAGGAGCATACACCAGGTGGGGGAAAGAGGGCATCAGGGAAGCCTTCACAGGGAGTGACCTCGGAGGACAGGGTCAATTACCCAAATGGGATGTCAGGATGGCTCTAAAGATTTTACACATGTATACACACACCTTTTAGAACTAATAACACACCAGTCTTGGTAGCGCATGCCTGTAATCCCAGCGGCCCTGGAGGCTGAGGAAGGAGGATTACGAGTTCAAAGATCACCAGTTCAAAGCCAGCTTCAGCAAAATCAAGGTGCTTAGCATCTCAGCGAGTCCCTGTCCCTAAATAAAATACAAAAAGGGTTGGGGATGTGGCTCAATGCCGCTGAGTTCAATCCCTCATATCAAAAAAAAAAAAAAAAAAAAAAAAAAAAAAAAAAAAAAAAAAAGAACTAATAACTTATATTCAACAAAGAGCAGGATACAAATCAACATATGAAAATCAGTCCCCTCCCCATACACTAGCAATGAACAATCTAAAAAGAAAATTAAGAAAATAATTTCATTTATAAGCATAAAAAATACTGAGGAATAAACTTAATCAAAGAAGCAAAAGACTTATCCACTGAAAATGATCAAACATTGATGAAAGTAATTAAAGAAGATGCGAATAAATGGATAGACAGCTTGTGTTTATGGTTTAGAAGACTTAATATTGTTTAGAAGTCAGTCTCTTAAAATCACTCTACAGATTCACAGTGATCCCTATCAAAATCCCAATGATCTGGTTTTTAGAAATACATTTTTTTAAAAATATTTTTTTAGTTGTCAATGGACCTTTATTTTATTTACATGTGGTGTTGAGAATTAAACCCAGGGCCTCACACATTCTAGGCAAACACTCTATCACTGAGCCACAAACCAGCCCTCAGAAATATAATTTTTTTTTTTTTTAGTTGTAGATGGACACAATATCTTTATTTTATTTTTATGTGGTGCTGAGGATCGAATTCAGGGCCTCACACATGCTAGGCAAGCAAGCACTCTACCACTGAGCCACAAACCAACCCTCAGAAATACATTTTTTTTAAGAAAAAAATCCAACCTAAAATTCATATGTAGCCTCAGGAGACCCCAACTAGCCAAAATAATTTTGGAAAAGAAGACAAAGTTGGAGAACTCGCACTTCCTGATTTCAAAGCTTACTACAAAGCTACAGTAATCAAAACCATGTGGTACTGACATAAAAGCACATATACTGGCAAATGAAATATAAGTGAGAGGCCAGAAATAAACCCCCACATGTACCAGAAATCTCAAAAGGGGATCAAATAATTTTCAACAAGGGGATCAGGACCATTCAGTGAGGAAAGGACAATCTTTTTAACAAATGGTTGCAGATATCTGTATTCAAAACAATGAATTTGGAGCATTACCTTATGCCATATAAAAAATTAACTCAAAGTGTATCAAAGATCTAAACACAAGAGCCAAAACCAGAAAAATCTTAGAAGAAAATATAAGGAAAAATCTTCCTGATATTGGAGTTGGTGACAATTTCTTGGATATGAAACCAAACATTCAAGTAACAAAAAAAAAAAAAAAAATAGAAAATTTGGACTTTATTAAAATTAAAAACTTTTGTGCATAAAAGGACATTATTAACAGAGTAAAAAGCAGCTAACAAAACAGGAGAAAACATTTGCAAATCATACATCTAAGAGATTAATATCCACAATAAATAAAGGATCCCTACAACTTAACACCCAGAAAACAACCCAATTCAAGTATGGGCTAAGGATTTGAATCGATGTTTCTCCAAAGAATCTGTAGATGGCCAAAAAGCACAGGAAAAGTTGTCAACATCATTAATCATTATGGAAATGTAAAGTTAAACTACAATAAGATACCAACTCAGACCAATTAGGGTGGCTATTACCAAACAAAAACAACAAAACTAAGAGAAAACTAAATCTATGAGTGTTGGCATGGATGTGGAGAAATTAGAACTCATGAATTGTTGGTGGGAATGCACTGCAGCCACTGTGGAAAATGGTCTGGTTAGTGCCTCAAAAAAATCACCACATAATCCAGCAATTCCAGTTCTAAAAATATACCCCAAAGAAGTGAATAGACATTGACATATTAATGTTCATTGCAGTGTTATTCACAATAGCAAAGGGTGGAAGCAACCCCAAGTGTCTACCGATAGACAAATGGATGTTTAAAATGTGGTATGTGTATGTGTGTGTGTGTGTATAGTGTACATATGTATACATGCATATATATATATATATATTCATGCAATAAAAATATACACCTGCACAATGTACACACACAGTACACACATTCACACACAAACACACATGTAATGGAATGTTTTTGAGTCTTAAGGAGGGAAATTCTGATATGTGCTACAGCATGGATGCAACTTGAGGATATTTTACTAAGTGACAGAAGCAGTCGTGAAAAAACAAATTCCGAGTGATTCCTCTTGTATGAGGCCCCTAGAGTAGTAAAATTCATAGAGTGAGAATATAGAATGATGGTTGCCAGGGACAGGGGGAGTGGACAGTAGGGAGTTATTGTAAGAAAGACAAAGTCTCAGGGAAGATGAAAAAGGTTCTGGAGATGGTTGTTGGTGGCTGCCATAGTGTGAATGTGTTTAATACAAAACTGCACATTTAAAATGGTTCATATGGGCCAGGTTGTAGCTCAATGGTACAGCATGCACCTAGCATGCATGGAACCCCGGGTTCAATCCCCATCATCGAAAAAAAAAAGTTAAAACAGTAAATTTTAGCTGGGTGTGATGGCGCGTACCTGTAGTCCCATGGCTTGGGAAGCTGAGGCAGGAGGATAGCGAATTCAAAGTCAGCCTCAGCCATGGTGAGGCGCTAAGCAACTCAGGGAGACCCTGTCTCTAAATAAAATACAAAATAGGGCTAGGGATGTGGCTCAGTGTTCAAGTGTCCCTGAGCTCAATCCCTGGTACCCACCCCCAGAAAGGTCAATTTTAAATTGTGCATCTTTAACCACAATTTAAAAGAAACCTGCACTAGCACTCCGTCATGCAAAGGGGCAAGAGGGTGCATGCCTGAGAAAAACAGGCACTGGAATGGGTGACGCTTACCTCTGAGTTGAAAGGGGAAAAAAATGGGTCTGCCTCAAACAGCTGTGCTGGTGTGCAGCCTGGCGTGTAGGCTGCAACTATGCTGCCACTGGAGTGCCAGGGTGCAGGGACAGTGTGGGGGGCCACACAGCTAGTGAGCCCATGCTCCCTACCCCTGCAACAGATTCGTGGATGCTGAACTGCCCCTGAGCCCAAGGGCACGGGGAGGGCTTGGTGGGCAGGCATTGGGGTCCAGATAGCACAAGCAGATGGGGCTACCAAGTTTTGGGGCCTTCCCTGGCACTCCAATTGCAGCCCTGTGCCATTGACCGAGACAGAGGCGTTTTCCTCCCCTTACCACAGACATGAACGTTAACCCATTCTTTTGAGGGTCAGGATGCCCCCTGAATTTTGGGGACTACTGATCCCCCCTGCTTGGGGGTCCTCCTCCCACCCCCTTCAGTATGGGAAGCTCACTTCCCTCCCTTTACCCCCTCTCCCAGATCCCCTTCTCAGAGGCATCTCTGTGCACCCCTCAACTCCTTCCTTTTCCCCATCTGTTCCCTGCATTTACAAATGTATACACACACCCACTGGCTCCCTTCACTCCAGGGAGGATTCTAACAAAGCTGAGACTCTGCTGAGCCTTCAATGTCTACAGTAGGTGCTCAACAAATATCTAAATAGGGGGGTGTTGGGAGAAGGGAGGAAAGGTGCATTTGCAGGAGATGGAGAGAAAGGAGAAAACAGGGAAGGTATCAGAGAAGGCCTGTTTGGTGCTGCAGATGGCAGCTGGCCTGGAAAATTTTTGAGTACCAGGAAAGTGTCAGGTGGACATGCATAGAGCAGGTGTGTTGGTCGTGGTCAGCTGCAGAGAGGGGACCATCCTGTGGGAAGGGAGGATGGACAGCATCTCAGTGATCAGTGCCTGAGAAACTTGCAGAGGGAGGGCTTTTCCAGGCACATTCTGAAAGGAGGCAGGCTGAAGCTTGAGAGGCTCAGGGGCCACAGGGTCAGCATTGGGGAAATGTGGGGGCTTTGCTTGCTTACTTCCTCCTACCTCTTACCAGGCAGCTCCTCTTTGGGCTAGGCATTTAATTGCTTTGGCCCTCAGTTTTCACTTCTGTAAAATGGCACCGACACCATGACCCAGGCAGTATGGCTTAAGACTAGTAACCCTGGTGATGAACCGGAGCGTAGTGTCTAGGAGGCATTTGGTAAGTGTTGGTGACTATAATCGTCATCTGTGAACAAGAAAATGGAAGAGTTCAAAAGGGAAGACTGCCCACAGTTGCTGTTCCTTGCACACAAGGGCCTCCAGAAGTTTCTAGCTTTGGTGACTAGACAACTCGGGGTTTTGGCCACTGTGCTCTACTACTGCTTTGGCACTGCTGTCACAGGAAAGGAAGTGTGTCCTTTAGGTAATTGGGCAGCACCCTCCCCAGCAGGGCTTCCTCTGGGCCTCCTTTCAGACCCCCCTTTTCTGCAGGAATTCACACCAAGGTGCTAATGCTGGACAATGGCTTAATAGTTATTCCTTTACCAGAGCCGAAGTAAGTAAAAAAACCACCCACGAGGAAGGAAACCAAAGGTGACATTGGAATTGAGGCAGGAGGCAGGGAGGGTTATGTTCATCCTGGGCAGCTCAGAGGTTTCGGGTGTGCGTGTGTGGGGGGGGTGCCCCTACCCTTATTCCCAGGTTCTTTTTCCCACCCTTCACTTTCCTCATGCTTGTCCTGGAGCTAATTAGGCCCTTTCACAGGTTAAGGGGCCACCTGTTTGGGGAGGGTGGTGGACTCTGAGGGCAGTCTGTGACTCAGTGGGAGGGAGGACCTTCATGGAGCTCCCTGGGATGCAAAGCCCATAGGCAGGTGCCCGCTGGGCAGTCGTGCTGGACTGTGCCTCCTCCAGGTGCTGTGAGGGACCTGGAGGCCTGAGGACTTGGGATTCACTTGCAGCCATCAGCATTTCCCCATTTTATGTAAATTGTGCCACAGGGGGAAAGGGAAAGAAGAGGGTGAGGGAGGCAGGCAGATTTCTTACCCAGCAGGGGTGCCCAAAGGATGCCACAGCTAGGGAGGGGTCAAGGGCCTCCGTCCCCCAGAGGACACCTTTTCTCTCCCCCACACACCAAAGCCCCTGAACACAGCAGGTGAGGCCAGAGATCCAGTTCGGGGCTCAGGCTGCAGGGGCGACAGCCACAACCTAGCCCTTGGGCTCTGCCTCCCCATTTCTGCTGCACAGATGCGGTGGCTAGGCTGTCCTCCCAGACCCTAAGTCTGGGGGCTCGAACCGAGGTTTCTTGGCAGCACAAACGTCAGGTAAGCTGTCTCGTTACAGAGCTGACCCATGCCAGCGCGCTCTCAGGTCCCCTGATTTTTGTCCCCCTCGTCCGGGGGGCGGGGGGCTGAGCATGAGGGAAGTCCATGGGCTCGAGGGAGGGAGTGGAGCAGCCCCCAGCCAGTGAGGAGGGGAAGGGGAAGCTGTAGCCGAGCCAGAAACTCTCTCGGAACTCGGGATGGGAGAGAGGCAGCAAGGCCCAAGAAAAGAGAGGAACAGTCCCCTCTCCGCCTCACTCTGGGGTCAGAAAAAAGTTAGGGCGAAGGAGTTGCTTCTTGGCTTTCTGGACGAGGAAGGACATCCTGCGGGCTCTCCTCCTGTAGCCAGGGACAGGGAAGGCTCCCCAGCCTGCCTTTTCTCGGCGCCCCGGGTCCACCTTTTCCCTCCAGGGTGCCCCCAGCCCATCTTCTTCCCTCGGAATTTCCCCGGCCCACTTTCTCCCAAGGGGTCCCCGCAGCGCACCTTCTCCCCCGGGACCCTCCGGCCCACCTTCTCCCCCGGCCCGCCTTCCCGGCGGCGGGAGCGGGGCCCAGGCCGGCGGGCGGAGGCGGCGCCACCCGGGGCGCTGACGTAGAGGCCGCTCGGCGGCCGGGGGTCCCTTCGGTGGGGCCGCGGCTCCCCGCCCGCCGCCCCCGCGCGTCCATTCCCTTTTGTGTCCCGCGCGCGGCCCGGCCCCGCGCACACTCGCGCCCTGCGCCCCGCGGGCCGGCGGGCGGCTCCCGGCGCGGCCCCTCCAGCCAGCGCGCCGGCATTGTGTGGACGCGCCCGGCCGGGAGCGCGCGCGGGGGCTGTCGTGCGCCCCCGTCCCCGTCCCCTCCCGGCCGCGGCGCCGCCTGCGCCCCGCCGCCCCCGCCGCCCCCGCGCGGCCCGGCCCCCGGCCCGGCCCGGCCCGACCCGGGCAGCGCAGCGGCGGGGCGAGCGGCGGCGCGGCGCGGCAACATGGCGACGGTGCCCGTGTACTGCGTCTGCCGGCTCCCCTACGACGTTACCCGCTTCATGATCGAGTGCGACGCCTGCAAGGACTGGTTCCACGGCAGGTGAGCGCGCCGTGGCCCCCGCCTGGCCGGGCCCGGCTCCCGCCCGGCCAAGCCCCGCGCCTCCGGCTGCGCGCCCCAGGCCCGGCTCGGGGACCGGCCGCCGCCGCATTCCGGGCGCCCGGGTCTGGCCGGGCCGGGCCGCGCGCCCTTTTGTGCCCAGGGCGGGGGCGCTGGGCGCTGGGCCCGCGCCGGGCGCCCCCGGCCGCCGCGCACAAAGCGAGGCCCGCGGGCCGGGAGGTGGGCTCGCGGCGCCGGGAAGTTGGGGCTCCGGGCCCGGGCCGGGCCGGCTGACAGCGGGGCCGCGGCGGCCGTGGAGGCCGGGCACCGGAGGGAGGCCCAGGCCCGGCGCCCCCGCCGCCTCCCCCTGCGAAGTTGCAGGAACTTTCCCCGCGCGGGCTCGGGGCGGCCGGGCCGGGAGAGGCAGGCGCGCAGCCGGGCGCGGGTCCCCGGAGAGGAGCGAGTGGCGGGCTCCGGAGCTGGCAGGGCTGGGGCCGCCGAGGGGACTCTGGCGAGGTGGCGGCCGGGGCCCCCACCCTCCGCCGGGGCACGGGAGCTCCCTCGGACCTTGTCCTGGCGGGCAGGACCCCTCCCCGGTCTCCGCGCAGCTCCTAGTCCCGGCGGCCTGCGGGCCTGGGCGGGAGTGCGGTGACAGAACGGTGTCTCTGTGTGTGGGGGGTGGGGGTTGTGGCTTTGCCGCCTCCTCTCTGGCCTTCGCGGTTCCCCATTTCCCTCCTCTCTGTCCCAGGCAGGGACACCCCAGTTTTGACATGACCTTATGCTCTCTAAGGAAAACGGGGAGCCGGGAAGGAGGTGAGCCCAGATACTGAAACTCGCTCTCTTGGCCCTTGCCCATTTCCACCATCTGGCCGTGTGCCTAGTTTTCAAAGATGAGGTCCCTTCCCACCCAGAAGTAAAAAGAGGAGGAGGAAGAGGTGATCCTCCTGCCTAAACTGCTCCAACAGGTTCTCTTGAATCTGACTTTGCCTGTGGGATGTGTTTGGGCCTGGTGGGGGTGGGGGCTGGCCTGGGGCTGGATAGTGCTGTGTGCCCTCTGGGGTTCCAGTCTTCAATGCCCGGGAGCAGGCTGGAGGGAGGGCAGGGGGTATGGCAGTAGGTGGTCCCTGATCCTCTGTCCAGAGAGGAGACCCTCCTGCTTATTCTCAACTGTGATTGGTCAGTGGCTTTTAAAAGTGAGCTAAGGCCTCTGGTCCAGCCTGGCTCCTGAACATGTGGGGAGCTGGGTGGTCAGGATGTGACCTGGCCTGGTTACATTTGTCAGCCCTGGGCCTGCATCCTATCTCCATGCCTGTCATAGGGATATCCCTCAGGAGGGTGTGGGGCTCTATGGCTCACTGAAATCTTTTGAGCCTCCTGGGTGGCCCTCCTGAGATGCCCCAGGCTATCAGAACAGGGGAGACCAGGTGTGGCTCTGCCCCAAACAGGGCCACTACCAACACCCACCAATTGCCACCCACCTCAGAGGGATTCTTGGACACACCACAGTGGCTGAGAGCCTGTAGTACTCAGATCTCAATATGCTGGGAAGCTGGCTCTGAATGTCCCTGAAAGTGGTGGGGTCCCTTCCTTCTCCCCTGTCCCCACCCAGGACCAGCTGGGTACCTGTCAGCTCCCTGTTGCTGTGTATACTCAGTGCCCAGATTGGGGTAGGTAAGAGGGTTTTGTCATGTGCCCAGGGCGACCCTCTGGGAAGGCAAGGCTAGTTCTGAGCTGGACTTTCAGGCCAGGGGAAAACCCAGGAGTAAAGGGCAAGCCGGGGAGAGGGACTGGGAGCTGGCCTGAGGGGTTGGTGTTTTTGCTGCATTGGTCCAGAGGCAGAGGCAGAGGAGATAGACGCTTGAAGGAAGATTTTGGGGGGGATCTTATCTCCTGTTCCTTATCTGAGGTTTGCAATTTGATTCAGTAAAGGCAGTTGATCAGCTGCCACCTATTTGGGGTGGCCCTGAGTTCTGAAAGGGGGTCAGCCATGGGACATATTTTCTCATTCCTCTAATCAAGGGTCCCTTTCCCAAGTGAACCCTGAGCAGGGAAAGCCCCGTTGTGGGTCTGGATCCCTGGTTGGCTTGGGGCCGGAGCTGCGGTGGGGGGAAGGTTGGAGTTGGGCCTGGTGGGCAAGGCAGGGCACTGTAGCTCCCACAGCCCTGGCAGATCCCTGGGCCTCCCTCGGCATCACTGCTTGTATGTAAAGTGAAGGCGTGGGGCAGCCCTTCGGGCTTCTCAACCTCCAGGTGTTCTTGGACAGTCAGACCTCTTCCTGGCCCTGCAGACCACCTGCCTATTGTTTACTTCACAGTTCACATTTCAACTCACTTTTTAAAAGTTTGCATGTTTTTACACTTTGTGTTCTGCGGGAACTTTAGACTTGCAGAAGGGCTTAAAAACGACAGTTTCCTTACTTGTGCCCTCCGTTCCACTTCCCCTAAAGTTAACATCTGACATGGTAACCACGGCGCCAGCGTCGAAACCAAGGAGAGAGCCCTGGCACACCGCTGTTGACTGAACGGCAGGCTTTATTCAGATCAACTTAACCAGGTTTCCCTCCTGGATGTCCTTTTCCTGTTCCAGGATCTCACATCACATTTAGTTCCCTGGGTCTCCTTGCTCTGGTGAATATTTCTTTTAAAAGGAAACTTCGTATCATTGCCTGAAATAGAACATTAGTGTAACTAGCCATACACAGTGACTGTAAAAATAAATACAGTAACTGTTGAAGTCAAAAGCCTCCGTTTGTCCTACCTTAGGTCACATTATGTTCCTTCAGTGAACCTCGCTTTGGGGAGAGTTGGAGAGAGGGTCTCCCACCTCACAGTGGCAGCATCTGGGGCTGAGGATTCGACTGGGGGCAGCTTCTTTCTAGGGCCCCATCTTGCTTCTAATTCACGGCTGCAGGGACGCCAAGCCCCATAGCACCCCTTGAGGGCAGAGAAGGGGGGACAGCCCAGCTGGGCTGGGCATGGGTGCCATCCCCGGGATGGTTCATCCTACATTCCCTGGAAGAGGCAGTGTGGGGGTGGGAGCAGATGGGGAAGGAGACCCTCTTTTCAGCCCCTGGGACATGAGTGTCATACCTGAGTTACCTCTTTCCCAAATCGTTGCAAGATTCTTCCTCCAGTCTCACCTTGACCTTGGCTGGTGCTCGTGGCACTGGGTACCTCATCAGCCAGCTGGTCTTCGCTGACCTCCATGCAGTACGGCCTGGGAATTCAGGCTTTTACTTAACTGGGATGGATTTGGGGGCAGGACCTGGTAGGAGGTAGCTGGAGGCCAGTCGCCACCTGACTGTCTTGTGCACTCTGTTTGGTGGGGATGTGGTGCCTTGCACGGGTGTAGGGAACCTGTCCTCTCCTTTCAGAGGTCTAACTTTCCGACAGACTCCTTGGGTCATGGGCTGTTGTCTCTCCTTGTGCCTGTGCCTTCCATCTGGAAGATGAGACCAGACCCCATGCCCTCCACCGCTGCCTCAGCCATATCTCCATGACCTGGCTTCTCACCTGGTTGCTGATTTGATTGGAGCATTTGAATCTCTGGGAAGAGTGATTCTGTTAAAGCACCCAACATCCTTCAACCATAGCTCTCTGCTCCTCTTTTAGCTGCTTGTCCTATTGCATTTGAAGGGTTTTAGGAAACATCGTCTGTTAAATTGGCTTGAAAGAGCTTGAAGGCAGTGCAGGTGACTTTGGTGACAAAAAAAATTTCATTTATTTTTCAGTAAATATTTGTCGGTGTGAATTCTACGAGGGGCTTGAAGTTGGCCAGGAGAGCTCTGGGGTTAGCCAGACAGGTCTCTCGTCTCTTACAGAGTTTCTTGTAGGGAAATCACACTTGCAGATGGAGTCCCATCTCAGGCTGGTGAGTCTTGTCACAGAGGGGTGAGTGAGTGCTCTGAGTGCAGAGAATAGGGTTGGGAGAGGAGGAGGCCATCAGGGGTACCCGTAGGTATAGCCGGGAAGTGGGCTTCTCTGAGATTGGAAGCCACACTGGGGTTCTGAACAAAGGAGAGCAGGAGTTTGTTTTTTTTTAAAGAGAGAGTGAGAGAGGAGAGAGAGTGAGAGAGAGAGAGAGAGAGAATTTTTAATATTTATTTTTTAGTTCTCGGCGGACACAACATCTTTGTTGGTATGTGGTGCTGAGGATCGAACCCGGGCCACACGCATGCGAGGCGAGCGCGCTACCGCTTGAGCCACATCCCCAGCCCCAAAATATTTTTATATATTTTTTTTTGTAGTTGTACACAATAACTTTTTTTAAAATTTATTTTTATGTGGTGCTCAGGATCGAACCCAGGGCCTTGCACATGCAAAGCAAGCGCTCTACCGCTGAGCCATAACCCCAGCCCCTAGGGCAGGAGTTTTGACAGGGTCCAACCTGGTAGCCAGCAGTTGGGGGCAGTGAGCCAGTCATAGGCAAGGGCCACCATCCAGGTGGGAGAAGACAGGGCTCCTGTAGGATGTGGGGAGATGGTCAGATTCTGGAAATGCCTGGAAGGTGAATTGCTGGAGACTCGCCTGGCATGGCCCCTCTGACGCTGTGGTCTGTCTTTCGCTCTGGGCTCTGTCTGCCCTCCTTGCTGGGGGCTCTTTCTTTGTGTGCCTCTTCCTTAGGAGTGAGATGGACTATGGGATTGTCGGTATGTCTACTCCTTGCGGCAGAGCTGTGTCTGGGTACCTGGGGATGTGGAGCAGGCTTGTGGCCATGCCCAGTGGGCTGGCTGTGTTGTTGCCAGTGGAGTGTGTGGGAGGGGAGGAGGCCCTGCCGTGGTCAGATGTGAACACTGAAGTCTGGGTGACCAGGACCCCAGAGGCTGAATGCTAGGGGAAGGGTCCTCCCCACGGGGGCAGTGTCATGAAGTGTTTAGGAAGAATGATTCATCAATTTAGGACAAGGACTTCTCCCTGTGTGAGTTTCTGAACTTCTGGGGGAGGTGGGAAGAACGTTTGGCCGATTTCTAGAGGGGAAAGCAGACCTCCCTATTTTTGTTCAAAAGAGGTGTCTCGAAGGGAGCAACTTGACATAAGCCTCATCCTAATTGCCAGAATGTTTGATGTGAGCCTCGGAACTGCAGCCCACATTTGTTTGGAGCCATGTGGGCATCAGGTATGGCCACAAATAGCCTAAGATCTGGGCTGAGATTTGATATGCTTGGTGTCAACCCTGCCACCTCTGGGCAATTTCTTCTCTGTGGCCATCTCCTCATAGTACCTTGCTACTTGCCAGATTGATTTTTTACCCCCACCCGGTTCTGGGGACTGAACCCAGGGATGCCGTACCACTGACCTATATCCCCAGCCCTTTTTGTGACTTTATTTTGAGACAGAATCTCACCAAATTGTGGAGGTTGGCCTCAAACTTGTGATCCTCCTGCCTCAGCCTCCTGAGTAGCTGGGATTATAGGTATGCATCATGCCCTGCTAGTGTTGCCAGGTCCTATTTTAAAAGAATGGCGGGATTTGTTGTTGGGAATAAACGTGGGCCATCATATGATGTTTCCTGATGGAGTGTACTAGAAGAATCTAACTCCTAAAATTCAGGGTAAGGGTAAGACAAAGTCCACCAATTGGTTTGTGGAGTTATGGATGGGGATGGTCATTGCTATAGGGGCTGACCTCTGGGCAGTGTTCCCTGCCTTAGGGGCAATTGTACATTCATCATCTTATTTTGTTCTCCTATGGTAGACGGGGCAGGTCACACCATGATCCACATTCTCAGCACTAAGTCAGAGGCAGCCGGAGGAGATGTCACATAGCTCAGTGACATGCAGGTTTCCAGACTTCAGGAGGTGTCCTCTGACCTGCAGCAGGCAGAGGCACACACCCTGACAGCGTGCAGGAAGGAGGTGGCTTCTGGCTTATGCTCCTCTGGCTCAAGGACTTGAACAAATACCAGGTGCTGGTAACCATTCATGTCCACGGTTGTGATAATGCACAGAGTGGAATTGTCACAGAGGAGAGTTGCAAACTGTGCTAGGTAAGGGACGCGGTTCCCTCCAAGCAGCTCCATCAGAGTCTCTCAGGGGCCCTCTCATTGCAGCACCTCCCTCTCTGTGTCCCTCCTGTGTCTGTTCATTGTTCACCCTAACTTCTGCTACCTGGAGTCCCAGCTCTGTGGCTTGGTGGTGGTAGAGGACTCTCACTGTGTCTCCACCTGGCCACCCAAGTGCTGGGGAAAACAGGAAAACAGAATTCTAGCCAGGACGGCTTTCATCTCAGGCCTGGGAATGGAAGGTCTCTGTGCTGTCTGTCCAGGCTAATGGAGAAATCAGTCTTATCTCTTTATTTATTTATTTATTTTTTAAGTTGAGGTAGAATTTAGATAACATAAAATGAACCATTTTAAAGTATAGGTTAGTGGCATTCGGTGCATACATATTGTTTTGCAGCCATCACCTCTAGTCCCCAAATATTTTCATGATGCCAAAGTGGATCTCCATTCTGTAAGCTGCCATTCCCTGTTCCCTTCTGTCCCTTCAACCCTGGACGACCACCCGTCTGCTCTCTGGCTCTCTGGGTTTATCTATTCTGGGTACTTTGTTATTTCATATAAATAGACTCATACAATATGCAACCTTTCGAATCTGGCCTCTTTTTACTGAGAGTGATGTTTTTGAGTCTCCTCCTCATTGCAGCCTGGGTCAGTATTCATTGATTTTTAAGGGCTGAACATTATTCTGCTGTATGAGGCCAAAGTTTATCCATTTATCAGTTGATGGACATTTGGATCCTTTCCACCTATGGCCATTGTAAATAGTGATGTTGTGAACATGTGTGCACAAATGTTCGGTTGAACACCTGTTTTCAGTTCTTTGCCGCATACTAACCACGTGGGCATACGGCTGCTGAGCTACACCCCCAGACCTATATTTAACTTTTGGAGTAACCAACAAATTATTTTCCATAGGGGCAGTGTTCTTCTCCACATCCTCACCAACACTTGTTATTTTCCTTTTTTTTTTTCCATCATAAGCCATCCTGGTGGGTGTGAAGTGGCATTTCATTGCGGTTTTTACTTGCATTTACATAATGATTAATGATGTGAAGTATCTTTTTATGTGCTTGTTGGTGATTTTTCTTTGGAGAAATATCTACTCAAGTCCTTTTTTTTTTTTTTTGGTGGTGCTGAGGTACTGGAGATTGAACCGTGATGCATGCTAGCCAACCCCCTTGCCCATTTTTAAATTGGATTGTTGTTTTTTTATTGCTGAGCTTTAATGGTTCTTTATATATTCTACAGACTATAACTTTATCAGCTACACGATCTGCAGGGTCTTTTTTTTTTTTTCCCTGAGAACCTGGTCTGTCTTCTCACTTTCTTGAAAATGTCCATTGATATACAAAGTTTTTAACTTTGATGATGTTCAGTGTATGTACTCTTTCTTTTGTTGCTCAGGCTTTTGGTGTCCTATCTATCTAAGAATCTCGTTGCCAAATCCAGGATTATGAGGATTTATACTTGTGATGTCTTCTAACAGTTTTATGGTTTTAGCTTTTATATAAGTTTTTCAGTCATTTTCAGCCTATTTTTGCAGTGGTAGGAGGTGGGATCCAGGTTCATTCTTTTGCATGTGAATATCCAGTTGTCCCAGGACCATTTGTGGAAGAAAAGATAGTCTTTTCTCCACTGAATGCTCTTGGCACCCTTGTTGAAAATTATTTGGGCTGGGGATGTGGCTGGGCTGGGGATGTGGCTCAAGCGGTAGCGCGCTCGCCTGGCATGCGTGCGTCCGGGGTTCGATCCTCAGCACCACATACAAACAAAGATGTTGTGTCCTCCGAAAACTGAAAAATAAATATTAAAGATTAAAAAAAAAGAAAATTATTTGGCCTTATATACAAGGGTTTATTTTTGAACTTTGAGTTTTGCTCCATTAGTCTGTATGCTATCCTTATGTCAGTACCACACTGTTTTGATCATTGCAGTAGATTTGTGTGTGTGTGTAGGGGGCAGTTCTGGGGCAGCTGAGGGCCCCATCCACACTAGGCAAGTTCTGTACCACTGAGCTAATATCAGGAAGCATGAGTCCTTCAGCTTTGTTCTTGTCTAAGATTCCTTTGGCTGTTTGTGGCCTCTTGCAATGCCCTGTGTTTTAGGATTGGCTACTGCAGTTCTAAGAAGGCTGTTGGAATTTTTGATAAGGATCACATTGCATCTGTAGATTGCTTTGGGTGATATTGTCATCTCAACAGCATTAAGTCTTCAGACAACCCATGAACATGGAAATGTCTCTCAATTTATGGGTGTCTTCTCTAATTTCTTTCAGCAAAATTTTGTACTTTGTTTGGGGGTGGGTACTGGTGATTTCACTCAAGGGCTCTTTATCACTGAGCTACATCTGCACCCCTTTTTATTTTTTATTTTTTAGTTGTAGTTGGACACAATACCTTCATTTATTTATTTTTATGTGGTGCTGAGGATAGAATCCAGGGCCCTCACTTGAAGGCGAGCGCTCTATTGCTGAGCCATGACCCCAGCCCCTTTATTTTTTATTTTGAGGCAGAGTCTTGCTAAGTTGTTGAGGCTGGCCTTGAACTTGTCATCCTTTTGTCTTGGCCTCCCAAGCCACTGGACATTTTGTACTTTTCAGTGTTCATGTCCTTCACCTCCTTGGTTAAATTTCTTCCTAGGTGATTTTGTTTTTTCTTTGTGGATGCTATTGTAAGCAGAAATGCTTAATTTTTTTTTTTTTTTTGATTCATTGCTAATACTTTCCCGCCCCCCTCCCGGGGGCAGGGACATGCTGAGAATCAAACCCAGAACCTTGTGCATGCTAGACAAGAACTCTACCACTGAGCCATACCCCAGTCTCATTGCTGATGTTTTTATCCTTATTTGTAATCACTTTTCAACATGTAATAACTGGGTTTCCAGAACCACATTTGTGCAGTGTGTTTATGCACATGCTGTGTGTGTATATTCAAGATGCCGTGTGCCTCCTGCATGTCTGTGTGCTGTCTTTTTTTTTTTTTTTTAACTGTGGATTTGAACTCGGGAACTTTACCATTGAACTACATCCCTAGCCCCTTTATGTTTTATTTTGAGAAAGGAGTTCACTAAGATGTCAATGCTGGTCTTGAACTTGTGTTCCTTCTGCCTCAGCCTCCTGAGTTGCTGGGATTATAGGCATGTGCCACCATGCCTGATGCTATCTTCCTTTTTGACCATAAGCATGTGTCAACCCTCTCTGCCAGATGCAGGCATTTCTGCATGCATGTGGGATCCCTCTTGAACTGTGCTTGAGGGTCCTCTTGTGAAGTCTCCATCTCCTTCCCCTGACCGCCATCCTCCCCGAGCCCTGCCTTTGTGGTTGGAGATTTGGTGGTGCCAGTCCTTGGCCTCCAGAGCTTGGGGTGAAGACAGTGAGTGATCTTGGAGCGGTGCTGGTGTTCCATGTGGCAGCACACGGCCTCATGGATCTCGATGCAGCATTGAGAGCTTGGCGGGTTATTCCCAAGCCAACCAGCGCTCAGAGGGCTCAGCTGCCAGAGTCAATATGACAAAGTGGCAGGTCGGATGTGCAGTAGGCTACTCCAGTAGTACTCCTTCATTGGTAAAAGTGTCAGGAAGCTCCAAGACTAGCCAGGGGAGCCCACCAGGCTAGGAAGAGGACACCTGGAGTGTCCTGGGGTCAGGGATACCTGGAGCTAAAGCTGAGTGGGTCAGGAGGGGCAGATTGGCTAGGAGGTGGCAGAGGACCTAGCCTGGCGTGGGTAGGGTATGCTCCTTTGGGTGGAGGGACCCAAGAAACTTGCAGGGAGGCCAGGAGGGAAGGCTGAGGCCATGCAGAGCCTTGGGTTGGGGAGGGACCTGCGTCCTCTCCCGCTCCTTGTAATGTCCATCCAAAGACCTCACTAAGGGTCAGAGAGGGGAGGTACCTGACTAGGTCCTTGCAGCCAGAGGGAAGCAGGCTGTCAGAGGTCACATGGCCTGCGGGGGCTGGAGGGCCAGCAAGTGAGAGCAAAGGTCATGAAGGCTTGACAGGGCCAGCAGAAAGAGAGCCTGCTGAGATACAGGCCTCCCTGCCTCATGGGGCCTTGGGAGGAGCCGCGTGCTGAGCAGGGCTGTGTCTTAGGAGGCTCTGGCTGTGCATGGTAAGGCTGACTCCTCCAAAGTGGGAGCACCACTTTCTGATCCACACAGAATGCTTGGTGGCCAGCAGCAGCCCTGAGACTGTATAAAGCTCCCATTTTTGTGTGTGTGTGGTGCTACTGACCAAACCCAGGGCCTTCGGGATGCCGGGGAAGCACTGTACCACCAAGCTACACCCCAGCCCTCCTCCTTCATCTGGTCCCCAAAGGCTGTGGGCTGGGACAAGTGCAAGGGTCTGATTGGCCTTGGGGAGTGTTATGGGCCCAGGGTTTGGGGTGAGGACTAGACACACCCAGACCCTGGACAGCCAGACTTGAGCACAGAACTGGACTCCGGCCCACTACCACTGCTGTTGACCGTTCCAAGTCCCTGGAGGACTGTCACAGACCAGTGGGCTGGACGGAAGATCAGCGTGTGGCTCTGTGACTTTACCTTAGAATACCACTTCCCCTTAGAACACCCCACCAGGAGGATGGTGTATGGACCTGGGAAGGGGTAGGCAGGCAGGGAGAGCCGCTGGGGAGTACTTGCTGGGAACATGGGGGCTACTCTTTCCTGAAAGTGGACAGAATGGCGCTGACCTCTGTCTGGTGGCTTTGGAGCTGCTGCTTGTACTGGGGGGCTGTAGAGCCACACACAGGGAGGGGCTTTCTTGCCTGCAGTTTGTACACAACCATCAGGCCCCTCCAATGCCACCCTGGGCCTTGAAGCAGCTCTGCAGTGGGCCCCGACCTGAGGCTGCTCTGTAGAGACCCGCTATGGGGTGGCCCAGCTGCCAGCCAGGTACCTGGCCAATCCTGAGGCCCTTACTCCTTCCATTCCAGCTCACACCCGGGCTAGATAGGGACAGGGAGGCTTTGGGCCACTCCTGGCTGTGCCTGGTGACTGCATATCCCCCACCGGGCATGCCTTGGTCTCAGGGCCCAAGCATCCTGCACAGACTGCGCTGGGAGGCAGGAGGTATGCGGGTGACTGGACATGGGTCCTCATCTGTCTGTCCATCCAGCTGGCCACATTGGCTGAACTCCCTGGGGCGGGGGGGGGGATGTCTATTAGCCACTGGGATGTAGCATGAGGAAGGCAGCAAGGTCCCTGTGTTTATGGGTGGCACACACCGGTAGCAGACTCCACTGAGGGACCATGGCTGGGAGGCACATCAGGCGGGCACATCTCTTGTTGCCAGCCACCCAGAAGTCTGTGCTAGGGAATCCCCTGAGGGGACAGCTGGCCCCAAGAGAGGGGACAGGCTGTGGGTGAGCCTGTAAGCCATGGGTGGGAGTTTGCATTTAATTTCCAATGCAAAAAATAGTAGGACCAGGACAGGGGCCCAGCGTTCTCTAGTCGGTGTTTTTACAAAGGTCTCTCAGAGGGTTGCCAGGATGGTAGACAAGACGGAGAGGGGCTGGGGCTCAGTGGCAGAGCGCTCGCCTTGCACATGTGAGGCCCTGGGTTCGATCCTCAGCACCGCATAAAAATAAATAAATAAAATAAAATCATTGTGTCCATCTACAACTTAAAAAAAAAAGATGGAGAGAGACCAGAGGCCGGTTAGAAGCTGACAGCGTCAGGGGAGGAGCGGAAGATCCCTGGGGTGAGAGCTCCCGGGGCCCTGGGGTGGCCCTGGGGTGGCCCTGGGACGGGGAGTGGAGGAACCCTGGCTGAGAGAACCCCTGGGTCCAGGGTGCAGGAGCTGGGGCTGGGCAAAGGTTGCCTGCCCCATGGAAGGTCTGAGTCTGCCCCTGCTCTGGGCTCCACCAGTGTCCACTCCACTAGAGGACAGAGACTAGCTGCCCTTGTCATTGCCGTGCTGGGGAGCCAACACAGGCTCCTGGGTGCTAGCAGGCGCTTTACCATCCCCCCCACCCCCAGTCCCAAGACAGCTGCCCTTGGCCTTGAGGTTTGCACAGTGCAGTCCTTATCTGTGTGGCTGACCCTCTGATCTGCCCCTGTGTGCCCATTGGCCTCTCTGGCCTGTCCCCCTGCGGTGGCCTTGTGCCATCTGAGTTGCTCCTGGGCCCTGGGTGTGGAGCCCGTGGTAGCCATTGGTGCTCATGGTCTCCTTGGTGGTCACCTACATGAGTCACCCGGGTGCCTGAGGCAGTCACGAGTTTGTGAGCCTGGGGGCTGCTCCCTGCCTGAGGCTGCAGCTCTGGTGGCCTGGAGCTCTGAGGACCCATGTACCTGAATTCCCATCTCCAGGTGCTGCTGCAGATGCTCCCTTCCTGACCAGGGCCCTCTCAGGAGGGTGCCTTGGGCAGCCTGTGTCCTGCACGTGTGACGGGGCGGATCCCTTGCTCTTGTGGGTGTAACACTGGGATCGGGGTGGCTCTGCCTTTGTGTCCAGCATCACATGATGGGGACCAGGGGGCGGAGGGTGGAGATGGACAGCAGCAGGTGAACTTGGTGCCAGCATGGGTGCGTGCTCCGTTCTAGCCTGAGGGCCATGCGACACGCCCAGACCAGATACAGCCTCTTAGTGTTAGGCACAAAGTTAGAGAAGTGATGAGAATAACTTGCTCTGCGTGTCACAACAAAGCCAAGCCCAGCCTTGCTGACCTTCCCCCAGTTCTTCCCCGGGTCCCATAAAGTCCTTCTGAAGTGTCTGTGTGTGGCAAAGCCGGGAGTGACCCTCTGACTGCCTGTGGGTGATGGTGTGACGGAGGGAGGGACCTGGGTCTAGGACCGCCCGGCCACGCCTAGATGCACTTCCTTTCTCCAGTTCCTTCTGCTGAGTGGGCACCCGTTCACAGAGCCGGGGAGGAACCAGGGGAGGAGAAGGAAGATGGTCAGTAGGCACTTTGAGAAGCTTTCTAGTAATTGAAACTGGCCCCCAAGGGACACTGTCTAGAGAAATGAGGTTTGCGGGAGAACAAGGTTTCTCGGTCTCAGTGCTGTGGACACCCTGGGCTGGAGATTCTTGGTGGCAGGGCTTGTGTATTGGTTCTTGTGTACTGCAGGATGGTTAATCCTGGTGTCCACCCCCCAGATGCCAGAAACAGCCCCCAACATCCCAGCTGTGACAACTAGTATCTCTAGATATTGCCAAATGTCCCACGGGAGACACGGTGAGGCCCAGCTGAGGCAAGAAGAGACTCACCTCTGCCGAATGTACTGTTTTATCTGATGGAAAATCAAGCTCAGGGGCCGGGGTTGTGGCTCAGTGGCAGAGCGCTTGCCTGGCATGTGTGAGGCATTGGGTTCAAATCCTCAGCACCACATACAAATAAATAAAGCAAAGGTCCATTGACAACGAAAAGAAAAAAAGAAAAAAGAAAAGCTCAGTGACACGGGGCTTTGCTTCCATTTATTTACTTACCTAAGAAATCAGCTGCATTTGGGGCTGGGGTTGTGGCTCAGCGGTGGAGCGCTCGCCTAGTGTGTGTGAGGCCCTGGGTTTGAGCCTCAGCAACACAGAAAAATTAAAAATAAAGGTATTGTGTCCAACTACAACTAAATAAACAAAAATATTTTAAAAAGCAAAAATAAATAAATAAAATTAAGGTATTGTGTCCAACTACCACTAAGAAAAAAAAAAAAAAAAGAATCGCAGTGCCTCAGCTACCATCCCCTGTCCCCCCCAGAGGTCCCTGGTGGTGACAGCCTCCCCTTCCCCTTTCCCTCACACTAGGAGAGGCGAGGGGCGCTGTGAATGTGGCCCTGCAGGTGATGCAGGGTCCCCTCCCCCTCTCCCCTGGGCTGCAGCAAGATGCACTGGGCTCTCAGCTCTTTCCCATCCTGAGCGGCCACCCTGCCCAGCGCCGGTTGTGCCTGTGTTTCAAGAAGCAAGTGGCGGGGTTGGAGGGGTCTCAGGCGTTTCAGTTGCCGGAGAGGTTGTTCTGATTTCTCTACACGCGGGCAGCCTCCTTCCACCTTTGTCATTAACCTAGAAAAACAGTCTTCTCAGGGGTTTGCAGTTGTTTAACTCTTGAGCTCGCTCACATTTAACTTCCTCTTCCCCGGAGCTGTGCATTCTGTCTGCTGTGGACAGAAGGAACAGGTCTAATCTGCAAAGCCAGAGGGCACGGGAGCCGTCCTCCACTGGGTTGGGGACGACCCTTCTACTGTCTCCTCCCCCTGCAGTGCTCCCCCAGGGCTGGGTGGCCGTCTGTCTCCTACCTGAGGGCTGACTGTCCCCTTCCTTGTTTGAATCCTGCTGTGAGGTCCGAACTCACTGGTTTTCCTCCTTCATACACTTTTCAGTTTAGAATCGTTTTACAGAAAAGTTGCGAATCTGGTGCGGAGCATCTCTGCACAGCCCTGGCCCAGTTTCCCTGGATACTCACATCTTGTCGCCACAGTAGGAGACAGTGTCCGTCGCCATCCATGAGGCTGTGGGCTTGCTTGGGGCCCCAGCCCTTCCTGCAGGTCCTCCCTGTGCCAAGACCCACCCTGAAGGCCACACACCTGTCCTCACACCTCGTGGTCCCTTTGGGTTCTGGGACAACTTCCTGGACTCCCTGTGTTGGCCAGACGGCACGGGTCAGGCCAGAATATCCCTTTATGGCTGGTGCTCTGTTGAGGGGCTGCCTGTCCCCAGATACTCCAACACACCTCTGGGTGGCTCTCCAGGTGGCAGACTGCTGTGGCCCTGAGAGGGAGCTGGTGCCAGTTGGCATGTGTGTGGTGACCAGAGGTGGTGGTCTCATGACATGTGCTCTCACGATCTGCGGGAACGCGGGTCCCTGTGGCTGCCCCCCATGCCAGTGTCTTCCTGGTCGTGACCATGGCCCTGATGACCATGAATGCTTTTTCCTGTTTACGGTGTCTTCTAGATTTCAAATGTATTATTTTGTTAAATTTTAAACTACTCTTTGGAAAGGAGAGAATTCATTACCTGGGTCTTCCGAATCTCATCTGTTAGGAGTGGACTCTAGAACAGTTTGGATTGGACCAGGCCCTCCTTAGGCAGAAGGTTTGCTGGGTTGCTTCCAGGGCTGTCGCCCTCTCTGGGCTTCCTCTGAACAGGGTGTGAGAGCTGAACAGGCCCAGGGGACATTTGGTCTCAACTCCTCTTTCTGCAAATGGGAAACGGGCTACTGTCACGTCTGGGGTGGGCAGGGACCATGCTCCACCTTCTCTCTGGGCCTTGGTGCCTTTTCTTCTCTGAAGGAAATCACTGTAACAGAATCAGCTGCCATCCCGAGAAGTCCCCAGGCCCTGGCAGCGTCTGGGTGGGCTGCCATCCCACCCCGGGGGGATGGCTGGGCTTAGGGACAAGACCTGGTTCTCGCAGTTGCCTGGGGAGATTCTCCGCTGGTTGTTCAGGGTCTTTCCCAAGCAGAGCTCTGCTGCTGTCTGTCCATCCCTTGTGTGTCGGTGCCGGTTCCCTGAGGCGTGGCTGGGTGTCCAGGCTGGTCTGCTGCGTGCTGCCCGTCCTGGGAAGACCCCGAGGCTGTGGGCAGCTGGAGAGCCCCAGCAGGTGTGGCCCACGGTGGAGAGCCAGCTGGTGGAAGCTCTGGGCCTCTCCGTCTGCCTGGTCTCCTTGCTGTAGCTCTAGAGAAGCACAAAGGTGCTGGCCCAACCGTGTGCTGTCCCCTCTCATGGAAGGGCGCCCTTCAGGAGGTACTGGCCTCATCCTGGAGGACCGCGGCTCTGCCCCCGCTCCAGGCCCAGGTCCTGCAGCCAGATCCTCATGGGGTCAGGGGCAGGGTCTATCCGGAGGCCCCAGGAAGAGGGCCCCAAACTGCTTGTCTGCATCCACATTTCTGTCTCCTAATCTGCCTTGTCCTTTATGACTGCTCAACAACAACAACACAGCTACAACGAAAAGGCCCAAGAACGGATGCCTGACTCTTCAGACAGGATGGGCTGTAGTCAGGTGCATAGCCATGGGGAACCTCTAGGTCCCAGAGTTGTCAGGAGGGTCTCCTGATTCTCACCTCATATTCTAATGTTGCCTGGAGAGCAACAGTGGAGAGATTTCCCCCCTCACCTCCTCTCCTAACCCCACCACAGAACTGAGGACAGGGGTCTCACCTCCCTTGGTCTGGAGTCCCTATCTCTGTTAATAAGACCCTGGACCACATTTGTATTCAAATCTGTCATCAGATTTGTCTTGTCTCTGAGGATTTTATCCAGATCCCAGAGCTTCCTAGAAGAGATATTTGCTCTAAATCTGCATACAACTGGTTTCCTTAGAAACCACTGGAGTGGATGTTCAGAATATCTGCTAATGATTTTTAAAGAGACCCTGCCGTTTATTGAGAATAGTTGGTAAAGATTCATAGGATAAGTTTAAAAGTACATATGGAGGCAGTTTGAATATTCATTTAATATACCAAGCATCCTACAAGGTTGAATGTTCAAGTAAATGATAGTGTATGCATACAACAGGGGATTATGCCGTCATCAATAGTGGTATTGACAACAGGTTTCAATGACCCGGGGGACTATTTATGATGTAATAAGTGAAATGACAGCAGGCTTTAATCAGTTAAGGTAACAAATAGACTGAAAAATCAATTTTCAAGTATTTGTGAGGAGCTGGGGGTAAGACCGAGGGCCTTAAGCAGGCAGAGCGAGTGCTCTATCCCTGAGCTACATCCTCAGCCCGAAAAACTAAAACATTTAGAGGTTAAGATTATTAGAAGTTAAGGCTGCTTTTTTCCTACCACTTTTACACTTCCCTACACTTTCCAACTGCTTCCCAGGCCCATTATATTACTTTTATTTTTTTATTTTTATTTTATTTTATTTTTTAAAGAGAGAGTGAGAGAGGAGAGAGAGAGAGAGAGAGAGAGAGAGAGAGAGAGAGAGAGAGAGAGAGAGAGAATTTTTAATATTTATTTCTTAGTTCTCGGCGGACACAACATCTTTGTTGGTATGTGGTGCTGAGGATCGAACCTGGGCCGCACGCATGCCAGACGGGCACGCTACCGCCTGAGCCACATCCCCAGCCCCATTATATTACTTTTATAATCAGGAATAAAGCAGGCAAGGAAGTAAGGTTGTCAGGGTTTAGAGGTCAGGTCACCTGGCCTCCCCTTACAGATTTTATGGACTCTGGGTTTTATAGACTCTGGGGTTTGAGAAACTCCCTGTCCCAGAGCTGCTGACCCTAGCCTCTTGACACTGAAGGCTGGGACTGGGGTGTCCCCCCTTTCCTGCACCGCGTGCCCCCTTTTCTGCTGTGAGCCCCCCACCCCATTATGCACATCAGCCTGTCGATTCCTTTGGCCCCAGGGGGCTGCAGGTGAAGCCTTTAGTTCAGAAGAGCCTCCCCAGCCAGCCCCTCACCTCCTTTGAACTGTCCTCTGGAGGTGTCCTAGTCCCAGAGGGCCAGCAGTGTCCTCGCACAGCCCGGAGCAGCAGGGCCAGCCTGTCAGCAGCTCTGCTCTCTCACCCTGGGTGTCCACTCTAAGTGGGGACTCAAGTGCATGGCCAGCTGCAGAGGCCACCGTGGGCCTGCGTGACCAAGCCTCCTCTGGCAGGTTCCCCTCCTGTGTGTGGGCAGCGGAGCTCCCGTTACTGCTCCTTTGACGACACAGGGGCAAGTTGGGACCTTGTGCTGCACACGTGGATTTCAGGGTGCACGGGTGAGCCCAGTGAGGGTCCTGGGGGCAGCACAGCAAGCACCAGCCTCTCACCACACCGGCCGAGGGCACAGACCAGCGTGGATTAGTTCTGCTCTGGAGACATTCAACATGTGGATCCCTCCTGCGTGGGGCTTCCAAGTAATGTTCACCGTTACCCGGGTGCTGACAGACTCGAGGTGACTTCTAACATAGTTGGGGGTCACAGGTACCAAACAACTACAGCTCTTCAGGTGCTCACGTACGCTGAACCATTACAGATGCTCAGGTACTTGTAAATACCAGATGACTACTTACAGGTACTCGAACACCTTCAGATGCTGAATGATTACCTGAACGCAGCGGCACTTGCGATACTGCATTTGGTTTTTAAGTTTTTTTAATGCTTCTTTGTAGGCACATGGGTACTCAGAGATGTTGGGAAGTTACTTTATAGGTACCAGGGTACCTACAGGTATTAACCCACTGTTGATGTTCAGGTCACTCAGATACTAAACAATTGCTTACAGATATTTGAACACTTACAGTTGCTAGGTGATTACGTACAGATACTCCCCCTGGAAGTAGAAAGTCAGGCCAGAATACCAGGAGCCACTAACCTTTCTGAACAACAGTAATGAATCTCTGAAAATTTAATGTTAGTGATTTAAGACTTGGAGTCACAGAAAACATTGGCTGGTCCCATTCATTCTGTGACCATTTGTGGACACAAAGTCCCGTTCTGAAATGCCTGTGAACACACCTGCGTGTTGTGCTCAGGTCCATCCCGAGTGTGCCAGACGCGCCGTGCACAGCCCGAGAGGCGCTGACTGAGGCTGACGGCGGGTTGACGGTGGCCGCGGGTGCTGGCTAGGTCTGTGTCCTCTATAAATACGTGTTTGCGCGCAGCTGGTTTGCTGCTAAATGTGCTCCTATCCAGAGATGCCTTGGTCGCAGTGGCAGTTCCCTGAGGAGGCACAGCTGCATTTCCTGAGCTGGTCTCATGAGACCAAAGTCCCCTTTCTCTGCTTCAGCCGAGCAGGGTCACTTACTCACGTGGGTTGGGGTCATGTCAGCTTCGCTCTTGGCTCGCGGCCTGGGGGATGCCGAGTTCAGGTCTGGTGACTGGTCTTAGTTTGAATTCTCATGCCCTCAGCAGCCAGTTGCTCGCTGGCCTGAGGCCTTGGGCTCCACCACACCTGGCCCTTCTGTGTGTGAGAGGCGGCTTCTCCTCCTGTGTGTTGGGTTGGGGGGTTGGACAGGCCAGGTTGAGCAGGTGATGTCCCAAAAGCTGACTGTAGCCCAGGGTGACAACTTTGCCGAGCCTCGGGGAGGGAGGCCATCTGGGAGGCTCTCCAGGACCTCCTGAGCCCAGGGACTGAGGGGGACCTGCCCCCTGCCTGCAGCCGGAGGGGCTCCATTGGCAACACTGCACAGGGAGTGGCCATTTTTTCCTCTTCTTCTTCTTTTTCCCCTCCTCTTCCTCCCCTCCTGCCTCTCTCCCCTCTTTTTTTTTAATATTTATTTTTTAGTTACAGGTGGACACAATGTCTTTATTTTACTTTATGTTGTGCTGAGGATTGAACCCAGTGCCTCACACATGCTAAGCAAGCACCTACCACTGAGCCACAACCCAGCCCTCTTCCCTCTTTTCTCCCCTTGCACTGGGAATGAACCTGGGGCACTCTACCACTGAACTACACCCCAGCCCTTTGTAAATTTTTTTTTGAGACAGCATCTTGCTAAGTTGATGAAACTGGCCTCTTACTTGGGATCCTCCTGCCTCAGCCTCCTAAATTGCTGGGATTAAAGGTGTGCCCCACAGCGCCTGAGGGGCCATTTTTAAAGAAAATATTTATTTTTTTTTTAGTTTTGGGTGGACACATTACCTTTATTTTACATTTATGTGGTGCTGAGGATGGAACCCAGCGCCTCATGCATGCTAGGCGAGCGCGCTTCCACTGAGCCCCAGCCCCAGCCCAGGGACCATTCATTTTTGGCAAGTGAAAGTCAGACTTCACATTTAGTGATGATACTCTGGGCCGGCGGCCATGGCTCCCACCCTCCTGGAGACAGTGGTCAGGAGGGGGCAGGCGGTCTGCAGGGTAGTCAGGGCTGGGCATGTGCTTCCAGAATGGCAGTTATAAGAAAATAAAGCCACCAGCCCCAGCCTGAAGTGGGTCAAGCCCATGCTGGCCCTGGCCTCTGGGCACCTTGTCAGCCGGGGCAGGAAGAAGTCCCCAGAAGGGCGGTGGCGAGTGTGGGGAGGGGCTCCCGCTGGCTGGGGAGGCCTTAGCCGGCCCTGCCGAGGAGGGAATGTCCAGAGAACCCTGAGCTGGGATGGGCTGGAGGCCACTTGGACCCTGGGCTCGGCTCCCCTCCCTGACCTTTGGCACAGGCGCTGGAGTGAGGGCCTTTCCTATTTTTAGATTAATTTTAAACCACTCCAAGTCAGTGAGAATCCTTCCATTTACCTAGAAAACCTGGGCCACATTCCACGCAGCTCCTTCCTGTTGGCTGGTCCTGGTCCCTGCACCTCAGGGACTTCCCACGGCCCCCATTTTGGCGTGGGCTGGTGAGAGTCGTTCTGCGTTGGGCTGCTTCTCCTGGAGCCTGTTTCTTACGCTCTGCGCAAGTCTCATGGCCCCTCCGTCGAGTGGTGTCCCTGGGGATCCGCTGCAGGGAAGTCCTCTGTGCACCTGCAGGGGCTCCCCAGGCGAGCTGTGGCCTCTCCGTGTGAGTCCACCATCAAGGGAGGTGAGCTTTCTTGAACTGGCTCTTTGCACACGTTCACTGCCAACACCATGTTTATCTTCGAGGGGCAACGAGGACCAGGGACGAGGTGGCATCGGCTGGGCAGGAGGGTGGTGTGCGCGACACGAGCGTCCCACCACACTCCACACTGCCCACACCCCTGCCCCTAGCAACCTGTTGCTTTGGCACGTTTAACAGGGGGGACCCAGTGAGACGCAGGCAGAAGTTCTAGAGAATTCCAGATGAGCCATGGCAGTGGGGGGTGGAGCAGGGGACAGGGTGTGGAGGGCAGAAACCATGACTTTACAAGTCTGAGGGAAGGGGTCCACAGCCGGTGACCCTCAGTGCTTCAGACTCAGGGACGTCTGCCAGCTGGGGGAGTCGGTGGGCACCTGAGGGGACCCTCGTCCTGGACTTTACTAAGCCACATGCCACACTGGCCCAGCTCTGGTGACGTGTGGGCTCTGGACTTGGATGCAGGAGGCACACATCACCAGGACACCAGTTGCGTTCCTTATCTGAGGCTCAGCTTTAACTGGGGTCCTGTATTTTTTTGCCAAGTCTGGTCCCCGAGTGCTGACCAGCTCTTTAGCTTTGCCAGTGATGACATTGGTGCCAGGAAAAGGGGCACTTGGAAGGCCCTGAGCCCTGGGGACTCCCCTGCCCCAAGCAGGCAGCAGACGCCTGGCCCCGTCAGAGGAGCGCCCTGGGGTGTGTGTGTGTGTGGGGGGTCTTTGTGTCTGTAGTATATGTAGGGATGTGCTGTGTATGTCGTGTGTGTGGTGTTGTGCACGGTGTGTACGTGGTGTGTGTCTGCTCGTGGTGTACGGTGTGTGTGGTGTATGTGTGTGGTGTGGCTATGTGTGTGGCTGTGTGTGGTGTATGTGCGTGGTGTGTGTATGGCGTCGCTGTGCCTGGCGATGGCACGGTGGGCCTCTTGTCACCTTCGTCTCGCTCTCCGAGAATCTGGGGGAGGCAGGTGTCACCTGCAGGCACTGTAGCTACACATTTTCTCTGGAGAGGTGGACGGGAGCCTGGCAGAGCTGCACTCCATGCTCTCCTGTCTGGAGTGCACTCACCTGTGAGGACCCGGCTGCCACCTCATGTACCCACCGTGGTGCTGGGGTGAGCACAGGTGACCCTTTCCTAAGCTGCTCCCGCAGGAGGGGCCTGAGAGAGCCCCCACTCCAGGTGTGCTGTGACAGTGACTGGCCACGGGCAGGTCTGGGGAACTGAGGCTCGGGCGGTGCCCAGGGTGCGGTGGGGGGAGACCCGTGCTCACGCCGTCCCCCTGCTGAGCTCTCAGTCCTCCCGATGGCCCAGAGGGACGCAGCCCCAGGAACCATGCCCAGGCCCCAACCCAGCCAGACTGCGGGCTCCCGGGGCTCCCAGCTTCTGACATGGGCGTTTGTCCAGCGCGTTGGGGGATAGTTAATGTATGATGTAGTGTTCCTGGGAATCTGTGAGTGTGAAGAGAGATCCTGGAGCAATTCCACAGACACCTGATAGACAGGGTGACATTGTGTGGAGTCGCTGCTCCTGTCCTAACTGACAAGCCGGCCACACACTGGTGGGAGGGGTTTCCTGGGGTCAGTTTTACTAGTGCAGCTAGCTTTGTCCCGTGGACCCTCACGGGCCTTGGGGGAAAGAGAAGGTGGACGGTCCCTACTTCCCCTGAACGGTCCCATCCCAGTGTTTATGGGACTCTCTTTCCCTCTGCTGGAGCTGCGGTCTGGCTGGACCTCCGTGTTTGGTGGGCTGAGTCCAGGTGGGGCGCTCGCGTGGGCCCCAGTGACGAGTAGCCACACCTCAGGAAATAGTCACTGTTGCTTGGGCTCGGGAGCAAAGGCGCGTCGTGGACACCACGGTGGTGCTGTGTTTGCAGGTGGCCGTGGGCTGTGGACGCAGCTTGGGTCAGCCTCTCTTCGTCTCAGTGTCTGTCTGAGGAAGACAAGAGGAGTTAGCCAGCGTGGACGTAAAAGGCCAAGGACCTGGCTGGCTTTAGAGGTTTTTCCCGGCGTTTGGGAGGGGGTCACTGTGTTTTGCATGTGTCTCTGTGACCCGTGAAAGCCTGGGCCTCGCCCCAGCTGCTCGTAGCTTCCAGGCTCCCTCTGCCTGCTTCGGCCCTTCCTGTTTCTGCTCCAGCTTGCGGCTGGGCATTTGCACCTTCTCACCGCCTCCTCCCAGCCTCATGCCTGGGTGATGTCTTTAGAGCTCTCTTCCGGCTCACCAGACCCTGGAAGTGTTGGAAGTCAGGAGCAAAAGTGTCTGAGCTGTTGTTTAAAGTAGCCACGAGTTTTGCATTGGAAAGCCCTTTTAGATCTGGAGGTCCCTGTTCTCCCAGTTTGACGGTCGTTCCCTTGGTGTGAGAGTGCGTGCTGCCTGGCCTCCCATCTTGGCCTCCAATCTTCCTTTTCTGCCAGTCCTTTAACACACCATGTTCCACTGTCGGTCAGGTGACGTGTCTGCTGCCACTCACTGGGGCCCGTCCTCTCTTTGGGGTTCAGTGCTAGCCCACGGAGAGTGTGGCCCTGCAGCAAGGCGGGGTGTCTGCGGGGTGGCTGCCTGCGCAGGAAGACTTTTTAATTCTTTCTAGTTATACATGAAGACTTTGGGGATTGATTTCTCGCCTGGGCCGACGGGGTGGTGCTGATGGGCGCCCTGCCTCCTGGAAGGTGGGTGAGGCCCGTGCCTGCCCAAGGAGCCCCCTGTTTCTGCATCCAGAGCTCCTGCTTGGACGGAGGCCATCTCTGCCATCCTCAGTGGGACTTTCCCTGAGGGATGGTGCTCTGAGGGGCCTGGCCTCCCACAGGTGTGGGTGTGGGGGGATCACATTGCTGTTCTTCTGACACACATCAATCTCAATACCTGAGATTTTGGCTCCGAGACTCCCGTCCCTTGCCACCACGGACCCCAGAGCTCCTCTCCGCAGCCCCTTTGCTTCTTTGCCACTGAGCTACATTCCATCCCCAGCCCTTTTTATTTTTGATTTTGAGATAGGGCCTTGATAAGTTGCTGAGGCTGGCCTTGAGCCTGTGATCCTCCTGCCTCAGCCGCCCGAGTTGCTGAGATCGCATGCGTGCACCACGGCACCCTGCAGGAACCTCCCGTCTTTGCTGAGGATTGGCTGGGTATTTCAGGGGGTGTTTGCCGTACCCCACTTGTGTCCCTCTGGGCTGTGCAGTTTGAGCCCATAGCTGGCAGGAGAGAGCTATTCCTGCAGAGCAGCCTGGCAGACGCCACTTTGGGATCCTCTGCTGCCCGTGCCAAGCTTTTTGAGGCAAGGCCTGGCTCTCCGGCTCCTGGCATTATGCCCTGGTGCCCACCCAGGTCTGGATGATGCCCTGTGCAAACCTGCCTCCAGATGTCCGGGCTCCTGCTCGCTGCTCTTCCCTCGATCTTCCCTCTTGCCCTCGTTGACCTGGTTTTCTGACAAGGCCCCTTGGAGCCTTGGTGTTAGGGGCTGGGCAGTGGCAGGATTGTGAAAAGAGGCATCGATAGTCAAGACACCACAGTGCCATCACCTAGGAGGAGAGGAGCCCCGGAGCATTTCCCTGCACCAGACAGGAGGCTTTAGTTCTTAGACTCTCGACATCAGAGCCTCAGATTTCCCCCAGGGCGGGCAGGGTTGTGCTGCCTCTCAATCCCAGCCTCCTGCCTTCTCGCTCTGGGGCCCTGGAGTGCTATAAACTGCCAGGAGTATTTAAAAATGTTGGTTGGAATCACTCTTTAGGGCAGGTTCTCGGCAGCTATGTTACCTGGACAGCGGAACAGTCTTGTTTGATGGCTCATTTGCTGTGATGTTGACCCTCAAAGGATCACCTTGAGCCAGGCTGGTGAGGCCCACCTGGGGTGGGATCCTCTCGTTTTCCCCAAGCCTGGGGCTGGGGCTCTGCATGGGAGTCTTAGAAGCCAGCGGGCAGAGGTGAGTGGCGTGGAGCTAGAGGGCGCTGGACTGCTGACCAGGGGTTGCAGGGGTCAGGGGCTGGGAGACGGGCTGGCTGTGCAGCTCTGCCCTCCCCTCTGGGGGCCCGGGGCTGCTGAGGCAGCTGGGCTGAATGGTCACATCGGTGCAGTGAGTCTCCTGGACCCCGTGGGTGCCCTGTGCACGGCTGTCCTGCGTGTCCACGGCGGGGAAGCACTGTGGGCTCCGAGCTCGGCCTGGTCTTCTTAGCTGCAATGAGTACCCTCGGTGCCCTCAAGTGAGGACATAGTCTGTGTCCTTGTGTTGTTTTTTCAGGTGCTCCTGGGTCTTCCAAAGGACTGCTGGTGTTGGACAGGGGGATTAGGGACCAGCCACCAATTGGCCAGCCCTCCCTGTCACCCTCCACCACAGCTGGAGTCTGCCATTACATAGTGCAGATCCCTGTGGGGCTGACAGACACTCCGCTGTCTGCAGAGTCCAGCAGGGACCCTCATGCCTGGAGTCCGCACATGCTGGATGCAGCCCTCTATCCTGCCAGGCCGTCCCCAGCAGGGACCATAGGTGGTACCTCCTGGTGTACCCCTGCTTGGTCCACTGGGCTCCTTACCTGTGCACTTGCCTGAAGAGGCCTCACCCAGCCCTCGGGACCAGCCCCAGCGCAGGGCCTCCTTGGAGAAGCCGTCAGATGTGGCCAGTGTCGTCTCCCCTGTGCCCTCCACATACGGTTCTCTGAACCCTGGCCCAGCACTCAACCTCGTGGCCACTGTGGGTCTGAGCACCCAGGGGCTGTTGCCTTTCTCCTGATCACCCACCTGAGGCCAGCTGTGGCCTCAGCAGCATATGCCCTGTGTCAGAAGTGGCCTGTGTGCCCCACTGGCCAGCTGAGGGGCATTTCTGCTGAGTCAGACAGCAACCCAGGTTTGACCCTGGAAGCAGATGAGGTGACCCTGGGAGGAGGCACAGAGGGGACCTGAGATGAAGAGGCCCAGTCTACATGGGAAGGACAGGTCATCGAGTCGATAGGGAAGAGGCGTGTGTCTCTGGCCTGTGGACAGGTCACACAGGGCAGGGCTGCACCTCTCCACTCTGCTCCTGCAGAGCCCTGGACAGGGGGGTGGGCTCTGGCAGGGGCAGGAGGCTTTGCCTTTTAGTTGAGCGAGATGAGCATTCTTTGCGTTTGTGTAGGAGTGTAGGCTACCTAGCAGCAGACTCCAGGGTCTCCTGAGCCGATAAATCAGTATCCCTTACCTTTTCATCTTTGTCCCTTTGCTTGCTCGTTCTTCATTATTTTAAGTAATAAATAATGAATAATGAATGAATCATGAGATAGAATGGTTGCATTCCGAGTGTTTATATAGTGTCACCTTCATGAGATTTTTCCCATCTGGGTAGCTCTGCCCACATCTCCCAGCATTGCCACCATGACTACTGATGGCGCTGCATGTTTCTCTGGGGGTTTTCAGTTAAGAATTATGTGCACTGTGATTTATTTTTGGCAGACTTAACTTTTAGACCACTTTTAGATTTACAGAAAGATGGGGTGAGACGAACACACCCCTCTCCCTCCACTAAGTTTCCCCATGATTTACATTTTGCATTGGGTGGTACATTTGTTATGATGGTACATTTGTTATGATCTTTGGTCTGCATTAAAATCCACTCATTATGTTAGACCACTTATGGCTTTGAACTCTAATGTCATGCATGCACCATTGCAGGGTCATACAGAATAGATCTTCCTAAAGTCCTCCGTGCTCCACCTGCTCGTCTCTCCCCTCTTCCCCTCTTCCCCAGCAACGATAGATCTTTTGATTGTCTCCATAGTTTTGCAGGATGTCATATAGTTGGGATCATCCAGCGCATAGCCTTTTCAAACTGGCTTCTTTCCTGTAGTCACAGGCCTTCAAGTTTCCCCTGTGTCTTTTCGTGGTTTGATAGCTCATTTCTTTTTAGTGCTGAATAATATTCCGTTGTCTGGATCTGCCACAGTTTATTTATCTGTTCATCTACCAGAGAACATCTTGGTTGCTTCCACACTTTGGCATTTATGAATAAAGCTGCTATAAACACACATGTGCAGGTTTTTGCGGTGACATAAGTTTTCAGTTCCTTTGGGTAAATACCCAGGGGAGCAACTGCTGAATCATACGCTAAGAGCATGTTCAGTTTTGTAAGAAACTGCAAAAAAATAGGCAGTGCCATTTTGCATTTCTGCCAGCAAGGAAGGAGAGTTCCTGTGGCTCCACAGCTTCATAGCGTTTCCTGTTGTCAGTATCCCATCTAATAGATGTGCAGTGGGAGGTCATTGTTGTTTCAATTTGCATTTCCCTGGTGACATACAACGCTGCCATCTTTTCATATGCTTCTGTAATTGCCATCTGGATATCTTCTTTGGTGAAGTGTCTGTCAAGGTCTGTGGCCCATTTTTAAGTTAGATTGTTTGTTTTCTTATTGTTGAATTTGAAGAGTTCTTTGCAAATCTTGGATGGATACCAGTCCTTTAACAAAAATGTTTTCAAATATTTTCTCCTAGTCTGTGGCTTGTCTCCCTCCCTCTCTCTCTCTCTCTCTCTCTCTCTCTCTCAACAGTGTCTTTTGCAGAGCAGGAATTTTAAATTTTAATTACGTCGGGGCTGGGGATGTGGCTCAAGCGGTAGCGCACTCGCCTGGCATGCGTGCGGGTTCGATCCTCAGCACCACATACCAACAAAGATGTTGTGTCCGCTGATAACTAAAAAATAAATATTAAAAATTCTCTCTCTCTCTCTCTCTCTCTCTCTCTCACTCTATCTTTAGAAAAAAAAATTTTAATTACGTCCAACTTGTCAATTCTTTCATGAATCATGCCCTCGGCGGCGTTGCATCTAAAAAGTCTTCAACAAACCCGAGGCTGTGTATGTGTTCTGTGTCACCTTCTAGGAGTTAGTAGTTTCACATTCTATATTTAGGTCTATTATGGAAAGTTAATTTTTGGGAAATTTATAAATTCTGTGTCTAGATTCTTCTTCTTTTCCTCTTCTTCCTCCTCTTTGTCCCTCCTCCACCTCATTCTTTTTGTAGGAGATGTCTGGTTGTTTCAGCATCATTTGTTGAAAAGACGATTTTCTCCCTTGTATTGTCTTGGCTCCTCTGTCAAAAATCAGTTAATTATATTTGTGTGGGTCCACTTCTGGGTTCTTCCTGCTCTGTTGACCTCTTTTACTGTGAGTTCATCAACACACACACGCCCCTTTTTTGATACTGGGAATTGAACCCAGGGATACTTTACTAAGGGATGAGCTAACCTCCCTAGTCCTTTTTTGGTTTATATTTTGTGACAGGGTCTTGCTAAGTTGCTAAGGCTGGCTTCCAACTTCTGATCCTCCTACCTCAGCCTCCCCAGTAACTGGGATTACAGGCTTGCACCATCATGCCCTGTTTTTACCCCACTATTTTGATCACTGCTGTTTTATAGTAAGTCTTAGAGCCAGGTGGTGTTACCCCTCTGACTTTGTTCCCCTTTAATACTGTGCTGGCTATTCTGGGCCTTTTGCTTGGCTACACATAAACTCTAGAGTCAGTTTGTTAATCTCCACAAAGTAACTGGCAGGCGTTGGTCTCATGTCAATTCTAAAGATCAAGTTGGAAAGAACCAACATCTTGACAATATTGAGTTCCTGTCTGAACATGGACATGGACTGTCCACTTTTTTTGTTAGTTCTTTGACTTATTTCATTGGAGTGTCATAGTTTTCCCATGTAGATCTTCTAGATATTTTCTTATAGTTCTGTCTCATTTCATTTTGGGGGATACTAGTATAGTATTTCTTAATTCCAATTTCAAGTGTTCATTGCTGGTATATAAGAAAGCCCTTGGTTTTCGTATATTAACTTTGGATCTCGCATCCTTGCTATATAATTGCTTACTAGTTACTGATTCCTTGGGACCTTCTGCATTGACCATCATGTCATCTGTGAACAATGACCATCTCATTTCTTCCTTCCCAATATGAATACATTCTTTCTTTTCTTATTGCATTACTGAATATTTTCAGTATTATGTAGAAAAGCAATTGGGAGAGAGCCACATCCCCAGCCCTTTTTATATTTTACTTAGAGACAGGGTCTTGCTAAGTTGCTTAGTGCCTCGCTTAGGTGCTGAGGTGGGCTTTAAACTCACGATCCTCCTGCCTCAGCCCTCCTGAGCTGCTGGGGTTACAGGTGTGTGCCACCGCGCCTGGCTTTTATATTTTTCTTAATCTTAGTGGCCTTCTTCTAGTTTTTCATGAGCATCACATATGATGTTAGCTGTGGGTTTTGTTGTTGTTTGTTGTTTTCTCTTGGTAGATGTTGTGTATCAAGTTGAAAAGTTTACCTTTATTTCTCGCTTGTTGAGAGTTTTTTATTTTCATAAATTTGGTGTTGGATTTTATCAAATGCTTTTTATGCATTTCTTGATATGGTTTTGTGGATTTTGGTGTATGGCAGAAACAGATTTTCCAATGTTGAACCAGCCTTGCCTACTGTGGTCAATCACAGTTGGTCGTGGTGTATAATTCTTTGTATACATTGCTGAATTCATTTTGCCAATATTTTATTGAGGATTTTTGCATGTATGTTCATGAGAGCTATTGGTCTGTAGTTTTCTTTTGTTGTAATGCCTTTGGTTTGGATGTTAGGGTAGTGCTGGCTTCATAGAATGAATTAGGAAGGATTGCTTCTGCTTCTATTCTCTGAAGAAGATTGTGAAAATTGGTACACTTTCTTCCTCAAATATTTGGTAGAATCCACCAGTGAACCCATCTGGGCATGGTGCTTTCTGTTTTAGCAGGTTATATAATTGTTGATTCAATTTCTTCAATAGATACAGGTCTATTCAAATTTCTGTGTCTTTTGCGTGAGTTTTGGCAAAGTGTATCTTTCAAGGAATTGGTCTATTTCATCCAGGTCATTAAATTTTGGGACATGGAGTTGTTCCATCCCCTTACTTTTAATCTGAGTCTTCATATTTCTAATTATTCCTTCCCATACTTTATAACATTGCTGTTACCCACTTGCTTTATCCAGAAACCACAATCATGAAGTGTACTGTGCTATTATTATCTTGGACAAACTACTGTCTATTGGAGCAATAAAAATATGAGAACTAGGGCTGGGGTTGTGGCTCAGTGGTAGAGCGCCCACCTATCATGTGCAAGGCCCTGGGTTCGATACTCAGCACCACATAAAAATAAATAAATAAAATAAAGATAAAAAAGCTTTCATTAAAAAAAAAGAATATGAGAACTAACCCCTTTAATTTTATCCTCCCTTGTTACTTGTCTAACAACATTCTTTATGTTCATTTGAGTTTCTAACCTATTTCATTTTTCTTCTCTGAATTTTCCTTAACATTTCTTGCAAGACAGGTCTGCCAGCGACCAGTTTTCATAACCTATCAAGATTTTATTTTTCCTCTGCTTTTGAACCCAGGGGGGCTTTACCACTGAGCTATATCCCACCCCTTTTCTATTTTGAGTCAAGGTCTTGCTAAGTTGCCAAGGGTCTCCTTAAGTTGCCAAGGCTCCTCTCAAATGTGTGAGCCTCCTGCCTCAGCCTCCCAAATCGTTAGGATTACAGGGATGTGGCACCACACCCGGATCTCCTATGCTTTTGAAAGATGATTTTTCTGTATTCAGGATTCTAGGTTTTTCTCTCAACACTTTTAATATTTCACTCCCCACCTTTCTTGTTTCCATGATTTTAGAGAAGTGTCATGTAATTCTGTCCTTGCTTCTCTTTAGGTAAGGTATTTCTCCTCACCCCCTGGATTTTCTCAACGTATTCTTTCTGTTTTGAGTTTCTGCAATTTGAAAGTGATTTTCTCAGTGTAATTTTTTTTTTCCAGTACTGGGTATTGAACCCAGGTCCTTGCATATGCTCGGCAAGTACTGTACCACTGAACTACATCTCAGGACCTTTAAAAAAAGATATTTTGGAGACATGGTCTTACTAATTGCTCAGGCTGGCCTTGAATTTAAAATCCTCTTGCCTCAACCTTCCAAGTAGTAGCTGGGTCAATGTAAACACTTTTGGCATTTGTCCCATTTAATGTCCTCTGAGCTTTATGGCCTTGGAAGTTTCTGTGGACAGATGTTCAAGTTCCTTGTTTCTTCCATGGCCACGTCCCGTTTACTGATGAGCCCCTCAAAGGCGTTCTCCATTTCTGTTATAGCATTTTTTATTTCTAGCATTTCCTTTTGGTTCTTTTATATATAACTTTATTTCATTTATTTATTTTTTCAATGTAGTGCTGTGGATCAAACCCAGGGTGTCACATGTGCTAGGAAAGCGCTCTGAGCCACAACCCCAGCCCCCTTTTGGTTCTTTCTTAGAGTTCCCATCTCTTTCCTTACATTGAATCTGATCTTACAGCTTGTCTTCTAATTTCCTTAGCGAATGAATCATAGTTGTTTTATATTCCTGTTCTAATTCCAGCTTCCCAGCCGTGTCTGGGTCTGGTTCTTTACACTTGCTTTGTGTCTTCAGACTCTGGGTTCTTTTGTTTGCTTTTGTTTTTAGTGAGCTTTGTGATTTTTGTTGCAACAATTTTAAAAACAAGAAGTCTAACCCCCTGTCCATTGCCATCCACAGGGAGGTCCCCTGAAGGATATCTGCATGTGTTTGCCTCATCCTGCTAGTCTTCCCTGTGGATGTTGAGATCATGTGAAGTCTCTGTTTCCCATTTGGAGCCCTGTGATTGTGAGATCTCTGATGCTTTAGTCTCTGTGTTTCTTTGGCGTGGTATCTGAGACGGCTTCTCCTTGTGCATGGGGCCTCTTCTCACAGTGCTGAGTGGTGCCTGGTTGAAGGTGAAATTGTCATGAGAAGTCTCCACTCTTGACTTTTGTGCCCTTGCCTCACAAACCAGAGGGAGAGACAGGATGAGAAGATTCTTGATCATTTCTTTTTTGTGCTCGAGAGCCTCAAGTTTTGACTTGTCATAAGCTACTTAACCTGAAAGTTCTGAACAGTTCTGAACCAGTCCTTGCTTTTGACTTGCATTTTGTACAGACTGATCTTTTAGGATTAGAAAGTATTTTTTTTAAGTAAGTTTCTATATACTTTTAAATTCAAATAACTCTGATTGAAACCAAATCAATTTATTATGATTAAAAATATTCTTTAGGGACTGGGGACGTAGCTCAGTGGTGGAGTACTTTTCTAGTATGTGCAAGGTCCTAAGTAATCCCTAGTCCTGGAGGCAAAAAACAAAGAAACAAACAAACAAAAAACACTTTAACATTTTCACTGGGTGGATAGCAATAGATACACACAGGAAAAAAACGCTACAGTTAAAACTTTGCTATGAAGAGTCTGTCCCTCCTTTCTACAGACTGCAGCTACCAGACCTCTCCAGAGATGTATCTTTCCTGAACATTGTGATCACAGAGAAGCATGTTTTTGGATTTCCTTCAGTTTCCCCCCCTCCCCCAACACACACACACAAAAACTGGCTATGGTTTTACACTGTTCTGCAACTTATGTTCTTTGCTGAACTGAACCTCCTGGAGTTTGTCCAGATTAGCAAGTGTAGAGTTTGTATTTCTTGGTACTCCAGTATTTTTACCTGTTTCCCATGGGGGGATGCTTATGCTGGTTCTAACTTTAGCTGCTGCAGTAGACGCCCTGTGCACAGGTGTGCCACATGTCCACAGGCAGAGTCTCAGAAGAGGACATAGAACAGGTATCTGTGTTTCAGATATTGGCTGCTCCCACCCAAGAGCTCACACTAATGCAGGTTCCTGCCAGGAATCAATGAGGATGCTTGTTGGTCTGTAGCATCAGTCTCAGAGTTTGGGTCTGGAATGTATCCCAAAGGCCCATGTGTTGAAGGCACCATCTTCAGCCTGTGGCACTATTGAGAGGTGGTGGAATCTTTTGGAGATGGGACCTAGCGGGAGGTTTTAGGCCATTGGTGATGTGCCCTGGAATGAAATATTGGGACCCTGGCCCCTCTCTTCCCTCTTTCTTTGCTTTTTGGCTGCCATGGGGCAAACGGGTCCCACCATGATGTACCATGCTGCCACAGGCCCAAAGCAACAGGGCCAAGTAGCCACTGATTCAAAGCTTTGAAACTGAGCCCAAATAAACCTTTCCTTTTTGTAAGTTGATTATCTCAGGGGTTTTGTTATAGTGATGAAAAGCTGCCGACACAAGCAGTACCACCAAGCACCCTCTGAAATTGTCGACCTTTACCAGCCGCATGGTGAGGAATCTCACTGCTGTTCCAGGGGGCATTTCTTCCTACCAGTGGTGCTGCACATCTTCTCATATGTTAAAAAGCCATTTGTATGTCCTTTTCTGTAAGCTGTTTAAGTCACAGCTTCAATCAACAGTCAGATGTCTCAAAAGAAGAACTACAAATGGCCAAAAAACTGTATGAAAAAATGTTCAACATTTTTAGCAATCAGGGAAATGCAAAATCAAAAGTACTCTGAGATTTCATCTCACCTTAGAATGGCAGCCGTCAAGAGTACAAATGAAGACCATTGCTGGGGAAAAAGGTACTCTCATAGGTTGCTGGTAGGACTGCAAATTAGTACAACCACTCTGGAAAGCACTGTGGACATTCCTCAAAAGACGAGGAATGGAACCACTATATGACCCAGCCATCCCACACCTTGATATATATCCCAAAGAACTGAAATCGGCGTACTAAAATGACACATGCATAACAATGCTTATAGCAGCACAATTTACATTAACCAAGTCATGAAACCAGCCCAGGTGCCCATCTGTAGCCAAATGGATCAAGAAAATGTGGTTTAGATACATAATGGAGTTTTACTGAGCCATAAAGAAGAATGAAATGATGTCATTTGCTGGGGAACATCATGCTAAGCAGAAGAAGCCAGACTCAGAAAGTCAAGGGTCGAATGTTTTCTTTTGTATATGAAAGCTAGAGAGAAAAAAAAAAATACATAAAAAAGGGGATCTTGTAACCATAGAAGGGAGATTCACTAAGTAGAAGCAGGGGACCAAGGGTGAGGGTGGAAGGAAGGCAAAGGGGAAGAAGTGGGTAATGAAGTTGACCAGATTATGCCACTTTAGATATAATTATAATGCACCAATTAAAAATAAATAGAGGGAAGGAAGACAAGTAGGGGAGAGGAAGGGGATCAGGGAGGGAGGGGGAAGGGAAGATAGTACTAGGCCTGAAGTGGAGAAAACTGTTATGTGCATTTATGAATGTCAAAAGGAATCCTACTGTCATGTACAACTACAGTGCAGCAAAAAATCACTAGTCAGGCAGATATTCCATTATGCAATTTTCCTACAGAAGAGGTTCTTCTTACTGTTTGTTCCATCCTTAACATTGCATCAGCTCTAGGCTGAGGCCTGCCTTAGGTGCATGAAACTCATTTGCGAGCAGTCATTGATGTTGGTCCTTGATATTTTTCAGAGTAATGGGCAGCTGTTCTGTTGTCCTGGATTATCTTGATTTTTGCATCCACGATGTGGTGGAGCTCCCAGGCTCTCAGGAGAGGAGCCCCCCCACCCCCATCACTATGGAGGTGCAAGAAGGTCTAGTTCACGTGCAGATACACTCCACAGCCATCCCTGATGTGGCTTCAATCAGAGCAGTAGGCCAGTGTGCCCTGCTGGTGTCTCTCCCACGTATATTTATTTTAAGTAAACCTACAGCGGTGTTTTTGCACTTTTAAATGCCCTAGAGGTCTGACTTTCAACAGGCTGCCCTAGAATGCCGTATTTCAGCCGAGTTACCTAGAGCGACTGGGGCCTTTGTGCCTTGGCTACTCTGGCCTGCCCTTCCTGGTTCCTGTTTGCCTCTGGACTTGGGGATATCTCCCGGTGGAACCTGATCACTTCCCTGCTTCCTCTGCGAGTGCTCAAGCCTGGGGCAGGTTTTTCAGGTTTCGTGGTCATGGAACATTAGCTGTCATGGGGACTTCTGAGAGGAGCCCAGCAAAGCCCTCGGCTTTAGAGCTCAGTAACTGGGCCTTGTCACACTAAGTAATGCACCTCTGGAGTTTAGGGGAGGTCTGCTCTGGCCTGATTTCCACCAGTCATGCTTGGGGTTTTCTTTAAGCAAACCATTCTAGAAATGTGGCTAAGAAGGGGATTCCCAGATAAGCCAGCCAAAGCCAGCACCTTGGCACGGGCTGCATGGCTGGGCGCAACGATGCCAGAGGGAAAGCAAGGGTGGTATGTGGGTCGGCACGTGTCTGGGCTAGTCCCAATGGCGCATGAGAAATCCATCGAGGAGGCCTGATGTGACTTTAGGGACAGGCTCTGACCCAGCAGGACCTGGGGGCAGGGTGGAAGTTGGTGTCCAGATTTCTTAACCCTTCCCAGATGTCTCTGTGACCTGGTGTGGAATGACTTCCAGGACACATTGCCAAGTGCAGAGCCCCTGAGGCTACCGTGGGTCTAGCAGGACCACCCTGAGCCCTCAAATCAGAGCTTCTTCACATCCTGACAGTAGAGGGATTGGGAGGCTCACCTCAACCAAGAGACCCCAATCCTGTCCCCATCCGGGGCAGCCTGGCCTGTGCCTGCAGTTGGCATATGCAGCACCACGCAGCGCCTGCTCTAGAAATGCACAGCTTGGCACAATCACGTGGAAACACCAGAGAAACCCAGACAGTGGTCTCTGCATCAGACCAGCAGCCCAGGGCCCTCAGAAGGCCAGGCTGTGAAGGACAAAAACCTGTCAGTTTAAGGAGCTCGGAGACCTGGAGGCTGGGGACTGCATGTGATCTTGGAGCAAATGCACCAATGTCTACACTGACCACTGTGGGGACCCCTGGGAAAATCTGAAGACGTAGATATCTAGAGGAGGGAGCTCATCCCAGGGTGTCACTTTGTCTGATGTTGTATTGAGGTTGGGGTGGACAGTGTCCTTGTGGTTAGGAAGCTGCCAGCTGGTCGATTAGGGGGATGGTCCCCTAATCAGTGAAAGACCTGGCACCTCAGGAGACTGAGTGACAAGTTTGAGGCCAGCCTCAGCAACTTAGTGGGGCCCTATTAAAAAAAAGAAAAAAAATGATTGGGGTGCAGCTCAGTGGTGAAAGTCCCTTTGGGCTTGATCCCCAATACAGGAAAAAACAAACCAAAATAAAGCAAAACCAAAATCAGACAGAAAGCAAATAAAACTGAATGTCAGCATCTGAGGGAAATGATGAGTATTCCTCATACTAATCTTTCTACATTTCTGTAGATTTTAAAGTTTCAAAATAGAAAGAGGAACGAAGAGTCCTCTTGGAGGCCATTGACACGGAGAACTGTCACCCGTCTGTCCGTGGCCATCTTCTCCTCTGCCTCACACTTCACCAGTGCCAGATCAGGGCCCAGGTCCTTCTGCTTGCCCACACCCAAGGAAGGGTCTTGGGGGAGTTGGGGGTCCATCCCTGCCTGCTGCCAACCTTGTGTGCCGCACCTTCCATAAAAGGGGGAACTGTCCTGGGCTGTCAGGAGGACTTGGGGAATGGTGCCGGGGGGTGACTTCTTGCCTGGCATCTGACCTGAGAGAATGAGGGGCACTGTCCACCCCACACCCAGGGCCAGTCCACGCTGCTCACACTGTCCTGCAGCAGCCTGTCCAGTGGCTGCCAGGCAGGCTTGATGCCTCAGTGCTAGAAACACCAGAGAAACCCAGACAGTGTCTCTGCAGGAGACCACCAGCCCAGGGCCCTCAGAAGGCCAGGCTGTGAAGGACAAAAACCTGTCAGTTTAAGGAGCTCAGAGACCTGGAGGCTGAGTACTGCATGTGATCTTGGAGCAAATGCACAGATGTCTACACTGACCACTGTGGGGACCCCTGGGAAAATCTGAAGACCTACCAGGTCCTCTTCTCATGATTTAGTCCTCACAGCCACTTTGGAGTAGGTGGTGCTGTGGCCCCTTTCCAGGTGAAGGAGCCAAGTCACGTGCCCCAGGGCTGCTAGCAGAAGTCACGTGCCCCAGGGCTGCTAGCAGAAGAGGCACAGGGGTCAGATCTCGCCCTCCAGTGCCAGGTCGTGTCCACTAAGGAGAGAGGATGTTGGCTCACAGGGCTGTCACCCAGCATGTGTACCCACTGACCTAGAAGAGAAGAGCAGCCTCCCGGGGCGTGTCCCTGGGTGTTGACGTCTCTCGTGCGTGGACCCGAGTGCTGCTCAACATGCAAAACGTGCTTCGCTTGGTTGTGACACAGTGAGAACTTGAAGATGCACACAGGCTCCCTGGGCCCAGCTTCTTCCCTTTCCACAGGGATTTTCTCCCTTCTTCCCTGCCTGTGGCTTCTGCTCCCCTGGCCACCTGTCCTGCTGAAGAGAAGCACAGAAGAGTTCACATGAAGTCAGCATGGCCAGGAAGCAGCTCGGGGCAAGGCCCAGCTCATCAGATGTTGCCCTACCCCTCCATCTTCTCCTGGGAGTGAGAAAGAGGCTGGGCTGGGCTCCATCAACTCAGGGTTCTAGAAGAGTGCACTTGGCATACCTGGTAACAGGGAAGAGATGTTGGCATTCTTCCCACCCAGATTCTGTTTCCCTGTGGAGTTTTGCCCTTTTTCAGCCACTCACTACCAGAAATGAAAGTTATTGTAATGTTCTGTCAGCCCAGCAGGAGAAAATGATGGCGGTTATAGTGATGGGGATGATGGGGATGATGGTGGTGCTTGGCTTGTATGGAGACTAGTAGTGGTGATCCTGATGGTGATGGTGATGATGGTGGTGATGGTGGTGGTGGTGGTAATGATGGTGGTGATGGTGGTGATGATGGTGAGGATGATGGTGGTGGTGCTGATGGAGGTGCTGGTGGTGGTGATCCTAATGGTGATGATCCTAATGGTGATGTGATGGTGCTGATGGTGGTGATGGTGATGGTGCTGATGGTGGTGATGATAATGGAGGTGCTGGCGGTGGTGATCCTAATGGTGATGTGATGGTAAAGATGGTGGTGATGGTGATGATATGACAAGCAGTGAACTATCTTTTCAGGCACCTGCTGTGTGCTAGGCACTGTGGTTGGTGTGGTACATACAACCCCTCCTGTAATTCTCTCATTAACTCTATTAAGATCTGATGGTCTATTCTTTGTGGTAAAGAATCTGAGACTCACTGTGGCTCAATACATCTGGTGGTCACCAAGTTGGTGGTGGCAATCACAGCCCAGGGTTTCTACATGCTCTGGGTGTCACTGGATCTGAGATACCCCAGGTGCTGTGCTAGGGGCCAGACCACTGGACCTCCTGACATCTTGGTAGCCTCTTCATGCCTACTTCTGCCCCATCACCACCAGGCTCCTTTTGACACCCAGGGCATCTTGAGCAGCAGGAACCTGTCTATACCACGATTCGTCCTGAGACAGAGGTCCCCAGCCTCACTCCAGGCTGGATGGCTCAGAAGGTGTTCTATGAGGGCACAGGGCACAGGAGGAGGGAGGAGATGACTAGGAAGACGGCTGTCCTTAAGCAGGGTTTCTTTTGCTAGATATAAAAACCTGGTATTTTTTGGTGATTTAGGAAAGTGTAGGGGGTATGCTGTCATGTTTAGTGTGTTGCATAGAAACTTAAACTTCTCAACTCAGACACTTAGAAGACCACAGTTTTATTTATGTATTGACAGTGCTGGGGATCAAAGCCTGGGACTTATGCCTGCTAGGCAAGCTCTCTACCACTGAGCCACACCTCCACCCAAGACCTGTTGTTTTAACTACTGTGTCCTTTGAGCACAGCATGACCTGGTTACCTGACGGTTGCTGGCTGGAGATGTACATTACCCCTAACTTTTGTGATTTTAAAATAACCACGAATCTTTGTGTGCATGTCTACTCTTTGCCTAAGGTTTGTAAATGTGGAGTTACTGACCTAAAAGACACAAATCTGTTACAGCTCTTGCCACATGTGGCTGGAGTTTAGGAGGCCCCTTGCCAACTTACCACCCTGCCTGGGAGGACCAGATCACCCACCCTGCGCTCCCACTTGGGTCACGAGTTGGTGTTTTTAAAGATGAACTTTGCCAAGGGCCATTCCCGGTGGTGGTCGCTGCCTTAATGCACACCCACCACTGGGGGAGCTTCTGTGGTCCTGTGCCAGCCCCATGCTGCGGAAGGGCCAAAGGTCAATGAGCGCTCCGCCTCTGCCCCCCTCCTAGGGGATTAAAAGAGGATCTGAGATTCTTCCTATAATTAAAACAAAAAACTGTCAGAGCAAGGTTACAAGAACTGAGGTTAACGGAAGTCAGTGCTTTTAACAGCAGGAGGAAAAGCTCGACTGCTGTCCAGTTGTGTTGCTCACAAACTAATTCCAATCAGGATTTAAAGCATTAGGGAATGCTACATGGTGAGGGGTGCCCTGCTGTGGGCCAGGGTCAGGACCCAGTCTTCCCTCCCTGGGCTACTGTGCTGGACCCTTGACTCTGCTTGGAGGGAGCCCAAGACAACGTGAAGCCCTCCAGGGGTCTCTGCCCTGTGGTTTACTGCTGACCGTGGCCTTGGGCACCGGTCATTGCTCGGTGTTGTGCTCTGACCCACTTGAAGCTGGGATTCCATGTCACCCTCAAGAAAGCCGCTGCACCATCTGCAGAGCAGGGATTCCTGAAGGACAACGGGATACTCTCTCAAAAATCACTTCCTCTCTGGGGCCCCTCTTGCCTGTCCTACGGAGAGGGTCTTAGAGCCGTGCCGAGTGGCAGAGTCTGGTGTTCACCCAAGGAACTGCGTGAAGGCTTCCTGGGAGTTGACAAGCTTCGTGAGCCATCTAAATGGGGGTTTCATGGCCCCTGCAAGTCACCGAATCCAGCCCTCCTGCCTCATCCCCGTTCAGTTTCCTTGATCTTGGCCATTTTCTTTTGGTCGCATCCCCCACCCCATCCATCTCTGGATTTGGAAATTCTACCATCTTCCTAGTTACTGAGCTTCTGGCCCAAAATTTGCTTTAGCCTTCTTTGGAGTCGACTCAGTTTGTGGTGCTGGGGTCACAGTTGGCTCAGGTGAGACAGGTCGGCCTCACCTAGTGGTACGATCGCACCCGTGTCACTGGAACGCGGCTCCCTCCACCCTGTCCTCTCCACAAGGCCCTCCTCAGGGCCAAGGTGAGTGTGATGGACCGAATCCCTACATATGACATGAGTATGGGTACACGTGTGCACCGACATGAATATACCCAGAACTGGACACGTGTGCATGCACACACAAGCCAGCACATCTGCCCACATTCCCAGGCACACACTCATCCCTGGGCAAATGCACACACAGACGCAAGGCACTCATGCACACGCAAGGCACTCATGCACACACGGCCACACATAGCACGTAGACATACACGGATTCTCACACACGTGGCATGTCCTCATTTTAAAAGGGATCGGGCCGCTTTTCTCCTCTAACCTGCATCTCTGCACTTACTGTATTGTGGCACTCTCATCAGCATGGAAAAGTGACTTCATTCTTTTTGTTGTAAATTAGTTTTGCAGCACTGTGGCCTGCTTGTCTACGTGTATGTGTGTCTGTCCGTGTGTGCATAGTGTGTGTCTGTGTGGGGCGTGTGCCAGTGTGAGTGTGAAGCCACGTCATGGATTGTGTGCTTGGTGCCTATTCGTGGCCATGTGGGCCTCGGCGTCCTTCTGTGGTGACATTTTGGGAGCTGCCTCTCCTGTCATCACTGTGGTACTTTGCTGGGACCTGCAGCACTGGGCTCCCTGTGCCCACACCCCCACACCCCCCACCCTGCGCCACATTGGCTTCTCCTTTCTCAGGGCAGGTGTTTTGTTTTTTCCTTACAGCTCTGAGGTCTGAGTCTTTGTTTGGTCCTTGTCCCATGCCCCTCAGCCATCACAGGTGTGGACACCCCTGCCGAGCCATCTCCCAGTCCCTTGGAGCACCACAACGGAGACCCAGACTCAGGGGCCTGTGAGTTGGTGCAAACCTCATTCCTCTGCCGTGCCTCTCCCTGGGGACTGAGCTGCTCAGATGCTCCCAGGGCAGGGAAGGAAGTTTTGACTGGTCTGAGCTGGTGCCCAGGAGCAGCATGTGCCGGCATCACCAAAGTATGGGGCTGGTCATTCCTAGTGTCTAAAGGATGGAGCTGTGGAGGGGGCAGTGGCCGGGGGGGAGAGTCCCAGCAGCATCCGTTCCTAGGTGGCCCCGTGGCCTGTGCTCTGGGCTCTCCCGTAACCAAGCCTGCTCTGTGGCTCTCCCCCAGGCCCGAGAGGGGAGAACCGCTGTGGCTGTCCGGCGGACGCGACTCTGCCCGGTTTCCGGCTCTTGTGGAGCGGTGTCCTGGGCCCTCCCTGCCTCGGAGGTCTCTGACTCCCCTGGGGTCAGATCCTGCCTCTCCCCTCTCCCCCAGGTCTGGAGAGGCAGAGGGCTCTCAGCCAGGTTGAAGGAGGCGTCAGGCCCGGGGCCACCCTTGAGGCTCCGTGTCTCTGCTCTTTCCCAGGGACTAGGGCTCATCCGCCTTGGCTTGTCAGAGGGGAGGGCAGCCGAGGCCCGAGGACCCTGCTGCAGGGCACAGGTGACCAGTGGGCCGGGTGCTCGGAGCCATGCGCCTCCTGTGAGGTCCTGTTGGGGGCTCATTCTTCACCTGAGCCAGCTTTTCCCCAAGGAGGTGGCATTAAAATGAGCTAAATCTGGCCGTTGAAACGGCAGGTGGCCTACAAAGGGTGTCTTTTGGAGGGCACGGTGGGCGAGGGCCACGAGGAGTGTCCACAGAGCAGCACCGCTGAGTGACATTTCCTGTTACTCAGTGAATAGTGTTAAACTCACACCAGGAGTGCAGGGACTACGGAGTCCTAAAGCCACCAAGCCCCCTTCAGAATGCCAGCGTCATTTGCTCCTGGCTTAGGAAACTCTTTCCCTCTGTGCTGTGGCTATTGCTCTTAATGATTTCTTAGGGCCCTTGGAAAGCTTTAACTTTGGGATAAGAAAATAAAGTGACCAGTGTTGGCAAATAGCCTGCCTGTGAGGATGGTGGTGGCCACAGTGGGACCTGGCTCACAGCAGGTCCCTGGGTTCTTCCGTGTCCCTCTACTCCTGAGCCTCGTTTGGGTAGCTTGGATTTTACCCCTAGGTGGTTGTGGTCAGGGTTGGTGGCCCGGGCAGTAGGGCCTGGCGTAGTGACTCGAGGTTAGGGTCTGCAGGGAGCCTACCCGGTTCCCTTAGCAGGTCTGCTCCTTCAGTGTGGCAGGTGATGGGGAGGCCCCTGTGGTTACTCCTGGGCCAGCCCTGCACGTTCTATGCCCACCTCTGGCCCAGGCCCTGGCTGGCTCAGGTTGAAGGGCACCAAGGCCCTCAGTTCTGTGAGCTTACTTGGAGCAGAAGCAGAGAGACCAACCTGCGACAACCACCTCTCTCTCTCTCTCTCTCTCTCTCTCTCTCTCTCTCTCTCTCTCTCAATTAGAGCTTCATGGTTATACATGGTGGTCGGGTTCATCCAGGCAAACTCAGACCTGCTAACCACCTCTCTTTCCCTGGAGCTCAGGGTGGCCATTCTGGCCGAGGACAGGCTGCCCCGTCACTGTGCCGTCAGTTCATTTCCTGGCTGCGTGGCGTGGGGTGGCAGGCCTGGATGCCCGGATGTGTGGGTGGACCCTCCTGTGGATCCTTCTGTGGCTGGTGCTCATGCTGTGTGGAGGACCCAGAGGTTGTGGCCCTGTGAGCGTCAACACCCCTGCCCTTTATGCCCTGAGGTGCTTGGAACCTGGTCATGCACTGACTCCCTGGACAGTGCTCCCAGTCGGGGTGCTGGCTGCCACGGGTTGTGCCCTTGGCCTCGGCTTCCTCGCCTGTGAGCTGGGCTCACGCTGTCTGCTCCCTTGGCGTCAGGATGAGGAGCCAGGGATCTGCTGGCAGAGCCAGGACAGGCCTGGTGGGTGCTCCCAGGCCCCGTCCTGGTCCTGGAGCTGTGGGGCCGGTGCTGTAGTGGGGAGGTGAATTTGAAGAACGTGTTGGTTTCTGTCCTTGAGGATCGGCCTGCAGCCCAAGCTCCACTGTGGCTTTGTGACAGGGTGGATCCCCCACGCGCTGAGATTCGCCTGTGGAAACCCCCTCCACTGCTCGCGGGGCGCAGCTGGTCCTGGGCTGAGGCAAACGTGTTGCTTGCTGGGGCATCGCCTGCTCTCTGGGACATCTGGGGGCTTTCCACAGACCAAGGTGGTCTCAGCTCTGAAACCAGCAGGATGCAGCCCGTTCCCCTGCAGGGTGACTTGGCTCGTTTCGTCATTATGAATTATGGCAGTCACGACAAAGGTGCTGTTCCCAGCCTGCTCCGTGTCTGGCCCCACAAAAGCCTTTGGGCCTGCTGAGGCCCAGGGTCACTGTGAAGGGGAGGTGTGCAGAGTGCCACCGGGTGTCACGCTGCACCTCCATCCCCCGGCTCCACCTGCTGGCTGCGCTTCTGTCCCCGCCCTCCTCCTGTATTCGTGGCCTGGCCTTCGTGTCTGTTGGGGAGATCCCTGAGTCTAGTGGCCTCAGGGCGGTCCTGACATGGCATGGGAAACGTCCTCCGCAGGTGCGCTTTCAGCTCTGATGATTGGGAGCACGGTGTTAATCCTGGGCGTTCCCTCCGCTTCTTCCCAACTTCTGTGTGATCACCCAGCCACTTGGCTTCCTGCGAGCAGACGAAGGTCCTCACTCTGCTCTAGCTGGTTTTGTCTTTTGCTGGACTTTTTAGGCTACCTGGATTGCTCTTCGGTTTCGGTCTGAGATAGAGGAACCCTGTACTTCTAAACATTTCCAAGGTCTGTTTCTGGGCTTCGGGCTCTCTCGCTCAGACTCACGGCCGTGACAGCTCTGGCAGAGCCACCTGCACAGGGACAAGGCCCTGTGCCTGGGAGGGTTGGTCGGGTACCTTGGGCAGTGGCAATGACCACTCCATCTATGGAGTGCTCACCCTGGGTCAGGCCCATCCGTCCGTTTGCCTCCTGGATCTGCAAGGGCAGTACTGACCCCATGAACCAGCAAGAACCACATTTAACCCCGGGGCCCAGTTTCTCTGTTCTGATAAGTAGGGCTGATGAAATAATATCCCCATCATTGAAGTACTGCTTCACAATCACATTTAGGGGTCTTGGCAGTGACGGGGTTCGTGATAGTGAAGAAGGTGATGATGATGGTGGTGGAGATGGTGGTGAAAAGGTGATGATGACGGTGGAGATAGTGATGATGATGGTGGAGATGAAGGTGATGATGGTGATGGAGATGATGGTGATGATGGTGGTGGAGATGACGGTGATGATGGTGTTGGGGATGACGGTGATGATGGTGGTGGAGATGACGGTGATGATGGTGTTGGGGATGACGGTGATGATGGTGGTGGAGATGACGGTGATGTTGGTGGTGGAGATGACGGTGATGATGGTGATGGGGATGACGGTGATGATGATGTTGGTGGTGGAGATGATGGTGATGATGGTGGTGGAGATGATGGTGATGATGGTGGTGGAGATGATGGTGATGATGGTGTTGGGGATGACGGTGATGATGGTGGTGGAGATGACGGTGATGATGGTGATGGAGATGACGGTGATGATGGTGATGGGGATGACGGTGATGATGATGTTGGTGGTGGAGATGATGGTGATGATGGTGGTGGAGATGATGGTGATGATGGTGGTGGAGATGATGGTGATGATGGTGGTGGAGATGATGGTGATGATGGTGGTGGAGATGATGGTGATGATGGTGGTGGAGATGATGGTGATGATTGTGGTGGAGATGACGGTGATGATGGTGGTGAAGATGACGGTGATGATGGTGTTGGGGATGATGGTGATGATGGTGGTGGAGATGATGGTGATGATGGTGGTGGAGATGATGGTGATGATTGTGGTGGAGATGACGGTGATGATGGTGGTGGAGATGATGGTGATGATGGTGTTGGGGATGATGGTGATGATGGTGGTGGAGATGACGGTGATGATGGTGGTGGAGATGACGGTGATGATGGTGATGGGGATGACGGTGATGATGGTGGTGGAGATGACGGTGATGATGGTGTTGGGGATGATGGTGATGGTGGTGGTGGGGATGATGGTGATGGTGGTAGTGGGGATGATGGTGATGATGGTGGTGGAGATGACGGTGATGATGGTGGTGGAGATGATGGTGATGATGGTGTTGGGGATGACGGTGATGATGGTGGTGGAGACGATGGTGGTGGGGATGATGGTGATGTTGGTGGTGGAGATGATGGTGATGATGGTGGTAGGGATGACGGTGATGATGGTGGTGGAGATGATGGTGATGATGGTGTTGGGGATGACGGTGATGATGGTGATGAGGATGACGGTGATGATGGTGATAGGGATGACAGTGATGATGGTGATGAGGATGACGGTGATGATGGTGGTGGGGATGATGGTGATGTTGGTGGTGGAGATGATGATGATGTTGGTGGTGGAGATGATGGTGATGATGGTGGTGGAGATGATGGTGATGATGGTGATGAGGATGACGGTGATGATGGTGGTGGAGATGATGGTGATGATGGTGGTGGAGATGATGGTGATGATGGTGATGGGGATGACAGTGATGATGGTGATGGTGATGATGGTGATGATGGTGGTGGAGATGATGGTGATGATGGTGGTGGAGATGATGGTGATGATGGTGTTGGGGATGACAGTGATGATGGTGATGATGGTGGTGGAGATGGTGGTGATGATGGTGGTGGAGATGATGGTGATGATGGTGGTGGAGACGATGGTGGTGGGGATGATGGTGATGTTGGTGGTGGAGACGATGGTGGTGGGGATGACGGTGATGATGGTGGTGGGGATGATGGTGATGTTGGTGGTGGAGATGGTGGTGATGATGGTGGTGGAGATGATGGTGATGATGGTGGTGATGGTGATGATGGTGATGATGGTGTTGGGGATGACAGTGATGATGGTGATGGTGATGATGGTGATGATGATGGTGAAGCTGGTGAGGATGGTGATTATGAAGGGGATGATGATGAGGATGGTGGGGATGAAGGTGATGGTGATGAGGGAGATCATGCTGGTGGTGATGTCACTCAGGCAGAGTCAGGTCTTTATTTTTTTTCTCTCTTTTTTATTGAGCTAAAATTCATATAACTTGAAATTAGCCATTTTAACGTGAACAAGTCAGTAGCACCTCGTACGTTCAGTCTGTGTAACCATTGCCTGTATCTGGTTCCAGAACAGTTCCCAAAGGAAGCTCCACAGCCACTACATGGTAGCCTCCCATTCCCTCGACTTGCTCCCAGCCTACGCACCACTCTGTGTCTCTCTAGATGGACCTGTTATGGACATTTCTTATCAGTAGAATCACACGGTGTCAGTGCGGGTGTGTGTGGCATTTTACACTGACATAGTTTTGAGATTCATACACACTCTCTGACATACTCAAACTTTATTCCTTTTTTAGGGCTCAATGATATTCCACTGTATGTAGGACCACGTATTGTTTATCTGTTCATTTGTCATTGGCTGTTTGGGTTGTTTTCACCTTGTGGTTTTTGTGAATACTCTTATTACTTGTATTCAAAGATTTTTTTTTGAAGCCTATATTTAGTTCTCTTGGGTATATACCCATGAGTGGAATAATTGCTGGGACACATTGTAATTTTATGTATATTTTCTGAGGAAACATCAAACTTTTTTCCCAAGGTGCCTGTGCCATTTTATATTTTCTCCACTGAGGAATTGGAAGAGGGTTACAATTATCCCATACTCTTGTAAATACTTATTTTTCTAAAAAAAAATTATAGAAGCAAATTTATAGCCATTCTAGTGGGTACGAAGTGATCCGTCATTTAGTTTTGATTTGCACTTTAATAACAATGGTGAACATTTTTTCATGTGCTTGTCAGCCATTTACCAATCTTTGGAAAAGTGTTTAAACCATTTGTCCATTTTTAAATGGGATTATTTGTCTTTATTGTTGAGCTGTAAGCGTTCTTCATATGGACGCCCGGTCCTCATCTGGTATATGATTGGCAGATATTTCCCTTCATTCTCTCAGCGCCGTTTCTCCTCCTCCAACTCCTTTTTTTTTTTTTTTTTTTTTTTTTGGTACTGGGAATCGAACCCAAGGGCACTCTACCATTCAGCTGTGTCCCCAGTCTTTTTGTTTTTTACTAGAGACTGGGTCTTGCTGAGTTGCTGAGGCTGTCCCCCAACTTGTGGTCCTCCTTCCTCAGCCTCCTGAGTCCCTGAGATGACAGGCACCAGCCATCCTCACGGTGTTCTTTGATGCACAAAGAACATTTAATTTCCATGAGGCCAGTTTATCTATTTTTTCTCTTGTTGCTCGTGGTTTTGGTGTCATATCTAGGAATCCGTTGATAAATAACAAAGCCACAAAGATTTTTCTCCATTTTTTTTTTCTTCTAAGAGTTTTACAGTTTCACATCTTACATTTAGGCTGTTTTTGTTTTCACTGAATTTTTGTATAGGGAGCGAGGTAGGCATCCAAGTCTGTTCTTCTGCATGAGCCTGTCATTTGTTGAAGGTCTGGTAACCCTTGTCAAAAATGACTTTTTAAGTTTAAGTGTTAAGTTTTGAAATTGGGAAGTGTAAGTCTCTTTATTTTTCTTTTTGGAGGTTGTTTTGGCTCTTTGGGGTTCTTTATTATTCCATACGAATTTAAGGATACGCTTTTCCACTTCCGAGAACAAAGGTGTTGGGATTTTGTAGGGCTGGCATTGGATCTCATCACTTTCGGTATTCTTGCTCTCTTGACATTAAGTCTTCTGACCTGTGAACATGGGATGTATTTTCATGTATTTCTGCCTTTTAAAATTTCAGTGTTGTATAGCTTAGGTTAAGTTTATTTCTAAATATTTTATTTTATTTTCCAGAAGTAGGGCTTGAACCCAGTGCCCTATGTATGTTAGGAAAGTGCTCTACCACTGAGCTTCAACCCCAGCCCTTTCTTTTTTTATATATATATTTATTTTTTTAGCTGTAGTTGGACACAATATCTTTATTTTATTTATTTTTATGTGGTGCTGAGGATCGAACGAACCCAGGGCCTCGCATGTGCTAGGCGAGTGCTCTACTGCTGAGCCACAACCCCAGCTCAACCCCAGCCCTTTCTATTTTATTGTGAGACAGTATCTTGCTAAGTTGCTGAGGCTGGCCTTAAACTTCGGATCCTCCTACCTCCACCTCCCAAATGGCTTGGGATTACAGGCTTGCACCACTATGCCTGGTTCTCAGTATTTTATTCCTTTTATGTTATCATAATTGCTTTCTTAATTTTATTTTTGGATTATTCATTCCTAGTGTATGGAAATACAGCTAGTTTTTGTGTGTTGATCTTGCATTCTACAACTTCTGAATTTATTAGCTCTAGCATTTTGTGTGTGTGTGTGTGTGTGGAATCTTTAGGAATTTCTGTAGGATTATGTCATTCAAATAAAGATCATTTTACATCTTCCTTTCCAATTTGGATGCTTTTAATTTCATTTCCTTTCTCTGAATAGGACTTCTAGCACTGTGTTGAATAGAAGTGGCAACAGCAGACATCCTGTCCCCTGCCTGATCTTCTAGGGAACACTTTCAGCCTTTTATCAATGTGTATAATGTCACCCTTGTGTATGATATTAGCCGTGGGTTTTCACTTATGGCCTTTATCATCTGAAGACGTTCCCTTCTATTTAGAGTTTGTGGAGTTGTTGTTGTTGCTGTGTTTTAATCACGAAGGGTGTTGGATTATGTCAAGTGGCTTTCTCTGTATCAATCTAGAGACACAGAAGTGGCATGTGGTTTTCTTCGTTACATTGATGGGGTGTGGTGTGGAAGGAAGGGGACTGGGAGAGAGGGAGCAGAGGGCGAGGCAGAGGCTGTGCAGCCCCAGAGAAAGGGCCAGGTGAGCCACACTCCCCCGTCAGAGCTCTGTCTTCTCAAGTGGGGGAAAAAGAAGCAGAAATCTGCTGTCCCAGCCTCCAGGGAGGGCCCAGGGATGCTTGCCTTCCTAACAGACAGCAGTGATGCCTCAGGGATTGCAGCATTGGCTCATTTCCTGTGTGGAATGACCCTTGCATTCCTGTGATAAATCTCACTTGTTTGTGGTATGTGGTCCCCTTAAGGTGCTGCTGGGTTTTATTCCGCTAGTATTTTGCTGAGGATTTTATACCAGTGTTCATCAGGGTTGTTGGTGGGTAGTTTTCTTGTAGTGTTTGCCTGACTTTAGAGTCAGGATGATGCTGAATTTTTATAATGGACTAGGAAATATTCCCTCCACTTCTAACTTTCTGCAGCAGTTTGAGAGAATTGGTGGTGTTGAATTATTTTTGGCTCAGCCCAGGCTTGGTATTATTCATCTTTAAATATTTGATAGAATTCATTGGTGGTGGTTTGGAATTTTGTTTTAGGAAGGTTTTCAATGACTGATTCCATCTCTTTATTTCTTATGGATATGTTTAAAGTTTCTATTTTTTTAAATTTCGATAGTTTGTGTGTTCCTAGGAATCTGTCCATTTCACCTCGGTTGTATAATTCATTGGCCTGTTCTTTCAGAATCCTTTTTTTGTTTCCTTAAGGTCAGTAGTAATTTCTGGTTTTAGTAATTTGAGTCTCCTCTTCTTTTTTTTTTTTGGTTGGTCTATCTAAAGACTTGTCAAAGAACCAGCTTTTGGTTTGGTTGATCCTCTTCTAAAGTCGCTGAGTTCATTTCTGCATAGGTTACTACATTCCCCTCCCAACACTTAACATTGGAGGGCCCCCCATTCAGAGGAGAAAACAAGTTCAGAGATAGATATGATGTTCCATCATCAAAGAAAGCTCCGGGCTATAAGACGTCAGGAAAAGTGTCCAGTGGTTCAGACCCAGAAGAGCATGGGTTCCCTGGAGATGAGTCCAGCTGCCCTGAGCTTCCCTCTCTAGGGACCCATGTGCCCTGTGGCTCCAGCAGCCCTCCTGGCATTGCCAAGGTGACTGAGTGGGCTGGGGGATGCAGCCTGTGTCCTTAGCAGATGTAGAAGAAGAATGACAAGCTCAGAGCCAGGTGTGAGACCAGGTCCAGCATCTGCACTGAAATATGCTGCTTTCCCTTGGTTCAAGTGTAGGCAGTTTGAAAGGGGAACTGTCACCCCCTCCCACCCTGATGTAGCCTGTCAACTCCCAGTGTTCTGGCCTCATCTCCAGCTGGTAACTCACCTGTCCCCACATGGTCTTGTCATTTATCACTCTTAATGGTCACTGATGATTCCATTAGGGGGAGGGACACTAGATGGCAAAGTTTGTCTCTAAAGAGAACATTTAAGCTGTTTCTAATCTTCTTCTAACACAGAATGCTGAACAAGCATCGCAGTTCATACAGTGCTTTCCTCTCAGGATGTTCCCATGTCCACCTGTGGGGGTGTGTGTCCTGCCCAGGGTGTGTGGGGAACCGGGCTCCTGGCTGGCTTTGGCAGTATGCCCTGCCCACAGGAGCCGTCCTGTCCCTATTTCCCAGTCTCATCACCTTTGCGTTTTAGTGTTTTAAAAGATTCCTACTAATTTTTGATAGCAATGAATCTCTATCGGCCCCCAAATAAAAAAAATTAAACGAAAGAAAACATTTAAAAGGTCATTCTAAATGTGACTGAAAATGGTTTAGGAAACTTGGCTTTAATTGTTTGGGAGTGCCTGCCCTCCATCAAAACCATCTGCTTGGTGGACATCGGTGGCTCCTGGATAGCTTGTTCCTCTGAACTCCCCCTACACAGAAATTCTGGATGTGCCCCTGGGGAAAATGTCATTTTTAAAAAATGTCTGGTCAGTTTTCTTCACACTTCTTGGCTCACGAGAAGGAAACGCTGAAGCGTGTTCCCAGCCCATCAACTGCTTTTCCTTGTGGGGGTAGGTTTCCCCACGTCCCGCCCTTCATCAGCTCGATTCCCATTTATTGCATGGAACAGATAGCCACTTTTCGGTCACTTTTAACCAAAAAAGTAGAAGCCGTCGGAATGGAGCCATGTGTTTCCATCTTGCTGGGTTTGATACGCTAGAAGCTTTTGATGTTTTGTGTCATAGCCTTTGGTGCTCACTGTCCTCATTCCCTAAGTGGCTTTGGCCTGTGACCAGGCCGGTGTCTGCTCAGCAGGCAGCTCTCTCCTGGGCTGAGTTCTCGGCAGGAACTCAGGGAGGGAGGTTGGAGAGGTCATGATTCCTGTGACCCAGGTGTCATCCGGAGCCCTCTGGGGTTGAGCTGGGCAGGTGGCCGTGGTATGCCCTGCATGGGGTGCTCCTGGCTGCTGCTGGTATGTTCTGTCCTCACGGGCTGCTCCAGGGAAAGACCTGGCTCTGAGATCCCCCCCTCATCTTCTCTGAACCCTGGGGGACAGGGTGGAGGTGGCCTTGTGGAGACAGGCCTGCTGGATGTGAGGCCCAGCCCATCCAGTGGGTCCACGTGGTGGTCATGTCCAACACTGTCTGCGTCTGGGCTGCAGATCCACTCTAGGAGGGCAGCCCTGCAGCTCCCCCTGCCCTCCAAGGACCCTGTCCTGTGCAACTACTCCATCTGGCCTCAGTCCTCAGGTGGTGAGCTGGGACCCTACCTCAAAGTTGGTGGATGAAAGTCACCTGAGGGGGCTTGAATGAGAGGGTAACGATCTGTTTCCTCCTGTTTCAGCTGTGTTGGGGTGGAAGAGGAGGAGGCGCCAGACATTGACATCTACCACTGCCCAAACTGCGAGAAAACCCACGGGAAGTCCACCCGTAAGTACCTGGAAGGCCGCCTCTTGCCATCTGGAGTGGCAAATACTCGCCTTGGCTGCAGGGAGGGCCGGGGCCCTGCTAGGCCTGGGCCTCGGCCCCGAGATGCTAGGGCTGAAACGCCCTGGGTGGCACCAAATGGCAGTGTCACAGCCTCAGGACTCCAAAGCTGGGAACCCCTCAGGCCTCACCTGCCTCTTCTGATTGGCTCGTGCCCTCAAGAGCTATGCAAAAACCCCACTAGATTTAAAGCCCAGACAGGGCTGCATAATTAACTCTGGTAGTGGCCACAATAGCCTGAGTCTGGGGTGCAGACTTGGGGATTCAGGTAAATGGTGATGAAGGTGCATCAGGGCCCCCAGATCAGCCCATCCCTGCTGCACTAGCCACTGGCACAGGTGGGCCCATGTCATCCGTATGTGTTTGTGGGTGGGCTCTGCCTGCTCCTCCAGCAACAGCACCCCCCTTCCCAGGGCATCTCAGAGGCCTGTGTCGCACAGAGCTTGCTGTTTGTGTGTGCTGAGGCTGTCCCTCCCCTCCCCTTTCCTCTGGTCCCTCTCAGGTTCAGTGGGTCCTGGGGGGCTCCCAAGGCACAGGCTCAGTCATGCTTGGCAGGTTCACCCAAGTGGCCTTTCAGCTCCAAGACCAAGCCTGAGCTGCAAGTGGGGGTCAGAGCCATGTTCTGCGAAGACCTCAGGAGAGAAGTGAGCTGGGGACTGGACCAGTGTCACAAGTGTGCAAGTGTGGCCTCAGGGCTCCTGCCTGGGTTTGTACCCACAGAAACTGTGGCTGAACGTGGCCTGGGCTGGCTGGCTGACCACACTCCCGTTCCTGGCCCTGGGCTGGCTGGGCTGAGTGGGATGGTGCCCTGGGCCAGGGCTGGGGCGTCAGTCTCCTTCAAGAGAGTTCCCTCCAGGTCCCTGTTGCAAGCCTGGGGGGCCAGACCCCCAGGCTCCGTGGGCTCCTGTAGACACAGTGGGATTGGAGGGAGGAGGCAGAGGTGGGAGAAGGCCCCAGCGCTCTTGTTCTCGGGGTCCAGCCTGATCTCAGGGGAGCTCTGGCTGGCCTGGCACTTGGTGAAGCTGGCGCTGTAGAGTGAGGTCTCCCCACTCTGGGGACCTCATTGCTGTCTCTTGGCCTCTCTAGGGCTGTGTGTTAGTCAGCTTTTTGCTTCTGTCACCAAAATACCTGAGTAAACAACTTAAAGAAGGAAAAGTTGATTTGGGCTCATAGTTTCCGTCCACTGCTCTGGGCCCCAGGTGAGACAGAGCATCATGGTGGAAGGAGTGACAGAGGGGCACTGCTCAGCTCTTGGCAGCCAGGAAGCAGAGGTGGGGGAAGGGTAAGGGGCCAGGGACAAGATATACTCCCATGGGCAAACCAGTGACCAGGTCTCCAACCATGCCCCACCTGCCTGCCGTTTCCACCTGCTCCCAGTGATCTATTCAGCCTTCAGTGGACTAACTATGGAGGTCACAGTCCTTCTGATCCAAGCACCTCCCCCAAAGCCCAACTCTGGTCTTTGCTACATTGGAAACCTAGTCTTCAAGACGTGAGCATTTGGGGCACATTCCAGATCTAAACCGTTAACTGCCTGTGTCCATTGCTCTGAAGGTAGGAGCTGCAGTTGTTCCAGATTTTGTCCTGGCTCCCTAGCACATCCTCAGCCCCGTCAAATGCCACCAAATATGTGGCGGGGGCGTGGTGAAGATGAGAAGTCTGGTGATGCTTTCTGAGCTTTCTAGGCTAAGGCTGTGCCTGGGGGAAGTTACCTTCCTAGCCCCTCCCCAGCCATTGGCAACCCTGGGGACAAACGGTGACCCTACATTCTGGTGACCGCTTCAAATCAGAATTAGGGGAGGAAGAATTTCTCCTGGGTCCAGGGACCTCGCCGAGCACACCTGGAGATCTCAGGGCCTCCTTATCTTTGCAACAGGACCCAGACAAATGAGGCAGAGCTTCTGGGCGGATGCAGGGCTGCACCATGGGACCTGGGAGGTGGCCAGGGCAGAGCAGGGCTGGCGTTAGGAGATCCCAAGAAGTGTTTCCTTGGGGTGGAGGATCTACCTGCTCACTCAGGAGGCCCCGGTGAGAGGATTTTGGGGGCAGCACATGCTCTGTGTGGTTTATGCCACAGGTGCACATGAGTGTCACCTGAGAAGAAGTTCTAGACTTAGAGGTCTTGGAAACCACAGGCTGCGGCTCCTGCTTTGACAGTCAGCACGTGTTCCAGGTGTCTTTGCCTGGTGACTCTTGTGAGTCTAGCTGGGGTGGGGTGGGGGCTGCATAGCTGAACAGGTTACCCACATTGACGAGCACATGGTGTTGATGTCTTTAGTGCCCCTGGGTGTCCTCTGAAACACTCAGTGTGACAACCCACTTGCTGTGGGATGCATGTGTACCCAATCTACCCAGGCCCCACTCCTGTGCCTCGGGAGATTTTGGGCCAAGGTTTGGCCGTCAACTAAGAGCTCACATGCAAGCTCCCCATCCCATTTCCTATAGCCCAGCCCCTAGGGAGCAGTGTGTGTGTGTGTGTGTGTGTGTGCGCGCTCGCTTGCTTGCTTGCTTGCTTGTGTTTTTGTTTGTGTGTGGGGGGGTGTGTATTAGTCCATTTGAGCTGCTGTAACAAAATACCAGAGACTGGATGGCTTAAATAACATCAAATTTATTTCCCACCACTCTGGAGACTGGGAAGTTCAAGAAACAGGCTCTGGAAGATCCTGTGTCTGGTGAGGGTCCTGTTCCTGGTGCAGCCTATGGCCTGTGAAGCCCTCTGGAGGCCCCAGGCCTGCCTCCTGCCTTCCTGCCCTTGCTGTTCTGGCCTGCACTGGGGCTTTCAATGGACATTGCGAGGACAAGAGGGACCCATGCCTGTGGCCAAGCATCACCTTCTCTTTATAGAGGCCACAGTGGTGGGATTGCAGGGCGCTTCCCTGAGCTGTCCCCTGTCCTGATATGTTCCTGGGACTGACTTTGAACCATGGGCCCCACAGGTTTATCTGACCATCACAGAGTAGATGTAGGGCCTCAGAGTTCCTAGACTGAATCTTGGCAAGGTGTCCTGTGTGACAAAGGCACAGGAAAAGCAGGGAAGCAGCAGCTCTGAGTTGCAGCTCTGTGACAAGCAAAGTCACTAAATGGTCAGACTGACTTTCCCCTCTCTGTCACCGTCACGTTCTGAGGGTTGGGGTGAGAGCTTGCTTGTCCAGGCACTATCCTCACCTGCTCAGACCGGAACAGAGGGCTCCGTGCTGGGCCCGGGGGACACCTCACCCCATGCCCCAAGCCATCTTCAGGGGTGTGTTACGGGGAAGGAGGTGGGGAGAAGGGTCCCCTGTGGTGGTGGCTATCAGGTGCCAAAGGTCGCAGCAGGGAGGTGTCAGGGTCTTGATATGGAGGGCAGGTGGAAGGCGTCACCCAGCTCTGGGATGCCGGCTCCCTTGGCTAGGGACCTTGCAGGAGGTGTCTCTGGTGATCTTGGTAGATTTGTTGCCTGAAGGAAGAGGAGTCCTGGGAGACCCCAGGTTCTGCGTCAGAGTAATGGATGGTGATGCCACTTTAGTGGGTGACACGGGAGGCTGACGAGGAAGGGTGGGGTCCGAGTTCCTCTGTGTGTGTGAGTGGTCAGGGTGAGGAGGTGCTGGGTGTGAGGGTTGGGTTTCAGGAGGTCTGAGTACTCACAGGCTCCCCAGATTCTTCCCACCTTTCGAATGCCTTGCTGGGTCCCCCTGCAGGGCAGCAGGTATGAGGGCCCCGGAGGAGGGGTTGCACTTGGTGACATTCCCCACCTCCTGTCCCCCACCTCCTGTCCTCCCCCCCGCCCCCTGCAGTGAAGAAGAAGCGGACGTGGCACAAGCACGGCCCGGGGCAGACGCCCGACGTGAAGCCCGTGCAGAACGGCAGCCAGCTCTTCATCAAGGAGTTGCGGAGCCGGACCTTCCCCAGGTGGGGCCAGGAAGGGGTGGGGGGCCCTGCAGAGTCTGGTCCTTACCCTGTGGCCCTGCCTTCTCCCTTCATCTTTCACCCCCTGCAGCCAGTGGCCATATGCTCTGTCCCCGGTGATCCTTCTGACTATGGCTGGGGCTCCCTCTTGCAGGAGAGGGGGGAGTGGTTATGCTGTGCTGGAGGTCACAGAGCCCCCACCTGCAGCCCGAGGGTGATGGCCAGGGGGACAAGCACAACCACTGTTCCCCTGGGTGGAGGGCACCCTTCCTGCCAAGTGCTTCACCTTTATGTCATTTTTCCTGTGGGTTTCTTTCTTTCTCTTTTTGGTACTAGGGATGGAACCCAGGGGTGCTTCAGCACTGAGCTACATCCCAGCCTTTCTTACATTTTCTTTAGAGACAGGGTTTTGCTAAATTGCGAGGGGCCTCAGCCTCCTGAGTCGCTGGGATAGAGGTGTGCGCCCCGTGCCTGGCTCCCTGGTTTCCTCACCCCGCCTTGGAGCCCTCTTGCCTCCCACATGGCCAAGAGGCCAGCACCTTGAGGAGGTGTCACAGAATGGCCCCTGGTGAGAAAGGGCATTCACAAGAGGCCCCCTGAGCTACCCGTGGCTGAGAGCTCCTTTCTGTTTGTCTGACAAGACCTTTTTTCTTCTTCTTTATTTTGGAAGGATAATTTCACTGGAAAAAAAAGTTTTCCGTTGTGGATTTTTCTTTTGACACTTTAAGTATTTCCGCCAACTCCTTTCTTGCTTCTGGGATTTCTGATGAGAAATAGAATGTCACCTTATCCTTACTCCCCTCTGTGGAAGTGCTTTTCTCTTCGGACTTCTTTCTTTTTTTCTCCAACCACCCCCCCACCCCCGTTTAGTGAGGGGTAATTCACAGACCAAAATTCATCCACTTAAAGTGCACAGTTCAGTGGTTTGTGGTGTGTTCACAGACATGTGCATCTTCACCAGTCAGTTTTAGAACATTTTTGTCACCCCAAAAAGAAATCCCACAATGTTTATTGTCACCCTTATCTTCTATCCCCCTCCCCACAGCCCTAAGCAACTACTGTCACTTTCTTTTATTCATACATTTGCTTACTATGGACATTTTATATCAATAGAATTGTACAGTCTATGACTGGCTGCTTGTGTCCTGTGTCACACCTTCGAGGTTCACCACATTGTGCTTTTTTCTTTTTAATGATTGGATAATATTCCACTGGTGCCTAAACCACATTCTGTTTATGCATTCACTGGGTGATGGGAATTTGGGTTGTTTCTGCATGTACAAGTTTTTGTGGGGTCATGTTTTCATTTTTTTAAGAATGGAATTGCTAGGTTGTATGGTAACTCCGTGTTTAATGGTTTGAGAAATTGCTAGACCATTTCCCAAAGCAGCTGTACCATTTTACATTCCTGTAAGCAGTATATGAGGCTTCTCATTTTTCTACATCCTCCTCACTAGGTCTTGTTATTATTTAACATTTTGATTCTGACTGTCCTAGTGGATGTGATCTGTTATGTCATTGTATTTTGATTTGCATGACCAAATGACCAAAGATGTTGAGAATCTTTTTCTGTGATTATGGAACTTTCTAAGAGTTTTGTCGTTGTAGCATTTACAGTTTATTCTTTATTATATCTTAATTAATTTTTTTGTATATGGTGGGAGGCAAAGATCTAACTTTATTTTTTTTTATATATTGCTATCCATTTGTCCCAGTGTCCTTTTTTGATGAAAAGACTATTCTTTTACTGTTTATTTTTATGTGGTGCTGAGGATCTAACCCAGTGCCTCATGCATGCCAGGCGAGCGCTCCACCACTGAGCCTATTTTTTTACTAGCAAGTGGTCTTGGAGCCTGTATCGAAATCAGTTTGCCACAGATGCGCATGTCTATTTCTAGATGCTAATTCAGTTTCACTGGTCTGTTTTTGTCCTTATGCCAATACCACACAGTCTTTTTTCTTCTTCTGATTATTTTTTATTGGTACGTGCCATTGTGGCATATTTCACATATATAAAAACATAATTTGATCCGTTTCATCGCCACTTGTCCCCCTTCCCTCCTCCTTTCCTCCACCCCCATATCAACTACTGAAGTCATAGTAAGTTTTAAAATCAAGAGGTGTGAAGCAAAGTCTAATTTTGCTTTTTCTTTTTCAAGGTTATTTTGGTTCTTCTGGGTCCTTACCTGTTCCTTGCATTTTACTAAGATCAACTTGTCAATTTCTACAAAGAAGTCACCTTGGATTCTGAATGTTTTTGATCTATAGATTATGATAGAGTTTTTCCATCTTAACCACGTTAAATCTTCTGGTGCATGAACTTGGGATGTTTTTCCACTTATTTGGATCTTTTAAAATTTCTTTCAACAATGATTTATACTTTTCTGAGTTTTGGACTGCTCTGGTTAAATTTATTTGTGTTTTATTCTTTTTGGTGCTCCTGTAATGGAATCGTTCATTTTATTTTCAGATTGTTCAGTGCATAGACATATATTTGTTTTTTGTATATCAGTCTTGTGTCCTGCAACCTTGCAGACTAGTGTGTTAGCTCTAATTTTTAACGAGTCCCTTAGGATTTTCTCTATAAAAGATCATGTGACTTGAAAATAGAGATGATTTTACTTATTTCTTTACTTTTCTGTCTGGATGACTTGTATTTCTTTTTCTTGCCTAATTGCTTTGGCTCTAGAACCTCCCTATGATGCTGAGTAGAAGGGGCAGGGCAGGGGTGATCAGGGCTCCACCCAGTGCTGTGAGCATGCCACATGAGGGGGGAGCTTCAGTTCCACACGTGGCCCCCCTGCAAGAAGGCAGCCTCCACTTCCTGGCAGTACTTACCCAGGGCTTAGCCTCAGCCACAGAGACTGGGACAGTCAGGGTTTCAGAAAGAAGCCCTGGAGTGGGAACAGGCAATGGAGCCTGTGTTCTTGGCTGTAGGTGTCTAGAGTGGAGTCTGCATCCTGCTGAGCAGTGGAAGGTGGGGTGAGAGAATGCTCTGTATTGAAGTATCACAGCCTTTCTTAATGATTTTTTATAGATTTTCTTCATTCGTGAATGAACCGGCTTTGAATAATTGCTTTGTAAATAATTTCCCCCAGTTCCACTATCATGCTAGGAATTTCTCTCTCTCATCTGGTTTCTTTCAAAACATTACCTTTGTCTTTGGTTTTCTGCAGTTGGAATGTGATATGCCTTGGCACAGATGTCTTCTGGGCCCTCTGGATATTTTTTTTATATACACGACATTAAATATTTTTCTGCTTCTTTGTCTCTTTTCCTTCTGATATCCCCATTGTGCATATGCTACGATTTTGCATATAGTATACTTTGTAATTTGGGGCTGAGAGCTGGGCGTGATGTGTTGTGTAAGAGGAACTGAGGTGACTGGCTTTCCGTGTGGCGTTAGGTTGATCTGGCTAGGATGGGGACCATGTTAAATTTGCTATAGCTCTAGGTGCCAGAGGCTTCACTTCTACTAGTTTCACTGTTTAATTATGTCCCCTCATTTTCTTTGATTTTCTGATTAAATAGAGTCTGTGTCTTGCAGCTCTTATAACCAACTTGTTATCCTAATGTGCTCTTTGTCACTGGACCCGGGTGTGTTTGCTCTTTACTCAAAAGCCAGTAGTTGAGAGGAAAGTTGGAAAAGAGGAAGCCAGGTTTATTCAAGGACCAGGCCTGAGAAGCTAGAGGGGGCTGTCCCCCTTGGCACTCTGTTTTGGGGACCTCAAGTACACAGAAGGACTTTTACGGAGGAATGGAAGGATGTGCGGTGGGACAGTGGGCAGAGAGGTCACATGCTGAGCAGGATCTTCATCATCTCGGTTACATGTCTCCTGGCCGACTCCCCGCCCCCCACTGAAAATTTGCAATTGACCTTGACCCCCGAGGTCTAGTTACAACCATATTTTCTAGAAGTTAAACATACAATTGACTGTGTTAGTGATACACAGAATTAAAGAATAAGGAGGGCCCTGTTACACACACACACACACACACACACACACACACACACGCAGATCTTATCTGAAAGTCGACAGATGTTCTGGGTTCTGTAAATGTAGTTACAGTTATAGTTCACTGTAACTCTAAAGTTACAGTTGTGTCACTGTGTGTTCACCGTAACTGTAAAGTTAGGTGCTGCTCATCTTTAGAATTTAGAATGCTCGGCACAGGGAAGAGAAGGGACTCCGCAGAGGGACAACTCCCAAAGGAGTGGCCCCCGTGTGGTCTGTCGACTAAGAAATCATGACCAAGGTTAAAATAAAAGCCAAGGTGTTTTTATTCTGCCAAGGTGCAGAATAGATTTGCAAATCAGAGAATAGAAGAAGTTCCGTTTGATCACGCTATCATTCCTTTGAGGGAAAGTTGATCTGGGCTTTTATAACAAGGAGAAGTGCAACTTGGTGTTGGAGGAGGTCAGCCGGACCCAGGCCCATGCAGCGGGTGGAAACCACCACCTCAGGATGCTCGTGCACCTTGTCATGCACTGGACTGCCCCGGTCAGGGGCAAAGACTGGTCACTCTGGTATTTCTCAAACCTTGCAAGCAAGGTGTTGCTAGGTTCTGGGAAACTTTTCTTTCTAGTGGATTCAGTTTCTGACCTCTCTTTGTGGCAGGTATCCCGCCCCTATAAGTGCATCTCTAAGGCCAAGAGAGGAGTCTTGTCTCATTTTATCCATTCTACAGCCTTTTGGACTTCTATTTTACCAGGTGGTCAGGCTGTGGGGAACCGACGTGTTCTGTGATTTCATGGTTAATTCTCAGTGCTTTACTTGGCCTGAGTTTCTGGGCTGTGACCTTTGGAAGCATTTCTCTGTCTCCTGCACCACCCTTACCTGAGACCTGAGACGGCATGGCTGGAGGGGGCCGGACTTGGCTTATTTCCCTTCTTCCTGTCATAGAAAGGCCTGGTAAAGTGATTTCCCCTGGATGGTAGACCTTGGTTATGGAGAACATTCTAGGTGTATTTAAAAATGATTTCTTTTCCTTTTCCCCAGCCTGGGTCAAGAGGGATCTTTGTTTTCTATTTTGTTTTTGTTACCAGGGATTGAACCCATGTGCACTTAACCACTGAACCACATCACCAACCCCTTTCTAAAATTTTTTATTTAGAGAGGGTCTCAGGCTGGGGATGTGGCTCAAGCGGTAGTGCGCTCGCCTGGCATGCATGCGGCCCGGGTTCGATCCTCAGCACCACATACCAACAAAGATGTTGTGTCCGCCGAGAACTAAAAAATAAATATTAAAAATTCTCTCTCTCTCTCTTTCTCTCTCCTCTCTCACTCTCTCTTTAAAAAAAAAAAAATAGAGAGGGTGTCACTAAGTTTCTTAGGGCCTTGCTAAATTGCTTAGGCTGGCTTTGAATTTGAGATCCTCCACTCTCAGCCTCCCAAGCCTCTGGGATTACAGGCACATGCCACTGTGCCCTCTAAGAGGGATCTTGACCTTGAGTACTTGGTGGTTTCTGAATTGATGAAAGTATGCCCCCCCCACCCCCACACCACCACCCTGGGTGGGGACTTTTTAACTCATAAGCTGGTCTATACTCAACTTCCAGCTGTTTGTCCAAAAAAATTACCATTTAAAATTCCCACCAGTTAGCAGCTCCTGCTCCAAGTGAGGCAAGTCTTGCCTGTGATTTTCTTTATTTTCCTGTTTCCTCAGATTTGGTGAGGGTTGTTTGCCCTGTAACCCCAATTCCCTGATGAATCTGAGAAAAGTTGTTGATTCTTGGTTTAATTTGGCTTTTTTATTGTGAGGATGGGAGTGTCAGCTTTCAAGCTCTTTATGTGTTGGAGTTGAAACCAGAAGTCAAGTTCCACACTGTTCCAAGCACCTCACGTTAATTGGGTTATTTATCTTTTTATAATTAAGTTGTAGGAGTTCTTTACATATTCCAGCAGGACGTGGTGGCACACGCCTGTAATCCCAGCAGCTCAAGAGGCTGAGGCAGGATTGCGAATTGAAAGCCAGCCTCAGCAACTTTGGAGGCCCTAAGCAACTCAGCAAGACCCTGTCTCAAAAAAAAAAAAAAAAAAAGGGCTGGGGATATGATTCAGTGGCTGAGCGCCCCTGGGTTCAATTTCTGGCCCAAAGGGGGGAAAATATCTTTTTACATATTCCAGATACTCATTCCTTTTCAGATTTTCTCCCCCATGCTACAGGTTCTCTTTTTGATTTCTTTTTTTTTTTTTTTTTAAAGAGAGGGTGAGAGACAGAGAGAGGGAGAGAGAGAAATTTTTTTAATATTTATTTTTTAGTTTTTGGTGGACACAACATCTTTGTTTGTATGTGGTGCTGAGGATCGAACCCGGGCCGCACGCATGCCAGACGAGCGCGCTACCGCTTGAGCCACATCCCCAGCCCATCTTTTTGATTTCTTGATAGTGTTCTTTGAAGCACTAAAGTTTTGATTTTGGTGAAGTCCAACTTTTTTTTTTTTTTTTTAAAGAGAGAGTGAGAGAGGAGAGAGAGAGAGAGAGAGAGAGAATTTTTAATATTTATTTTTTAGTTCTCGGCAGACACAACATCTTTGTTTGTATGTGGTGCTGAGGATCGAACCCGGGCCGCACGCATGCCAGGCGAGCGCGCTACCGCTTGAGCCACATCCCCAGCCCTGAAGTCCAACTTTTCTATTGTTTGTGCTTTTGGTGCCACTTCTGTGAAAGCATCACCTAATATAAGATCTTGAGCATTTAGGCTTTGGTCTTCTACAGTTTTTGTAGTCTGAGCTTTTTATTTAGGTCTTTGACTCATTTTGCTTTAATTTGTGTATGTTGTGAGGTGGGGGCTCTGCCGTTCTTTAGCATGTAGATCTCCAGGGTCCCAGCACCTCTCACTGAGAAGGCTGCCCTTTCCCCATTGGTCTGTCTGGGCACTGTGGTTGAAAAGCACTTAACCATGGATGTGAGGGTGGACCTCTGGACTCTCTGTTGTGTTCCGTGGCTCTGCATGTCTCTGCGTACGCTTGGGCTATATGGTCTGGATTGTCATAAGCTTTGAAGTGAATTTAGAAGTTGCGAGGTGTCCTGTGGGTGCCTTGCATTCCGTTCAGCATTCCATGTTTTGGTAGGAATTGAATGGACTGCAGATCAACATTCCATCATTTGTTTTTTCTTTCTTCTTCTTTTTTTTAATTTTCTTTTTCTCTCTCTCTCTCCTCTGTCTCTCTATCTCTTGGTCTGTCTGTCTCTCTCTCTCTCTCTCTCTCTCTCTCTCTCTCTCGGAAGCACTGGGGATTGAACCCAGGGACACTCTACCACTAAACTATGTGCCCACCCTTTCATTTTTCTTTTGAGAAAAGTTCTCACAAGGTTGCTCAAGCTGGCCTCAAACTTGTGATCCTCCTAAGATGCTCCTAATGCCTGGCTCCATTGTTTCTTGAATCCTACTCCTTCCTTCTAGTTTTGATTTCCCTCTTGTTGAATAATAGCCTTTACTAGTTCTTTTAGCAAAAGCCTATGAAAAATATACTCTTTTTGTTTTCATTTCATCCTTATTCTTGAATGATTCTAATATCCTGAAATTGATCTCTAGTTCTAGAGTTAAAGTTATTTTCCTTTTACTCCTTGAAGATACTATTTTATTATCTTTTGACATCTCATGTTGCTCATGATGTCTGCTGTCAGTCTTGTTGCTGGGCTTTTTGTTTTTCCTGATAAATAATGTGGTATTTCCCCGCTCCTTTGAAAACACTGAAGATAGTCTGGTCTTTGATGTACCATAGTGGATGCTGATAACTCTGTGTATGCGTTTTTTTGTTTGTTTGTTTTTCCTGATTGGAACTCTGTACACATTTTTAATCTGAGAAGTCATGTCTGAATTCTGTATTCTATTTTCCCTTTCAATAGCATTTCTTCAGCATGACCTTTGTCATTTTTCAAATCTTTCTTCAAATTCACTTTCTTCTGTTCAGCAAGTTGCCATTGAATGCATCCATTGGGTTTGGAAAATTTCAGTCAAATTTCTATTTTTAGAATTTCTATGAAGTTCCTTTTCAGTGTCCTTTTCTGTTCTTTTTTCACACTCCCTGTTCTTTACCGGATCCTTTTGTTTTCTGACTTGTAAGGTGTTGGATAGGTTTTAAAATTTCTTTTTCAGCCGTTCTGTTTCCCTCAGCTCCTGGGATTTCCTCTTGCCTGGTGTCTCTGTGGACTCCCTCCTGGTGTTCACTTGCTTCTGTGGGGCTTGGTTCTTCAGAGGGGTGGTTTTCCAGGGTGGCTGGCATGTCCCAAGCTGCTACTTGGTTTTGTAAGTGCCTTTTACTGTGGCCCCGTGAACTTCATAGCTCCAGATCCCATTTGGGCTTCCTGCTCTGTGGATTAATGTGAATTTGGAATTCTCCCCAGGGATGAAAGAGGTTGAGATTATCAAGGGCAGCTTTCCACGTATGACCCTGTAGAGGAGAAATTTCTCTTGGCTTCCAAAGCTTCCTTGAGTGACCTTGGTGTTCCCCAGCCACCCCACAGCAGTCTCCGTACATTTTCTTCTTTCTCACCTTCCTCTTACTCCTGCTGGTTTATCTTTAGCACTGTTACCATGTGGTCCAGCCAGTGGGCCCTCTTCCATCCTGATCTTAACTGACTTCTGGGCAAAACTCGGCCAGGAGCAGTGGCACACACCTATAATTCCAGTGACTTGGGAGGCTGAGGCAGGAGGATCGCAAGTTCAAAGCCAGCCTCTGCAACTTAGTGAGGCCCCAAACAATTTAGCAAGACCTCGTCTCAAAAAATTAAAAAGGCTGCAGATGTAACTCAGCGGTTAAGCACCCCTGGGATCAATCCCCAGTACCCAGACAAACCAACCAACCAACCCTGCAACACTGGAGGCTGCTGCCCTCTTCTCACGGGAGTCCTGTGCTTTCTTGAGTCTTCCTCCCCCACCTGCTTTCTCTCCTGCAGACTCCCCTCCCTGTGGCATCACCTGCCAGGGGCTCTGATCCTGGCCCCGTCCTGAGGCTCCACTCCTGTCTCCGTCTTCTAGCTGTCCTGAGCTCTTGACCTGTGTTTCCACTGCAGAATCACACACCTCAGACCAAACATGTCCCCAGCTCAGCAAGGTCTGCTCCTTGCTCCCCACTCCGGCCCCTTCTCCGTGGTCCCTCCTCTCACACCAGTCCCCTGCCACCCACCTTGGCCGCGCCCTCTTCCCTCACCCCCGTGTGATGGAGCAGTGGGTGTTGGCATCTCCTGAGCCCCCTCGTTCCCGCCTGCTCACTATCCAGGCGCCCGCCGAGGTCCTGAGCCTCCTCCTGCTCCTGTCTTGGTTCTGCTGTAGTCCCCTGTCCCCCCAGCAGTGGACAGAACCGCAGGCTGTCACCACCCTGCTGAAACTTGTCCAGGCTCTGTGCCTGCAACACGAGCCCTGGCCAGGTGGACGGGCCCTCCAGTCCCCAGCCCCCTGTCCTTCCTCACACCTGCCCTCTGCTCTACGCCCTGAGGCCTTGGTGACGCAACTTCTGTCCCCACTCCTTAGGCCCCTTCTCTGATGGAGCCTGTTCTCAGGATCTCCCGGCAGGGGCTCCTCCAGCACAGCCTGGACCCAGGACAGTACCCACACACCGGGGTGGGGCGGGGAAGGCGTCCACTGTGTGGTGGCCGAGGAACCCACCTTCTCTTTGGACTCCCGCTTCCCCTGGAAGGTTGTCAGGACCTGTCCAGGCTCTGAGACTGTCACTGGACCCCTCTGCCTGTGGATCTCCTCATGCCTCTGGCCTTGTGGTGGCAGCAGTGTCCAGTAGGGGGCAGGCCAGGATTGGATACCCTTGTGAAGGTCACAGTGGCCTTCCTGGTGGATGCCTGGTCCTGGCCTGGCCACCTTTTCTGGGGCGGAAGTGTGGGGCAGACGGGGCTGGGCAGTGTGGGAGGTGGAAGAGGCCTGATTTTTACAGCCGCCTCCCTGTGGGGCTTTGTTCAAGGCCCTCCCAGCCATGGAGCCTCTCCTGGGTCCCTTCTGGGGTCATGGACTCTGTCCACCGTTTTGGTGGCTCCTTCCCTTGTCAGCACTGACCCTGGTGGCCACTATTTTAGCTGGGTGGAGTCCGGCTGCCTGGAGCTGGGCAAGCCCTGTCAAGGTGATGGGGAGACCAGGTCCCAAGGCGGGTGAGGGAGAGGCTGCGAGGGCCTTCCGAGTGGCCGCGCCGGGCAGCTGCCAGCTCTGGTGAGGGATCCCAACCCAGGGCGAAGAGGTGGTGGTCCCAAAGCATGGTGTCATCCCGCCGTGTCCCAGGGCTATGGTGGGAGGTGGGAATGGGCTTCAGGCCTGGGCTCACTGAGTCCTACTGGTGGGGGTCTCCCTGGACACTGCTCCTGTGTGGCTCATCCTGTTGGGGCCTCCTGGCCCAGCCCACCCAGAGGCCGTGGGAGAACCTGCTCTGTCCTCACCCTTTGGGCTGGGGCTGGGCAGTCAGAGGGGCTGCCCGCCAGGCTGTGGGGATGATGGGATGGGCAGTGGTCTGCAGGGGTGTGGCAGTGTCAGTGTCCCCTGTCACCATGGGCCCTGATCTCAATGATGGGGTACGAGAGCTGGCACCATGTCTGCCTGTGACTGCGCTGGTGGCCCCAGGGAGGTGCTGTGGGCCAGCCTCCTTCAGTGGCCTGGGGGGCTCCTGGCCAGAAGGTGCTTGGCCCCGGGGCCCTGTCCAGACCTGTCTGGCGCCGGCAGCTGTGACAGGACCCCTGACCTGCCCTCCCCCGCAGTGCTGAAGATGTGGTGTCCCGCGTGCCCGGCAGCCAGCTCACCCTGGGTTACATGGAGGAACGTGGCTTCACTGAACCCATCCTTGTCCCTAAGAAAGATGGGCTGGGCCTGGCTGTCCCCGCCCCCACGTTCTATGTCAGTGACGTGGAGAACTACGTGGGTAAGTGCTGTCCCCTTCCCATCTCATGGGGGTCTGAAGTTGTGAGGCATTGGGGGTCAGCCACTGCCCGGGGCAGACCTCCCCAGCACTGTGGCCACATCCTGGACATCGGAGCCTGGCAGGCCCATTTCCTTCCGCATGACCCTGGCTACAAAATGGGGCTGGTCCGGGGCCCCCTGATTCTCCCAGTCTTGAATTCCACTATGGCTAGGTATCAGGTGGTGGGAACGTGGGTCCCTCCCCTGCCCTGGCTGCCAGCTGGGTCCAGGCCTGCTTTCCCTACGCCATGATCTGCTTCCCCAGTGCCAGGGCCACCTACCTCTCCTGGGTTCTGCTAGTTTCTGCTGACGCTGGTGGCAGCTGCCTGGCGTGTCCGTAGAGAGCTGCAGCTTGTGACACTCTGTCAGGGCACGTGCAGGTGGAGGAGGGTGTCTGTGTGGCAGACATGAGGCAGCACCCCTGGGGTAACTCTGGCAGGTTGGGCTCCTCGGTTGCTGGACTCAGGTGTTCATGGGAGGGGGTCCTGGGAATGGCTGGTGGGGAAGGAGGAGAAATCCTGGAAACACAGCACCCAGCATGGGAAAGGGTGTGGGTGTGGGCGAGGCCCTGCAGCCCAGCAGCCCCTTCGCTCTGACCTTGACGTCTGTGAAGCCCATGGTCAGGGGTGTTGGGGGTTAAAGCGAGATCATCTGTGAAAGCCACCAGACACACAGAAGCACCCCGCAGGACGCTGCCACGTTCCATTTTGGCAGTGGACAGGGGCCACATGTGCACACTGGGGCTTCCCAGGATGGGCCCTCAGATTCACGCAGGGAGAAGAACATGCCCCGAGGGGACCGCTGGGGAGTCTCGGAGAGGGGTCAGGGAGGCCTCCTCCCTGGCTGCCGGTTGGCGGTGTTGGGCTCTGTGGAAGAGGCTTATTCTGTGCAGTCCTCCTCAAGAGGGAGGGCAGGCGGCGGGCCACTGGGCCACTGTGTTCGCAGCCATGCGTAGACAGGGACATTGGCAGTTCACAGCCGCCTGGCTCCGCCATGCTGGAGAGTGGCCTCGTCTTGGCCGTCTCTGGGCGCATTTGTCCTACGAGGCACAGGAGGCCAGTCTGCCTGTCAGGGCTGCCTTCCTCTTTCTAACACCAGGCCTGGCTGTCCTGCTGGGCATGGAGCGCAGTGGGAGCGCCAGTCTCCAGTGCGCACTGCCCAGCACCGGGCCCTGTCCGGGCTCCTCCCACGTAGGAGCAGGTTTCATCCTGCTGGCAGCCCTGAGAAGTGGGGACCCACAAGGGCCCTGGCCCCTCCATGGGTGTCCCTGCGGAGGCAGGAAGAACTGGTCCTTAGTGGTATTTATTGCTTCCTACAGTCTTTCTTGTTCCCCTTAATTTAAAACAAAAAATTGTGGGATTTTTTAAAAACACATCCAAAGTGACAGCGAGCCCTGTGCACCTGGCACTGGCCACAAGCCCCCAGCTTTCTGTTGATTTTCTGCCAACCCCACTCTCCTCACCACTGGAGGGTTTTAAAGCAAATCTCCACATACATCTTTTTGCCCATAAAAACTTCAGTGCGTAGCTGTAACAGGTTTTTAAAAATGTGTAATCACAATTTCGTCCTCACACTCCGTAGTGCTAATGACAGTTCCTCCAGAGTATTGAAGACCCAGGTTAGTTCTCCCCGGTTCCCTCCAAAGAGCCTCCTTCCGTGTGGCTGTTGGCATCCAAATTCAGACCACATCCACACGGTGCCTTGCATTTTTGTGTCCTCGAAGTCTCTTCTCCTCTCTGACAGCTCCCACCTGCTCCCATGGTTTGGGTTTGTTGGAGAAAGGGACTGTGGGTCAGCAGAACTTCTCACATCTGGGAGTTGGTGGCCAGTGTCCCTGTGGCGTGGCTCACTGGGTCTCTCTGTCCTTGGTGCTTCCTGTCAACTCAGGTTCAGGGTCCTGTGGAGATGGAGCTCAGGCTGGGCACATCTCCTTCTGGATGGGTGTGCCCCCATCTGTGAGGACACCTGTAACCTGCCGTACACCTGGTGATGCTACCCTGGAGGTCCCCCCAGTGGCCTTCAGCTGGCTTCCAACTATCCGCTGCACCCTGGCAAGGGGCCAGCTTGCCAGTTCCTTCTGTTCTCCTCCTTCTCTTGATCATGGATCTTCCATAAAGAACTTTTCCTCTTCAGTTATCTGGTAATCCTGGAGAAGACATGGCACACAGCTACACTTTAGAAATCAGAAAGTCAGGAATCCTGCACTCCGGGAGCACTGCTATGGTTTATATCAATGTCCCCCAAAGGCTCATGTATTAAAGACTTGGTCCCCAGCCTGTGGCACTGTTGGGAGATGGTGGAACCTTTAAAAGATGGAAACTCCATCACAACCTCAGAAAAGGCAGGATCAATGTTTTTCCCCTAATTTTTCAATTGATTGATTTTTAGAATAGTGAAGTACCTATCTTAGTCGGCTGTCTGTCACTAGAACAAAATGCCTGAGCAATAACTTAAAAAGGAAAAAGGTTTATGTTTTAGTCAGCTTTTTGGCGGCTGTGACTAAATGACCTTGCCTGCACAACTGTAGAGGAGGAAGAGTTTATTTGAGGACCCACAGTTTCAGAGGTCTCAATCCATAAACAGCTGGCTCCATTCCTCAGGGCTCCGGGTGAGGCAGGAACAGCATGGCGGAAGAGTGTGGCAGATGGGAGTGGCTTTCATGGTGATCAGAAAGCAGAGAGAGAAACTCCACTGGCAGATGCAAATATATCCCCAAAGCCACCCCCCAATTCCCACCTCCTCCAGCCACCCCCCAATTCCCACCTCCTCCAGCCACCCCCCAATTCCCACCTCCTCCAGCCGCACCCCAATTCCCACCTCCTCCAGCCACCCCCCAATTCCCACCTCCTCCAGCCCACACCCCACCACTTCAGTTACCATTCAGTTAATCCCTATCAGGTTAAGATTCTTACAACCCAATCGTTTTTCCTCTGAACCTTCTTGTGTTGTCTCTCACATGAGCTTTTGGGGACACCACATCTAACCCCTAACAGTTTATTTTGGTTTGGTTCCATAGCTTTGGATCTCTGATGAGTGTGCCAGGTCACAGTGGGTAGAACAAGCTGCTATGTCACGAGCCAGGAAAAGAGGAAGAAAGAAGGACAAGAATCCCACAGTCCTCTTCCAGGGCATGACCTAAGGACCTCCCACAAGGCTCCTCCTTTTAGAGGTTCTGCCATCTCCCAGTGGCACCACAGGCTGAGGACAAAGCCTCATGGGCCTTGGGGGACACTTATCCAAACCATGGCATGGCCCTCAAATTGAAGGGTTTTGACTTCATAGTCCTTAAAGTCCAGAACTAACGTGTCCCGGGTGGCGTTCAGGGTGTGCTTACACTGAAACGCACTGTCGGTCTGAGATGCCAGTTGACTCAGCATCTGCATGCTCACCAGGGGACCCGGCTGCCCTGCCTGAGGCCCGACGCTCACCACCTCACAGCGTCTCTGGGTCCTGTGATGGGGGAAGGGAACACTGGGCACTTTGAATCCAGGGGAATGGCAGGCAGGAGAGTTCAGCACCCAGAGCCTCAGGGCCAGGCCCACCCACGCCACATACGAGGCACTGAGGGTGTGTGTCCACCCTGGGTTCAAGGGAAGCCACATCACTTCCTTGGTGTTCTCATGTCCTCCTGCGGCTTCCCAGGGCCAGAGCGGAGCGTGGACGTGACAGACGTCACTAAGCAGAAGGACTGCAAGATGAAGCTGAAGGAGTTCGTGGACTATTACTACAGCACCAACCGCAAGCGGGTCCTCAACGTCACCAACCTCGAGTTCTCCGATACCAGGTGACCGAGCCACCCTGGAAGTGGGGGCTAGAGGGGCCTGGCTTGGGGACCGACCCCTGCTACAGGGCAAACATCACGGGAGTGTGACGTGCTGGCCGCGGCACACGCTGGTTCTTCCTGTTTCTCTTTTCAAGTATGGAAGTATGAATAGTGTGGATAAGAGAGCAACCACAGGAGGCCCGTCCCCGGCCAGGGACCCTTGGTGAGGTGTGGAGTGGTCTCTTCCAGGATGAACACAGTGACACACTCCTGACACGCCAATGTATGACGCACTCACCAACACACTCATGACACTCTCACATACAACCACAGGCACGCTCACCACACATCTACCCATATGTCACTGAGATGCTGAATCACTGTCACACTCACCCATTGACACACCGACTACGCATCCCTGGCACACTTACACCCTCAAACACATACGCAGACACTTGCATTCACAGGAAGTCCCACTGCCCACCTACCCTGCGCCCGCCTGCCCTGTTTCCCCCAGCCTGGCCCCCCTCACTGCTTAGGTGGTGAGCCCCCACATGGGTGGCCCTGTGGACCTCGTCCCATGGTTCCAGAGTTCCAGATGGTGGTTTTGGTTTTGTTGGTGATGCTGGGGCTGGAACCCAGGGCCTGCTTGCTGGGCAGGAGCTGCACGCAGTCCTCGGGCCACGCAGTCCCCATCCCACAGCCACTAAGCTGGCAGCGTCTCTATCCGCGGGTCACACGGGCCTCCGTCCTCTCCTCAGGACCCTGCTCGCCTCCAGGACTGTGTACTTGGCCGTGGTCAGAGCCTGCCCTGCCCACCCCCGACCCTCAGTTCCACTGCCCTCCAGCTGGCCCCTGGGGAAAGACCTGGAACACCCGTCACCATGGGCAGGAGTGGCGTGGAGGGGTTTTGTTCTTGCATCATTCCCACCATGTCTGCTTCCAAAAAGCTCCTGAGGTGACCCATGTGCATATAGGTCGTGGGGAAAAATCAAAGAAAACCACACCAAGGAAGATTACAGGCTGGGCCCAGGGCCACAGAAGGAAGGGGACTGGACACTGGGTTTGGTTTGAGCTTCCTGACAGCAAAGGCACAAAGGGATGGCCTTTGGTCACAGAGAGGGCAGCTGCCTGTATGTGCACGAGACTCTTCCCAAGGCTGCACTCCGAGCCGTGTGTTGCGCTGGTCCCTGGGACACACTGAGTCATTTCTCCAGCAGCTTCATTTGCTGCCCTGCTCTTGGGGTCCTTCCCCAGAGACACCTGGTGACAGACAGAATTAGATGGTGCTTTGGCTTGGAGCTTCTCCTTGGGCCTCTCAGGGATGTGTTTTGCCACCTGTGTCCCCAGACACAGTCTGAGGCTCTTATCGAGCACTCGTGCACCTGAGTGTTCTCCTGGTGTGGGCCAGGGCCGCGGCAAGACAGGGAGGGCAGGAGTGTGCCATGTCTGGCTGGCCGGTCATCCTCCAGAGGTTGGCCAGGCCACCAAGATGAGGCCCAAGCCCACGGGCATCTGGGGCAGCCCTCAGGGCCTGCGGTGACCAGTGTGCACCACCCCTCCAGATGCCCATGGTGCAGTGGGTTGAGAGCCGTGGGCCAGCTGCCTGTCCTCTAAGCGCAGGCCTCACACCACAGCAGCCTCGGGGGCCCGCAGGAGGCTGGGATCCTCTCCAGCTCAGAGGAAGGGCCGACTGGATACCGAGGGGCCAAGCCAAAGAGAGGACTTCCGGGCTGTGTCAGGACGTGGAGTCAGCCGGCACTTTCACTGTGCCCTGTGCAAAAGGCCAGGCCAGATCCCGATGAGGAAGACCCAGGTTGCCGAAGCAGGGACCCTTTCCTGCAGGCAGCGCCTTTCACTGGGGGCAGGGGACCCTCTTACAGGCCAGGGACCCGCTCCTGAGTGCAGCAGTAGCTCAGGGCATGGACTGGGGGCCTGAGAACTCTCATGGGGGGTGGTTGTGAGAAGGTGGCTGGAGATTTAAGGGTGAGGGTCTGTGGCTGGACCTGTTGAGGTCAGGGTGGCAGGACCAGGCTTGGGATTGTGACACTGTTTTGATTTAGGGTCTTTAAGATAGAGAACTTGCTGGGTGCGATGGTACACGCCCGTAATCCCAGAAACTCAGGAGACTGAGGCAGGAGGATCGTGAGTTCAAAGCCAGCCTCCGCAAAAGTGAGACCCTAAGCCACGGGATGTGGCTCAGTGGTAAAATGCCCCTGGGCTCAAGAAAAGAAAAAGAAAAAAGAGAACTCCCTTCCACTGATCAGGAGAAACACAGATAAAAATATTTTATTTCTTCTCGGTCCTGGGGCTAGAGCATCTGCTTAGAAGAGTCACACATGGAGGTCAGGGAGCACTGAGGGGGAGAGAGGGGGCCCGAGAGCCAGTGACCTTAGGGGTCCAGGTCTAATTCCAGCCGGCTTCCTGTGTGGAGCTGGAGTTGGTGGCTTCCAGCAGGCAGGCCTGGGCTCCACGGAGTCACACTATCACCAAGAGGTGGTCGTGGGAGCAGTCGTGCATAGTCCAGACCAGTAGAGAGGCCACCAGGGCCAGTCAAGCATGTTGTATGCCACTCTCCCATGGGGGGGTGGTCACCAGGGCGGACATCTGGACCGACCACATTGAGGAAGTGGGAGGAGGCTGGGAATGGAGACTGTGCGGGATGACTGAGTGCGACTTGTGGTGTGGGAAAGTCCAGCCTTTGTTTAAAGAGGATGTCATCAGAGTGCGCGCGGCTTCACACCGAGGTGCAGATGGGGATGCGGGGAGGGGGGGGTCGCTGGGAAGGAGCTTCAGATGGAGCAAAGGGAACAGGAGAACCTGTATGGCCTGAGGCAGTAAAAAGCTCCAAGATCTGGTTCTCCAGGGTGGCCAAAATGTCACCACCCAGTTGCTGCTGGCCTTGACATTTTGATGCAGTATTATGCAGTTTATGCAGGACATTGACATTCAATGGAATCACGGCTCTCTTCACCTTCCCCCACACCCCGTGGGTATGAGTAAGCGGGATCCGACTGTGCCCTGGTGTGCAGGGAGGGTTGCTGGTGAGAAACCTGGACCCTCAGGCCCTTTTAGGAACATGGATGTGGGCTGACGTGGAGTGGTGGCCGGCTTTCCAGTCCCCCTGGGAAGGGGTTCTCCTCCTGGGGTGGTGGGTTCCCAGGCCTTCTTCTCCCTCTCTGCTGCATGTGGAGAACAGCAGTCTTGGCCTGCGTGGCCACAGCCAGTGGGCTCAATTCACCGTCTGCCATCTTCAGTTTGCCTGTCTGTGAAATGGGAGCCATGCCACGTGGCCCATGGGCTGTGAAACAGTGGGTGACATGCTCCTTGCCCGCCCCAAGTTTAAAACAAAACGGAAGCACTGGTTCCCATCCCCACTGACTCGCCTTTCCTGCCCCCAGAATGTCCAGCTTCGTGGAGCCGCCTGACATTGTGAAGAAACTGTCTTGGGTAGAAAACTATTGGCCTGATGACGCTCTGCTGGCCAAGCCCAAAGTGACCAAGTACTGCCTGATCTGTGTGAAGGACAGCTACACAGACTTCCACATCGACTCTGGGGGAGCCTCTGCCTGGTACCACGTGCTCAAGGTGAGCCCCGCCCCACCCCACTCAGGGCACACCTGGTCCATGCAGTTCCCCCAGAAGTTACCTCCCAAGAGGGACCCTGGACTATCAGGCCTGGGACAGGAGGCTGTGGAGACATATCTGGGTAGAGGGGCAGGGGTGCACTGAGACCTGTGACATGCTTGTGTCTCCTCTTCCTATGGGACCGAGGCTCACTGACAGTTGGGTGAGACCCCCGGGGGTCCCGTGTGCAGAGAAGGTAGAGGAGTTGGGGAGCCGTCCCGGAAGGGAATTAGCCACAGCCCGGACTCCCGTGGCAGCCAGCCCAGCAGGAGCCTCCCACTGGGGGAAGCCAGGAGAAAAGCCAGATGCCAGTGACAGCCGAGTCCCTAAGCTTAGTTTCTCCAGACCCCCCGGGGCTTGGGTTGGGGGTGATGGCCTTGAGCCAGTTGCCACAGCATCCTCTGGCCCATCTTTGACCCAGTACACAACGTCTCGGGTCTGACTGCTCTGTGCAGAGCCCTGCCTGGTGGCTGTCCTGCAGGTAGGAATGACGTGCCTGTCAGGGTGCTTTCCAAGTCAGGACTCGTCACAGGTCCTCCAGCAGCACCAGGACATCTTTGCTGCCCGGTCCCCCAGTGTCCCCAGCACTGGGCAGACACTGCTCCCCCGTGTTGTGTCGTCTCCAGCACCAGGGGCTGTGTCCCTGTGTCTCCCCAGGGGCTCTGCCACCCTGGGTTTCAGTGTCCCCAACACCAGGGAGGCTCTGCCCGCCCCACAGCATCCTCAGCCCTGGGTGGGAGCTGCCCCCGTGCCCCTGGTATTGTGGGTCTGCCAACGGGCTCTCTTGACAGGGGGAGAAGATCTTCTATCTCATCAGGCCGGCCTCGGCCAACATCTCCCTGTACGAGCGCTGGCGGTCGGCCTCCAACCACAGCGAGATGTTCTTTGCCGACCAGGTGGACAAGTGCTACCGGTGCACCGTCAAGCAGGGCCAGACTCTCTTCATCCCCTCAGGTGAGCTCGCTGGCTCCGGGAATGCGGGGCTTGGGCTTGCGAGCCCTTCTCCTGGTCCCTGCTCTGTCCCCTGTGCTGTGTCCCAGCCACTGGCTGCCTGTTCCACCCAGTCCTTAGAGAGGAACAGCAGCAGGCTCTGCGGTAGCTGGAGGCCTGGGTGCCAATCCCGTTTGGTCAACACTGGGACTGCCTCTGGGCTGTGGGGCTCGACTCCCTGTGGCTGAGCCACCAGCCTGGGAGACCTGGCTCAGAGACCCCAAGATGGCAGAAGCAGCCACATATCAAAGACACCGAGACCAGTGCTGAGGAAGGAGGGCAGGTAGCTGCCGACTTGGATGTCTGTTAAGGGATGTGTTGACCGAGCGCAGGAGAAAGCAGGTCCCGAGCAGCTGAGTGTCCCCCAGATTCTTCTGTGAGGGTAAATTTCAGACCTTTTAGCTCCATGGTCTCACCCATAAGTAGTCTGCTATCTGAAAGCCTTCATTCCCTTTAAGGTAACACAGTTATAATCCTGGTATCCTGTCTTTAAAAGTGAACAATTAATCACAAGGTCACGGTATCATCAAGTAGCCAGAGTGCTCAGATTTTCTAATGGTGATATTTCTTTTTCCATTTAAATTCAGGATCCAGATGTCCTCTGAGTTTGACTGGTTTCCAAGCCTCTAAATCTTTGTACTCTCCAGGGCCCCTCTTTCCCTCCCCATCTTCCTCACAGCCACAGTTATTTTAGGAAGAGCTGCGGATTTCCCGGGGTTTGGCCCTGGCTCCATCCCCAAGGATAACCTGGGGACCAGTGCCAGCTCTCAGCAGGTTTCTCCTGCCCCTGCATATGGAGGCCTGGGACCTAGCTCATGATCCGTGTGGTATAAGGCTCGATCCAGCCGCCCGGGCTAGCTTAGTCACGTTCTGTCCCCAGTCCCCTCAGAGGGGGTAAGCAGCCAGGATGGGCTGATAAGACCTGGGCCGGGGAGGCCAGCACCGGTCTGCAGCCTGGACAGGCAGCTGCTGAGTGCACGGAGCAAGGTGGAGCCCGTCTGTCTCTCGCAGGCTGGATTTACGCCACGCTCACCCCTGTGGACTGCCTGGCCTTCGCGGGACACTTTCTCCACAGCCTGAGTGTGGAGATGCAGATGAGGTAGTGCCAGCAGTGCCATCTGCCCGCGGCGGGGTTCCCCCGGCTGGGTTGGTGTGACGGACATCGTGGCCTGAGCCGGCTGGGCCCAACCTGTGGTTGGTTCTGGGCACCACTGTTGGCCTTGCTGGGCTGGCGGGAGGGCACGCGAGCTCCATGGTCTCACAGTCCCTGAGGGGCCGGGGCTGGGCAGGCTAGTGATGGTTTGAGGTCATTAAAAGCTGTTGCCACCTCTCCTGGGCTTTGGCTGAGGTCCCGGGAGCTGCAGCCCACTGCATCCTCCTGATGTGGTCGGTCCTCCCCGTGTGTTCCTCTGGGTCCTCGTGGCTGTGGCGTGGCTTGGGTAGCGTGGCCGTGGCCTGTATTCGCCCTCTAGCGTGGCGACTTGTTATTCCTTGCACTAAATGTTTTTTTGCTGTGGCTTCCAGGGCATATGAGGTGGAAAGGAGGTTGAAACTGGGCAGCCTGACTCAGTTTCCCAACTTTGAAACTGCCTGCTGGTACATGGGGAAGCACCTGCTGGAGGCTTTCAAAGGTACCGGCTGTCCCAGGGCAGGCACTGAGCCGTGCCTTTGGCTGTGGGGTGGACAGACCTGGTCTGGGTACTGCTTTTGTGTAGCTTGATCATAGCCCCTTGGGAATAAGAAGGCGCTTGGGGCTGCTTGGTGCAGGACCGTGGGGACAACCCATGGCCTATCTCCTGGCACTCCCACAGTCCTTTGCTGGGGCAGGGCTGGGATACTGGGTGGAGAGGGCAAGCCAGCTGGCCTGTTTCAGGAGCCTGGTGGGCGAGCCGCGGGTAAGGTAGCAGGAGGCTGGTGGAGGGCCGACCCTTCCCCTTGCAGGGCAGGCCACCAGGTGGGTGGGCGCCCCAGGTTCCAAGAGGAACCGTTGGCAGTTGGGCAGGTGGCTGTGGGAGGAGGCCTCTGGGAGGCAGGGCCCTGGGCGCCCTCCAGCCTGCTGCTGGGCTGGGTGCCCACCCAAGCTAATGAGCTGTCTCCTCTCCAGGTTCTCACAAGTCTGGGAAACAGCTGCCCCCTCATTTAGTCCAAGGAGCTAAAATTCTCAATGGTGCTTTCAGGTCATGGACAAAGAAGCAGGTAGGTAGCAGGTCACTTGTGTTCTTGGACAGGGGAGTGGGTGACAGGCAGGGGCAACACCCAAGGATGTCCTACTCAGTGGGTGACAGGTGGGTGGCCCAATCTGGCCCAGGGAGTACTTTTACATCACTCACAGACAGCTGTCTCCTGCCCACTGATGGAACCATCTGGGACTCCTGAAGGGGTAAGACATAGGTAGATTGAGAGTGCTCCCCCCCCCCATCTGGGGCTATGGTGGGGACAGCACCATGAACCTGGAGAGGACAGGAGGACCTGGGAGCAGCTGGCCCAATGACCAGGCATCTGGATCTGGACAGGGAGTGCTAGGGACACGGTTGGGTCCTCCTACTTAGGAGCCACACTACCTGGTGCAGGCACCCAGCCAACTTGCAGTGGCCTCGGCTCTGCACCGGCTGTGCCTTCCCCATGCCCCCTGGTGCTGGCCCCCTGGAGCAGTGGATGCTGTTTCTCAAACAGGGCCCAGAGGACCCCGCTTCCCGTTTGCATTCTCTTTGCCTGGGTTGTGGCTACAGAGAGAGGGTGCGGGTCTGGCTCAGCCTTGGGCACCCTTGGAACCTTGTCTCCTCCTGGGGCTGTCCTTGTGCAGAGCTACCTGGCCATCTGCAGCCTGAGGGAGGAGGGCTGCCTCCCAGGGCTGGGGTTGCCAGCAAGTCCACAGGGACTTTCACAAGGTGGAGTCCACTCAGGGAGCTCAGTGCAGCTCACTTGCTCATGGGTGAGGCAAGTGGGGAGAGCGCAGCTGGTGTCCTCCTGTGGCCACCATCTCTTTCGGGCCTTATGACTGGGGTAGTCCGGGGGCCCCTGCACCTCACCCCAGCTGCTTGGCCAGGTAGAAGGCTTAGGTCCACAAATGCCCCACAGGCTGCTCGCGGGAGCCTCAGGTGGGGTCCTAGCGCTGTGCATCGCCTCTGGAGTGGGGTGCGCAGGCAGGTTCCAGGACCCAGTGCTCCATGGCCGCCTCTTACCCCAGGACAGTTGGGTGGCCCGGGTCCTGTCTGGGTGGGAAGGAGGGGAATAGATTGGAGGGACGGGGCAGGGGGTGCGGAGCCACAGATGGCAGAGCTGGTGCTGACCCGGGTCCCGCAGGCCCTGGCAGAGCATGAGGATGAGCTCCCCGAGCACATCAGGCCCTCCCAGCTCATCAAGGACCTGGCCAGAGAGATCCGGCTCAGTGAGGTGAGGACACCCCTGGGATGAGGGTGGGCTGACCCGTCCTCCGGGCCTGTGAGCCAGCTTGACCAGAGCTGCCCCTCCAGGTGGCTCACCTGCCTGAGGGTCCACTCCCAGGCCTGGAGCTGGGCTGGGCTCTGGTGGTGGCGCACAGGGAGTGAGAGGTGGATGGGGCCTCGCAGCTCCCACGTGGCGGGGCGTCCAGCAGGGGAACCCCCTGTGTCCAGCCTGTCGATGCCCGCCCCTGTGAGCCTGGCAGCCTCCCTGCTCGGGGAGGACTGAGGAGCCCGGGTGGGTGAGGATCTGGTGCTGAGGGCGTCACAGGATGTGGGGGGGCTGAGTGTCTTGATGGCCCAGGACAGTGGAGCTCATCACAGGGTGGCGTGGGGCGGGCGTGTGTCACGTGTTGGCATGGAGTGTTGTGAGCAGATCGTAGGGTGGTGTGGGGTGGGTGGGACTCTCTCTGCCTCTCCTGAGTCCTGTGGGGACCCTCCTGGCCATGGTCGAGGGACCTGCGTGACCCTGCCCTTTTCCCATCCCAGAATGCCTCCAAGACCGTCCGACCAGAAGTGAATGTTGTCGCCTCCTCGGACGAGGTCTGTGACGGGGACAGGGAGAAGGAGGAGCCCCCATCTCCCGTCGAGGCCACCCCACCTCGGTCCCTCTTGGAGAAAGTGTCCAAAAAAAAGACTCCCAAGACTGTGAAGATGCCCAAGCCATCCAAAATCCCCAAGCCCCCAAAGCCCCCCAAGCCCCCGAAGCCCCCCAAAACGCTGAAGCTCAAGGATGGAAGCAAGAAGAAAGGGAAGAAGTGCCGGGAGTCATCCTCGCCCACCATCCCCAACCTGGACCTGCTCGAGGCCCACACCAAGGAGGCGCTGACCAAGATGGAGCCGCCCAAGAAGGGCAAGGTGGGCCTGCTGGGTGCCGGGCCGGCGGGACGGCTGGGGCCGCCGTGTCCTTGCCCCCCAGGGGCTTGTGCCTGTGCGGGGAGCGGGCAGCCATGAGGTGGTGTCCCAGAGCATGCCAGGGTCATGTTGTGGCAGTCTTCCTGCTGACACTCGGACTGTGTGTCAGGCCCAGACGGTGCCCGGCCAGCAGTGGCACAGAGGGAGGTGGCACCATTGGTGTCGGGCAGGGGCTGCGCTCAGGAGGGCCAAGCAGCACAGGGAGAGGGGTGGGCTTCCGGGAGGGTGGCCCAGCTGGGAATCGAGGAGCTGTTCCTGGGGCTGAGACCTGAGGGTGGAGGAAGTGTCCATGAGAAGCAGCGTGGACAGCACTGGAGCCCGGAGAGGGACAGGCCCAGCTGGGGCACCCACTCTGACTCCAGGGTCTTAGGTCTGGGCTTCAGGAACCTCCACCCTGAGACCAGGCACCACTGAGGGTGAATGACCTCCAGGGGGAGGCTGTCACCGGCTTCTTGGGGGCCCTCCTCCAGGGTCACAGTGGGACACACTGGTAGTTTATTTCTCAGGATAAACGTGGAAGAACGGATGGATAGAGGGATGGATGGATGGATGAAGGCGGGTTGAGTGGACCATGGAGGGATGAACAGATGAATGATGGACAGATAGGTGGAGGAGGGGCTGGCTGAGCCACATGAGGGCAGCAGGAGGCGGGGCCTTGTGGAGCCGGGAGGCCAGGGCTTGAGGACCAGGAGGCCAGGGCTTGGGGGCCAGGAGGCCAGGGCTTGGGGGCCAGGCTCCAATGGTGTAAACCAAGGGAGCCCTACTCATCCTCCTCGTCTGCCTCTGAGTCATAAATGCCCTGCTTTCTAGGCTCCAAAGAGTGTCCTGAGTGTTCCCAACAAGGACATGGTCCACACACAGAACGACGTGGAGCGGCTAGAGATCCGCGAGCAGACCAAGAGCAAGTCGGAGGCCAAGTGGAAGTACAAGGTGCGGTTGTGTGTGTGTGTGTGAGTGTGAGCCGAGGTCGGTCCATGACTCCCTGCATGCGTGAGGGTGGTGAGGTACCGGACAGGCGGTGCCCTGAGGCACCTCTGCAGGTCTGGAGGGCGCACGCCCCCCCTGAGAATCACCTGCTGTGGGGGCAGCATGGATGCAGAGCCCACGAGCCATGCTGGGTGGGTGGCGTTTCACTGTCTTCGCCATCAGTGCCCTGGTGTGTGTCGCTGCTCCCTGGGAGCCAGGAGGGCCCTGCAGGCCTGGGGCTGGCCAGCCATCCCAACTGTGAGTGACTTTCCAGGCCTGTGCCTCTGCCTCCGCCCCGGGGCTCAGCAACGGCCCCGCTCTTGCTTTCAGAACAGCAAACCCGACTCCCTACTGAAGATGGAGGAGGAGCAGAAGCTGGAGAAGTCGCCCCTGGCTGGGAACAAGGACAAGTTTTCCTTTTCTTTCTCCAACAAGAAACTCCTGGGGTATGTGAGGGGGCTCAGGTCAGGGGGTGACCCCACAGGCCGCACCACACACACCGCACATGCCACACAGGGACCGCGTCACGCACATGCAGATGCTGTGCAGGCATCCTGTGCCTCACACACCCTACACAGGCACCCGCGGCACACTCCTGCACACGGCAGCACGTCCGTCACACCTGGGGAAACCCAGTGGACACTCCCTGCCCAGCACGTGCACACAGCTCCCCGCATGGACAGACCCCACTCTCCACTACACACGTACACCATACATGCATTTCACACCACACACACACACACACTCACAGCCTCTGGCCGATGTACCCTCAGCTGGGCTCTTCTGCCTCCAAGCTGCTGACCTCGCTCACTGCAGCTCTGCACATGGCACGCCTTGGTCAGGGCCAGGGCCAGGCCTTGGTCAGGGCCAGGCCTCAGGAAAGCTGAGCCTCTGCTTCCAGCAAGCTCGGCCCGTGGGGCAGCTGGGAGGAGGGAGCCTGCAGTGGGCAGGGAAGGAGCCCCAGTTGACTGCCTGGCTGTCATGAAAGCACTGAGGTGGTGAGCAGGGGAGCCCAGTGGCCAGTGGGATGGGGCAGTGTGAACCCAGCAGTCTCCTGAGTGCACCTGCAATCGTGGCTGTGAGGGGCACCACGGGGAAGGGTTTGTGGGCCCCTAGGTGTGGAGGCCTGTCCTCCGTGGGAGCCAGGACGGCTTCCTAGAGAAGGCGGAGGGCACCAGCCTCGGAGCTCAGATGGGAGCCAGGGGTGCTGTGGTGTGAACCAGGCTGTGGACTTCCAGGCTCTGGCTGCAGGGTCTGCCTGTCCTGGGCACAGACATGTCCCCAAGGTGTCTCCATTGCCTGCTGAATCAGACAGGTCCTGGTGGGAGTGGTGGTCACTTTTTTTCAGTGTCCACTGAGTGACATGGTTGGATCTCAGGTTCCTCACCCAGGAGATGGGAGGAGGCCCCCCGGGGTGGTGAAGAAACAGGCAGGTGCCAGGGCTGAGCCTGGTGAGATGCAGCGTCCTTTCCTGGGTGAGCCCACAGTTGCTCAGCAGGTGGTAGCTTGCATGGTCTGGTCTTGGTGCCCTGACCCGATGGCCCCGGGCTTGCCCCTGATGTGCACTGCCTGCAGGTCTCGGGAGGCTTTTCAGTGGGATTGGTTCCTTGATTGCACCTAGAGTTTAGAGATGGGATGAGAAAGGTGGGCGTGACTCTGGCTAGGCGTGCCCCTGTGCACATGCGCGTGTTGGATGTGCAGCTCTAAGGCCAGGGTCTGGATGCTGCCCTTCTCCAAGAGCACTGGAAGCAGCGGCTGCCCCACGCACTGTCCGCGCACCAGCCTCCCCTTCACTTAGAACTCAGCTGCGCCTGTTTGAAGTTCCAGGCATTTCTGCTTCTCCCTGCTGTCCCCGCCATTGATCGAGTCCTAAGGCCCCGGGGCCCAGGCTGGAGCTGCGAGGGCTGAGCACGTGGGTGCGTCTTGCCTGGAGCAGCCTTCCTGGCCCCAGCAGAGATGAGTTCCGTATTTCTTAGGCCAGGGAGCGTACCCCGTGGCCCTGAAGGCATCTTTCCAAAACAGCTTGCAGAAAAAGACGGGAGGCTTGGCTAGTTCCCCATCTAAGGCCGGATTCAGTGTGTGTCAGGATGGTCTAGCAGGCTGGCAGAGGGCCCGTGCGTGTTTGGGGGCCCTGTTCTCAGAAGGACTTTCTCTGTACCCCACGAGCTGCGTATCAGGACCACACGCCAGGCTACAGGGCATTGAGGAGGTGGCCGTGGGCTTGGGGAGTGTCTCCTCTCTATGGACAGGTGACCTCCTACAATGCAGTCTTGTCTTCTGCCACCAACTGCTCCCAAGTGATGCTGGGACCAGGGTTCCAGGGGAGACCCTCATAGCCTGCTGACCTGCGTCCTTCTGCCCCCTAGCTCCAAGGCCCTCAGGCCCCCGACGAGCCCTGGTGTATTTGGGGCCCTGCAGAACTTCAAGGAGGACAAGGCCAAGCCCGTGCGGGATGAGTACGAGTACGTGTCAGATGACGGGGAGCTTAAGATCGACGAGTTTCCCATCAGGAGGAAGAAGAACGCCCCGAAAAGGGACTTGTCCTGTGAGTGCAGCGTGGGCGTGGGCGGGGGCTCGGGCAGCCCATCCTGGCCGTGCGAGAGGTCAGTACCTGGCCAGCTCCGTGCAGGAGGACTCACATCTGCTCTGCTTTCAGTCTTGTTGGACAAGAAGGAGGTTCTTCCCACGCCTGTCACGAAGCCAAAGCTGGAGTCGGCAGTGTACAAGGTGAGCCCCCTTCCGGGGCCAGCTCGGGGGCCCCCAAGGCTCAGTGGGGTGGTCCTTGTGTCTCTGCTTGAGGCAACCAGGGGCCTCCGCCTCGCCCTGCCCTGTCCTCAGTGCTCTTACAGAGAGGCTGTGGGTTGGGCTCAGATGTGGGATTGGCACAGGAGGCACAAGTGCCTGCCTGAGCCCTTGGCCACCTGAAGAGCCACCCCCCTGGCCCCAGTCAGAGCCACCACTGGGGAGATAGGTGCAGTAAGACGCCCCGGGGTGGAAGTCTGTGGGAGGCGACTGTGGTCAGGAGGGGGTTTGTACTCAGAAGACCTCCAAGACCACCATGCAGAGGCCCTCTCTGAGGATCTGGGGTCTCTGCCCCAGGAGCCACTTGCCAGGGGGCTGATCTGGAGCTGAGGCTGCTGCCCAGGGCCTGGAGTTCTGGGGGACTGCAGGTACTCCCCCATGCCCTGCTCCTCCTGCCGTGGCAGCCTCACACTGGGCTTTCTCATGTGAGACCTTTGCTGTAGAAATGGTGTAGGTGGTCCTGGGGTCCTGGAGACAGCCCGGCACCCTTGCCAGCCCCGCGTGTCTGGCTGGCTCCTCCCTCAGTTCGGGGGCCTTGGGCAGACCCTGGCAATGTTCATTAGAAAGAGAGGGCTCTATAAGAACTTTCTTATGTTTCTCCCTGAAGGGAAAAAGTGATCCCCCACCCTCCTTCCACGCCCCTGCACTGACCAGCACCTTTGTCCCCATGTAGCACAGTGACGACTCCTCGGATGAGGGCTCTCTGCACATTGACACGGACACCAAGCCTGGACGCAACGCCAAAGTCAAGAAGGAGAGTGGCTCGGCGGCTGGCATCCTGGACCTGCTGCAGGCTAGTGAGGAGGTCGGGGCGCTCGAGTACAACCCCAACAGGTGGGCCCCGGCCACGTCCTGCAGCATCCGGGCAGCGGCCGACCTCGGGCGCACGGCCAGACCCTAGGCTCGGGCAGCGAGGCGTGCCACAGGGTAGAGACTCTAGGAACTGGGCTGTACCTAGTCTCAGGACAGCGCAGAGACCCACACAGTTGGGGAAACGGAGGCGCAGCGAGCTCAACCCTCTTGCCTGACCACAGCTCCAAGGTAGCAGACAGGCCTAGGGTCACGGTCTGCTTGATTTGAGAACCAGAGCTTTGGGGGTTCCTGAAGTATTGTCTGGTGCTGGGCTCTGCTGTCCTGGAGTGAGCTCTGGTCCCTTGTCACACCTTGGCCTGAAGAAGGCAGGGCCCTCGCCCAGATCTGCGTTTTAGTCTCTGGTTTCTGGAGGTGACCACTTAGATGGAGCTACTGACAGCTCAGCATGGCCCTCGGGGCTGCTCTGGGGCAGGTGGATGCAGAAGGCCCGGCCTGCTCTTAGATGGCGGAGGGGCTCTGGAAAGGCGAATTAAGAGCTTGATTGAGAAGATTTTGCTGAATCAGTCGGCTGGGTTTTGTTTCATAAATGGCTGTTTGCGTGCAGTATCACATTCGCCCCCTCCAGCTGCAGGCCCTGTCTTTCAGCGGGAGTGAAGCATGACTAGAGGGGTCCACAGCACCTTGGGGGACAGATTTCCTGCTTGGCATGAGGTCATTTCTGTTCTGTCCTTACTGCAGAGATGATTGTAGCCAGGAGGCGAAGGCTGGCCGCCTGGCCCTCCCCAGTGGAGGCTGCAGCCCTGCGAGGGGCTCCCCGCAGCCTGGCAGGGGCTGCTTGCCTTCCAGGAGGAGGTACGTGCTGGCTGAGCCTCCGTGACTGACCCTGGGGACACCCTGGAGCCCCCATGGCCTCCACAGAGAGGACTAAAGGCCAGGGGCTGGGGTGAGACTGAAGTCACCCAGGATGAGGTCAGATGGAGCCTTGGCCTGGGTCACCAGGTACCTTGCTGTGGATGCTGTACAGAGGGGACTCTCAAGGGCAGAGTGGGGACAGAGATGGGGAGGTTCTGTGCCCAGGACGGGAGGCCCATCTGCTAAGGAGGCACCTAGAGCTGCCCCGGCCCCTGTGCCTCTTGGGGATGGGCCTTGAAGACACCTCATGTGACCTCCTGCACGTGCATGCACAAGCACACGTGCCCGCGGGGGCCTCCAGGGCCAGGTGGCCCCCACAGCCTGCTGCAGGCAGTTCCTCTCCTGCAGTCCCCCATTTGGAGTGTAGGTCAGTTTTTGATGGTCCATTTGCTCTGCTGTAAGTACTAGCTGTTTGGAAAAAAAAAAAAACAGCTAAAGAGAACTGGAGGAAAATATGTTAATTTCTGTGGATGGTTTGCTTAGTGTTTACTGCTGTGGAAGAAAGGAGAGGATTCGGGTATGATAATTGGAGGATTAAGGTATTATTTTCCATGTTGACTGGTTAAACTTTGCTCATTAATTCACCAGTGACTGTGGACGGACAGGCTGGGCGTGAGGTCCCCACCCTCTGGGGTCGCCCAGATGGCCTGGGTGGACAGATCACTTCTGCACGGGCTCCAGTGGGGGCCCCTCCACCTGTGTTGGGGAACCTCATGGTGGGTGTCTCGGGGACAGGATAGGGCCTAGTGCAGAGGGTTCAAGAGCAAATAGCTCCTACTGGTGGCCTGTCCCTGCTCAGAGAGGTCGGTGAGGATGGTACAGTGGTGACAGAGCACGGGCAGCTGTTGGCCTTGGCACCGCAGCCAGGCAGCGTGACAGCGCAGCCCTGGGGGGCAGCGGAGGGGCAGCTCCGGGAGCACCTCCCAGGGAGCTCAGCACCGTTGTCTTTACTTGATGTTTCATGGCCGTGGTGGGGGCCTGCGAGGCAGCTCTCGTGGAGGGCTGTTGAGACTGGTGGCTCGGGGAAAGGACCCTCAGAGTGCTGTGGGCCTGGGCCTCCCGCACGTCCCTTGAAGGCGGGTCTCTCGCAGGTTTGCCTGGCGGCTGCAGGGCCATTTATGCATGCCGTGGCCAGATGGCTCCGCCACCCTCTGTCAGACCCCGTTCTTGGGGACTCACTTGCTTCTGAGCAGCGACGTCTCCAGGTCCCTGGTGCTTCAGCCTGTGTCTGGGCAACACGCCCTCCACTGCCCCGGCCTCTCTCATCTCACGTGTGCTCTGCCTCCCGTGAGGGGCTTGAGGTCCACGAGCCTCTCTCCCCCACGCAGAAGGCCGTGCAGTTCTCCACAGGGCTGGTGTGCGCCCACCTCTGCTTGTGGTCAGTGTCCTGTCCTGGGCCTGACACCCCCTTCCGCGCCCTGCTCACCCCCCCTCTCAGCAGCTTGTCCTGCCTTCACATCTCAGGGGCTGGGGGAAAGGGGAGGGCTGAGGCTGGAGAGAGGATGCTGTCGCAGAACAAGCCTCCTTAGCAGTGGGCTCGGGCAGGGAGGGGAGCAGGGTACTGTGTGCCTCTGGTCGGGGCGGGGCTGATCCCCACTGGTGGCAGGACTACTCTGCAGGCTAGAGTGGGCCATCCCACCCTGGGTTGGAGGAGTGCAGGGCAGTGGACAGGAGGCCCGCATAGAGCTATGGGGAAATGCAGGCTCTCCGTCCCGGCCGCCTGTGGTGTCTGGAGCCTGAGCCTGACTCACCATCTCCAGAAGGGGCCGGGCGTTGGCATTTTTAAGCTGCTCAGCCATTTCTGAGGCAGATAGGCGGGGGTCCTTGTTGGGGCAGGACATGGCCTGGGCGGGGCCAGGCCCCACAAGGACACTGGGGCTGGGCTCCATGGTGTGGATGGTGGGAGGCTCCCCAAGAATCCCAGAACTTGGCCTCAAGGGGCCTTGCCGTCCAGCAGCTTCCAGCCCCAGCTCTGTGGAGTGACCATGGTCATCCCGTCCCACCTTTCCCTGAGCCTGGCTTTGGAAGCTGCATCTGGAAGGAGGGACACCAGTGCAGCCAGGAGGAGGCACAGGCACAGGAATGGGGCAGGGGACGAGGAGCTGGCCAGAATGCCAGCTGGCTGCTGTGGGCGGCGAGGCCTGGAGCTAGAGGGCAGCAGAGGACTGGGGAGCAAGGGGCCCCCAGAAAGCCTGGGAGTCTGCGTGGAAGCTGCCAGAGACCGGGAGTGTGGGTTGGGCAGAGGTGCAGCTGTGCCTGTCCAGGTAGGCACAGGAACAGGAGCATGTCTGATGCAGGTGTGGGTGTGGATGCAGGTGTGGACATAGGTGTGGATGCAGGTGTGGGCGTAGGTGCAGGTGTGGGTGTGGATGCAGGTGTGGACATAGGTGTGGACATAGGTGTGGATGCAGGTGTAGGTGTAGGTACAGGTGTGGGTACAGGTGTGGATGCAGGTGTGGGCATAGGTGCAGGTGTGGGTGTGGATGCAGGTGTGGGCATAGGTGCAGGTGTGGGTGTGGATGCAGGTGTGGGCATAGGTGCAGGTGTGGGTGTGGATGCAGGTGTGGGCGTAGGTGTAGGTGTGGGCATAGGTGCAGGTGGGGGTGTGGATGCAGGTGTGGGCATAGGTGCAGGTGTGGGTGTGGATGCAGGTGTGGGCGTAGGTGTAGGTGTGGGCATAGGTGCAGGTGGGGGTGTGGATGCAGGTGTGGGCATAGGTGCAGGTGTGGGTGTGGATGCAGGTGTGGGCGTAGGTGTAGGTGTGGGCATAGGTGCAGGTGGGGGTGTGGATGCAGGTGTAGGCATAGGTGCAGATGTGGGGACAGGTGTGGATGCAGGTGAGGGCGTAAGTGCAGATGTGGGGACAGGTGTGGATGCAGGTATGGGCATAGGTGCAGATAGGGGACAGGTGTGGATGCAGGTGTGGATGCAGGTGCACATGCAAGCAGATATGTAGGTGTAGGTGTGGGGAGAGTCTATGCCTGAGAGGGAGTGCTGTTCTTTCCGGGTAGCGTGGTGAGTGGGAGGTGCCGGGAAGGAATGTCCTCAGTGAGGGCTAAAGTTGGGGGTCTGTGGTGGGGAGAGCAGCCCAGGGTGCCCTGAGGGGTGCACAGGGCTGGCAGGAGTGCAGGAGGGGGAGGGCTGGTCCTGCTGGCCAGCCCTGAGATGGCAAAGCCTGGAGCATGATCGTGCAGGACCTGGCCCTACCCTGTCCCCCTGTGTGTCTCCCTTCTGTGACCCATTTCTGTCCCAAGGCCTCTACCCTCCCCAGAGTGTGGCTGGGTGAGCAGAGGGGCTTCCTGACTTCTGTCCAACGGAAGTCATCAGCCACACCACCCTCTCCGCTCCATGTCCTCTGCTTGTCACCCAGGCCAGTGACTGTGTGGCCCCTGGGCTGTGGGCTGTTGGAAGTCCAAGAGTCCTGGGCTACAGGCTGCAGGTTGCGGGCTCGGTCGTGTCCTGGGCTGAGGACCACTGTGTACAGTGAGCTGTGGGCTGATGCTCTGGGCTGTGGACCCGGGGCTGTGGCTGAGTCCCTGTCTCTGTGTCCCCAGCCAGCCGCCGGCGTCCCCCAGCACACAGGAAGCCATTCAGGGAATGCTGTCCATGGCCAACCTGCAGGCCTCTGACTCCTGCCTGCAGACCACGTGGGGCGCCGGCCAGGCCAAGGGCAGCTCACTGGCAGCCCATGGTGGCCGGAAGAACGGAGGTGGCAGCAAGAGCTCGGGCAAGCGGCTGCTCAAGAGGGCCGCCAAGAACAGCGTGGACCTGGACGACTACGAGGAGGAGCAGGACCACCTGGACGCCTGCTTCAAGGACTCGGACTACGGTGTGTGGTGCGGCCAGGGATGGGGCCGGTGCCCGTGGCGGGCAGGAACCTCACATCCGGGGCTGTGCCCACCGGGAGCTCTTCCTGGAGCTGAGCCCTTTTTGATTTTGAGATGTCACTTACACGTCATAAAAGCCACCTGTAAAGGTTGGCAGTTCATTTGGTGTCCTCAGAGGTGTGTGCGCCCACAGCCACCTTCATCACGTCTCCGGAGAAATCCCTGACCCCTAACAGTCGCCCCTCCCGCTTCCCTGTCCCGGGAGTGCCGTGGGGCTCTGTGGCCCCTCTGCTCTGGACTCGACCGACACCTGGATCCTGCACGTCACCGTTGTGTCCTGAAGGTCCCCCCATGGCCGGGGCCTGTGCCAGGTTCCTTCCCTCTTTGAGGCTGACTCTTCCTCCAGATGTAGCCCACGTTTGTCTGTCCATCCGGGGACGCTTGTGTGGCTCCCGCACGTGCCTAGGAGGGTGGGCGGGGTTGTAGGTCACTGGGTGCTCCGCTCTCTAGGACCTGCCCCAGGGCTTCCCAGGCAGCTCTACCATTCTGTAGGGGCAGGACTTTGGGATCATTGTGTCCACTCTGCCTCTGTGTGAGACCCCCGGTGGCACTGTGGCCACGTCGGAGGTGTGGCAGGGAGTTAGAAATGGGCTGTAGCTCTGGCCCCCTGCTGTGACAGAGCCTCCATCTCCCACCAGACACGTGGTCAGGCTGCAGAGCGCTGTCCTCAGCCCCGTCCAGAGGGCCAGAGGGCAAGGAGCCTGTCTGCGTGCCTCGGAGAAGGTTCTGGGTGTGGGGTGCTGGGGCAGGCCCACTGTTCCCAGGGCCAGACAGGCCTTGCTGGGTCCAGAACTTTCTCCGACACGCGTACTACCGGCCAGAGGCTGGGGCCTGGCCAAGCTGGGCTGCTGTGAGCTGGAGAGCTCCCACACACCAGGCTGGCCCAGCCCCACATCTGGTGGACAGATCTGGGCCTGCGGCGGGGCCCGCCCTGTTGACAGGCAGACTGACAGCTCGGCGGACTCCTGTTCTCTGCACTCCTTCGGGGTGTGGAGTGCGGGCTCCTGCTGCTGCCTCCCAAGTCACAGGCCCTGGGGTTCCTCTGCAGGCCTTGGAGGCTGGGGGACCATAACCCACAGTGCCAGGGTCCCCGGCAAGTCACAGTCCGGGGGCAGCTCCTGCTGGCCACCATACTGCTGTGCACGGCCCCTCCTCTGAGACTCACTGCAGAGCCCACCCAGCTCCTGGCCTTGGATGGTGGACGGTTCACGAGGAAGCTGGAGACCCAGAATTCTGTCCCCAGAGCCGGGTGCCCTGCTGGGGGGCCGTCCCTCCCTGGTCTTCCCACCTCTGCCACCGCTAGCCTCGAGGTGGGGCCTCCCGAGGTCCCGGGCTCTGTGGACACCTGTGTAGACGGTGGTCCTGAGAGCAGGAGGCCAGGTGGGGCAGACGTGGTTGGTCAGGTGGATGCAGGCGCCTTCTCGTCTGGGCCCACATGTGGGGTGGTCACTGCGTGGGGCTGGGCCCCGGGGCACCAGTCAGGGAGGTCTGTTGCGCTGCAGCCCAGCTGTATCCAGCTGCTCAGGGGCCCATCCTCCTTTCGCCTCCCTCAGTTTACCCCTCGCTGGAGTCTGACGAAGACAACCCCGTCTTCAAGTCCCGGTCGAAGAAGAGGAAAGGCTCAGACGACGCTCCCTACAGCCCCACAGGTAGTGCCGAGGGGGGCCACGCGACACCGACGTGGACGGCTGTGTCCTCGTCTGCCGTCCCTCTGGCCACTGGGAATGTGGGCTTTGCTCTGTGCTAGTCCTGTCCCATGGTTGGGGGGCCTGTCCTGAGGGACTGGTCAGCTGCCTGCAAGAGCATGACTGGGGCTCCTCTTTGGGTCCCAGGGCCCAGGCCAGGTACTGGGAAGCCCCCGGGGTGGGCCCCTCTTTCCATGGGAGGGGCCTGCTTGCGGAGGGATGCCTGCTGAGGTGGTTGGTGGGCGCAGCCCTGCCCACCTCCCGGGTGGCCCCCGCTGGCCTGCCTGACTCGCAGGCTTTGCCCGGGAAACCTGATGTGGTGCCCACCGTGGACAGGCCAGTGCTGTGTCTCCTCCCCAGCCAGGCCTGGTGCTCGGGGTCCTCTGGACTCGGGGAGGGACCAGGGTGAGGGGTGGATGGACTGTGGCTGAAAGCTCAGGGGCTGACCCTTCTCTTCCACAGCAAGGGTCGGCCCATCGGTGCCCAGACAGGACCGGCCTGTGCGGGAGGGGACGAGAGTGGCCTCTATTGAGACCGGGCTGGCGGCGGCGGCGGCCAAGCTCTCCCAGCAGGTGAGGAGGGGTTGGGGGAGAGACTCCCTGAGCTGGGCCTAGCACCTCACCCCAGAAGTCCCAGTCCTCCATCCCCACACACAGACCACCTGGGCTGCAGGGTTCAGGCTTGGGGACGTTGACTCACAGGGTGGCCCATTCCGTCCAAGCCCAGATCCTTCGGGGAGACGGGGGAGCCAGCGTTGAAGGCCTGGGCCCCTCACCCTGGGCCCCTCGCCCTGGATGGGCGCCTCTTGCTGAGGCTGGGCTGTTCTGGTGCAGGGGATGCCCCCGAGGGACCTCCATGGCTCTCACCCTTGGCGCCCCTGGGAGGGGCCCTTCCCCTCCCCTGGGGTCCTGGCCCTTCCCCTCCCCTGGGGTCCTGCCTTTTCCAGCCGTCCACATGGAGACGGATGGTGGCCTGTCCACTCGGGCTCTGCTCTCCCAGCCCAGACAGGGTCCTGGAGCCCCAGGCCTGACTCCGTCCGGGTACCACCCACAGAAGTTAGTAGGATCAGAGTGAATGTCCCCTCAGAACTGAGAGGCCCGTGGCAGCTCAGAGTGCCCGGCCCCTGTGCCCACCCACCAGGGGAATGCACACCGTGTGGGGGGCCCGCAGCGGCCGCATGTCCCAGCTGGGCCAGGCTCAGGCCTGGAGCCCTTCCTGCTCGGCATGCTGTGGCGAGTGTGGTGGCCCCTCCCCGGGCCCAGCACTGATGTGCGGAGCCCGGCCCCCTGGGTTCTGATGGGGACGTGTGTCCGAAGCTGCCCTGCAGGTAACACACCTGCATGTTTTGTTCAAAGGAGGAGCAGAAAAGCAGGAAGAAAAAGAGCACTAAAAGGAAACTGACCCCCAGCACCGCCTCTCCCTCCGCCTCTGCCTCGGCCGGCACCACCTCGGCCTCCACCACGCCAGCCTCCACCACCCCAGCCTCCACTACCCCGGCCTCCACTACCCCGGCCTCCACCAGCACGGCCAGCAGCCAGGCCTCTCAGGAGGGCAGCTCACCTGAGCCCCCGCCTGAGTCACACAGCAGTAGCCTGGCTGACCACGAGTACACAGCGGCCGGCGCCTTCGCGGGGGCCCCGGCTGGCCGCGCCTCCCAGCCCATGGCCCCTGGAGTCTTTCTCACACAGAGGCGGCCCTCTGCGTCGTCCCCCAACAACAACACTGCTGCCAAAGGTAGCCCCGTCCTGCCTGCCCCTGCTGGGCCCCGGGGCAGCCCCAGACTTGCAGCCCCTGTCCCTCGATAGAGGACTGCACATGGCCAGGGCAGGTTCTGGCCTCAGGACGGCAGACACTGGGGTCTGAGCTAGTTCCCGTCTGGGCCTCCGCCTGCCCCCGTGGCCAGGCACACCAGAGTTTGCAGCCGGCCTGCCTAGTGTCGATGTGGGGAAGAGCTGGCCTCCGTGGAGACCAGGGGAGAGGGCCGCTCATCGGATCGGGGCCAGGACAGCCTCTGGTCCTGTGGATGAGGCGCAAGTCTGAAGTTCTGGGGGCCTACGGAGCTGGGCTGTGGTCAGCCATTTGCCAAGGGTGGGGCTGGGACTGACCTGGTACGCACCGGGCTGCCTGCAGGGTCACCAGCCCCTCTGCGAGGGCTGGACACCATGTCAGCCAGGTCCCCTCTGACCCCCCTGTGTCTTCATCTCCTGCTCCTGCCGGGCCTCCCTAGCTGCCCCCTGGTCACGGACCCCACTGGCCATGGGGACCGGGGTGCGTATGGTGCCAGGCCCAGGGTGACCTCGAGTCCCCGAGCCTGAGTCCACGCACCCACCATGGCCCCTGTGGACGCCGCGGCCTCTGAGCTGGGTGCTGTCACTTGGCTGGACTCGAAGCTCAGAGCTGTGGCCACAGAGGCCCATTTTTGCAGAGAAAGGTGGGGGCTCAGGGGCTGCAAGCTGACCCAGTGTCGGGGGGCCCCGTGCCCCGGCTCGCTGCCCCCTTTGCCCTCTCACCCTTGTGTTCTGTGTCCCCTCCCCCGCCCTCTTAGGAAAACGTACTAAAAAGGGTATGGCCACGGCCAAGCAGCGGCTCGGAAAGATCCTGAAGATCCATCGGAACGGCAAGCTGCTCCTTTAGAGCTCGGAAGCCAGGATCCTTCTGCTCTGCTCAGGACCCCCGGAGCCCCGCTAGAACATCCGCCCCCCGGGAGGGTGGTCGAGCTGCCTCACCCAGGGAGGGCCTCGCTTCCTCCCAGCCACCACACCCCCAAACGAGCGTCTGTCCCTTGAGCAGGCGGAGCGAGCCAAGCATGGCCGTCCCTCGTTTCAAATACGGACATCCTTTCTCAAGTTGCTTAGAGTGACCAGTTCCTGAAAAGCGGCCCTGCCAGTTTGAGGATCATTCCAGTTTCAGGACAGCCTCCAGGCACCCAGAGCATGGGTGTGATGGTGGGGGCCTCCGCAGCTCTGCTGGGAGCACGAGTCCTTCGAGGAAGGTAGAGTGAGCCAATGCTCACCAGCCCCAGAGTCTGAGCTGGCCACAGGCTGGTAGCCTCCAGAGGCTTAAAAAAAGGCAAAGAACACAGAGAGAATGAGGAGGAGCAGGCGGGATGTTTACGTGCCCCCTGGGCTTCTCTTCCCGAGAGGTTTCTCAGACAAGTCCCGAGAGCGCTCCGGCCGGCCAGGAGAGGTCTGCCCCAGCTGGCAGGTGGCAGTCTAGAGAGTGGGTGTTGCGCCCGAAATGCCCAGGGGCGTTTCTCTGGGGCGACTAGGACCAGCAGCTGGGTTGGTGTGTCAGCGGGTGGGGGAGCCACCGTAGGATCCCCAGGGGAGGGCGAGGGCCCGGCCACGTCTCGGGGTCCCGGGGGGCCCAGGCTAAGCCTCGTGGAGGGGCCCCACCGACTCTGCCGGCTGCACCCGGGAGAAGCACTTCTCGGCCGAGGCCCCTGCCCCGAGATTGGCGGGCTGGAGGGCGGCCAGGCGGCTGGGGGCCGGGGGATGGCACTTCTCTGTTCTCCCGGGCTGGCTGGCGTGGGGTGTCGCGGGCACGGCCGTCCCCGGATGGCTGGCTGCCCCGCGTCGCAGAGGGTCTGGATTTGTTTCTCAGGCAATCCTGTATTTTAATTTTAGATGTATTTCCTGAAGCATATTTTTCATAGAATGTAGCGTGTAAATAGCTTTTTAAACGACTTCTTTTTTACAAGAGCAAAAGTATCTTTAGGAATTTCTTTCTATAGAGTCCTTCATTAACCTTTATACGAGTTTTTTGCCGACTCTGATGGACGGTTGGGTTCCAGTGCTTTGCTTTTTTTTTTTTTTTTTTTTTTTGATTCTTTTTCCTTCTTTCCTTTTGTTCTTCTCCTTCTTCTTTTTTTCTTTTAGGAACTAAGGTATTGCCTGAAAAACAAGTGCTGTCTGTGCAGCCTTACACTCTGTCTTCACAGAAGCAAACAGTACACACAAGACCGATTTCAGACACATTCTGAAGACGACTCTTCAGCTTTCATACCAGCTCTTTGTTTTCCTTCTTGTATGACGAGGGGGTCGGGGGGGGACAGTTATTTTACTAGCACCTTGTGAAGTGTTTTCTGTGTTTTGTGACGCTGTAATTTATTAATGTTTGTAGCTTTTTATATTTGTACATTTCTTATGAGCTTTGTTTATATACCCATTACCTGGATGTTTCGTCCACGGGGAGAAGCAGCTTGGCGGAGGCCTTATCCACCCCCACTGTCCTGTGAGGAGGGACGCCGTCCCCAGGGCCCCAGGCTTACTCAGAACTGGCGTTTTTAAAGTTTCCTTTTCCCTGTCCTTGTTGAACATTTATATAATCTAACCCGGGCATCAAGCTGTGTTCTCTCTCTCTCTCTCTCTCTCCTCTCTCTTTCCTTCTCTCCTTCTCTCCCTCTCTCTCTCTTTTTAATTTTATTATTATTTTGGCAACATGTACATTTCTAACAAAGTTTATCGTGGCTATTAAAGTGTTTTATTTCCCGATTCATATTACTCTTGTATCGAGTCCATGAGGTCTAAGGCCACTTAGACCAAAGTTTTAAAAAAGTAAAAATATTTCAGGTTTTGTACAGAACCACGTCTGTGTCATTTCTGCCTCGTTCGCCGCCCCCTTGTCCTCCAGTGGCGGCCCTGCCTGAGGCTGTCCGTGATCCCCGGGGAAAGCCTTGGACTGTTCCACCAGCCACAGTGCCCCAAGCTCGCTGGCAGGAAAGGACAGGAGAGGTCCTCGAGGACCCTGGGGTGGCGGCCTTTGAAATCCGGGGGCTTGGAGGACCTCGCGCGCCAACTAGGCTCTGGGGTGTGTGAGATGGTCAGCACAGGGGCAAGGACCCACCTCAGCAGGCCTCATTCACAAGAAACCAGTGGAAAGGCCCTGTCCGTGGCAGATTTGCTGAAATGGCAGGACAGGAGGGTGCCCATCGTGCGCACTAGGTGTCCGTCCTTGGCACTGGTGGGCAGGGCTGCTGGGGGGTAGGTGATGCCCGTTCTGTTTAGGGCGCGTTTCCTGGGTGGGGGCCGATGACCATGCTGAAGACGGCGGGTGAGACAGTCCCAAGGGTCCTGGGGACAGCTGAGGAGTAGCCTGGCCCCACTAGCAAGCCCCTGTGCAGGCCCCAGCCACACGGGCCCCGGGGGTCTCCGGTGACGGGAGGCACCAACCTCGGGTCAGCAGCTGGAGATGCGCGAAACTGGCCAAGGTCGCCCAAGGCCACCAGGTTGTAGGTCACTGAACAAAGATGAGCCCTATTTACTAATACCCTAAGCAAATATAGAGCAGATGTCCCCAAGGGAGACCGCAAGCAGACAGTCCTGCTGTGGCGGACCCCAGCCATACCCAGGAGGCCGCTGGCGGCTGTAACCCGCAGCCTGGCGTGAGTCCCTGCTTCGTTTTTAAGTCCCTGCTGGAAGCTCCGGGAAGGTGGCCCATCCTGAGCTGAGCCCCCAGGGGTGTCTTTGGGCCCTCTGGGCTGCAGGGTGGGGCAGGGGCTCGGCTGTCACCAGGTGGTGCCCTGGGCCGTGCTGAGCCGCCGAGCACCTGGGATCCTCATGGTCGCTAATGGCCTGGCCCCCAGTGAGATGGAGGTGGCCTCGCACCCCAGCCGGGGACTGCCCTGGGGCTCTCTCAGCAGTGCCCATGCCTCTTGGGGACAGGGCCCAGCCCTGGGCTGCTCTGTGCATCTCCTCCAGGTGAGGTTCCGAACGCCCCCAACCTGGGGCCCAGCCCCCTGTTCTTGCAGCTGAGCTTCCTGGGTGCTGGCCGACCACCATCCTAATTGCCGTCAGGACTGTCAGAGATCTGGCGATCCGGGGCCCCACTCAGCATCTCCCAGGGCCCCGGTGCCATCTTGCACGACCCTGGCCTGTTGTGAGGCCTGGGCCATGTGTTGGCCCTCGCTCTGTGCCAGGCGCCCTGTGTGTCGGTGGACCCTGGAGGAGGGTCTCTGAGCCTGTGCCTGCAGCAGGGGACACAGGCCCTGGCCAAGGCCTCCTGAGCCTGATGCTTCCCCCCCCCCACCTCCGGGTTGGTGACCACGGGCCCCTGACAGTAAGGCTGGGGGTTCAAGGCACAGGTGGACGGATACGTGGAAGCCCTGTAGCCAGACCCGTCCCTCCACAGGGGAGGATGGGGCCCCCGAGGAGACCTTCACTCAGTCTCCTCATGGGCTTCCATGAGCCACAGTGAGGAGCCCCAGTTCTGCCTCTGGGACCCTCTCCTCTGCCCTCAGTGGGCACAGCTCAGGATGGCAGTGGCCCCTCAAGGCCAGAGGATCCAAACCCGAGCTGTGTCTTCAAGCAGGGAGTGTTCACGGCACACTGAACAAGAGGACAGAGAACCCCATCCCCGCCTCTCCTCAGGCTGCCCAGCACAGGGAGACCCGGGGAGCCCCTCTGCGGGCAGGATGGTGGTGCTCTGGAAGTGACCCTGATTGCCATCATTTCTCAATCCCTGCATGGTGGGTGGCCTAGCAGCTGGCTCTGACCCTCCTGTTGGGTTGGGGGCCACAGGGTGCACGGCTGGGTCCTCCAGGCCCGGGGCAGGACTATGGGAGAATCAACAAACTGCCCTTCTGGTGGCAGCCCCAAACCCAGCTGGATTCCACATCTGGACTCTGTCCAGATGCTGCCCCAGTCTTCCCCAATGCCCATGACCCAGAGGGACGGGTTTCACTAGCACGTTTCTGCGGAGGAGTCCACCGAGGCTCAGAGCAGGCGCCAGCCACCCTGAGCAGAGCTGGACCTATGCTGTCCCTGGTCCCTGTCCCATGCAGAGTGTGGGGCCAGGCAGGGCAGGAAGGGACCGCAGGGAAGGCTCCTGAGAGACCAGGGGGATGTGAAGATGCTCTCCGAGGCAGGTGCCAGGCCCCAGGTTGGTCAGACAGCCCCACAGGAGGACTCGAGGGAGGGTCTGGAGCCCACAGGTACAGTGGCCCTGGGGACCCCACAATTTGTGAGAAGATGGAGTGGCAGGTGGGCACTGTCCATCTTCTCCATGCCTCATGGGGAGCTCAGAAAGGTGGCAGCTCAGTGTGTCTGCCCGGTCCCGCCGGTCCCAGTGCTCAGGTCCTGTGGGCCCTGCTGGACCCGGGGCCTGTCCCTGAACCTGCTGTGGGGAGGGAAAGGTCCAAAGCAGGAGTCAGGGGCAATGCCCAGAATGAACACCAGGGGGCAGGGCAGGGCCGGGAACAGGAGGAGCGTGGCCCTAGGTTACTTAGTGCCTGGGGCTGGGGGCCCCACGGGGCTCGGGGCTCGGGAGGCTTGTGGGAGCTAGGGGACTGTGACTCAGGAAACAGAATTGCAAGCCTGGGTGCTGGGAAGCAGACGGCAAAATTCATCTGGTTCAGTCACCAGCTTTTAAGCACCAGTATGGCCTCGTGTGCAGGCCCTGAGGGAGGGCCCAGGAGTACCTCTGCTTACTGCCAGGGAAACTGAGGCACGGGGTCTCACAGCTGGTGCAGCAGGATTTAAGTACACATGGATCAGCTTTTGAGAGAGACCCTGCCAGAGGTGGTAGCCAGGAGGGCAGACACCCAGATCTGGGGAAGCCTGCAGGGTCTGTGCCCGCCCCGGGTGCTGCACGGTTCTGAGGAGGAGCCTGTTTGCAGATGGAGACGCTGAGGCAGAGCTCAACTGGGATTCACAGCAGCTGGGGGTCTCTGCCCTCCTTGTCCCCCGAGAAGAGGAGGCTGCCTAGGAGGGAGGGAGGGAGAGAGGCTGAGACACTCGCTGCCCAGGTTGGGGAAGACACAGTGCTGATTCACAAATCCCTGCTGTGTCCCTGGGACCCTGGAGGGAAGAGTGTTTGGTAGGAGGAACAGCCTGCGCCAAGGCCCTGGGGCAGGAACAAGCTGGCTGAGGAGTCACAGGAGGCAGTGGGAGTGTAGAATGTGGGCTGAGAGCTGCCGGGGTCAGAGTGAGAGGCCTGGTCCTCTGGAGCCCTGGACAGGCCCTCACCTGGCCTGGCTGTGTGGTCTTAGTGGCAGCCTCGACTTCCTCTTGTGAAGAGTGAGACGCTGGCCTTGACCTGACAGAGGGATGCTCCAGGCCCAGCTCCTCTGTACCTGCCCCAGGGGCGGGAACATCTGCCCCTGGGCGGGAGGGGAGGGCGGCTCATCCTGCCCTCCCTTTGACCCTGCCGCTCTTATGTCCTGATGGCCCAGGAAACTGTCTACACAGGAGTCCAGGGTGCAGGACACGGCCTCCGGCGGCCAGGCCCCCCCCCCCCCGGGGAGCTTCTGGGGTGCCTGTGTCCCCAGCAGGTGTGAGGAGCAGGTGGAGGCTGCGCCCCAGGTCTCCAGGGTGCGGGGCCTGGACCCGGGCGTAGGACCCCTCCTGGTGGTTGGCTGAACTGGTGCTTCATTGCACATTTACTCATTTCCAGTTTCAGTTTCCTGCTATTTTGGAGTGAATCCTTTTGATGTTTTCACAATTCACAGATTTTCATCCTCAGAGCCAGTGAAGAGGGGAGGCCTGGGGCGGGGGACGCAGGGTGGAGGGGCTGGGCCGGTGCAGAGGCCTTGGCTGCAGGAGGGGAGCCGGGGCGGCTGTCTGCGGCCTGACAAATGGCCTCCAGTAAAGCCCTGGCCTCCCTGGTGATCCGCCCACCGCCCAATCTGAGTCCAGCCAGTCGCCTCATCCAAACAACCCGGGGATGCCACCTCTGCAGAAAAATGACGCTGTTCCATTAACATCTGACACGGATTTGCAGGCCCCAAACAGACAAGCACGCGTGTAAACACCCGGCCCCAGCTGGGCCCTCGCCCGGCCTCCAGGATCCTAGTCATTAATTGTCCTCCTCCTGGCCTGGTCAGACCCTGGGCCCCAAGATCCAGCCAGTGCGATTTCAAAATCAAAATCCCTCCCTGCCTCCTGCAAACTGTATTTACCAAGCAGCGGATGTGGTGGGGCTGGTGGGAGGAGCACCAGGAGAGCCTGCACCTGCCTCGGGTGCTGCTGTTGGGGTGCCTTCCGCGGGGTGACCTCGGAACAGCTTCCTCCCTGTAAAATTGGGGCGGCAACCCTGGCCTCCTGAGCTGGTTGAGAGGGACAGCAAGCGCCTGGTGTGCTGGGGGATTATACCTGCCAGGTGTGAGCACTGCCCACCTCCTGCTGTGTCCTTTGGGACAGTTCTCTTGGATTACCTGGGCGAGGACTCAGGGTTCAGAGCAAGTGTCACCCTGCACACGCCGTGGGAGGCTGTATGACCAGCTCTGATTCTTCAATTCTCCTTATTTCAGTTAATTTAATAAGTGCACAAGGCCGCTTTGACCTTGAAGTGTGTGTCTTTTTATGCAGAAGAGGGAGTTTAATAGGACTGTTGTCCAGTGGAGCCTGTGTTGGCCAATAATGCCTTTTCCCTCTGTGTCAAAGGGGATCTTATGTAAATAGACGTCCAAGTCCCGTTTGTGATGGAATCCGCTTTGGTGAGCTGCAGGCCCAGGAAGACATCCCTATTTCCTTCCTGGCTTCCTTCTCCGGCCCCTTTCTTTTGCAGTTTAGGAAAATTGCATGCCTTTGCCTCCAGGGGGCACCAGGGGTCACAGCTACTCTGATCCCTTAAGTGGGGGAGGACCTCATGGGGTTCTAACGTGGGGACAGTCACGTGACCCTCGGGCGCCACTAGGATTACAGAGATCGACCGCATTAGCTGGGTGCCAGCTCACAGAAGGGCCCACGCAGTGTTTACTGGGGTCATTATTGTTGCTCCAAAAAGCCATCGACGTCACCTTTGAATCTTCAGTCGGCCTCACTCTGCCTCCGGGGGTGTGTGTTGTGATCATGGCCAAGTGTGAGTTTATCCCCCATCCGCAGCTGGGCGTTCGTGGCACACAAATCTCACACAAGACTCAGTGTCCCTGCGGGTGGGTGATTTCTGGTGTCAAACGTCAATGTTTGGGGTGCCCAGGAGCAGTGCCAAGCTGGGGGGCTGGGGGGCCGTGGGTGGCTTCTGGGAGGAGGAGGAGGCATCGAGGACTTGAGGAAGAGTCAGGTGAGGAATTCTGGGGACTTCTGCCCTGGGGCGCTGACCTGGATTCGCTCTGCCCTGAATTCAGCACCTGCACAAGTTTTCACGCTGTGTGAAGGTGTTTCCAATCCATCAGCTGCTGCTTGTTCTGGACTGAAGTGTGGCGAGTGTGCAAAGCGGCTGTGAAGGCTGTTGATGGGCCTGGGATTGCAGCCACCCTTCCTCCTCAGACAGGAAGGGCGCTGCACACTCTCCCAGGGACCCCGACACCAGCCCAGGCCTGTCTGTCTGCTTCCCTCCCCGGCTGCCCCCAGATGCAGCTTTGAAACATCACCCTGTCTGGCTGCTTTCCTGCTCAACCACCTTCTGTGGCTCCCTATTAACTGCCCTAAGGACCCCGACATTCTGGGCCCTTCCTTCTCTCCTACCTCAACTTCCACACCCCAGCAGGACAGGGCCTCCTCTGGGTGGTCAAGTGGAGCTCCCTATGGCCCCTTTTGCCCCTGTCTCTGAACTTGACTGTTCACGGGCTGGTGTCGTGGCCAGGGAAATGAGCCAGTGGTGGTCCTTCCCTTTCGACCCCTGTTCATGGGGCCCGAGTGACCAGGACCCTGGAAAAGAAGGGAGTGGAGGGAACCTTCAGAAGAGGAGCTACCTGAGTAGCTTTTTCAAGAAGTGACCATGGCCCGAGCGAGGAAGGACCTGAGAGGAGGAGGCTTCAAGCAGAGGGACCCATGGGTTCCCTGGCCGAGGGCAGGAGTGGGGATACGGAGGGACAGGGATTGGGTTGGCCAGGATGAGTGCAGGAGCCAGGGACAGGACACCCAGCTGCACAGGGCCCTGGGGCAGGCAGGGGCAGGCTGTGTGAGGATGGAGTCGCAGGGTGATTAGGACAGAGAGGCCCCGGGTGGCCCTGAGTGGGACCGGGTTGTCATTGTTTCCTCCTGTGAAGCCTGGGTGTGCCATGACCCAGTGGTCAGCGGCTAGGCCTGGCCAGCAGGGAGGCGCTCCAGGTTGTTTTCACCCTGGTGGGCTGGGCCGCCCTGTCAGGCAAACCAGACATCCCCAGCCCCAGCCCGTTCCAGGCACCTGGCCTTTGGCTTCCACCCCACACTGCCCTGAGGGCTGGCTCCCGACCTCCTGGACACTCTGCCTCACCTGAACTTGGCTGGACTCAGTGAGCTAGAACCTGCCTTGCTGGGTGACTCTGCAGGGGGACCTGGGGAGAAGCTCCCCCCCGGGCTTTGGGCCAGTTCTGAGGGCTCAGGTATAAACCAGGCCCAAGGGAAGCTCTGGGGCTGTTGGTTTTTGTCCCGGCCCCTCCTCTTGACAGGGAATTGATCACCAGTGATGTGGGTGCTCCTGGCCCACCTCAAAGCCACTGTGCCTCAGGCTGGTGGGAGAGCCGGGGCTTGTGGGAAACTTTGGCAGGCAGTTAACAGGGGTATTGAGAGTCAAGCAGGTGCGTGTGGGCTGCTGAGGGAGAAGCTCCCCGGGAAGCAGACGTGGGAACCGATGGTATGATTTGAGGGACCAGGAAGAAGGAGAGTGGGGCCAAAGCCAGGTCATGGAAAGGACAAGATTTGAGAGCTGCCTGGTCCTCCTAGGAACCCCAGGAAGCTTAGAGAAAATGCCTAGCTAAGAGAAAGATTGAAGAAAGACCCCCCCCACTCCCCAGAGTAGGGCCAATCCAATAGCACTGGGGCAATGATGGAGATGTTCCTTCAGTGCAGTTGAGCATGAGGAATGTGGCTCATGTGACTGAGTTCTGAATTTTAAATTTTACTTCATTTTAATTACTTCATTTTAAAATTCAAATATCCACACAAAAATCCAGGGAATCAGAAGATAGAAAAACAATAGAGAAAAATCTGTGAAATTAAAGGCCATACTTTGAGAAGATCAATAATATTGATAAACCTTTAGCAAGATGGGATATGGAAAATTGGAGAAGATGCGAATTACAAATATCACAAAGAGAAGAGTGTTGGGGTCATTACTGTAGCTGCAGCAGGCTTCAAAAGAATAAAAATGATCAAACTCACCCAAATAAGTTTGACAACTTGAGTGTTATGAACAAATTCATTAAAAAAAACCACAAATAACTAAAAATGACACAAGAAGAAAGAGAAAATCTGATTAGCCCTCATATGTAAAAATTTTTGAGTTCATAATTAGGAGGCCTTCCAGGCCCAGATGCCTTCACTAGTGAACTCTAGCAAACATTTTATGATGATTTAATACATAAACTTTTTCAGAAGATAGAGGATGATGCAATACTTATCTCATTTTACAAGGCTAGCATTACCCTGTCATTAAAATTAGATGTATTACAGAGACAACCACAAGCAAAATTCCTCATGTACACAGACACAGATTCTTCAGCTAATATTAGCAAATAAAATCCAACAACATATAAAAAGGACAATACACCATGTTTTAGTGAAGTTGATGTCAGGAAGGCAAAGTTGGCCTAACATTCTCAAATCTATCAATGTAGTTTACCACACTAAGAGAATAAAGAAGAGAACCTCTTAACAAAATTGAGCATCTACTCAAGATAAAAATTCTCAGGAACTTAGGAATAGAAGGTAATGTGCTCAACCTGATAAAGGGCATCTATGCATACTTTTTGGTGAGAAAGTTCTTGAGAGCAGAACTGAGATAAGAATATACACTCTTGCACTTCTATTCAATGCTGTAGTTAGCCAGTGCACTAAAGCAAGAAAAATAAAAGGCATATGGATTAGATGACATTCACAGTTGGCATTGCATTCATAGAAATTCCTAAGGAATCTTCAAAATAGTTACTGGAACTGCTTTGAGCAAAAATCTAGAGCACAATTCAAGTTGTTGTTGTTATTTTATCTCCCAAGGAAGAGATAAGGAGGGAAAAGTGTGAAGACCAGAGGGATTAGCAAATGTCAGTTTATCAAGGGTACAGGATGCAAGATTAGAACCAAAAATTAATTAGATTTCTATAGGATAATAGTGAACAACTTGAAAATAAAATTGTAAAGCAGTACTTTTTGCTGTAGCTTAAAAAGCATGAAATACTTGGGGCTGGGGTTGTGGCTCAGTGGTAGAGCGCTTGCCTAGCATGTATGAGGCACTGGGTTTGGTCCCCAGCACCACATAAAAATAAACAAATAAAGAAAGGTATTGTGTCCATCTACAACTAAAAAATATACTTAAAAAAGCATGAAATACTTCAGGATAAATTTAACAAAAAATATTTGCAAGACCTATACACTAAAAACTAACAAAAGTGGTGAGAGAACTTAATGAAGACTCAAGTAAATGAAGAGAAGTGTATTTATTTACTGGAAGAGTTGATCTTCTTTTTTTTGCAATGGTGATTGAACAGAGGCACACTTAACCATGGAGCCATATCCCCAGACCTTTTTTGTATTTTATTTAGAGACAGGGTCTCATTGAGTTGCTCAGTGCCTTGCTAAGTTGCTGAGGATGGCTTTGAACTCGCAATCCTCCTGCCTCAGCCTCCTGAGCTGCTAGGATTACAGGCATGCACCACCATGCCTAGCAGAGTTGATATTTTAAGATGTAAATTTTCCCCAAGCCAATCTATACATTTATTAAAATTCCATTCTTAGCAATATATTTGGTAGAAATTAGATGAAGTTGGAGCATCCCGAGCAGCCCCAGATGGCCCCCGGGGGAAATTGACATGGAAATATAAAGGATCTAGAACATCCAAAAAAATTTTTTAAAAGAACAAAAGTGAAGGACTACATTGGTTGATTTCAAGATTTGATATGAAGTTATAAAGGCTTGTTAGCTAAGTAAAAAGACAAGTAGATATAGAAAAAATGGACCTGAATGAATTATATAGAATTAATCCATATGGTCAATTCATTTTCTCAAAGTTACAAGGCAATTTGATATAGAAAAGGCAAGTCTTTTCAACAAATGATCCTGGAAGAACTAGATATCTATTTGGGGAGGGGGTGGAGTTAACTTTGACCCTTAATTCATATCATATGCAATAATTAAGGCCAGTGGATCAGAGACCTAAACAAAATGTTAAAACAGTACATTTTCTAGAATAAAACATAGAAGAAAATATTTATGAACTTGTGTAGGCAAAACATAAAAATAACAAAATATAAAATAAAAAATTGACACATTAAAATTCACACACAAAAAAATACCTGTAAACCTTTAGTAAGAAAATAAAACAAACAAACAAAAAAACAAGTCACACAAAAGTCATAAATCTGCAGACTGAGGAAGCTAAATGAATTCCAAATAGGATAATAACCCAAAGTTCAAAACTAAGAAACACCAGAGCTAAACTTTGGAAAGCTAAAGACAAAGAAAAGATCTTCAGAAGTCAGAGCTAGATAGCACATTACCTATGAAGAAGGATCAATTAAATGACAGCAGATTCCTCATCTGAAACTATGGAGTTCAAAAGGAAGTGGTACAACAATTTTCAAGTGCTGAAAGAAAAGAACTGTCAATCCCCAATCCTATATTTACTGAAACTATTCTTCACCACTAAAGGAGGAATAAAGACCCTCTCAGATGACTGAACACAGAATTCATTGTCAGAACACCTATCTAACAGCTGCAGGAGACTCTCTGACAGACAGAAAGAAAATGATAGCATAAGAAGACAGGGACCTTCAGAAAAGAAATAAGAACAACAGAATTGATAAAAATAGGAGTAAATGGCTTAGGTCAAAATAAAAGTAAACTCTCCATCATGAAAGTTGAATCTTTTTGTTGTTGTTGTTGTCAAAACAAAAGTCATGGCACCCTCAGATATGGTGTCCAATGTTATATAGAATAAATAATCAAGAACATTATATTTGAAAGCTAGGACTGGGAAGGAAGTCTAAGTGGAAGTACAGTTTCTCTTAACCACTCATACTAGAAAAACATCCACACCACCAGGCTGGGATAAGTAACAAGCGGGCATGGTAATAACCTAGAGCAACCACAAAGCAAACTATTCAGAGCTACTATAAAAAATAAATACAATGATAATAAATAAATAAGAATAAAACTATCAAAAAATTTTAAGTAACCAAAGCTAGGCAACAAAAATGAAACGAGGAAAAAAAGTACAGTACAAAATAATAAAATGTCAGATCTATGCTCTAACATGTCAATAATTGCTTTAAATGTACATAACATGAATATATCAATTAATAGACAAAGATTGAGAGTCTGGATAAAATTCTTCCCACTATATGTGATTCTCAAGAATGTATTTCAAACATAATGACAAAGATAGGTTGAAAGTCAAAGGACAGAGAGATGTATGCATGGCAAGCATTAATTAAAAAAAGAATAAGTGGCTATGTCAACATAACATAAAGTAGAATTAAGAGTGAAGGGGCTTGGATTGTGGCTCAGCGGTAGAGTGCTCGCCTAGCATGGGCGGGACCCGGGTTCGATCCTCAGCACCACATAAAAATAAAGGCATTGTGTTTTGTCCATCTACACCTAAAAAATAAATAAAATTTAAAAAAAATGAATTAAGAGTGAAGAAAATTACTAGGGACAAAAAGGGTCATAAGATAATAACAGAAGCATAAATCCATCAGAAAAACATAGCAAGCCTAGGTGTTTGTGTAATGAACATCACAGCTTCCAAGTTCATGAAGCAAAGACTGATCAAGTTGAATGAAGAGACAAATCCACAGTTATGAATGGCGCTTCAACACCTGACTCTCAGCAACTGAGAGGACATTAACCACTCCACTGAATAGCAACAGAACACACATTCTTTTCAAGAAGGCATGGGCCATTTAACAAATTTTAGCAAATTTTCTAAAAATTGAAATTATGAAAAGAATGTCCTCTGACCATATGGATTTAACTTAGGAATTAACAATGTCCTCTGACCATATGGATTTAACTTAGGAATTAACAATGTAAAGTCAAAAGGAACATCCCTAAACACTTGGAAAGTAAATAACACATTTATATGTAATCCATGGAACAAAAAGTAGGTCTCAAAGAAAGTTAGATAATAAGCAGAACAGTAGAAATTAAAACGTGGCATGTCAAAATATTAGGGCTCAGTGAAAACCATACTGAGAGGGAAATATATAACATTAAATGTTTGCATTAGAAGTGGGACTAGTTTTTAAGTCCATAATATACATTTGTTTATGGACTGAATGCTGTTCTTCCCAGATTCGTATGTTGTCATCCTAAACTCTAATATGATGGCATTTGGAGGTGGGTTGGGAGGTGTTTTAGTCAGGTTTTGCATTGTTGTGACAAAAGACCTACAAGAACAATTAGAAGAGGAAAAGTTCATTTTGTTTCATAGTTTCAGAGGTTCAGTCCATGATCAGCTGACTTCATAGACATGGACTCCAAGTGAGGCAGAACTTCATGGCAGAAGGGCATGGAGGAGGAAAGCAGCTCGGGACATGGCAATCAGGAAGAAGAGAGAGAACTCTTCTGCTCACCAGGGACAAAATATAAGCCCTACAGGCATGCCCCTAGTGGCCTACCTCCCCCAGCCATATCCAAATTACCACCCGGTTAATTCATGGATAAAGTTACAACTCTCACAATCTAATCATTTCACCTCTGAGCAGTTCTTGCATAGTTTCATGCATGAGCTTTGGGGGGACACCACATATCCAAATCACAACAGGAGGTGATTGGGTCATAATGGTGGACACTGCATTAATGGAACTAAGTCCTTATGAAAGAGACTGCAGGGAGTCTCACCTCTTTGCATCATGCGAAGATATAACGAGAAGTCAACAGTCTAAGAACCAGGGAATGAACCCTCACTAGACAACAAATCCACCTTGACCTTGGACTTCCAGAACTTTGAGAAATAAATTTCAGTCTATGGTATTTTTTTGTTATAGCAACCCTTTCACATTGAGACAATGTTCATACCTTTAGAAATCAGCAAAAGAAGTGCAAAATATCTCCAAAACAATTTGAAGGAAGGAAATAATAAAGAACAAGAATCTATGAAATTGAGAAGAGAAAAATCAATTAGAAAATTAATGAAAAAAAATCACTAAATCTTCTAACAAAATTAAGATAGAAGATCCAAAGCATCAATGTCAAGAGTGATTCTATAGCCATTTAAAATTAGTAAGGTTATCCTACAGAACAAATTTGTGTTAACAAATTTGACAACTGAAAATAATGGACTAATTCCTCAAATACCACAAGTGACTGAAATTCAACCAAGATGAATGAGACAATAGAACAATCCACCACCAAATAAAATGAATTGGTCACTTACATCTCTTAAAAAAAAAATCTCAGGCCAAAATAACTTCACTGGAAAAAAATGCACCAAACAATTAATAAAGAATTAGCATCATTGCTACACAATCTCTTTCAGGAAACAGAAGAGAAGGGACATTTTCATACTCATTTCATGGGGACTTGTTACCCTGATTCCAAGGCCAGACAAAATTAGTTCAATGTAGTTCAACGTAGACAACTATAGGTCAAAATCTCTTATGAACTTAGATCCTACATTCCTCAACAAAATGTGAACCAACAAAAATTTGGTTATTAAACAACAAAAAGTATACACATTGACCAACTGGGATTTATTCTAGGAATGCAAGGCCAATCCAATATTTTAAAGTCAATCAATACAATCCACTATATCAACAGGTCAGTGAAGAAAAAAATCATATGATCATATCAATCGATAAAGAAAAAATTTTGACAAAATCCAAAGAGCATTCATGAAAAATATTCTGCAGACTTGGACTGGAGGGGGACTCCTTTGATTTGCTAAAGAACATGTACAAGAAGCCCACAGCTTTTGCTTCCCCTTGAGTTTGGGAACAAGGAGAAGATGTTAACATCAGGGTTATTTCTACACAGTACTGGATAGTCTAGCTATTGTGATGAGACAAAGGGAAAAAGTCACACAGTTTATAAAGGAAAAATGAAAGTGTCCCATTTGCAGATGACTTGATTGCATCCAAAGGAATCAGTGAGTTCAGCAAGGTTGAAGGATAGCAGATTAACACACTACTGTTGATTGGATTTCTACATAACTAAAAATAAACATTTGAAAATCGAAACTAAAACAACACTATGACTTACACTCACTCCAAAGAAAATGAAACACTAATATTTAGTGCTAAGTGTAAGAAAACTTGTACAGGATACTGACAATTATAAAACATTGATGAAAAAAATCAAAGAAGACCTGAATAAATGGAGAGCCATACCATGTTCATGAACTAGAAGACCCAATATAGTAAAGATGTCGTTCTCCCCAAATGGATCTATAGGTGTCATGCAATTTCTATCAACATCCCAAGGTTTTTAGTAGGTGTAGAAAAGCACACTATGAAGTGTTCGTGGAAAAGAACAGGTCTTCAGTTAGTGTTATGGGCAGAACTGCGTCAAATTCATACGTTGACATCTTAACCCCCAGTGACCTTGGAATGGAAACTTATTAGGAAGTATGGTCTTTACAGAGGTAATCAAGTTAAAAAGAGGTGATTGGGGAGGATCCTCATCCAGCATGACCAATACCCTTATAAAAAGGGGAAAGGTACATAGGCACAGGGAGAATACCTTGTGAACGTGAAGGCTGCCATCTACACACCAGGGAGAGAGGCCTGGAACGGATCCCTCCCTCACAGCCCTCAGAAGGAAGGAACCCTGCCCACACCTTGACTTAGAACTGAGTCTGCAGAACTGGGAGACAAAAAGCTCTGTCTTTTAAGTCACCGCCTTTGAGATGCTTTGTGATGGTGGTCCTAGAAAACTCATACAATTAGTTAAAACAATTTTGAAAAAGAAGAACATTGTGGGAGGAGCCACTGGACTCCATATGCAAGTTCATTCCATAGCTACTATGAGGAAAAGACAGGAGGTCCTGCTGGGGGTATGGACATTCAGATGGATAGCACAGAACACAGGACTCAGAGTTCAGAGGTGACAGGCAGACAGTGCCTCCTCTTCCACATGGTGCTTTGTCTGGGGGTGGCTGGCTGGATGAGTGACAAGTAGCCCTTCCATGGTGCCTTCAATTCCACGCTTGTCCCTACTCAGAGAGGGGTTTCAGAGTGAGACTACAGAGACAGTGACATCCTCAGCGTTTGCTTACTTAGTTTGCTTTTCCGACCAGCATCCCAAGGAGCACCTGTCCAGGTGTACATGCAAGAGAGAAGCTTTTCACAGGTGCCACCCATTTGCCCTGGTTCCCAGTGTGCATAAGAGAGAGCCGGTGTCCTGTAAGGTAGCATGCATCTGGATGCTCCGACCCAGGCTTGCTGTCATCGTGCCCTTAACCATGTTTCTGGGAAGAGAAAGGGGGTATTCAGGGACATGGTCTTTTACTGTCTCGATTTGCTTTAGGGATGTTACAATAGACAACCCAAAAAAGAGACCCACACAAGTATGGCCAACTGGTTTTTGGAAAAAAAAAATGCAAAAGCAGTTCAATGGAGGAAAGGTAGGTTAATTCAACAATTGATGTTGTTCCTCAGCAAACCAATGAACCTCAACCCAAACCTCACACAAAAATCAACAATTACTTTCAGGAAAAAAGATGCAGATGGAAATCTTCAGGTTTTAGAGTAGTGAAAGAGTTCTTATACTTGGTGTCAAAAGAACAATCCATAAAATGAAAATTGATCAAAAATAAATACTTTTGCTTCTCTGTGAAAGATGGAATTAAAAGGATGAAAAACAATCTACAGCCTGGGAGACAGTTTGCAAAGAGCTGACAAGGACAAGGATCGAGAATATATCATGACCTCTTAAAGTCCAGCAGTAAAACCCAGTTCCATTAGAAAATAGGCAAAATTCATGAATGAACTGTGCATGTATGTTTGGTGTATATGGGGGGAATTGAACCCAGGGCCACCCCACAAATATGAGGCAAGGATTCTACCACTGAGCAACACTCCCCTCCCTGAACAGACGCTTTGCTGAAGATGATAAGCAAATGGCAGATAACCATATGATAGAGTGCTCAGCATCCCTCGCCATTGGAGAAATGCAAATGAAGCCCAGACTGTGACTGTAATGGTAAATTTGAACTGCCAACTTCTTGACAGGATTAACAGATGCCTAAGACTAAGAGGCTTCTGGGTGTGTTAATGGGGTGTGTCTAGGAATGATTGACATGTGGGATAGCCACCTGAAGTGGAGACCCTCCCTAAGCGTGGGCAGCACCATCCAATAGGATGGTGGCTTGGATGAAATAAAAGTTGGAAGAACAAGGAAGCAGCCACAGATGCAAGCTAGATTCTTGATTGGGTTCTTGATTGCTGCTGTGATCATCTGAGGATATGGGACTCTTGCTTCTTCATTCTTCCAAAGTGGACTCTGCCATTGATTCTCCAGGGAGTTTCCAGAAGTCTTCTATCTTGAACTAAGGTAGCACCGCTAATCCCTCTTGTTCTGGGGCTTCAGCCTCTTGGACTGCATGGCTAAGGGTTCCTCCAGCTCTCCAGTCTGCAGACGGCTACTGTGGACTATCCGGCTTCTGGTCGCATAAGCCAGTCTAATAAATTCCTTTTTTATAATCATATGTCCTGTTGGTTCTGTTCCTCTAGAGAATCCTGACTAATACAGTAACACTACTACACACCTATCAGAACAGCTAGAATGAGAAATAGCAACCACACTAAATACTGTGAGGATGCAGAGAAACTGGGCCACTCACAGGTGGGAGTGTACAGTGATATTTCTACTCTGGAGAAAATTTTGGCAGTTCCATTTAAACCTAAGAATGGAATCATCAGGAGATCCAGAGATCGCGCTCCTGGGCATTTATCACAGGGAAATGAACATTTATTTGCATGTCAAAATTTGTGCAGGAAGGACTACAGATAGTAGTCAAGCACTGGTTTGTCCTGCCTGAGGCCCTGGGTTCAATCCCCAGAACACATCCCCCCAAAATTGTGCGGGAATATTTTATCAACTTTCTTTGTAATAATCATAGTCTGGAAACAATCCAGGTGACCTTCAGCAAGTGAATGTCAAAATGCACTGTGGTATACTCTCAGCATGGATGCTACTCAGAGATAAAAAGGAATGAGTATTGACACACCCAGAAATGTGCAGGAACCCAGGGAACTATGCTAATGACAAAAGCCAGTTTCTACAGGACATGTCCTGTGGGATTCCTGTCATATAACATTAAATTTTATAATTATAGAGATGGAGAACAGATTCAAGGTTGTGGGGGTTAGAGGTGGGGTTAGGAATGGCTAAGAAAAGGAGAGCATGAGGTGGTCTTTGGAGATGGTATAGTTAAGGATTTTGATTCCAAGGATGGTGATGTTGATCTATCCATGGTAACACTGCATAGAACTGTGTGCAGGCGCACCCCCCCCACACACACACATGCACAAATGAATACATGTTTAACTGGATACATCGACCAATGCCAATCTTCTCATTTTACTATCTTACCATCATTATGCAACATGAAGGGTGACGTTGGACCTCCTGGACATTTTGTTTTTGCAAATTGCTTTGACTCTATCAGTATTCAAAAAAAAAAATTTAAAGGCAATCCACATTTGGGAGGAAAACAAAACTAAACAGGATGTATAGACTCAGAATATAAAAGGAACCCTCAGAACTCAACAAGAAGACATACAATAAAATTCAATAAAAGATCTGAAAGCCCTTTCAAGAAGACATGGAAATGGCCAGTCTGCACATACAGAGGTGTTTAGGGTTATTCATCAGGGGAAATGCAAATTGAAGCCCTGATGAGGTCCACTCACTGCGCATTCATTAGCACGCCTGCAGCTCAGTCTGTTAATCAGCAGCAATAGCTGTGCGTGGGGGCATGGTCTGGGCCGTTCTCTTCCAGAACAAAATCCGACATGAAAGCATTCTCCCTCATGTCTCCTTTGGGCAGAGCCTTGGCCGCCCGCCGTTGGCTGCTGTCCACCCAGAGGCCCTTCCCTGTGCTCCGGTTCTGCCTTGTCCCTTTCTGTGCCAGGCACTTCCCCCTCCAGGAAGTTTTCCTGGATTCCCCAGGCTGAGCAGGGCCTCCTGTGTGTCCTTCCAGTCCCTGGGTGTCACAGTGCTGAGCTGGTGTTTCGTGATTCTAGAAAGCCTGACTCGGCTCTTGCTGGGGTTTCCTCCAGGACAGGGATCTCCATCTCCAGCCCAGAGCCTTGAGGCCCGGCCCACTGGGGTTCCTGCTCTGCTCTGCTCCATGCAGGAAAGGAAACCTGCATCCAATCTTCCGAGCGAGGGCCATACCTGTGTTTGGAAATCCAAGCCTGACAGGTGGGGTGGGCCCTGCTGTCGGGGGTTCAGGGCTGATTCGTTAAAAGGTTTTATGAAAGCATGCTAAATAGACCGTGCAATTGCGAGAATAAGTTCTTCTCTGGTGGAAATTACTCAGCCATTTGGTTTTTATTTTTGTGAATGCGGCTCAGCCCTTTTGAACACTCACTTGATATGCCTTCATTGCCAAAGCAACAGGAAGATATGCTTTGAATTCCCTGTAAACCCCGTGTAAACACCAGGCTTACGGGTAATTGCAACAGAACACTAGCTCTGCCTGGGGAGCCCCCGCATGGCACCCCCGCCCGGACTACTGCGGCTACAGCTGCCTTGGCCTTGGGAGCCCCCATGGAATATGTACCCAAGCTTCAAGGCCTAAAATGTGCCAGTTGAGCCCCCACCCCAGACAGAGGCCAGGCCTTCTGGAAGGGACTTTCTCTGGGGGAAAGGGAACTCGCAGCTTCCTCAGGCCTCTGGTCTTTGGGGTCCTGTCTTTCATGGTGAGTCCCCTGGTCACCCTTCTGCTATGGTCTCTCAAGCCAGGTCCTCAGGTAGCCTCCCTACCCCAGCTTCTGGCTGAGTGGCTTCCACTCTTTTGATCTCTGGCCCACTTCTTCCTGCCCAGCTGGCCCTGGCTGCTCCTTCTCGGCCACATCTGCTGTTCTTGGCTCCATTGACAGGGGCCCTCTGCTCCGGGGACATCCACCATCTTAAACTCTTCCCGTCCTCTCTCCTGGGGAGAGTTTGTGTGGGAGTCGACACGTGCCTTCCAACTCAGGCTCCTGCCACACCCCACATCTCCTGCAGGGACACCTTTGTCTTGCTTTGGGGATTTCTTGAATCTTCTCCAGGTCCCACCGACACCCAGCTGCCCCCATCTCCAAGTGCTCAGGGTTGGTCTGGCCCAGCACTGGCCTGAACAACTGGACGTGGCAATGGATGCTTCAAAGTTCCCAACACAGGCTCTGCTCAAAGAAGTCAGCTGTGGCACCCAGAGGAACCCTGGCCTAGGTTCCCATGTGGCTGAGACCTGGGGAGCTGCAAGGGGACCAGGTGACACTGCTGGGATAGACACTGATGACCCTAACCAGACCATCACAGAAAGGCCTGGCTGTGACAGTGGTCAGGATCGTGGTGCTGCGTGGGGCTGGGGAGGCCTCCAAATCTACCCCACCTCCCTGTAGCACACAGGCCCATAGAACCTGGGGTTTGGAGGGCTTGAGGGCCCCTGGGCCTGGGTTGGCCCAAGCCTAGGTGCTGTCCTTCTGCCCAAGGCTGCCTCCTCTGCCACTCTCTGGCCACAGGCCCTCAACCCTCCCGGTGTCTCCTCCACCCTGGCTGAGCTCTCACTAGGGAGACGTCATCCTGTGCGCAGAGATGCCAGGGGTCCTCATGAGACACCAGGGGTGGGTCAGGGCTGCCCGGCTGGGACTGTCGAGCTCCTTTGCTACATGTCACGTTCCTCTGTGGTCCCATCAAGCTGCAGGGGAAATGGAGCAGACTGCTTAGAGGAGGGAAGCCTCATCTCAGGGAGGTCTGAGTGGCTGGGGAAGTGGGATGCTGAGCTCTGGTCAGTCATGGAGGCCTGAAACCGGACTCCACCAGAGGCTGACCCTGGGCCATCACTTGACCTCGTTATGCTCGGTCTTCTCATGGGGGCACAGTGCTTGAACCTGCAGGGCCGCAGTGGGGGTGGGCATGGTGACAGGTGTGAGACTCAGCTTCTGCTGGGGAAGTGACGCACACCAGTTAGCGCTAGAGTCACTGGTTCTAGGTAGCTTGGTGGTGGAGCTCTGGCGAGCTTGTGCGAGGCCCTGGTTTGATCCCTAGCACTGCAGACTCTACAAAATAGCAATCGTAGGTCCCAGAAATACCCCCTGAGCTCTCAGCCCCTGCCTATCAAAGATCTCATCACTTAGATCAGACTTGGGGAGGGCGTCCTTCTGTCTGCCTTGAAAGGCAAGGGAAGGACAGCCGGCCAGGTGCTGGCAGCCCCATCTGAACTATCCCCTAGCTCACCTCTGAACTCTGCCACTGTGGCAGGCTGGGCCCTGGTGAGCCCTGGGATCTGTTCCTCATCACAGTTCCAGAGCGGCAGTCCAAATGTGTTAGCTGGGAACAGACTTGGAGGATGCAGACAGCTGGGGACTTCTGGAATCTTCCAGAAGCTTCTTGGCTCACATGTCTGGCTGGGGGGGCTGAGATGACTCTCTGTGGGTTGGGCTTGCCCACAGCATGGTGGCTGCTGGGTAGTGGGACTTTTATAAGGAGCATTTCCAGCGAACCTAGAGAAAGCGAATTTCCTTCTGTTGCCTGGGGAGGAAGACCCAGAGCTGCTTCTTCCACCTCTGGAATGGACCATCACAAGCCCAGGCCAGGTCCAGGGGATGGACATTAAGCCTGCTTCCACAGGGGAGGCATGTCAGAGAACTCTCATTCAAATTTCACACCAACAGAAAGAGCAGTAATGATAACGGCCATTCAGGAGCTGGCACAGGGCCAGAGCCCCGCCCATCCCCCCCATGCCTGTGAGTCGGATGTTGTTACCCCAGAACTCGGGGGGGGGGGGGCCATGAGGCAGTGGGCATGGAATGTGCAAAGGTCCTGGGATCCACTGAGGTGGGAGTGTCTGAGAGTCAAAGCAAGGACGTAGGAAGTCAGGGCTAGGGTAGTAGACAGGACACCTGGAGCCGTTCTGTGGGCCCTGGGGGTCTTGAGAGGACATGAGAAGGACTCATGAAGGACTCATGGAGGCCACCTCAAACCTAGTTCTCTCCCCTCCCCTACCCCCAGGCCACAAGCTGAGGGCCCAGCTCCCACAGGGACCAGGCTGGGCCAGCCAGTACCAAGGCCAGTCTCCCGGCTTCCCCCTCCCTCTGTACCCTCCCCTCCTCGGTCACTGGTCCCTGTCAGGGAGCAGCAGGCGGCAGATCAAACGGCCCCCCCAGGGCCCAGCTTGCCCATGAGGGAAACACCACGCTGCTCTGGAATGAGGTGATTTCGAGCAGCCGATGCGAGGAAATGGGTATTTATGTAACGGTGGGCATGGTTTTTATTTTCCCTAATTTTCAGATTACTTTCGATTAGGCCTCTTCGGAGTAGAAAAGGCTTGAAGTGAAATCGATCCTGCCTAAATCATTATGGCCTGCCCGGCCTCAGGCCGCCTCTGCACACAATTACCCCAGACCCTGGGGTTAGGGGGCAGGCTGCAGGCAGGCACACTTCCTCGGAGCTCACCAGCCCCGAGTGGCCCAGGGCTCTGGACAGGGCCTTTGTGCTGTGTGGCACACAGCGGCCATTGATTCCAAGGTCCTTCTGGCCAGAGGGGTGGGGGGAGGGGGAGAAGGGAATAATTCCCACCAACATCTGGACTCTATCTCTTCTCCCCACCCCCAAGTCAGGACAGGGAGGGGGTGGGGAGAGGGAAAAAGGGGAAAAAATGCTCAAGCCAAATTCAAATGCTTTCATAAATTTTGCACTAGAAATGTTTTGACGTGAATATTTTTGTCAGTCTCTAGCGTTTGCCAAAAGAAACTCAACTCCCCACGACAGCCCAAGTCTGTGCTGCAGTTGACTCAGGAGCTGCTGCAAGGCAGGCAGGCAGGCTCAGCCCCAGCACCCACAAGGCAGGCCTGGGGTGGTGGATGGAGAGTGCTGGGGACACTAGTGACATCCATGCAAGTCACTAGTATGGCACCCTGCAGCCATGGGGTGCCCCTCCAGGGTGCACAGGGTGAGTCCAGTACCAGATCTAACAGAACACAGGTGGCCCTGGAGCCTGAGGGGTGGGGGTGGGGGATGGTGGGATGCCTTGGGAGGGAACTCGACATGTGTTAATAGAAATTTTCTTCCCGGAAGTTGGGAAAATAATCATTTTTTTTTTCTCTTGATCCTGTTTTTCCACTTTTCTGCAATGAATATAAATTACTAAAAAGATGATTTAAAAATATTTCTATTTCTCAGAAGCATAAGTGTATAATTACCATGTGATCTACTAATTCCACTTCTGGGTATATAAGCCAAAGAATTCAAGGCAGAGACTCAGACACTGTAAGTTATTGTTTTTCTGACCAATGGGCAAGGTGGGAAAGAGTGTTGTGTCCCTTTGGGGATGGAACTTTTGACAGCGAGGGGAAAATCCCCACTTTGATGTGAAGGCATTGGAAATGGGGGCCACTCTTCCAGCAAGAGTTGAACTAGGTCAGATCTCCAAACTTCCCTCCTCCAAAACGAATCACATAGGACATAAATTTGGCAAATGATTATGATGGTCAGAAGTTCCTGCAGCCTATCCAGAACACACAAAAAAGTCTCTGTTGTTTTAAGCCACATAAGGGTTGTTTGTTCGTGCAGTGAACCAAGATGATACTAATATGGACATTGGACATAAGAGTTTGGATCTCTGGATTTTGTAGAAAAAAGTTAGATCTGGCTCCTGAAAAGCCCATATCCCACATGACAATAAGTGTCAGAGCTGAGTAACAGCTTAATTTGGGGGCAAGGTGTCTCCACTTTGCCTCAACCTCCATCTGGCTCATTCACTCACTCAGCTACCACTCCAGCAAAGTTGGCACATTACTGTCCTTGTTTGGCTTCCCCCAGGGCTGTGCCACTCTGAGTCATCTCACTACTGAGAACTCCTAGGCCCAAACTCAGTCACCCTGATCTATACGGGACTCCTGGTGCCTGAATACTGTTATGTCCTCAGGATGTTTGTGTCCAATGCTTACAGATGAACTTGGGGCATCGGAGGTGTGCAAAAACACTTGTGCATGACAAACCCTTACACTGAAGAAAAACACTCCAATAGTGGAATTCCTAGCCACGGTGATGGGTGGAGGTGTCTGACTACACTCACAGCCGTGTACTCCACGTCTTTCAGATCAGGAAGATTTTATTCTAAGCACTCAGGAGAAGGTAGCAGGCATTTGGAGTAAAAGGACAGTGAGACCCAGAGACAGGAGGAGGTCACATAGCTAGTGAGAAGAGAATGCGACAGGCCCAAAGCAATTGCTCACGGGGGTCTCTTTCATGTGGGTCCCCCGGGGCACCTCAAAGTGCTCCTGCTTCTCCTAAGGTTTTCAAAGGATAATCAATCTGACCCCTTTCCAGAAGAGCCATCCCCTCTGTACACTGCCACCGGCTGGCTGTTGGTGTCACACTTTCCCTAGGGTGATCACTTCACCTTGGGTCAGAGTTGGGGCAGGAGGCCCCTTCATTACACTTCCGTCACCCATTTTTGGAGGGAAAACGCAGACCCAGAGAAATGACCTCTCTCAGGGTACTCACCTCAAGAACGTGGAAGGAAATAGGCCAGTCACTGTAAAGTCCTTCTCCAATGAGCACAGAAGGCCATGTGCCATGGCTGATCAAGCTGTTGCCTGGAGCCGAGTTCAGTGACATCGTCTGTGAGAAGAGCTGGACCTTCCTTTTGCCCATGAGGAAAACCAGGCTGAGAAGGACGACTGGGTCTAAGGGGAGCGGTGCGCTGGGACAAACCTTCTGCTGGGACAAACCTTCTGAGCAAACCTTCTGCTTCCAAATCCAGTATTTCTGTGCCTGGAGAAGCTTCTTTGCCGTGCCTGAAAGTCGGTAGGGAATCCCCAGGCAGATCTGGCTTCCGAGCTAGACTGTGCCTTGTCTTGTAATTATGAGCAAGTCCAGGTGTTCCAGAAACGTGGGTTCTTTGTGATGTGGGGCAAGCGCACCCCTCTCATGGTGCCTGGGAGCTAGTTAATTAGACTGTGTGAGGCTCATGCAGAGAAGGTTGGTTGTGCTACCCACTCACCACCCAGGTGATTCCTAGAGCTACTCAGAGAGTGGGTTTTCCCTGGGTGAAACCCTAGGATTCCCATCCGGAAGCAGAATGAGGGTTTTCCATGCACTTGAAGAATTAAGATGATGAGAATTGAAGAAACTTTCCCCTCCGCCTTTTCCTTCTTTGGGAATTAAAATATCCTTCTGTTTACTTTGGAAGTGAATATATGCCTGGTCTGAGAGCACCATGTGTGTGGAAACTGTGTCCGGAAAGGCAGAAACCCAGTCACCTGGCACTGGTGGGCTGTCAGGCTGGCCTGGCCCTGCCTTCCTCTTCTCCCCTCATTTCTTTCTTTAGTTTGTCCCTCTCACCACCACCCCCATTTTTTTTTTGGTGTGGCCAATTATGCACAATAAAACTTACCATCTTAACCATTTTTAAGTGTGTAGTTCAGTGCCATTAAGCACGTCACAATGTTGTGTGACCACTGCCACCATCCTTCCCCAGAACGTTTTCACTGTCCCAAACTGAAACTACTCCCCAGTCCCTGGTAACCACCACTCTCCTCTCTGTCTGTGAATTCACCTACTTACGCTACTTCATATAACTAAAATCCTGTAGCATACATATGGAGTGTCCCCCAAAAGCTCATGTGTGAGACCAGGTAAGGATTTTCAGGTGAGACAATTAGGTTGTGAGAGTCGTAACTGAATCAGTGGATTAATCCACTGATATGGATTAACTGGGTGGTGACTGTAGGCAGGTAGGGTGTGACTAGAGGAGATAGGTCACAGAGGGCCGTCTGTGCCTTTGGGATTGGGCCTTTTGTGCCTGGCTTATTTCACTTAGCTTAATGCCTTCAAAGTTCATCCCTGTGGTAGAATTTCCTTCCTTTTTATGCTGAATAATATTACATTCTATATCTATACCATGTTTTAGATAGCTTTTTATCACTGTGACCAAAATACTTGACAAGAACAATGTAGAAGAGGAGAAGTTTATTTTCTCTCATAGTTTCAGAGGATCAGTCTGAGGTGGGGCAGAACATCATGGCAGAAGGGCATGGTGGAGGAAAGCAGCTTAGAACATGGCAATCAGGATGGGGGGAGAGGTGGAGGGGGAGAGGTGGAGGTGGAGAGGAGGAGGGGAGAGGGAGAGGAAAGGAGAGAGAGGGAGAGGGAGGGGGGAGGGAGAGGGAGAGGGGAGGGAGGGAAAGGGGGAGGAGGAGAGGGAGAGGGAGGGAGAGGGAGAGAGAGAGAATATGAGAATATGAATGAATCTTTACTCTCTACACTCACAAGGGACAAAATATAAACCCCAAAGGCCTGTCCTCTGTGACCTTCCTCCCTCAGCCATACCCTAGCTGTCTACTTATTACCCAGTTAATCCATATCAGTGGATTAATCCACTGACTAGATTATGACTCTCATTAACCTAATCACCTTGACTCTGAAAATTCTTGCCTTGTCTCACACATAAGCCTTTGAAGGACACCTCATATCTAAACCATAATACCATGTTTAATTGATCCATTCACTTATTGTGTATTCTTGAGTTTTCTTCTACTTCTTGACTCTTAAGAATAATGTTGCTATGAAATATCTCTTCAAATTTCTGTTTTCAAATCTTTGGGAGATAGGACCAGAAGTGGATTTGCTGGGTCCGATGGTAATTCAGCCTTTAACTTTTTGAGGAACCACCATGCTGTATTCTTTACCAGCTTTCCTATTTATATTTCTAACAGCAATGCACAGAGTATTCAATTTCTCTCCATCTTGGCCAACACTTGTTATTTTCCATGTTTTAAAATAATATCTGTCCTAATGGATGTGAAGTGGCATCTCATTGTAGTTTTGATTTACATTTCCTTAATGATTAACGGTTGGGGCATCTTTTCATGTGTTCATTGACCATTTATGTATATTCTTTGGACAAAATATCTATTCAACCCTTTGCTCATTTTTTAATTGGCTTGTTTGATTTTCTGTTCTTAAGTGCTAGTAGATTTTTAATGTATTTTGGATATTAATTCTTTATTAGATATATGATTTACAAATATTTTCTTCCATTATGTGTGTTATCTTTTCATTCTTTTGATAATGCTGGTTCATACACAAAGTTTTTTAAAATTTTATATACTACAAATGTGTCTATTTTTATTTTTGTTGCCTGGGCTTTTGGTGTTATAAAAAACATCATTAAATCCAATGTCATGAAGATTATCCCTTATTTCCTTCTAAGAGTTTTACAGTTTTAGCTGTTAAGTTGAGGCCTTTGATTCATTTTGAGTTAATTTTTGTATGTAAGATAAGGTCAATATGGACAGCTAGTGAAATGTCAACTGGTTACAAAAAAGATAAGGTCAAACATCATTCTTTTGCATGAGGATATCCAGTTAAAGCAACACCTTATAAGAAAAGATGGCTCTTTCCCCATTAAATGGTCTTGACACTCTGTGGAAAATCACTTGGCCATGTATGTGAGAATTTATTTCTCGGCCTTCTATTGAATTCCATTGGTCTGTATGTCTGTTTTTATACCAGACAACACTGTTTTGATTACTGTAGCTTTGTAGTAGTTTTGAAATTAGGAAGTCTGGATCCTCCAACTTTGATCTTTTTCAAAGTGTTTTGACTGTTTGGGGTTCCTTGAGATTCCGTAAGAATTTTAGAAGGTTTTTTTTTTTCCATTTCTATAAAAAGTACCATAGGGTTTATACAAATTAATAGATTGCTTTTGTTAAAACTGAAATCTTGGCAATCTCAGGTCTTCCAAAAAGCTTAATAAGCATGGGATGCCTTTGCATTTATGTATTCTCTAGTTTTTTTTTTTTTTTGGCAATGTTTTATAATTTTGAGTGTACAGGTCTTTTATGTCCTTCATTAAATTTGTCCCTAAGAACTTTATTCTTTTTGATGCTATTGTAAATAAAATTATTTTCTTACTTTCCTTTTCATTGTGCATATATAGAAATGCAATTAGTTTTGGCATATTGATTTTGCACCCTGCAACTTTGTTGAATTCATTTATTAACTATGATAGTTTCTTAAATTTTTTTGGTGTGCAAAATTTAGCATCTCTACATAAAAGATCATGTCATCTTTGAATAGAAATTTTACATTTTTTCTTTTCAATTTATTTTTTTCTCTTGCGTATGGCATCATGGCAGGAGTATGTATGAGAGAGAGAAATCACATGATATGTCAGAAAGAGAGAAATTCAGGGGTCAGGATTGTTTTTTTTTTGACAACTTCTTCTCATGCTTTATATATCTTTGGCTTTGGTTGTTTGGTGCATATATGTTTACATTTGTTATATATTCTTGATGAATTGATCCTTTTAGCAATATAGAATGTCTTTCTTTGTCTCTTATAACAATTTTTGACTTAGACTATTTGTGTGACGTTGTAAGATAAGGTCAGTATGGACAGCTAGTGAAATGTCAACTAGTTACAAAAAAAGATAAGGTCAAACATAGCTATCCATTTCTCACTATTTTCATGGAGTATTTTTTTCATTGGATCTATTTATCTCTTTAGATCTAAAGTGAGACTCCCGTTGAATCATTTTTATTCATTCTGACTTTTTTTTGGAGACAGGTCTCACTATATTGCCTAGGTTGGCTGTGAACTTGTGATCCTTTTGCCTCAGTTGCCGAAGTAACTGGGATTACAGGTGTGTGCCACTGGGCCCAGTTTCAATCTTCCTTTTGATTAGAGAATTTAATCCACTTATGTCTAAGTAATTACTGATGAGGAAGGACTTGCTCTTGCCATTTTGTTTTCTGTTTTCTGTACAGCTTACAGCTTTGTGTTTCTCATGCCTTCATTCCTACTTTATTTTGTGTTTAGGTAACTTTTTTTCTTTTACAGTGAAATGCTTTAATTCCCTATTTGTTTTTAGTATATTTTGTAGATATTTACTTTGCGATTACTCCACATGGGGTTTATCTTTAACATCCCAACATTGTAACAATATAATTCAATTTGATGGGAATTTAACTTCCGTAGTATACCACTCTGTGCTTCTATACCGCTTTGTCTACCCTTTTAAGTTATTGATATTTGTACATTGCTATAGTTTGGATAATTGTCCTCAAAGGTTCATACGCTAAAGGCTTGGCTCCCAGCCTGCAATGCTATTGGGAGGTTATAGAACCTTTAGGAGGAGTCTAGTGGGAAGAAGTTAGGTCACTGGATCTTTTTATTTCAGCCTGAGGACTCCCTTTAGCATTTCTTACACAAGGTCTAGTGATAACAGACTCTCTCTACCTGTTTTTTTCTGATTATAGAATTCTTGGTTGACAGTGTTTTTTATCCAGCACTTAAATATAAGCATCCCATTGTGTTCTGGTCTCCAAGGTGTATGGTGAGAAGTTGATTTATAATCATATTATGAATTCCTTATAACATTTGGCATGTTGTTCTCTCTTCCTGCTTTGAAGATTCTTTGTCTTTGGGTTTTGATGCTTTAACTGTAATGAGTTTTGGTGTGGGACCCTTTGACTTTTCCTGTTTGGAATCCTTACAATGAAACTATTGATCTGCTTGATAGCATCTCACATGTTACTCAGGGTATGTTTACTTTCTTCATTGTTTTTCTTTCTGTTCCTCATATTCAATAATTTCAGTTGCTCTATATTCAAGCTCACTAATTCTTTGTTTTGCACATTCAAATTTGCCATTGAACCCTCTAGTGGATTTTTCTAATTTTGGTTATTTTTTTTTACAGGATTTCTGTTTAGTTTCCTTTTATAATTTCTCTTTATTGATTTTCTCATTTTGTTCCTCTGTCTGGTCTTGATCTCCTGTAGTCATTTTTTCTCTGCTTTTCTTTAGCTATTGGTGCATTTTTAAAACAGTTGTTTTAAAGTCTTCACCTAGTAAGTCTAACTTCTGAGCTCAAATCATATTTGGTTTCTATTGGTTTAATTTTTTTTCTTCAAGTGGGCCACATTTGCTGTTTCTTTGTATGTTTTGTGATTTTTTTTGTTGTTTTTGTTTTGAAAAATGGGAATTTGACTACTATGATGTTAACTTTGGAAATAATATTCTCTTTCTTCCCTAGGGTTTCCTGTTTTGTTTTGCTTTTATTGCTGAGGGCTATAGTAGTATGTTTGTCTTGATGCTTTTCCAAATAGTTAATACTATTCCTTGTCATGTGTGATCACGGAAGCCTCTGTTCCTTTAGCTCATATTCAGTTAATATTTTGATAGTGATTTGCTCTATTTTCAGGAAGTTCTTTCGCATTTGACACACACACACATCCAAGTTCTAGGACCACCTTTGACCTTTAAATGTAAGGAAACTAAACTCAGAGAGATTCACAAAACTGGTTCACCAGAATTCAGTGCCCACTGATCCTATGTTGTGATTATCTATTGCTGCATAACAAACAACACCAAAACTTTGTAGCTTAAAATAACAATAATTTAATTTTTCTCATAGAGTCTGTGTATAAGAAATTGGAAAGGGCACAATAGAGACAGCTTATGTTTATTCTACACCAAAGGATCGTGTGTGACCCCAACAGTTGGGAGCTGGAATTGCTAAGCAAGCAGGTCCACTTTAAAGTGGCATTTTGACTCTGTCAGCAGGGCTGGGGTGGCCAAGGGAAAGGCTGGGGGTGACTATTGACTGGAGTGTCTACTGATGCCTCTCAGAATGGATTGGGCTTCCTTACATTATGGTGGCCCCAGACTAGTGGAACTTTTTACATAGAGCCAGAGCTCCATGTGTGGGTATGAAAGCTGCACTATCTTCTGGGACCTTTATAATTTATAGTGTCACTTCTCCTTCTCATTGGTCAAAGTAAGTACAGCCCACCCCGACTCAAAGAGGGCTCTCAGTTGTGCAATATTAGGTAGTTTGTGGTCATATTTAAAAAACACATACCTGTTCCTAAAGTCATGTTCTTTGTACTGGTACCAGCTTTCTGATGGACCTACCTGGGTTCCAAAGAGGAAAGTGTGTGGTGACAGTCCCAACTGTGCTTTAAGGACACCAGGAAATTTGGAGCAGTGACAAGGACCACTCTTATTTGGGCAACAGCCTCCTGCAAGACATCACAGAATAAGTGAGCCTGGGCTGGTGGTTGGGAAGCAGTTCTGAGCCAATGATCACCGCAGAGGGAAAAGGAGATGCTCTCTTGATTATTAAGCATCTACCATGTGCCAAATAGCTATGCCCAGCCTGGAGGAGGGCATCACAGCGTATTGGAAACAGAACAGAATCAGGGTACAGGAGTGCTTATTATTAGAATTATTGTCATTATTGCTTTATGAAAGCCCTATAGATCACTTACCCCAGAAGGGTTCCCAAGAGAGAAAATAGTGTTCCCAATGCCCTCTGCATGTCAAGGCCACTGCTCCACATCTTGTGGGACAGTTACTTCAATGATTAGCTCCATCTTCTCTCTGGGCCTTGGTTTCCCTGACTGATGCCCCTGTCAACTCCTGCTGCCTTTGGAGCTGGGAGGCTGCTGGGGGTGGAGGTGGCCCTTCCCTTTTCTTCTGGTGAATCTTGGAACCCACTTTACCTCTCAGGGCCTCAGTTTCATCATCTGAGCATAGAGGGGCTTTTGGTGATTTCTGTGTCTTTCCACTTGGAAACCAGACGCTGCTGTGTCCCCAACAGTGGCCCTGCAGCCTCTGGGAAGAGTGCTGCGTGGTTATTTTGGACTTCTTTGTCTCTGTGTCTGTCTCTCCTGACAAAACCTCCTGGGGGATCTAAGAATGGAATCCAGCCAGGCTGAGCTGCAGTAGGTCCAAAGCCTCGTGCATTCTCAGAAGCAAACTGCCTGCCTGCACCCGGTGAGCCAAATGGGACGGAGGCCAGGACACAGGCTGTGCATGGGGTCCCCACTCCTGCTCCAACTGCCCTTCCTGACAGAAAATCAGGGTATTCAGGGGAGATGGCTTGGGCTCAAGCCAGGACAGGACCATGAGTGTCTGCACCTGCCATTGCTTTTGGGTCCATGAATCAGGATGGGGACTGTGAAGAAATTTGCTCAGAATGAAGGAAACCCTCCTCTGAGGTGGGGAACCAGGTTCAGTCATGAGCTTGCTGTGTGACCTTCTCATGTTGCTGTTCCTCTCTGTTTTCAGTGGATGGCACCACCCTCCATGATGCCTATGGATGTCCTAGTTCAGGATCAGAAGAGGGGACCCTGAGTCCCCTCCTCATGGTGCCCATCTATCATCTATCTTCAGTCATCTGACTTTGTGTTTATCATCTATCTGCCTCTCTCTCTCTATTCCTATCATTTATCATTTATTTATAATCTACCATCTATCTATCTACCTACCTATACCTACCTACCATCTAAATGCGACTGGACCCCAATTCAATATTCTGCTTCAGGATATCTGGGGTAAAGCCTGCCATTTGTTTGTTTGTCCCCCAAAGCTCCTGGGTGCCTGGCTGTCCGGGAGAGAACAGAAGAGCAATGCCATCCTTAGTGGGTCCCAGGTGATTTCTACCTCTAGCCAAGCCATGTCGTCCCTCTGTTTAAAAAACCAGGACGCAGCCCTCACTCTGGAGAGGCCCTCCCCTCCATGGTGAGTGGTTTGGAGATACCCAGCCACTCCCCTCCTTTCCTGCTGTGGTTGTCTGTGGTCTTGTTTTCTGACTACGCATCTAGATCATGGGCCATCATAGTCCTACAAGAGCCTGGGACCCCTGTGTGTTTAGATCCTATCCTATTAGGACTTGGAGCAGCCTTGACCCTTTTTTCTCCAAGCTTACATCATGGAATGTCTTGACCTCTGCAACAATCGCCAGGCCACTTGTCAAATTTTCCCCTCTTAGTTTTTATAAGTATTTTTAGTTTTAACCTTTAATTTAGTGACCCACTTGATCATGGTACACTATCTTCTTAATGTGTTTTTGTATGCAATTTGCCAGCATTTTGATGATGATTTTTGCATACAAAGTGAAGTTCAGATCAAGATTCATTTTTGCCTATGGATGTGTAATTGCTCCAACACTATCAATTGAAAAAAATATAATTCCTCCATCAAATGGCTTTTGCACTTTTGTCAAAGCCACTTGGCCATCCTAGTGCAGATCTCTTTCTGGGTTCTTTGTCCCATGCCTCTAGCAGCGCTGCGATGTCTTCCTCCCAGTAGCTGTGGAATAGGCCTTCATATTGAGTCAGTGATTCCTTCCACTCTATTCCTTTGTTCACGGTGCTTTAGCCTGGCAAGGCCTGTTTTGTTCATATGTAATACAAAGATCAGGTGAGTGTGTAGGTTTAGTTTCCCCTTTGGCTGGGCTGGTGAAGTTTTTTGGTCTTCCAAATATAGACTCATGTTGTTGGCAAAGAAAGATAATTTTAGCTCTTCTTTTCCTATCTGTATTGCTTTAATTTGTTTCTTTTGCCTAATTGCTCTGGCTAGAGGTTCAAGGACCATGTTGAATAGAAGTGGTAAAAATGGGCATCCTTGTCTTATTTCTATTTTTAGAGGGAATGCTTTCAGTTTTTCTCCATTGAGAATGATGTTGGCCTTGGGTTTGTTGTATGTAACTTTTACAATGTTGAGGTATGTTCCTTATATCCTGATTTTTAAAAAAAAATTATTTTATGTTTTGTAGTTGAACAGCATGCCTTTATTTTGTTTGTTTGTTTGTTTGTTTGTTTATTTATTTATTTATTTGAGAGAGAGAGAGAGAGAAAGAGAACTTCTTAATATTTATTTATTTTTTTAGTTTTCGGTGGACACAACATCTTTATATGGTGCTGAGGATAGAACCCAGCGTCCCGCGCTTGCCAGGCAAGCGTGCTACCGCTTGAGCCACATCCCCAGCCCTGTTTATTTTTTTAATGTGGTGCTGAGGATCAAACCCAGTGCCTCACATATGCAAAGCAAGTGCTCTGCCACTGAGCTATAGCTCAAGCCCTCCTATTTTTTTTTTTTTTTAGTGTTTTAATCATGAATGAATGCTGTATTTTGTCAGATGTTTTTTTCTACATCTATTGAGATAATCATGTGATTCTTGTCTTTAAGTCTATTTATGTGATGAATTATGTTTATTGATTTCTGTGTGTTGAACCAACCTTGCATCCCTGGGATGAACCCCACTTGATCATGGAATGCTATCTTCTTAATGTGTTTTTGTATGCAATTTGCCAGCATTTTGCTGATAATTTTGCAAATGTGTTTATCAGGAATATTGATCTGAAGTTTTCTTTCCTTGATGGATCTTTGTCTCATTTTGGTGTCAAGGTGATACTACCTTCATAGAATGTATTTGAATGAGTTCCCTTCTTTTCTATTTCATGGAATAATTTGAGGAAGATTGGTATTAGTTCTTCTTTAAAGGTCTGGTAGAACTTGGCTGAGAATCCATCTGGTCCTGGGCTTTTCTTTGTTTGTAAGCTTTTAATGGCTTCTTCAGTTTCGTTACTTGAAATTGTTCTATTTAAAGTTTCTATCTCCTCCTTGTTCAAATTCCTGTAGGAATTGATGATATCTTCAAGATTTTCTAACTTATCTGAGTATAAATTTTCAAAATAGCTTCTGGTTATCCTTTATATTTTAGAAACTCCACCAGAAAACTTCTAGAACTCATAAATGGATTAAGCCAAGTAGCAGGATACAAAATTAACACTCGTAAATCAATTGTATTCCTATTCTCCAGTGACGAATCAGCTGATAGAGAAATTAGGAAAACGATCCTATTCACAGTAGCCTTTAAAAAATAAAATTCTTGGCAATCAGTCTAACAGAAGAGGTGACGGACCTCTACAATGAAGACTACAGAACACTAAAGAAAGAAATTGAGGGATGGGGATATAGCTCAGTTGGTAGAGTGCTTGCCTTGCATGCACCACAAGGCCATGGGTTCAATCCCAATAATAATAATAATAATAATAATAATAATAATTAATAATAATAATAATAATAGAATTGAGGAAGACCTTATAAGGTGGAAAGACCTCCCATGTTCTTGGATAGGTGGAATTAATATTGTCAAAAAGGCCATACCACTAAAAGTGCTATATAGATTCAATGCAATTCCCATCAAAATTCCAATGACATTCTTCATAGAAATAGAAAAAGCAGTCATGAAATTCATTTTGGAAAATAAGAGGTCCAGAATAAATAAAGAAATCCTTAGAAAAGCAAAGCAGCAGTTATCACAATACCAGACCTTAAATTATACTACACAGCTATAGTTACAAAAGCATCATGGTATTGGCACCCAGACAGACAAGAAGACCAATGGAACAGAATAGAAGACATAGAGACAAATCCACAAAAATACAGTTACCTCATACTTGACAAAAGCTCCAAAAACATACAATGGAGGATATAGCCTCTTAACAAATGGTGCTGGGAAAACTGGAAATCCATATGTAGTAGAATGAAATTTAACCCCTATCTCTCACCGTGCACAAAACATAACTCAAAGTTAATCAAGGACCTAGGCATTAGACAGAGACTCTGCACCTACTAGATATAGGCCTGGCTGATCCTTCTTGGCACCAACTCAAACTACCTTTTTTTTTTTAAGTACTAGTAATTGAACCCAGGGTGGCTTACCACTCATCTACATCTCCAGGTCTTTTTATTTTTAGACAAGCTCTTGCTAAATTGCTAAGGTTGGCATTGAGTTTGTATATCTCCTTCCTGAGCACCCCCAGTCTCTGGGATTACAGGCATGTGCTACTATGCCTGGCTCCTCATTGACTCAGTGGAGATAGAAGACCACTTCCCTGATGGTTCCCACTTCTATCAGGGATGGAGAGAATGAGGGTAGACTTAAGTGGCTTCGTTGCTATAGGCAGGGTTGCAAGCTTACCACCCCAAAGGCCTCAGTGATACTTGGAGCCCTGACAGATCACTGTGTTCAGTCCCATTGATCCTGGAGATGATATAGACTCAGCATGTCATTGGACCACACCAACACTGTTGGCAGGAGGATAGAGATCACCTGCTTCTTCTGAGCAGGGGATGGAAAATGAGCAGCCCACTTGATACCAAATCCAAACTAGTCTGATAAGAAAATTAGATCAGTATCACCTGCTTCTCCTAGAGGGAGAACCAAAGATCAATCTTCTGTTCAGATCTGCTAATACCACTGAGGTGAGGTGGATACATAATTTCCTTTCATCTTGAAAATAGTTGAGCCTGTCCCAAGGGGACTCAGTTTCGTGGGTGGATTTGTCTATGGGAGAATCAGGCACCACAGGGCTGAGTTTTCTGCAGGGGGCGGGGGGAGCTCCCCTGAGCCAGGTATAAATGTGGAGCTACAGATGACATCAGTGGCCTTCCTGATAGTGGGACAGGAGCAAGGCCGTTGATACAGCTGCTGAGGAAAGGCCTTGAGCAGTCAGGTCCCTCGGGATCCACATCCCCATTCCCTCAAGAGGCAGGGATTCCGGCAGAGCTTTTCAAACGCCTGTCCTTTTGTGTTTTCTATCCTTGCACCTACATCTTTGCACCTTGTCTGCAATACTTTATGATCAACTCACCTTTTAAAACAGAGTCGACGTGGAATTCACAACATAAAATCAACCATTCAGAAATGAACCAATTCAGTGGCATTTAGTGCATCTGCAATGTTGTGAAACCTCACCTCTGTCTAGTTCCAGAACATTTGCATCGCCCCAGAGGGACTGCACATCCACAAGGCAGATAGGACCTTGGGAATCCCCCTCTACTGTCTCTCCAGATCTCTCTATGTTGCACATCTCACTTGCATGGAATCAAAAAACATTTAAGACACCTAGAGGTAAATAATGCACGACTAAATGGATGAACAATTTGGTCTTTGTGTCTGGTTTCTCTTACTTAGCAATGTGTTAAAGAGTCACCCAGGCTGAAAAAAAGTCTCTCTAGCCAAAAGCATATATGTGTGTGTGTGTGTGTGTGTGTGTGTGTGTGTGTGTGCATATAAAATACATATGATACAATCTACTATTAATGACATTTAGTATGTGTGCAACATTGTAAAACCAGTGGTACTATACAATTTAGAACATTTTCACTGACCCTAAAAGAAGACCCTACCCGCCTTAAGCAATTAGTCCCCATCTCTCCTCTTCCTTCCCTGTCAAGCATTCGTCACCCTTAGGTCTTAATGGATGTATCTCTTCTGGATGTTTCACACAAATGAAATCATGCAGTAGGTGACTTTTTGTGTCTGGGAATGTTTTTAAGGGACCATCAGTGTAGCAGGGCTTCATTCCTACTTGTGGATGAGTGATAGTCCCTTGTCTGCGTATACCACATTGTATGTATCCGCTCGTCAGTTGATGAATGTTGGGATGTGTCAGTTTCTTGCTATTGGGAACGATGCTGCTGATAATGCTCATCTACAAGGTTTTGTCTGAACGCTTCTCAGTTCTTCTCAGGTTGTAGCCAGGATTGAGATTTCTGGGTCACATGGTAATTCTATGTTTAACTTTTTGAAGAAGCAACACATTGTTTTAAATCGCAATTGCACTATTTTCAATTCCGCTGGCAACAAGAGTTCCAGTTTCTCCACACCCTTGACAGTGCATATTAATTTCTGTGTTTTCCCTTAATTCTAGTCATACGGAGGCCTGTGGCGTGATATCGCACAGTGGTTTCAACTTGCATTTTCCTTATGGCTAGTGGTGTGGATGTTTGTTGGCTGTTAGACTATCTTTTTCAGAGACGTTGCCTATTCAAGTCTTTTACCCATTTTTTTTTTTTTGTATTTTTGCTGTTGAGTTGTAAGAATTCTTTGTTTATTATGAATATTAGCCCCTAGTCAGATCCAGGATGACTCTATAACTTTCTTGAAAGTGTCCTTTGGTGCATAAAAGTATTTAATTTTGATAAAGACCAATTTTTTCTTGTTGCTTGTGAGAAGAGGCTTTTGCGTGTGCGCCTGTTGGTGTCCCTTTGAGGTTGATTACACGACTATTCTCATTTACACAGACCACTGCTGGGGCTCAGGGGGGCTGATTTGCTTCAGGCCATTTCTTCTATAGGTGGTGGGGCCATGGGTGGCAGCGGGGGAGCCTCATGATCTTTCAGACACGTGATATGGAGACTTGGCTGCTGGTCTCCAGAGTAACGGGATGATGGGAGGTAGCCCAGTGTGAGTGTGTGTAGCTCCGTGACCTCAATTTAAAGAAACAGACCCATGCTATCAGAAAGCCTAGTTAATCTGGAGCGATGCAGTAAACTATCTATTATGTACATAAAATTCTAAGTGTAGAATTTCATGGCAGTTATCTGCCCACTAGAATTTAAGACACCTAGAGGTAATAATGCACGGATAAATGGATGAACAGTTTGGGAATGATACTTGCCATCCAGATAATTGATCGGGGTCAAATTCCACAGAGGTTTAACTCTGGGAGAAGCAGAATCACCAATGTGCTCATCAAAGATGGCTTCAAACAAAACATGAAAAGCTTTACATCTTAAATATCATTTATTTTTATTTTTAAAACAGTAATCTCTTTTTAAAAAATATTGATTTAGTTGTAGATGAACACACAGTATCGTTATTTATTTTTATGTGGTGCTGAGGACTGAACCCAGTGCCTCACACATGCGAGGCAAGCACTTTACCACTGAGCTACAGCCCCAGCCCCAGTAATCTCTTTTCTATTATTCAAAATTCAGTAGATAAAAAGGGCGCATGGGATACTCCTTCCCTCTTTGTGCAGTCCTGTCCCTCCATCATGGCTTTTTGCATTTCCTTCCAGAATTTCCAGATAAGCATTTTCTCTCTCTATTACTTAATTTTAAAATATTTACTTTTGGGGCATACAAATGTGCTTTGATTTCTTTGTTTTTCTCTATTTACCTTGAAGACCAGTCCTCAAGACTATGCAAGGAATTTCCTTATTCTTTCTCAGGACTTGCCCTTATCCTCTCTTCTCCTTGCCTTTCTATTAGGTCTTTGGAAGCCAGGGCAGAGGGCAGTGGCCCCAGCAACTCTTATCAACACCTGAGTCCTGCGTCTAAACTCTCCCCAGCTCGAAGAACATGGTTCTCTTGCCAACTGGGTCTTTGAAACCTCTGGGGAGGCTCAAGGCCCTGCTAAGATTCCGAGGGTTCTCTTGTGCCTTCCAGGATGGAGCTGGATAGAGCAGAGGGAGAGGATGGAGAGAGACTGAGGTGGGGGTTCTAACCAGACCTGGAGGAGGAAGGACACCTTCCTTTCTTCCTTCCTATGACAAGCCCCACCGAGGGCTGAGTTCAGTGCCTGGCCATGATCTCCTGCCACCTTCCATAGGCCTGGATGGGTAAAATGCTCCCAGATCTTGCAGGTGAGGAGATGGGTGGTCAGGCCCTCAAGCTGACCATCAACTGTGAGGGGCTTCAACCCCTGCCCCCTGTAAGAATCATGAATGTGCTCCTCATTTTTGTTTTTCCTTGGAGAACCCACAGCCAGTTCCCCTGCCAAGCCCAAACTTTGGGGCCAGACAGACCTGACCCAAGTCCTGGCCCTACTCCGAGCAGCCATGCACTCCTGAAAACCCCCTTTGGCTGCCACGCCTGCATCTGGTAGACCCCAGGTGGAAGAAGGGTTCCGGACACATTCTGTGGGTCGGGGATTTGAAGGCACCCAGCTGTGTGAAGAGGAGGCCTGGCTGACGCATGTGCAGTGCTCTGGCTCTCTCCCCTCTGGAAGGTATTCCTGCTCCTTTATGAGGGGCACAGAGCCCCCTGACTTGGCCTTTCTCAGAATACTGGCTGCCCTTCTGCATCCATCTGATCATTTGGCACAGGTGCATGATCTCAGGTGCCTTCAGGTAGGTCTACCTCCTCTGCTCCTGCCCGGCTCTCAGACATGGTCACCTGCCAAGTCCTGAGGCTTGATGGAAGCTGGACCTGCAGGAAGGCACAGGGCAGATTCAGAATCCTCTGAGGATGCCTCTCGTACCCACGTTTCATCTTCAAGAGGAAGGGAGGTGGGGCAAAAGGATAGGATTGCCTGCCCACCCCCCAGCACCCTGATTGGTGAAGAAGGAGTGGCAGCCATAGAGGTTTCTGCTGTCTACTTCCATCTTGCCATCTCCTGCCGTTCTTTGGAGATCGAATCTCTCACTCTCCTCATCTAAATGGTTTGGGTGGAGCCAACCCTGGGACCTAGCACCAGTCGTGGCATGCCCTAGCTGCCACGAGGAACATAAGATTGGATCAGAGCTTGGCAAAGTGGATAAAAACACACCACACAACTGTATTCTGCTTCCAAGCCCCTTCCTTCAACTTCAATGGCATAAGGAGGTTGAAAGTAAAAGATTGGAAAAGATAAAACCATCAACATTAATTTTTTTAAAAGCAGGAATTTCTATATAAATATCAGATAAAGGGCTGGAGATGTGGCTCAAGCAGTAGCGCGCTTGCCTGGCATGCGTGCGGCCGGGGTTCGATCCTCAGCACCACATACCAACAAAGATGTTGTGTCCGCCGAGAACTAAAAAATAAATATTAAAAATTCTCTCTCTCTCTCTCTCTCTCTCTCTCTCTCTCTCTCTCTCTCTCAAATAAATAAATAAATAAATATCAGATAAAAAAGACTTTAGAGCAAAGATAAATACTGGAGACAAAGAGAAATGATATATAATGAGAAAAAGATTCATTCAACAGCTAGGCTTAGTGGCACAAACCTGTAATTTCAGTGACTTGGGAGGCTGAGACAGGAGGATGGCAAATTTGAGGCCAGCCTTAGCATCTTAGTGAGACCCTCAGCAACTCAGCAAGACAAAATAAAAAGGAATAGGGCTGTAGCTCAGTGGTAAGGTGCCCCTGGGTTCAATTCCCAGTACCAAAAAACAAAAACAGAATTCCCAGGAAAACTTAATGGTTTCAACTAGACAGCAGAATCTCAAAAAACTTGAAGAAAAATTGGTACAGCTTCAAGGAGAAATATTAAACTGTATTAGTGAGGTTTTTCTAGAGGAACAGAACAAACAGGATTATATAGTTTATGTGATTATATGCTTTATGTGATTATAAACAAGGGATTTATTAGATTGGCTTACAGGATCGGAAGCCAGAGCCCCACAATGGCTGTCTGCAGGCTGAGAACTGGAGGAACCAGTAGCCGCTCATCCCAACAGGTGGGAACCTCCGAGGAGGGACCCACGATGCAGTCCCAGTCTAGACGGGAGGCCTGGAAACTCCTGCTGGTCAGAGTCAGCTCTGCCAGGGTGAAGGAGCTGGAGTCCCATGTCCTCAGGCCACTGCAGCAGCAATTCAAGAATAGAGCTGCATCCGTGTTGGCTTCCTGCCTCTTCCACCCTCTCCCGGTCTTTTGGACAGTGCTGCCCACGGTCAGGATGGGTATCTCTGCCTCCCCCTCAGTTTGCTGTCTTACACGCCAAACATCTCGGGAAACAGCCCCATCCACACACACTGAAGTCTTTTAATCTCAGGTGTCTCTTCATCCAGACAAGTTGACAATGCAGACGAACGTCACATTGCATCTTAATCTGCAATTCAAGAGATGTCAACACCCCTAACTCAGCAACGGGTGGAACTACCAAACGGCAAATCAGCAGCATGTAGAGAAACCAGACCCAACCAACCAGCAGAATCCAGTCGACATTTATAGAGGAGTCCAACCAAGACAGCAGAACACACAGGCTTTTCAAGGGCCCTTAGGGCAGTCACTAAAAAGAGACACACCTTGAGCTTAAAACTACTTTTAACAAGTTTCTAAAAATCAAATTCATACTGAGTGGGTTCTCTAGCCAAAATGGCATAAGACTAGAAGTCAATACATTCTTGTGCCATGTAATGACACATCAATCACAGACTGCATATACCCAAGTGGTCTTAAGAGATGATAATGTGCTGGAAGTCTCCTATTGCCTAGTGATAATGCAGCTGTCATAACACATTAGGGCCACTTTCTGCTCACATGTTGGTGGTCATATTTGAATAAACACGCTTACTGTTCTATCAGTTGTATACAACTGTAACACACAGAATTATGTTCAGTGCCTAATACTTGATAACGATCAACGATTATGTTACTGGGATGTATTTATTTACTGTACTACACTCTACTGTTTGTCATCATTTCTGAGGGTACCATTCTATTCATAAAAAAGCTAACTGTAAAACACTGTGCCATGTTATCCTGCCAGTGGCTTCATACAGCTCATGTTTATTGTCACTTGATTGTATCAAGAGGCCACACTGGATGATTGACCCGTATCACCTAGTTTTGGCAAGAACTCTGTGATGTTCACACAAAAGAACAAAAGGTGGACGAAATTCACTTAATGGTGAATTTCACAGGATGCATCCCTGTTGTTAATTAAATGATGTGTAATTGCAAGAAAAAGACAACAGGAAATATTTAGACTGTTAGAAATTAAAAACCACACTTTTAAATAATTTATGGATCAAAGAGGAAGTTTCAAAGGAAAAGATAAAAATATGTGTGATTCAAATGTGCTGAAGGGAAGTTTATAGTACTAAGTGCTTACATTAGAAAGGAAAAAAAGGTCTCAAGTCAATAAAACATGTTTCAACATCAAGGAGATAGTAAGAGGAGAATTTTTAAAAGAATTTTTTAAAGATGTTGATGGATCTTTGTTTTATTCATTTATTTATAAGTGATGCTGAGAATCGAACCCAGTGCCTCACACATTTCAAGCAAACGGTCCACCACTGAGCCACAACCCCAGCCCCCTAAGAGGAGAATTTAATAAAATTGAAGATGTAAACAATAGAGAAAAACCAGGGACAGAAGTCTAATTCTATGAAAAAAATCAATTGAACTAATAAACCTGTAGGGAGGTTGACAAAATGAAAGAGATAAGACAATCACCAACGTTAATGAATCAGGGGACATCTCGAGAGACCTTTCTTCAGTCCTTCAGAGGCTGATAAAGGAATGCTGGGAACAACTTTATGCTCATAAGTCCAACGATTTAGTTTCTTGAACACCACAAACCATGAAAACTCAATCAAGGATAAATAAATAACATCAAAAGTCTAATAATCACGAACAAGTTGAACCTGCAATTAAAAAGTCTCCTGAACTAGAAATGTCCCAGCCCGGATGGTTTCACTAGAAAATTCTTCCAAATATTAAAAGAAGAATGATCACAAATCCTATAAATTCCCTCTACTCTCTTGCAGAAAATAGAAGAAGAGGGAACATTTTCCAGCTCACTGAAGGAGGCCTTCCACAAGCCAATGGCTAACCACACTGGCACCAGCAGCATACCAGGGCATCCTTCTCAGCCGTGAAAGGGAATGAACTCTCAATCCCTCCTACAGCTTGGATGAATCTCTGGGGAATCACGCTAAGCGAAAGGAAAGCCAACACAAAGGTCACGTACTGTGTGATTGCGTTTACATGTTTTTATTAAAATGGCAAAACTGTAGAAATGGGAAACCGATTAGTAATTGCCAGGGGCTAAAGGCCAGGTGGGGATGGGCGGTGAACACAGAGGACAGTGGGAGGGAGCTTTGGGACAGGACAGTTCTGGGTCTTGATGGTGTTGGAAGATTCATGAACCTACACGTGGTAAAACTGTGCTACCACACACACACACAACACTGCACAACACACACACGCACACACACACAAATGAGTGAAAATTAAACTAATAAGATTGATTACTCTGAGAGTGTCTAGGTAGCCAAACATTAGGTAGTATTTGCTACCTTAGAACATTTTAGTCAATTAAAGAATGACATTGTGTGGTCTCTCCTTAATGTGCTGGAGAAGGTAAAGGAAAGAAAATAATATCAGGCTTCAAATTTCCAACTCAAATTCTGCATTCATGACCTTCTATCTTCTATATCTATCCTGAAATCCGTATCTCCTAGAGCCATAGGACTGGGGTTCCTGAAAATCCAACCCAGAATTTCATTTTGTGAGTGGCTGAATTACAATGCAAATTGAACTCCTAACTTTTTGCTGTCTTGGGGACTAAAGTGAGGGCATCGATTAGGAAGGAATCCTGAAAATTGGAATGGGGACGTATGGAAAGATCTTGATGAAACTGGGAACATCAAACCTCTAAAGTCTGATGAGTTTCTTTTCCAGTAGAAATAGCCCTTTTACCTGCCTAAAAAGGTTAGCCCTCCTTTGCCTACAGAACCTGTAGCTCCCTCCCACTAACCCCAGGAAGCTGTTCTGCAGGACACTAATTTTCCTCATCTTTGCTTATAAACTGTAACTGTATTCAAATCACAGCAGGCCCCAAAGGTAAGGTACAAAGTATGATCTCCAAGGATCTACTAAAAAATAATAATAATAAGTAAATAAAATAAAGTTTAAAACCAACCAACCCACAAGCCAACAATAACAAAAAAAAGCCATGATTTTTCTATCTATAAATCTGTGAAAAATATATGGGAATGAATGGAGATTAAGGGTGTGGAATAACGGTGGGAGGATCATAGGTGGGATCAGAAGGAATTTATTGAGATGAGTCCACTAAGCAGATATTCTGGGTTTAATATTTCAGATTGAAGGGATAAAAAGAGCTCCAACAGGATGTCAGCCAGACCATGACTGGTCAGCTGAAACAGAATTAAAACACTACACTAAAGAACTCCTTGGTACATCCTATGGGAAAGCCACCAAAGACTTAGGCAGATTGCAGTGTTAGAGTGGATCGTTCATGTAAGACCCTACAGGGGTCCAGAGGACACGTCTTTCACCATGATTGTGAGAAATAAATTTATGAAGAGAGGCCTAGCATCTTTGAAGAGCTCTGTGATTGTTCTGTCAGTCAGAAGTCACAGTGGGAACTGCTGAAATGCAATGAGGGTGATTAGATCCCAGAAACCAAGTGGCTGAAGCTTATTCACTGAAGGCAAGTGGACATGGTTACTTCAATGGACTGGGGGGCGGGGGGAGTCAAAGAAGCAATCACAGTAGTCTGGCTTGAAATGCCATAGGCATGTCTAATTGACCATGGTGATTTTAGAAATGTGCTTTATGGAGGTGAGATAGATGAGGAAATTTACCAAATTCTTACTTGATCTGTACAAGTAGAAAGTTCTAGGTCAAGTGAACAGATTTACAACTGGAATCGTCACAGAATCACAGCTTCTCCATTAATTCCCAGACTGGAGCCAGTTTACAAACCCAGAACTCCTTAAAGGAAGGGGAGACCTTGTTCCTTTGAGGAAGAATCCTGTACACTGCCAAGAATTTATACTATTAGTATAGTTATAAGCTTTCTCAATCACCACAGTGTGCAGCAGGTAAAATGCATTTAATGCCATTGGGTGGATTGGGGAAAGGAAGTAAATCAGATTTTAGGGAGATTCTTGGACACTGACTTTGAACTGATGGTGATTCCAGGAGACTCAACACATCACTTTGGGACTGGGGATGTAGCTCAGTGGTAGAGTGCTTACCAAGTAAGCATGAGGTCCTGGGTTTGATCCCCAGCACTATAAAACAACAACTCCCTGATCACTTTGGTCCATCAGAGAAGGGTCTCATGGAAGTCAGGTGATCAATAGTTGTAGCTCACTGTCTTACAGAGGGTCCAGTGAGTTTCCACATCCATCCTGTTATTCATTCTCCAGTTCCAGAATATATAATTAGAATAGACATACTCAGTCATTGGTAGAATCCCCACATCTGTTCCCTGCTTCCTTAAGTGAGAGATATTATGTAAAAAAAAAAAAAAAAAAAACAAACAAACTGAGCAGAAGCCACTAGAATTGCCTCTATCTTCAAAGTAGCAAACCAAAAGCAATCCTTTGATAGATTGCCCAGATACAGTGCCACCGTCAAGGACTGATGATTCCTAACACATCCCTGTTGGTCTCCTGTTTGGTCTGTGCAGGAGGCAGAAGGGTCTTGGAGAAGGACTGTATATTATCAGAAGCTTAGCCAAGCGGTGACTCCAACTGCAGCTGCCATTCCAGATGTGGTTTGATTGTTAGAGCAAATGAATCCTTCCCTGGTACTGGCATGTGGCTGTTGGTGTGGAAAACACCTCTTCCAACATTCCTGTCCATTAGGACCACCAGAAGAAGCTTGCTTTTGGCTGGGAAGGCCAGCAATACACCTTTATGGTCCCCCCATCCAGCCTGGTGTCATAATTTGGCTCACAGGATTTTTTAAAAAATATTTTTTAGTTATCAATGGACCTTTATTTTATTTATTTATATGTGGTGCTGAGATTTGAACCCAGTGCCTCACACATGCCAGGCAAGTGCACTGAGCCTCAGCCCCAGCTGCTCACAGGATCTTGATAGCCTTTCCTACCACAGCTCATCATACTGGTCTAGCACATGATGTCATCGTGTTAACTGCACCCACTGGGTGTGAAGTAGCATTACTCTAAACATCTTGGTAAGATGTTAATACACCAGAGGGTAGAAAATAAGTGTGACAAAATTCCACAAAATTCCAGGGGACTTCTACCCCAGTCAACTTTCTAGAGGTCAGTGTTCTTTCTGCCAGCCCATTTTATGAGTGACCTAAAAAGCTACTAACTTTTTTTTTTTTTTTTTTGGTACTGGGGATTAAACCCAGAGCACTTTCCCACTGAGCTAAATCCATAGTTCCTTTATTTTTTTATTTTGAGACAGGCCTCATTAAGTTGCTGAGGCTGGCCTTGAACTTGCAATTCTTCTGCCTCAGCCTCCTGAGTTGCTGGGATTATAGGCATAGACCATGATGCCTGGCCAACTGCTAGATTTTGGTTGTGTCTCTGCAATAGGTCCGGGCTGCTATGCAAGCTGCTATCCCTTGGGCCATATTGTCCAGCAGATCCACTTGTGCTTCAAGTGTGACTAGCAGATAGAGATGCTGTTTGCAGCCTTTGTCAGGTGAATCCCAGTGCATGTCATCATGATTTCAGAGCAAGGCCCTAATGACATCTGCAAATAACTATTCTCCTTTTGGGGGACTGCTTTGGGCCTGCTCCTGGGTCTTAGTATAACCTGAATGATTGACCATGGACCACCAAGTCACCATGCCATTTGAGATGCTCACCACAAACCAAGCCTTATCTGTCCCTCCAAGCCCTAAAGCTGGGTGTGCACAGCAGTGCCCCATATGGCACCAATCACAGTCCCCAAAACCTTAATTCTGAATAGTGAAGTCCTGAAAAATGGAAATCCCTAACATCTAACCCCCTCCCCCATCACAATTCCAAAAGATTAAACCCCCAAAGGTTGAAACTGAAAGCCAAAATCCAAACAACTGCAACTCCCAAGAAAGAAGAAAAGGTTATGTAAGAGGGTAGAAAACTAAATTCTGGGGAAAGAGATTGGCCACATGATTCAGCAATGATGAAAACATCAGCTTAAAAATGCGCTAGCTTTCCCTCCAGCTGATGGAATTCCAGGGGGCGTTTAATGAGTTAAAGATGCGTTTGCCTGAAGAAGTCAGTGAAGTTGCTGAATGTTACGTTCCTGGTAGGACAAGAAGACGTTCATGCAGTGGTTTTGCTGTTTGATCACCAGAACTGCTTCTGGGGTCTGCATATGAGGGCACGCATTTCCACATACCCCAAGCAACACAGAAGCGGGGCACAGAAGGTGGGAAGATTTAATAGGCAAGTCTCCTGTCGGTGTCTGTCACATCATGGAATGAATTTGAAGCAAGGAGGATCAGGGAGAAAATGAATGTGAGTGTATTCTCCGAGGTAAACCATGCCCTAAAAGAAAAAGAAGCACCCCGTCATCATGATGCAAGATTTTAAAATACAGTTCATGAGCATGAGTGTTGGCCAGCTCCTCTATGAGCTCCCTCCTTTCAATTGTCTGTAATCTACCCTGGTAATACACTTTTTTTTGCACGTTTTCTTTTTAGATTTTTCTTGTTTTCCCCTCTTTTTGGTCCCCCCCCCTCCACACTATTTTAAATTGCTAGTATTCTTTTTTACAAATTTCTTGGGGATTATGGCATTCAGGATTGTGTCTTTCGGGACTATGATCAGCACTGGGATTTGCCTACCTTGTGTAGACTGCCTCCACCAAGACTACCATTTGTGGACACGTCAGTCCTTACCCACAGTCACGGTGCTCCACACAGCATTGCTTCCGACCAGGGAATGCCCTGCAGAGCCCAGAATGTGCAGCAGTGAGCCCTGCCCATGGGCTTCACTGATCTTACCATGTTCCCCACCACCCTGAAGCAGCTGATTCACAAAATGGTGGAATGGCCTTGTGTGTGTGTGTGTGTGTGTGTGTGTGTGTGTGTGTGTGTGTTATTGAGAATTAGAACCCAGGGCCTTGTGCATGCAAAGGCAAGCACCTTACCCACTGAGCTGTAGCCCCAGCCCTGGCATGGCACCAGTTGGGAGGCAGTACCTTGTACGGCTGGGGCAAGGTTCTCCAGAATGCCGTCTGTGCTCTCAATCAGAGCTTTTGACCTTGTGTGGGTAGAATGGCCAGGGTACACGCTTCTGTGTCAGGTTACTTTATGCTCAACACGGTGTCATTTAGATTCTCCCATGTTATTGCCCAGGCCAAGACTTGGCTCTTTCTCTTGTGGTGGGTGTCCCATTCCATCTGATGAGTTGGCTGCCTTGCAGGGAATGCTCCTGTGTTCGGGCGAGAGTGAGGGAAGACGTTGTGGTGTTCTTGCTCTGAGGGTGTCTGGTGGTGGCCTCCCCAAGTGTCTGTCAGGCACACCTCAGGAGTGAGACTGCTGTGTTTAGCCTTCCTGTCCTCTCTTTGGAGGTCCTGGCAGGGCAAAGGGGCAGTGGGGTCTGAGGTCCTAGAGGGTTGACCCCAGGCCAAGAAAAGAGAACTGGGGGTAGAGGGGTAGATGCCAGGTTAACCTCGGAAAAGCCCCAGGAGCTATTTCCCAGGCAGTGTGGAGCTGGCTTTATGGTCAGGAGGGGACACTGGGCAGCTGCGGCCACTGAGCCAAACTGCATCCCTTGGGAAAGGTTCTTCCCAGTGTCTGTAAAGCAGAGCCACTTCCTGTTCTAGGGCACATGCTACAGACGCTCTCCTGAATCCCCTTGCCTTCCACATCAGTGATTGCTGGAAACTTCCATGCCAGACCCTGATTTCTCAGCTGAGGGGTCCCTCTGGCTCTAGAGTCTGTTTTGCCACTTGCACAGGGTGTCAGAGTGCTAAGGATGACCCCCCCACACACACTCACACTCACACTCACACTCCAGCAATACTGAATCAATATCTCTTGGGACTGGGAAGCTAAACTCCCAACATCCTCACTGCAGGGAAAGGGACACTGAGGAGCTGGTTGACCCAGCTGCAGGGCCAGGAAGGGCCACCATATGGAGGTGTGCAGCCACCCTTCTCTGCTGAGTGCCTCCTGGGGCCACTTGCCTTCCTGCTCTCTGAATAGGTGTCCTTGTTCCAGGATCTGCTTCTGGAAGATGAGGCTGGGACCTAGAGAAGACATGTATTTTGGATGACTTTTGACCAAAGATAGGCATTAAACAGACTATCACTCAATCTTCCCCTCACACACTATCCCAGCTTCCAAGGCTGGTAGGAACTGGTATTTGTCAGCTTTCCATCCCTGTGACAAAGTACCTGAGATAAACCACTTAAAATGAGGAAAGGTTTATTCCGGCTCATAATTTCAGAGGTTTCAGTCCACAGTTGCTTGGGTCTGTGATGGCGCAGTAAATCATGGCAAGAACATGTGGGCAGCGGACTTCCTACCTCATGGCAGGAAGCAAAGAGAGAGATGGAAAAAGCCAGAGTCCCAATATACCTTTCAAGGGCACACCTGAAATGGACTAACTTCCTTCCATTAGGCTCCACCTTGTAAAGGTGCTCCACCTCCCAACCGTGGTACAGGCTGCCAACCCAACCTCTGGTACTTGGGCCTTTGGCAATATTAAGATATGAACCAATAAAAAAAATTATATAAAAGAAATAAAAATAAAAAAGGAAAAAGGAAAAAAAATTAAGATATGAACCACCACGCACAGAGCTCCTGCACTATTCCATAGCACAAACCACTGTACATGTCTTCCTTCTATGGAACTGGACTGTGGTCTTTATGTACAAATTGCTGAACAGAAATCTGATAGAAGCTCGTGTGCACAGAGTCTACATGGACTGCAGTCATAGAAGGATCTGCTGCTGAATCACACTGTAGCCTCCCTTCTGTGTGGGCTCACTCTCAGTCACAGGCAGTCAACAGCAGTCAGAAAATATGAGGTAGAAAGTTCCAGAAATAAGTTTTAAATGACACAAAATCTTGAAGTGTCCCATTCTCTCCCACCCAGGATGTGAATCATCCCTTTGTTCAGCCTGTCCTTGCTGATACTCTACCCAGCCATTAGTCACTTACTAGCCATCTCAGTTATCAGATCAATGGTCTTGGTACTGCAGGGCTTGTGTGTAGGGTTCAGTAAAGCTTTCAGGCACTCATTGGGGATCCTGGAATGTGTCCTCTATGAAAAAGAGAGACTACATAATATACAATAGTATAATGCAGATGATATATGATAGAATAATACAGAATATCATTATAAGGAATATAATTATTATTACGTGATAATATATTACACATTGTGAAAGTTGTCAGAATAAAAATGGAGGGCTGGGGATGTAGCTCAGTTTTTGTCTTTAAAACCTTCTCTTGGTAGAATGCTTGCCTTGAATGCACAAAGCCATAGGTTCAATCCCCAGCACCTCAAAAAAAAATCAAAATGGAATCTTTGTGTCAGCCCTATGAAAAAATGTAGATAGAGCCAGGAGGTTATGCAAGAAGGGTTCTTACATGTGATCACCTTATAATAACTTTCACAAAAGACTCTTCCAGAACCACAAGCTTGGACAGAGGCCAGCGCAACCTCATACAACATGTGCTTTTATAAGAAAAATCTGCCAACAATGATCTGTTCAACCTCAGACGGATGCCACCTTGTTACTAATCATTGGTTAATTAACCAAAGCTTATTGTCTCAAAGCATCTGTGTGATCCTCATCTTTGTCTTTAAAACCTTCTCTTTGCCTCAATCTCTGCAAATTTCCATTGCAATACTCTGATATTCTCCCCCAAATCAGTATTTTGGGGAGAATCTCTCTCTAATTTTGTTTAGATTGACAGTATTATAATAATGTGATATATAAGCAAGTATAAATATAAATATATTCATTCATCTGTAAAACCGGCTCCCAGCCACCTAGCCATCTTGGAGGCCAGCACTTTCACCGAAGCCTCACGGCTTCTCAGGAACCTGAGCCCTCAGCCAGGACTCCTCCGGAGGAAGAGCTGTTGGGGAGGAAGCAAGCTCTGTGGTCCTCATTACCACAACGCTGGCCTCACCCCTGGCTCCTGCCCCCCTCTTCTGGCCATGGTGCCCATTTTCTTCTGGGGCTCACTTTTCCCACTGAGGTAGAAACGTTCACCCAACCTGGGGCCCTCATCCATGGCATGACCCTGAGGGATTGGCTCTGAGAAGGTGACCTCAGCTGTCCAATCAGAGTGAGCCAGGGGAGTAGGTGATCTCAGCTGTCCAATCAGAGTGAGCCAGGGGAGTAGGTGATCTCAGCTGTCCAATCAGAGTGAGCCAGGGGAGTAGGTGACCTCAGCTGTCCAATCAGAGTGAGCCAGGGAAGTAGGGGATCTCAGCTGTCCAATCAGAGTGAGCATGGGGAGTACAGGGATCTCAGCTGTCCAATCAGAGTGAGCCAGGGGAGTAGGTGATCTCAGCTGTCCAATCAGAGTGAGCCAGGGAAGTAGGGGATCTCAGCTGTCCAATCAGAGTGAGCATGGGGAGTACAGGGATCTCAACTGTCCAATCAGAGTGAGCCAGGGGAGTAGGTGATCTCAGCTGTCCAGTCAGAGTGAGCCAGGGAAGTAGGGGATCTCAGCTGTCCAATCAGAGTGAGCCAGGGGAGTAGGGGATCTCAGCTGTCCAATCAGAGTGAGCCAGGGAAGTAGGGGATCCCAGCTGTCCAATCAGAGTGAGCATGGGGAGTACAGGGATCTCAGCTGTCCAATCAGAGTGAGCATGGGGAGTACAGGGATCTCAGCTGTCCAATCAGAGTGAGCCAGGGGAGTAGGTGATCTCAGCTGTCCAATCAGAGTGAGCCAGGGGATGTGGGCCGGTGCAGAGAGCTTCTCTCTGCCTTTCTGCCCAGGTGCCTTCACCGGGCACATCCCCACCACACTGGGCAAAGGTTAGTCAGGTTTCTATCACCTGTGCTACACACTCACCATGGGAACATGGGTGAAGTGGTAAGTGACATCTCTGACCCTCCTCTTCCTCATCTGTAAATTGTACAGTCATCTTGGGGTGTATTGGTGAGAGCTACATGAGATAACTGATACAAGGGACCTGAACCCTGGACTCTCACACAGTCGGTGCTCAAATAAGTGTGAGCTCCTTGTCCCCAGACACACAAAAGGACACTGAGTCCCAGAGGGAGGCAGCAGAGACAGCTGGTGTGTGTGTGTGTGTGTGTGTGTGTGTGTGTGTCCATTTTCATTTCTGAGCCATTGCTGAATTCATTCTCATTGTTTTGGTCTTTTCTCCACTGTGCTTAGGAGAGCCAAGGACATGTCCTGTGACCCAGATGGGCCACTCAGTGTGACTGTATCTGCTAGTGGCTGATAGCAGAAGTACATAGCAGAATACTCTCGGGGTACAAGGCTCATGGCCGTATCCCATAGAATATGAGCTGGTTCCATAGGAGCTGGTCCCTGTCCATAGTCACCCTTTCCTCAAGGCCCACACTCATGCTGAGGCCTCACCCACCACTGACAGCTTTTGTGACCCAGGAGTCTGTGTTCCTGCAGCAGGGAGATCCCAGGACTCCCACCAGCCAGACTCAGGGTGGAGCCCCAACTGTGACGCCCACCTGCTGGGGGCCGGGAGGGGAGGAGTTTCCACCAGCTCAGTCTTAGTCTGTAAAGTGGAAGAAGGATCCTCGACAGTGCAGGGGTATAGGCAGCAGATGGACAGCACATTCACCTGGCCACTCAGGTACTTAGGAAGAACCTAAGTACATCAGACATTTTCTGGTCACCCAGGATAAGAGCAAGGAGGTGGCAAATGAACCAGATAGAACCTACCCTTGCCTGTGGGCCTTCCAGTCCAGTAGGGTGGAAAGACGGTGAAAATGGCTCCAAGTGGAAGTGCATTATGAAGCTGTGGTCCCCGAGATCTGAAAAACAAAGGGAGAAAGCTTAGGCATGTGGTTGGATGCCTCATAACCAACCAACCCCTTAATATTCTCCTACATGGCTCAGGGTTGTATGTGACCAAATGTCTGAGTCTCCTAGGGCTGTCAGAACAAAACACTGCAAACTGGATGGCTTAAAGTAACAGGAGTTTATTTGCCCCCAGCTCTGGGGTCCAGGACCCTGAAATCAAGAAGTCAGCCAAGTTGGTTCCTTCTGGAGGCTCTGAGAGAAAGCCCTTTCCAGGCCTATCTCCCAGCTTCTGGTGTGGTCAGCCATCCTTGAAATGTTTGTCAGCTTTCCATCACTATGACAAAAGGCCTGAGATAAACAACTTAAAAGAAGAAAGGTTTATTTTGGCTCATGGTTTCAGTCTATGGTCATTTGACCTTGTGGCAGCACAGATCATGGTGGGAACACATGGTGGAGGAGGCCTATTCTCTTCATGCCAGTCAGCAGGCAAAGAGAGAGAGAGATGGGAAAAAGCTAGGGTCAGAATATCCTCTTCAAGGACACACCTCCAAAGACCTAACTTCCTTCCAATAGGCCCCACCTCTTAAAGGATCCACTACCACCCAACAATGCCCCCTGGGGCCAACTCTTAAACACATGGTTCTTCAGGGCATGGTTTAGGCCGAAACGTAGCACTTGGCTTATAGATACACCACTCCAACCTCTGCCCCATCTTCAGATATATGAAGATGTGGCTTTCTTGTAAGGATGCCAGAAATTAGATTTAAGGCCCAACCTAGCCTATCCTAAGCTCATTTTAACTATATCTGCAAAGACTTGATTTTCAAATCAGTTCCCATTCTGAGCTTCTGGGTACACCTAAAATTTGACATTATTTAACCCAACATACAACAGAATATGATGACGGTGATGACATATCACTTCCAAAATTAGGTCATGAAAGACCATGCCTTCACTGCCCACACCTTCTCTCCCACTCCACATTCTTGGATCACTTGCTCTGCGGTAGGTGAGTTTCCATGTTGAAGTCTCCTCAGGCAGCCTGTGGATTGGTCCCTAGGGTGAGGAGCCACAGCCTCCAGCCAACAGCCTCCAGCCAACAGCCACAGAGCAAGCTCAAAGCAGATCCTCCAGTCACAGCCAAACCTTCAGAGAGATGAGACCAGCTGATAGCTTGACCACAGCCTTAGGATGGACCCTGAGCCAGAACCATGTAGGTAAGCTGCCTCTGCCTTCCTGATTCACAGAAATTTTGTGATAATAGGTGTTGTTCTCAGTTGCTAAGCTTTGGGTAACTTGTTACACAGCTGTAGCTAACCACGACAGATAAGGGGAGGAACAAGGGTTGCTTCAGGCATAAGGAAGACTCTGAGCAGAGACCTTACATGGGATGGGGTCTGAGAGAGGCAGGTGGGAACAGTCTGGAGATGAGGTGGCAGGATTGGTCATGTCCCTGGAGACCACCTGGCCAGGACTGGCCCCCAGAGAGTCTCTAAACAAAGCTAATGGCACAGGTTTCTGGAGTGAGCTGCAGATGGCGCCTCTCCTCTAGTCTCCTACTCACTGCAGGCAAATGACCGCCCTGCCACAGTGTAGGACCTGTTGCCCTCCTCGCTGCCTTTTGTTTAGGTCATGTTTTGTTTTTCTGGGTGCCTCATTTACAGTCACCAGATGTTAACATCTTTCAGTCGTGCTTGCTGGCGTTCATACAGCTCTGGAGGAGAAATTCGGCCTGGCGTTACTGAGAGTTATAAATGAGTCCATTAACGGAGGTGGATTTGCTAAAAGGTTGCCTTCTTCCCACCTGGTCCAGCACATCGCTCGAATGATCGATGATTCCACGGCCTTCGGACACGTTTTGAACCTCGGCACATTCTTAATGCCTCAAAAGTTTCCAATTAAAGGCAAATGGCTCTTGGCAAAGTCCAAGGCATTTTTTTTCCTAACTAAAATAAATACCTGGGCAGGCTCCAGAGTTTATGACTTATTCGTGCGACTGAGGATAAGCAGTTAGGAGCCGGGTTGGGACGTGTTAGGAGCAGAAAGGCTTGATGAACCACGGAAGTCACCCAGAAAATGGTGCCGGACTGGGGCTCCCAGGCACCAGGGCTGAGTGTTGTGGCTCTTGGAAGGTGCTAGCCGGGCGCCTTCTCTCCTTTGCTTTCCCAGCAGTCCTCTTGTTCAGAGCGTGCTGCTCCATCGGAGGGTCTGACTCCGGAAGCAGGTTGGAGTCCTGGAGGAGGAGCACTTCCCGGGAGCATGGCATCTCATTCTGGGGACAGGGGTGACCCTGGCCTAGCTGGACTTAGTTCCGACCCCTGGAAGGTTGAGCCAGACCCCTGGGCCAAGAGGGAGTGGTCCCCTCCTCCTCTCTCCTGCAGCCCAAGGCGCTGGGCCCTGTCTCCTTCCCTGGGGATCTATCCTTCCTTGCTCATGGACATTGGGCAGAGCCCTCTTCAATGGATCATGGCCCCTCCCAGGAGGCTTAGATGGGTTAATAGGGCCAGGCCTGGGGCACCCAGGTAGCACCTCCAGGGAGCCAGGAGGAAGGGAGGGCGGCTGTGCCCAGGCCTGGCCCTTCCCTTACTGCCATTTCCAGAGCCAGCAAGTGGGAGAGGCCAGCTCCTGCGCCACTGGCATCCAGGGACCAGGCTTGACTTGTGTGGTTTGAGCGGAGAGTGGAAAGACATGTGATGCTTCTTTTGTGCCTCATCCTCCTCGGAGCAGAGCATCAGAGAGTCCAGAGCTGATAGGTGCAGCTTGGCCCATGGGGAGCACTCAGTTTCAAGCTGGGGATCACAGATTAGAAAGCATCTGAGACAGAACTGGAAAGGACAGCTGCATCTGGATGGGAGGGTCCTGGGGGCAGCAGACAGCCCGACACCTCCATTCACAGCATCCCACAGTCTTGGGGACGCTGGGTCTGACCTGGCAGGCTGAGGTTTGGGCTGCCACCCCTCTGCATTGCACAAGTCCCCAGGCTGTGCTGCAGGGACCTAGCATTGGAGGCCTAGCAGGTCCTTCCAACTGTCCAGCTGTCCATCCCTGTCCCCTCTGAACACATTGCTGACAGGAGGGAGGGTATGGGGACCCCCTCTGCAGATGGCAGCACTGATGTACCGAGGGGACCTGTGGCCAAGGTAGAGGCCTCGAGAGGAACAGAGCTGGGGACGGAGAGGCCGCTCCTCTGTGCTGAGTCCACGCTCTGGTAGCTGAGAGGCTTGGGTGAACTCCAGTGGCTGAGGTGGGTAGTGGCGTGCAGGACCCAGGCCAGCTGGCCCTGGGAGAGAGCACAGAGCTACAAGGTGAACCCCCGTGTGCGGTGGCAGCTCTAGGCCCCTGGGGACACTGTGGGGAGCCACTGGCCACCTCCTCCTTACCTTACCGTGGGGTCATCCTTACCCCACAGTCTGCAGCAGGGACAGGGCTCCTGGTGGGTCCCGAGGGCTCTGCGGGTTTGGACGGCAGCTTTCCGAGGCTCCCGTCCTCTCCTGCTCCTTCCTTCACCTCTCGCAGGTGTGGTCTGAGGTTGGTGACCTGCCCTCCTCCAGGCCCTGCATGCCCCTGCTTCTAAGGGCACAGCCACCCGGTGAACACCGACTCCAGGTCCTCGTGCCCAGGTCCCTGCTAACTCCTGCACATCTTCACACCTGCACACCTGCAGGTGGATTTCTTCTCTTACTGCCATTTCCAGAGCCAGTAGAGTGAGCCCTGGGAGGGGCCAGGTCCCTGGGGGGATCACTGACCCCCTTCTAGCAACCAGGACCAGAGTTTCTCAGTTGCCCAGCTGAGCCATGATGGCTGTAAGGTCAAGGCCCTGTCCCTCAGAACATGGGATTACCCACCTACTACACAGATGGGTGTCCAGGGCACATGGCCAGATGGTGACAGTGGTGGCTCCTTGGTACCAAGCCAGGACCACAGAGGATCTGATTTCCTGGGTCATCAGCGTGGCTCTGTGCCAGCCACTGTGCTGAGCTCTAGGACACTGGCTCTTCCGTGGGACAAGGACGCAGAGCCTCATCTTGCCCTCCATCCTGGCACTCCATCCAAAGCCATCGCCCACCCTGCTCTGCACACAGCCTCCTGGGGTAGAGAGACCTTCAATTTCCAGATTTGTCACCCAGGTGCCAATCCTGTTTCCCCAGGATCCAATGTCATCTCCTGAGACCCTGCTTCCTTCTGCAAAATGGGGTGGCCGGCTGGGCAGAGCTCAGGGACAACAGGGAAGCTGGCACTCAGGCAGGGTCCTCTGGGGCCCAGGCTGTAGGCGGTGGCTGCACCAGCCTAGGAGCTGCGGGAGTCACAAAGAAGAAAGGTTGTGACTGTATATAAAGGTTGTGGCCATGGATTTGAGAGAAGGAACAAAGGTTAAAAAAATGTGCCTTGTTTCCTCTCCTTCTTGGATCATGAGGTGGAGTTTGCTCCCCACACCCTCCTGCTATGATGCGCGGCCTTGGCCAGAGGCCTGAAGTCACTCAATCTTGGGTGGCAACCTCCAAAAGCAGAAGCCCCAATAAGCCTTTCCTCTTTATAAGTTAATTGCCTCCAATATTTCATTATAGCAACAGAAAGCTGACACCGTGGGCACGTGAGGTGGCCTCGGGATTTGGAAGCCAGTCTGGCATCAGTTGGCAGAGCTACCCCATTCCCACTCCTTAGCAAGTCCCTACTCACAGGCACCAGGAGACAGGCAAAGAATGTTCCTAGGAACTTTGCTCATAACAGCAAGGGAGTGAGGGCCCTTGGCCGTAGAGTGGACAAACTGTGAACTCCTGCAACAAAACCATCAACGGCAACAGCACAAACACTGAGGAAAATTACAGATACGTATTTAACCGTGCATGGATCTCACGACCACGCACGCTCACAGAGGGATCTCTAGCCTGTGGTTCCAACTCTACAAAGTCTGGAAATAAGCAACATGCACCCTCCATCACTGAGGGAGGCACCCAGGTGTGTGGTGAGAGGAGCTCTGAATGCACAAGGGAACCGTGAACAGGGTGTGGGTGCAGCTGCCGCCCTGTGGGAGGGGCCACTGTGAGGTAGCTTGAAGGTGCTCATTTCCTGGCATGCTTCATGCCCTACACACGTGCTCTAGATCATCACTCCTGTGAATCCAGTGTTATTAAGAAGGAGTCCGTGGCTCCTCTTTTTTTCCTGCCCTCCTGAGACACAGCCCCCTGCCCTGGGCCCTGGGTCTCTCTTTTCTTCAGTCACCCCACCCCCATCCCCCCCACCCACACCAGCAAGAGTTGATGGTGTTGCTCTTCCTTGGGATCCACCTGAATCCTGCCCACCCGGCCTGGGGAAGGCCTGTGAGCCCAGTTCTGCTCTCTGAAGCAGCAGGGGTTGTGATAAGATACTCAGATGCAGTGTCCCATCAGTTCATCCTGGATGTCCCACTCCCTGTGCCCCTCCCCGTAAACCAGGAAAATGCTCTCCAAGGTTCACAGTTAATAGTGGGGACAGTCTGACCTTGGCTCCTTCATCTGGAGCCCTCAGCCTGGTCTTGAGAGGGACCCCAGCCTGTCTGGTAGGGACACAGTGCCTGGAGCTGGGAATGGCATAAATCTGGGGGAAACCTGTGATTCCCCAGAAACACAGAGGTTCCATACTCCAGATGGTGGGCACCTTCACCTCCACTCACCATCTACAAATGGCCACTTTCTTATCATGGAGTATTATGGGTTGGATTGTGCCCTTCCAAAAAGTTCTGCTGAAATCCTGATCCCCAGGATGAGACCATATTGGAGCAGGGCCTCATCCAACCCGACTGAGGTCCTTATAGAAGAGGAGGTGACACGGAAACACACAAAGGGGGGAATGTCCCTGTGACTGCACAGGCAGAGAGTGACACTCTGCAGCCACCAGCTAAGGAACACCAAGGGTTTCCAGCCACCACAGAAGCAGGATGAGGCTGGCAGCCTCCAGAACTGTGAGAATACATTTCTATCTTTTTTAGCCACCAGGTTTTTGGTCCTTTGTTCCAGTTGCCCCAGGAAACTAACGTAGTGAGTCTCTCGTCATGGAATTAAGTTAAAACAGCCCCAATTCTGTCACCCAGAGGAAGCGGCTGCTCCTGATTGGCAGTGCCTGTGTGCATGGCCCTTGCCCTGAGGCGGGCTACGTGGGCTGTGCGGAGACCTACCTCCTTTCCCACTCATGGACGCACTGTGGACATTTCCACATGGGTTCGTAGGGTGGCTTGAGTGGGTATGCGGCTTTCCACTGTGGATACAACATGGTCACAGAGCCACACTTGGTGGATGGGGAGGCTGTTTCTTTCCTCCCTCCCTCCCTCTTTCTTCCTTCCTGGTTCGCGCTCCTTCTCCACGCCCCTCTGGCTCTCGCTCTCCAACCTCCCTGACTCTTTAAAGAAATGAGAAAACACAGACCTTTCTGATCACAAATGTTTTTAAATGCCTGCGTATTAATGACTGGTGAGTATGTGCGTTGGCAAGCCGAGGGTGATCCTTCTTGTCTTAAATGAGAAAAAGTCAGAGGAAAAATGGGCTTTGTGTTGTCAAACATTAGCCTGAGCAGACACCCTCTGAGCGCCCGGCTCGGGGGGCTTCCTGAAACCAACTGCATTTTTCCTGAAGGAGTGTGTTTAACGTCAGCACCCTGAGGAGCTTGGCTGAGAAGAGCCCCGAAGGCCAAATATTTACACAACCCACCCTAGAGCCCCATGGAAATGACCTCATGGACATTGTTTTTAATTCACAAGACACGGTGATGAATAGGAGCCGTGGCCTTCCCAACACTCATTTATGGACAGTGGGGGCTGGGGGCTGGGCTCCTGAGCGGGAGCCTGTGGGGATGAGAGGTGGGAAAAGGCTTTGGTGTCTGGCAGGATGAGGTTTTAATCCTGGCTCCAGTTTCCTTGCCTTGTGACCTTATGTAAGTCACTTCAGCGTCGGAGCCTGTGTCTTCTGTGAAATGCAGAAGAAAATGCCAATTCTCAGGTGGAGGGTAAAGACGGCCTGTAATAATGGGAAGTGTGGGCCTCTCTCTCCCTGGGGGTCTTCCGTTTGGCCCTATGGGACATAGATGATATGTGTTCCCTTTACTTGCTACGGGGGTCCTGGCAGACAGCTACCCTGCCCCACCAAAGGTTAAATCAGGGAGTGCAGAAGCTTCCAGACAAACAGCAAACCAATTTGGAGGTATTATTTGTGTTCTCTTTCACTCTAAAATCTGGCCATAGCTGGGTGTGGTGGCACACGCCTGTCATCCTCGTGACTCAGGAGGCTGAGGCAGGAGGATTTCAAGTTCAAAGCCAGCCTCAGCCACTTTCTGAGGCCCTAAGCAATTTAGCAAGCCCTGTCTCAAAAAAATTAATAATAATAAAATAAATAAATAAATAAATAAATAAATAAATAAATAAATAAATAAAAAGGGCTGGGGGTGTAGTTTAGTGGTTGAACACCCCTGGGTTCGATCTCTAGTACAAAAAAAATTTATAAAATTTGGCCACCCCTGGATAGTGAGTGCTGACTTGTGACCACCCTCTGGTCTGCCGTCCTATTACTGCCCATGTCCTCTGGACCTCACCAACCTACATCCAACGCCAGTACTCGAATCTCTACTTGAGGCTTCCTGGCCTCCAGAGCTGGTTCTGCCTGTGGGAGGCAGACCAGAGCATCTAAGAGTGCATGGCCCTGAGGACCACCCTCAAGCAATGAATGGTGAGAACTAAGGGGGAATCCTGCAGCCCCCTTGTCCCTCGGGTTGGGTCTTTCTGAGGGGCCTGTTCTGCCCTGGTTCCCAGAGTTCTTTCGTGGGTTGAGCTCCATTAGACTCCTGCGGTCACTTTCTTGACAACGCACCTTCCCTTTCTTTGCCTCTCTTTCTGACTCTTGTGCCTACTCCCCTTTTGGTGCTTCCTGGAATTACCCCTCAAATAAACCACATTCATTGTAACCCTTGTGTAGAGGCTTCGGGAGGAGCACAGCTTTTTTAAATTTTTTATTTTGAGGCAGGATCTCACTAAGTTGCTTAGGGCCTCAGTAAGTTGCTGAGGCTGGCTTTGAAGTTGAGATCCTTCTGCCTCAGAAGGATCCTTCTCCCAAGCCACTGGGATGGCAGGCGTGTGCCACTGATCCAGCTCTAGCAAAAGTGCTTTAAAAAATGAAGGTGGAGACCACACCAATCATAAACAAGCATGTGGAGCAACAAAAAGTCTCAGACATAGCTGGTGGGAATGCAAAATAGTTTAGTCACTTTGGAAAAAACATGATAGCTTCTTAGAAAGTTGAACATACTCCTGCAATATGATCCTGCAGTCACTTCCTTAAGTATTTATCTGTTAGAGTCTGTAAACAAGTCAGGATGGCGCCTGGCATTTTGCCAGAGGGAGTGGTTTGTGAAGTAACTCCAGCGAGCCACTAAGTGTGGAGATTCCTTATTGGTTGACTGCTGTATCTATTTTATGCTAATTAAGATAAGCTGTGTAGAATGTATAAATACCCCTCCTGTCCTACAGTAAACGGCTCCCACTCCTGCTGTATCAATGTATACAAGTTGTTCGTCAGCCCCCGGTTATTTTGCTGCAGCCAGACTGTGACATTTATCCAAATGAGTTGAAAACTTTAATTCACACAAAATTTTGCACACAAATGTTTATAGAAGCTTTATTCATAACTGCCCCAAACTGGAAGAAATCAAGATATCCTTTAGTAGGTAAATGGGTAAAAAAACAATGATGCACCCATGAAATGGAATTTTGTTTGACACTCCAAGGGAATAAGTCACCGTAGCACAAAACACAAGGAGCAAACTTATATGCATGATGCTGTGTGAAAGAAGCCAATCTAGAAAGGAAACACACTGCACGATTCCAATTACATAGCATTCTAGAAAAGGTGAAACCATAGAAACAGTAAAAAGATCAGTAATAACCTGGGGAAGGGGAGAGGGAAATCACTAGGTGGAGACCAGGGGACATTCAAGACATGAAGCTATTCCACATGCCGCCATGATGGTGAATACAGGTCGTTATACATGGGTCAAGAAGCTTAAGGTAATTTAATGAATAATGTGTCAATATTGACTCATCAAATATATGTATCACATAGTAAGTTGCTAATAATGGGGAACCAGCATTTGAAAGATGAAGTGGGTATTGGGAAACTCTGCTTTCTGTTCTGTTCTTCTGTAAACCTAAAAGTTCTCTAAAAAACATAATCAACTTAAAAGAATGAATGCAAAGATTTTCCAACAAGAAGCTTGAAAGTCATGACTTCTGTCCTCACACACACAAAAGGGACCCATCAACAATTCTTCATAACCATGTCAGAAGATTGAATTCAGAGGGCAGATTCCTGCCCTGAAACCCAGAGTCAGGAAGATGCCTAGCATTGGCTCACTGTGAACTGCAGCCACTGTTGAAGTCAGCCACTGTAGGAACACCTTGGGTAATTAACGGAATAATTCTAGAGACTTAGAATAGAGCAGCTTTGTAGATAAAAGCTCATGGGGTCCAGAGTTAAGGGGTTCATACTTGCATGAGTTTTGCTTCCAAGAACTACACCAAGTTCTTAGGGTGAAGATCAAAGGAAAACACCTTTGTTCTTATAACAGAGAAAGAGGAAAAATAACCATCTTGAAATAAAATCTAGAGTATTTGGTTCTTCTAAACAAAGTCGTATTTTCAAAGGAAATTACAGGTCAACATTCCTGAGGAAATAAATGCAAAAATCTTTAATAAAATATTAGCAATCCATGTTCAAAAACATTAAGAAGATTGGACACCATAATTAAGTTCTTTCACTTCAGGGATACAAGGTTGGTTCAACATGCACACATCAATAAACATAATCCATCACATAAACAGAATTAAGGACAAAAATCTCATTATTATCTCAATAGATAAAGAAAAAGCCTTCAATTAAATTCAGTACCCATTCATGTTAAAAACACTGCAGAACTAGGGATAGAAGGATCTTGCTTCAACATTATAAAGGATGTATATGAAAAACCCAAATCAAAATCAGACTGAATGAACCAAAAGCATTTCATCTAAAATCCACATTCAAAAACATATTTAAAAGATTGTGCATCATGAATAAGTTCTTTGGTTTCATCTAAAATCAAGATAAGGATGTCTACTATGACCTATCCTATTCAATATAGTACTTCAAATGTTAGCCAAAGCAATTAGATCAAGCCTCGACCTTGATCGCAGGCACACAGCTCCAGGGAATAGAGGAACTCTCCTGCTAGACAACCACAATGTTCCACCAGCTCTGCTGCTCCTGAACCACATAACAGTAACTTTAAACAACGGACTTTCTTGAGAGCTGCACAAAGCTCCTAACATTGCTCAGTGGTAGAGCACTTGCCTTGCAAGTGTGGGCATTGAGTTCAATCCTAGCCCCACCTAAAAACAAATAAAGGCATTGAGTCAATCTACAACTAAAATTTTTTTTTAATGAAAAAAGCTCCTAACATTGCACATTGTAACTGTAGACTGTAACTGCAGAATAAGTTGCATAATGTTGCTAACTTTGTAACTTTCCTGAATACAAAGAATAATGCTCACATAGTCTTTAACCTGATGATGAGACATATATAAATAAAGAAATTCTGGTGTAATTCTTTAGACCTGCTTCTCCATCAGAGAGCAGCGTTCCACCTGACCCCAACTATATCTTCACAATCTGCGTTCGTCTTTATTTTTCTTATCCCCTTTGACCCTCATGGGAACCTGTTTGGCCGCACTGGTTGTGGCATGTAAAGTTAGGAAGATTTCAGTGAATGAAAAAACTCAAGGTCTTGGTGTAAGCTCTTTAGCACCAAAAGTCTACAAGGTTCAATTGCTATTTCATTGAGATCGTATATAACTAATGCCAGTGATGTCAGAATCAGATTCAACATTTTCTTAGTGGTAAGAAACATGGGTTGAATGCTTTGAAATTGAATCCGTGACATGAAAATTTAATTGGTATAAAGGAAAAGTCCTTTGTGTTATGTGTGCAAATAGTTTAACTTTAAAAATGAGTGATAACTCCTATATACAACAGGGTGGAATTCAATTTTTACTTTTTCATACATCTGTGTAAACAGGTTATAAAATACCTCCAGCACCCCAGAAAGCTCCCTCATGCCACTTCCAAACCAACACCTTTCCCTGGACAGATAACCAAAATTCTGCCTTCTATTATCATGGATAATCATTGCCTTTTCTTAAATGTTATATAAGTGGACTCATGCTTACTTACGTATATGTCAACATACATATTCACATACGTGTATAAACATGTTCATTTCTTTATCTGATATCTATCCTCTATCATCTATGTATGTATGTATGATCTATCTAAAGAAAACTATGTCACACTAATAAAATATAAACATGCAGAAAGTATATACAGACACAAACTATAACTTTCACAAAAATTAACTCAAAATGGATCATGGACATAAATGTAAAATACAAACCTTTAGGACTCCTTGAAGATAACATAAGAGCAAACTAGAATGACCCTGGACATAACAGGTTTTTAACATACAAAACCAAAAGCATGAAAGAGAATGGATAAATTGGACTGCACTGTAATTTTTAAAACTTCCTCTGTGAAAGACATGATCAAGAGAATAAGAAGACAAGACACAGACTGGAAGAAATATTTGCAAAGGACATATTTGATAAAGAACTGTTTTTCAAAAGCCTCTTAAAACTCACCAATTGAAAAAAAAAATCGTTTGGAAAATGATTCCAAAGACCTTAAGAGACACATCACCAAAAATATGTAGACAAAAATAAGCACACGAAAATATAACGCACTTTGAATGGCATCAGAGAAATGCAAATTAAAACAGAAATGAGTCATCACTACTCATCTATCAGAATGGCTGGAGTCCAGAGCCCAGACAACACCCACAGCAGTGAAATGGTTCTGTGGGACACTGTAAAGGTGGATGCACGTCACTGTACTGGTGAGGATGCAAAGCCACAGGAACTCTCATCCAGCCACTTTGGAAGGCAGTATCATCCTCTGGGACTAGCCATACTCTTGCCATACAGCCGGCAATTATTCTTCTTGGCGTTCACTCAGAGGAGTTGAAAACATGCCCACACAAAACTTGCACACAAATATTTGCATAAAATTTATTCATAAATTGCCAAAAGTTAGAAGCTACTAGGCTTCCCATCAATAGGTGAGAGGGTGAACAAATTGCAGTACAGAATAATGTGCCACGGTGGGATATTTCTTAGTGCTAAAACAATGAGTCTAGGAAGCCATAAAAAAGGGAGAACAATGCACTAAGTGAACAAAGGCAATTGAAAAGTCTGCAGGCTGCATTCTGAAATCTGAAATGCTCCAAAATTCTAAACCCTTTGACATGATGTCACAAGTAGAAAATTCCACACCTGACTTAAAGTGAATAGTTGCATTCAAAACACAGGCACACTAAAAATAATGTAGAACATTACCTTCAGCTTATGTGTATAAGGTCCGTATGAAACAAGTGAATTTTGTGTTTATACTTAGGTCCCACCAATGCAGGGTACTAACCATAGGGGAAACTGTTTGGAGGAGAAGGGGGCATGGTATTCTACTGTGTGCAAGATTTTCCTGTAAAATCTAAACAATCTAGAAAAAGCAAAATAAATAGTGTTTTTTCAAAAGGCCAAATTCCAGACAACCAGGGATGCTTGGATCATGGGTTAGGTTTGCTTTCTAAACGTTAATGGAGCTGCAGGCAACAGATTGAAGAGATGAGAACTCTGCTGATTATCTTAAATTTAATAAAGCATACTATTGGTTGTTTTCATAGAAATCTTTCCATTTGTGTTCATATGTGCAGGTATAGGAAAAGAAAGAGTTAAAGATGGAATAAATAAAAGTAAAATAAAATCTTTTACTTTTCTTACTCTTTGTTAACCCAATATACAATGGGTTAACAAAGAGTAAGAATGTCACAAGAGACAGGAGAAAGGATTGATAATATGCTGTTACAAGCATCCTGCAGTAAACCCGAGCACTGTTCATAGTGGTAGAAGATTAGTGTTATTTAAAGGTAGGCTTAGTTAGAAAAAAAAAAAAATATATATATATATATATCTGGTACCAGGGATTGAACTCAAAGGGACTCGGCCACTGAGCCACATCCCCAACTCTTTTTTGTATTTTGTTTAGAGACAGGGGCTCACTGAGTTGCTTATGGCTATTTGCTGAGGCTGGCTTTGAACTTGTGATCCTCCGCCTCAACCTCCTGAGCCCAAGCCTGGGATTACAGGTGTGTGCCACCACACCCGGCTACAAATATATATTGTAAACTCTGGGGCAACCACTAAATTCGTTTAAAGTGCACTGAAAAAGGAGAAAGAGTGAAATCATAAAACACTCAATTAGAACCAGAGGAAGTTGAAAAGAGGCCTTTGGTGATGAATTAAAAACAGTTACAACCATGGTTGATATTGTTTAAGTCAGCCTTTTCCCCCATTGTGATTAAAAGACCCAATCAGAACAATTGTAGAGGAGAAAAAGTTGATGTGAGGGCTCAGGGTTTCAGAGATCTCAGCCCATAGACAGCAGGCTCCATTCCTCAGGGCTCAAAGGGAGGCTGAACATCATGGCACAAGAGTGTGGCAGAAGGAAGCGGCTCACATGATACTCAGAAAGGGGTGGGAGAGAGAGTGATCTGCATTTGCCAGATACAAATACATACCCCAAAACCACGCCCCCAGTGCACCACCTCCTCCAGCCACACCCACCTGCCTTCAGTTACCACTCAATTAATCCCATCAGGTGATTGATTCACTGATTAGGTTAAGGCTCTCATAACCCAATCATTTCTACTCCAAACCTTCTTGTATTGTCTCACACATGAGCTTTTGGGGGATACCTCACATCCAAACTATAATAGATATTAATCCATACACATCAATAATCACTTTAAATGCTAGTGGTCTAAGAACACCAATCAAACTCAGTGACTGTCAGAGTGAGTAAAAAGACAAGACCCAACTGTATGTAGAAGTGACCTGCTTTAATCATACTGATGCTGATCAATTAAAAGTAAAGTGATGAAGAAAGATATACCATGCTAACAATAATCAAAAGAAATGTGGAGTGAATACATTAATTTAAGACAGAGAAAACTTCAGAGCAAGGGAAACATTGAGAGGTGAAGAGGGTTAATACATAATGAGTCTCCAGGAAGATTTAACAGTCCTAAACAGGTAAGTGTGTAACAATAGATAATCAAAATTCATGAGTAAAATAATGATAGAACAGCAGGAGATGTAGATAAATCTATTACTGAAGTTGGACACCCCTCTGTCAGTCATGGACAGATCACACTGGCAAAAATAATGAGTTCACTCAAATAGAACTATCAATCAACTAGATATAATTGATGTTTCAGACTACTTCTTTCAATCATAGCATACTGTTTTAAATCTCACATGTAATACCTATCAAATTAAACCACATTTGGGGCCACAAAATATGTCTTACAAATTAAAAGAACAGAAATCACTCCAAAGTTCGTTCTCAAATTGACTTCAACAGAATTAAACTATAGGTCAATAACACAGAGATAGCTAGAAAATTCCTGCTGTTTGGAAATAAAACAATATCTTTCTAAATAATACATGAGTTGAAAAAGAAGTCTAGAGAAAATTTCAAAGTATTTTGAACTCATAAAAATATATGCAATGCCGAAAAAAGAGTGCCTAGAGGGAAATTTATAATATTAATTTTGTATTTACAAAAGAAGGAGGATTAAAAAAATCAATAACCTGCTGGACATGGTGATGCATGCCTGTAATCCCAGCAGCTCAGGAGACTGAGGCAGGAAGATTGGAAGTTCAAGGCCAGCCTCAGCAACTTAGGGTGCTCTAAGGAACTTAGTGAGACCTTGTCTCTAAGTTTACAAATAAATAATAAATAAATAATAAAAAGGTGTTGGGGGATGTGGCTCAGTGTTAAATTGCCCCTGGGTTGAATCCTCAGTACCCTTCCCCCAAATCAATAACCTATACTTTCACTTCAGGATAATAGAGGAAAGAAAAGCAATTTAAGTCTGAAGCAAGCACAGAAAAGTAATAATGCAAGTCAGAGCAGAAATAAATGAAATTGAAAGCAGGAAAAGATAGGGAAAAAAACCTATAAAACAAAAGCTGGTTCTGTGAAAATATCAATAAAATTGACAAACTTCTAACCAAGCTAACCAAGAAAACATGAAAGAAGACATAAATTGCCAATATCATAAGATGACTCATCTTGTGGACACTAAAAGGATAATAAAAACAATGAGAACTATTCTATGTCCACACATTTAATAACCTGGATGAGATGTACCAGTTCCTTGAAAGGCAATGAACTACCAAAACTCACACAAGGAGAAATAGACAATCTGAACATTCCCCTATCTATTAACAAACTTGAATGATTAATTGTAACTTTCAAAACAAAAAGTACCTGGTGCAGATGAGTTATCTGGTGAATTCCACTAAATAATTAAGAAATGATACTAATTTCATACAACTTTTCCCCAAGAAGAGGAAGAGGAGGAAGAGGAGAAAGAACAATTCCTAACTCATTCTATGAGGTCAGCGTTTGCTCAAATACTAAAATTAGATCAATACATGAAAGAAAAACCACAGACCAGTATCTTTCATGAATACAGAGGCAGAAATCCTCAACAACACATTGGCAAATCAAATCCAACAATGCACACCTGCAATCCCGGCAACTCGGGAGGTGGAGGCAGGAGGATCACAAATTCAAAGCCAGCCTTAGCAACTCAGCAAGGCCCTAAGTAACTCAGCAAGACCCTGTCTCAAAGTAAAAAGGGCTGGGGAGGTGGCTCAGTGGTTAAGTGCCCCTGAGTTCAATCCCCAATAGCACCCCCCCAAAAAAAAGACCAAGGGGCACAACTCTAGTTCAACATCAAAGAAAGAAACCAATGAGTCCACTATATCAACAAACTAAAAAAGAAAATCATATGATCATAGCAATTGGAGTAGAAAAAGTATTTAGCAGCCAATTGGGAATAGAGAGGAAGTTCCTCCACATGATAAATAATACATGCAAAACACCCACAGCCAACATCACACTCAATGGGGAAAAGCCAGATGCTTTCTCCCTAAGATCAGGACTCATGTTACTTTATTTCAGGACTGACTATAAGACTACGATAATCAAAATGTCATGTGTGATGATTAAAATTATGAGTCAACTTGACCAGGCCATGGAGCAACCACATGTTTGTTCACACATTATTCTGAGTGTTTCTGTGAGGATGTTCAGATGAGTTTAGCATTTAAATCATTAGATGGAGTACTGCAGATCACCCTCCCAAATGTGGTGGGCCCTGTCCACTCAATTGCAGGTCTGAATAGAACAAAAGGTTGACCCTTTCCCAAATAAGAGAAAATGCTTCCTGCCTGACTGTCTGAATGGGTCATCAGGGTTTTTCCCCCCTCTGCTTTTGGATTTAAACTGAAATAAAGGCTCTTTCTGGGTCTCAAGCCTGTCAGTCTCTGGTTAAAAGGTACAAACTCAATTCTTTTGGTTCTCAGGCCTTTAGACTCAAATTGAAACTAAACCACAGGTTCTAGGTCTTCAGTTTGCCCATTCCCCCTGCAGATCTTGGGCCTTTCCTTCTTTCAAAATTGCCAAGATCAATTCCTTATAAGAAAGCTCCCCAAATATGTATATATGTCTTCTTTCTATCTATCTATCTATCTATCTATCTATCTATCTATCTATCTATCTATCTATCATTTATTATCTATCTAACATCTGTCGGGAGAGAGAGATAACATTTAGTAAAAAGGATCCAGAACTTGTACACTTCAAAACCTTGCAGCCTACCCACATTGCTAAACCTGAAAAGCTTTTGGAAGAGAACATTAAAGGTGTCGGTGAACAAACATGCCTTGAGATCAACCCATGGAGTGAAACACCCCAGCAGCAACCAGGAATCGAGAAGGGATTATACCAGGAGAGACGCTGCCAGGTCACACCAGAGTGAACACATGATGAATAAAGGCAGGCTTTAGGAATTCCAGGATTGTACAGGATGGGATTATGGAGCTACTGGTCATGAACCTGATATTTCCTATTAGATAAAGGAGGAATGATCCCAAACTTGATTCAGAGAACATCAGGGTCACCACTCCCACCACGAGCCCTGGAATGGAGCCTGTTCCTTCTTGGTTTCAGGGATGGGGAGACGGGCTTTCTTCAATGTCAACAGGACAGAAAACCCTGCTCAATGCCTCAGAGGGTGGACTACCAAAGACCCCTGGAAGCAGAGTTCCCACCCAGAGACAAGGAAGTGGGAACAAGCCTGTATAAGTAGGGGTGATGTTGCTGCCTCAGTGAGCCCAGAAAGCTGAGTATTTAGCAAAGAGGACTTCTCTTGATCCTTTTTTTAAGATCTAATGGAATTCTCCTTGCTAGGTTTTGGACTTGGTGGGACCCAGGACCTCTTCCATATTTCCTAGTTCTCTATTTTGCAATGGGATTTTCTGCCTTTGGAGTTGGGAAGCACATGACCTGTCTGGTTTCAGAGATCCACGCCCACAGAGGAGTTCTGTCCCAGAATGAAACTTCAGGTCTCGCCCATGCCTCATTTAGTGATTTTTAGATGGGACTTTGGACTTGAAATTGAAGCTGGAATGGGTTGAAATTTGGAGGCCTTTGGCATGAGGTGAAAGTATTTTGCATACGAGGAGGATGTGAATATTCAGGGCACAAAAGGCACAAGCTTGTGGACTGAATTGTGTGCCCCCCCAACTTCAATTTATGTCAAAGCCTGGGTCCCCAGTGTGATTATGTTTGGAGATAGCATTCTGAGGAGGGTTATTAGGGTTAACTGAGGTCATACATACAAGTGGGGGCCTAATCTGATAAGGCTCGTGCCCTTTATTTTATTTTACTAATTTATTTATTAGTGCATGACAGTTATATAAAATAGTGGGGTTTATTTTGACGTATTCATAAATGCATATAACAGTTCTCTTCATTCCAACCCCCAGTACTTTCCCTCCACCTCCCCTCCTCTTTCATCCTGATCCCTTTCCTCTGGTGGTTTGAATTGATACCTGATAGTTACATATAAAATTGAATGAATTGTGGCACATTCGCATTCATACACATAACATAATTTGGTCAACTTCATTCCCAAATTCTTCCCCTTTCCCTCCCCTCCTCCCTCACCCTTGGTCCTCTGCTTCTGCTCCTCTGATCTCCCTTCTGTTTTTATGAGATCCCTTTATAAATTCCTTTTTCCCTCTGGCATCCGCATATGAGAGAAGGCATTCAACCCTTGGCTTTCTGAGTCTGGCTTATTTCACTTAGCACAATATTCTCTATTTTTATCTATGTACCACAAATGCCATAATTCATTCTTCTTTATTTCTGAGCAGAGGTTCATTGTGTATATACCACATTTTCTTTATCCATTCATCCATTGACAGGCATCTAGACTGGTTCCATAACTTGGCTATTGTGAATCATGCTGCCATAAATATTGGTATGTGCACATCCTTGTAGAATGCTGATTTTAATTCTTTTGGATAAATATCACGGAGTGGGATAGCCGAGTCATATGGTAGTTCTAATTCTAGTCTTTTAAGGACTCTCCTTTTTGCTTTCCAAAGTTGTTGTATTAATTTGCAGTCCCATCAACAATGTGTAAGTATACTTTTTTCCCCATATCCTTGTCAGAAATTATTGTTATTTGTATTCTTGATGATTGCCGTTCTAACGGGCGAGATGAAATCTCAATGTAGTTTTGATTTCCATTTGCCTGATTGCTACAGATGTTGAGCATTCTTTATATATTTGTTGGCCATTTATTTGTATTTCTTCTTTTTTGAGAAATTTCTCTTTAGAACTTTTGCCTGTTTATTGAGTTGTGTGTGTGGGTGGTTTGTTGGTTTGTTCATTTGTTTTGGTATTTTTTGAGTTCCCATATATTCTTGTCACTAATCCCCTGTCAGAAGAGTACCTGGCAAAGATTTTTGTCCATTCTGTAGGCTCTCTCTTCATGCTCTTTTTTCTTTTGACTTGCAGAAGCTTTTTAAATTTAATATTATCCCATTGACTGAACTCTAGGAGTCTTTTCAGGGTTGCTGGTACCTGGGCCATGTGTTGGAGTGTTTTGCCCATGTCTTCTTCTGGCACTGTTTCTGCTCTAATTCCCAGGTAGGGCTGGTGTTCTTTTAAGAAGAGGTAGATGGTCCAGAGAGACTTACGTGGTCACAGCAAAAGGTGGCCATTGACAAGCCAGGAAAGAGAGGCTTCCCAGAAACCAACCCTGAAGGCAACTTGATCTTAGACCACAGGTCTCTAGAATGTGGGAGGCCATGTTTCTGTTGTTTAAGCCACTCAGTCCGGGATATTTTGTTATGGCAGCCCAAGCAGATTAATACATAACAACACTGGTGAAAAAATAAATGCATGGATAAATGCAACAGAATAGACTGCCCAGAAATAGACCCGCCAAAATACAGTCCAGTGATTATTGAGAATAAGCAACGGTAGTTCAATGGAGAAAGGATGGTCTTTTCAACATATGTTGTTGGAACAGTTGTCATTATATAAAGAAGAAAAAAAGAACCTGGACACCACTATACTGTACACAAAATTTGACTCCAAATAGACTAGAAGTGTAATGTGCAAACCTACAAAACATCTTGGAGAAAATCCATAAAACCTTTGGTTTTGTGATGAGTTTAAATAGAACACCCATAGCATGTTGAATGAAAAGAAATGATAAGTTGGGTTTTATTAAACTTTAAAACTACTGTAGAAAACCCTATTGACATAGAGAAAGCATAGACCAGGAGAAAATATATGTAAAACGTGTATCTGATGAAAGGCTTGTAAACACAACATACAAAAAAAGATCTCTTAAAACTCAACCATAACAAACTCCTCAGTTTAAATGTGGGGAAGAGATCCAAGCAGAGACCTCATCAAAGAAAATATACAGATAGCAAGTAAACATATGAAAAGATGCTCCACACACCCAATCAGGAAATGCAAATCGAAACTCCAATGAGCTATCACCTCAGGCCTGTTGGAATGAATAAACAAAAAACCTGATGGTCCAGCCACTGGTGAGAATGTGGGTCAACAGGAATCTCCTTCGTTATTGGAGAAAACACAAAACGGTACATCCCCACTTTGGAAACAATTTGGCAGCTTCTTATGAAACTAAAAATATTTTTACTATGTAATCCAGCAATCCCTCCCAGGTTTTACCTAAATAAGATGGAAACTTACGTCTGCACAAAAACCTGCCTGTGTCTGCTTGTAACAGCTTTATTTGTAATAACCCCAAACTGGAAGGGAAGCAACCAAGAAGTCCTTCCATAGGCAAATTGGCACATCCACAGAGGAATATTGTTCATAAAAGAAAAGAAGAAATGAGCTATGGGGCCATAAAAGCCATGGGTGAATCCTTAATACATGTTGCTAAGTGAGAGGCCAGTCTGAAAGGAGCATACACTGTATGACTGCAATTATATCAAACTCTGGAAAAGGCAAAACAATATAGAGATAGTAAACAGATCAATGGTTTCAAGTTGATTCAGGGTATGAGGGATGATTAGGTGAAGCATAGGAAATATTTTAGGGCATTTAATCTATTTTGTATCAGCTGAATACAGGACATGAAGCAATTGCCCAAACTCCCAGAACTTGACAGCTACAAGCGTAAATCAAATGCATGCAAAGTAGAAAAAATCTTGTAATAGATTGGGGGTTCCTTGGATGGAGGGTAAAATGTGACCAAAGGAGCTAAATATGTTTAAAAAATATAGAAAACAACCTTATGAAGACGGTGTTGGCATAAATAAGTAACTTTGGAAATTATCAGAAATTAAGATTAAATGCAAAAGGAACTGAATCTAAGTACAGGTATCTCATTGATACCATACGGGCACGGGTTAAACAACACCTTTTGAATTGGACAATTAAATAAAAGGATTGGCCAACCCAGAGTGCCAGGTTTCTTACTGTTGGAGGGGGAGGTTATGGGTGAGTGAGGGGAGGAAGCTAAAATGATCCATATGGAAATGACCTAAAGTTGAGGACATTAGTATGAATACATTTAACTTAATACAGAGATACATGTATATAAATATAGACATATTTATAGATTTGCAAAAATACAGGTTAGCCTATACACACATAATTTCCTTACTCTGTCACCTTAGAGAACCTAGAAGAATTGACACCCTAGAATAATTTCAGATTGTGTACTAAATCCATTCTCTAATGAAAAGAACTAGGCATCCTTGGAGATATGGTTGATTCTAGGACTGGGGCAGGAAAATACACAAGACTATCCTGGAGTATTATGTAGTATCAGAAAGTAAGGAAGTGCTTTTAAAAAATCTATGATGAGGGGCTGGGGTTGTGGATCAGCGGTAGAATGCTTACCTAGCACATGCAAGGTGCTGGGTTTGATCCTCAGCACCACATAAAAATAAATAAATAAAATAAAGGTATTGTGTCCAACTACAAGTAAAAAAATATTTTTTAAAAAAATCTATGATAAGCTGGGTGCGATGGTGCACACCTGTAATCCCAGTAGCTCAGGAGGCTGAGCCAGCCTCAGCAAAAGCAAGGTGCTAAGCAACTCAGTGAGACCTTGTCTCTAAATAGAATACAAAATAGGGCTGGGGATGTAGCTCAGTGGTCAAGTGCCCCTGAGTTCAATCCTCCGAAGCCCTCTACCAAAAAAATCTATGGTAGAGGTTTGGATGCCCCTTGATCTATGTTCCTGGTAAACCCATTCTATATTGAAAATATCATTAATTCTGAAACATTTAACACACATAACCTACCAAACACCATGGCTTGGCACACAGTACACTATGGAGTATCAGTTGCTTATCCTGTGACACCATGACTGGTTTGGGAACTGTGGCTCACCACCACTGCCCAGCATTTTGAGAGTACTGTCACACATACTGCTTCCCCATAAAAAGATCAAAACTCAAAGTATAGTTTCTACTGGATTCAAATGGATTTTGCACCATTGTAAAGTAGAGAATCTTTAAGTCACATCACAAGTCAGGGACCATCTTTATCTCACAGGGTATGTCACTCAGAGCCAGCTGGGAGCTCCCAAAGGCCACAGTTGGAACACTTTGGGCAAGAAATCAAATAACAGAATTGAATTATAGCCCAAAGTATAAAAATAAGTGTCCACAAGACCATGCTGATGTAAAATAGATGGTTGAATGATTTAAAATAGAAGGATTAGACAAGTCTATAGTGCAGAAGAATTGAAAATAATTTGTGTGGGTACTTTGACATCAGGGAGGTAAAACACTCCACACCCGTTGGTTGTACATGTAACTTTCCTCCAGAGCATGCAATACAGAAGGGGAGGGGGAAAGAGCAATGGTTCATTGGGGAAAGCTGGCCAACTCTATCTTGAGCAAGTGACCAAGGTTATCATCCACAGGATAACTCATTCAGAGAATGTGCACTTGACATAATGTGATAAGAATGGTATTTTTTGGTATCCTCCCAAAAATACACTACCCCAGTGTACTTATGAGAAAAATCATCAGCTAAATCCCATTTGAGGATATTTTATAAAACACAGGGCCAGTCAAAAACAGTTAAGGTCATCGAAAACAAGACTGTCACAACTCAGGGGATCTTAAGGAGACATGACAACCAAATTTAACAGGGCGTCCTGCATGGGATTCTGGAATTAAAAAGATTAGGAGGAAATGAGGAATATGAATGAATTGTGGACTTTAGCTAATAATAATGTATCAATGTTGATACTCGTTAATTATGATGAATGTGACATCAATGCAAAATGTTAGTAATAGGGAAAATTGAGTGTGGGATATATGAGAACACTCATCTTTACAATAATTCTGCAAACCTAAAACTGTTCTAAAATTAAAAGGTACTTTAAGAAACGGGGCAAGTGCTGTCAACACCCCAGTGGAGAAGCTGAAGTCAACACCAAATCTGAAATATTTAAAGTGGATAAAACTATTTCCACAATACAATTAAGTAGATTGTTGTGGGAAATGGTGCTGTTGGTAAGAGCAAGCCACCTGATACCCTACAGAACAAACGCGTTTCCATTTGAATATATATTAGTTGTTTTTGACAACTAGGCAATCACAGATATAAATGGCCGAGAGTCAAGTACTCTTGGACATTCTGGCACTGCGAGACATGAGGATTTGAAAGGCTAAAGAAAAGTGGATGTCTGAGATAACTAACTTCTGTCCAGAGACTCCTTTTTTATCTTGTTGGAACCCAAATTGATCTCAGAGATGACTTCTCTATTATTAAGAGACTTGCCAAGAACAAACAGAAGCCTATCACTCCAGAGACTGCTGGGGGGCTGGCCAGTGACCTAACAGCTGTCAAGTATGTAGAATGCTCTGCACTTCCACCAAAGACCTAAAGGATGCAACACTGGCTGCCCTAGAGCCTCCAGAGTGGAGGAAGAGCTACAGGTGTGTGCGGCTAGGACCACCTCTCCACAGCTCTCTCTGCACAGCTGGTATCTCTATCATAGAAAAGCAATGTTTAAGTCAAATTAAAGATTAAAAGTTGTTTTTGCAAGGACAAAAAGTTAATTAGCTATATTTGTAAGGATCTATCTGCGGGTTTTCTATTTCATTGATCTTTGTCTACCCTTCACCAGGACCACACTGTCTCCATTCCTACAACCATAGTATGCCTCAACACTGGGAGAAATGATTCTTATGATTCTTCTCATTTAATTAGTTTTTTTCAAAATTGTTTTGACTAGTATTGGGCCTATGCTTTTCCATAAAAATCTTAGAATAATCTTGTCTAAGTCTATAAAATCCCTGAGCTTTTGATAGTAATTGTATTAAAATTATATATGGATTTGTAGAAAATTGACATATTTAATATGCCAAATCATGCAATGAACACTGTATATATCTCCACTAATTGAGGTATTATTTCTTTCATCATTAATATGGAGTTTGCATTATAGTTTCTGCACATTTTATTATAATTATACTTTGTCATTTTACTATTAAGCATTTGTAAATACTAAAAATGCTAATATATTTTGATTTTTAATGTTTTACTATCAGTAGTCAGAAATGCAATTGATTTTTGCATGGAGATCTCAGACCCAATGACATTACTGAATTCATTCATTATTTCTAGAAATTTTTAAAAATATAGATTCCTTTAAATATCCTATGTAGATATTATGTCATCTGCAAATAGAGAAAGTTTTATTGCTTTTTTCTATTATTTATCTTTTATTTTTTTTCTTGCTTTATTGCAGTGGCAAAAAATGATAGCAAAATTTAAAAGACAGTATTGAGAACGGACATCCTTTTCTTGTTTCAAATTTTAGAGGAAAACAATAAGCCTTTCACAATCAAAATTATTTTAACTGTAGAGTATTTTTTTAAATAAACAATTATATATTAGCAAGTAGGGACAGAGCAGTTTATTTTTTTTAAATTTTTATTGTTGGTTGTTCAAAACATTACATAGTTCTTGACATATCATATTTCACACTTTGATTCAAGTGGGTTATGAACTCCCATTTTCACCCCGTATACAGATTGCAAAGTCACATCAGTTACACTTCCACTTTTTTACATATTGCCATACTAGTGTCTGTTGTATTCTGCTGCCTTTCCTATCCTCTACTATCCCCCATCCCCTCCCCTCCCATCTTCTCTCTCTACCCCCTCTACTGTAATTCATTTCTCCCCCTTGTTTTTTTCCCCCTTTCCCCTCACTTCCTCTTGTATGTAATTTTGTATAACCATGAGGGTCTCCTTCCATTTCCATGCAATTTCCCTTCTCTTTCCTTTTCCCTCCCACCTCTCATCCCTGTTTAATGTTAATCTTCTTCTCATGCTCTTCCTCCCAACTCTGTTCTTAGTTACTCTTCTTATATCAAAGAAGACATTTAGCATTTGTTTTTTAGGGATTGGCTAGCTTCACTTAGCATAATCTGTTCTAATGCCATCCATTTCCCTGCAAATTCTATGATTTTGTCCTTTTTTAATGCAGAGTAATACTCCATTGTGTATAAATGCCACATTTTTTTTTTATCCATTCATCTATTGAAGGGCATCTAGGTTGGTTCCACAGTCTTGCTATTATGAATTGTGCTGCTATGAACATCGATGTAGCAGTGTCCCTGTAGCATGCTCTTTTTAGGTCTTTAGGGAATAGACCGAGAAGGGGAATAGCTGGGTCAAATGGTGGTTCCATTCCCAGCTTTCCAAGAAATCTCCATACTGCTTTCCAAATTGGCCTCACCAATTTGCAGTCCCACCAGCAATGTACAAGTGTGCCCTTTTCCCCACATCCTTGCCAGCACTTGTTGTTGTTTGACTTCAGAATGGCTGCCAATCTTACTGGAGTGAGATGGTATCTTAGGGTGGTTTTGATTTGCATTTCTCTGACTGCTAGAGATGGTGAGCATTTTTTCATGTACTTGTTGATTGATTGTATGTCCTCCTCTGAGAAGCATCTGTTCAGGTCCTTGGCCCATTTGTTGATTGGGTTATTCGTTTTCTTATTGTTTAATTTTTTGAGTTCTTTGTATACTCTGGATATTAGGGCTCTATCTGAAGTGTGAGGAGTAAAGATTTGTTCCCATGATGTAGGCTCCCTATTTACCTCTCTTATTGTTTCTTTTGCTGAGAAAAAAACTTTTTAGTTTGAGTAAGTCCCATTTGTTGATTCTAGTTATTAACTCTTGTGCTATGGGTGTCCTATTGAGGAATTTGGAGCCCGACCCCACAGTATGTAGATCATAGCCAACTTTTTCTTCTATCAGATGCTGTGTCTCTGATTTGATATCAAGCTCCTTGATCCATTTTGAGTTAACTTTTGTGCATGCTGAGAGAAAGGGATTCAGTTTCATTTTGTTGCATATGGATTTCCAGTTTTCCCAGCACCATTTGTTGAAGATGCTATCCTTTCTCCATTTCATGTTTTTAGCCCCTTTATCAAATATAAGATAGTTGTAACTTTGTGGATTAGTCTCTGTGTCCTCTATTCTGTACCATTGGTCCACCCGCCTGTTTTGGTACCAGTACCATGCTGTTTTTGTTACTATTGCTCTGTAGTATAGTTCGAAATCTGGTATTGCTATACCACCTGATTCACACTTCCTGCTAAGACTTGCCCTGTGACATAATATATGAACTATTTTTGAGAAGGATCCATGTGCTGCTGAGAAAAAAGTGTAACTGCTTGATGTTGGGTGGTATATTCTGTATATGTCAATTAAGTCTAGGTTATTAATTGTGTTATTGAGTTCTATAGTTTCCTTATTCAACTTTTGTTTGGAAGATCTGTCCAGTGGTGAGAGAGGTGTGTTGAAGTCTCCCATGATTATTGTATGGTGGTCTATTAGACTCTTGAACTTGAGAAGAGTTTGCTTGATGAACATAGCTGCACCGTTGTTTGGGGCATATATATTTATGATTGTTATGTCTTGTTGGTGTATGGTTCCCTTGAGCAGTATGTAGTGTCCCTCTTTATCCCTTTTGATTAACTTTGGCTTGAAATCTATTTTATTTGATATGAGTATGGACACTCCTGCTTGTTTCCGCAGTCCATATGAGTGATATGATTTTTCCCAACCTTTCACCTTCAGTCTATGTATGTCTTTTCCTATCAAATGTGTCTCCTATAGGCAGCATATTGTTGGGTCTTGTTTTGTGATCCATTCTACTAGCCTGTGTCTCTTAATTGGTGAGTTTAAGCCATTAACATTTAGGGTTATTATTGAGATATGGGTTGTTCTTCCAGCCATATTTGTTTATTTATGTTACTTAACATGGTTTGTTTTTCATCTTTGATTATTTTCCCCCCTTTACTGTACTACCTCCCACTGTTGGTTTTCATTGTTATTTTCCATTTCCTCTTCCTGTAATGTTTTGCCGAGGATGTTTTGAAGAGATGGTTTTCTAGCTGAAAATTCTTTTAACTTTTGTTTATTGTGGAAGGTTTTAATTTCATCTTCCATCCTGAAGATTAATTTCGCTGGATACACAATTCTTGGTTGGAACCCATTTTCTTTCAGTGTTTGAAATATGTTATTCCAGGATCTTCTAGCTTTCAGAGTCTGTGTTGAAAGATCAGCTGTTATCCTGATTGGTTTACCCCTAAATGTGATCTGCTTCCTTTCTCTTGTAGCTTTTAAAATTCTCTCCTTATTCTGTATGTTGGGCATCTTCATTATAATGTGTCTAGGTGTGGATCTCTTATGATTGTGCACATTCGGCGTCCTGTAGGCTTCTAGGATTTGGGATTCTGTCTCATTCTTCAAGTCTGGGAAGTTTTCTCATATTATTTCATTGAATAGATTGCTCATTCCTTTGGTTTGGACCTCTATACCTTTCCTGTATACCAATGACTCTTAGGTTTGGTCTCTTTATGTTACCCCATATTTCTTGGATGTTCTGCTCATGGTTTCTTAACACTCTTGCTGAGCTGTCTATGTTCTTTTCAAGTTGAAATACTTTGTCTTCATTGTCTGATGTTCTATCTTCTAAGTGTTCTACACTGCTGGTAGTATTCTCAATTGAGTTTTTAAGTTGGTTTATTGCTTCCTGCATTTCTAGGATTTCTGTTTGTTTGTTTTTTATTACCTCCATCTCCCTGTATAGTTGATCTTTTGCTTCTTGGATTTGTTTATGTAATTCATTGTCGAAGAGATCTTTCATTGTCTGATTTTGCTGTCTAATGTCTTCCTTGAGACTCCAGATCATCTGAAGCGTGTATATCCTGAATTCTTTATCTGACATTCCATCTGCTGCAGCTATTACCTCTTCTAAAGTTGAGTTGACATGCATTGCTTGTGGTCCTTTCTTTCCTTGTCTTTTCATACTGCTCGCGTTTCTTTCTGCTTGGTGAAACTGTTGTGTTATTGACTTTTCCCCCTGTATATTTATATTGCTCTTGTATAGTTGCAAAATATCCCCTGAAGGCTCGGGTGGCGGCTCTGCCCCTCCTCCAATTGGGACAATGTGCCTACCATGCCGGCAGGCCGCTGGGCCTGTTCTGCTGGTCAGTAGCAGGTCTGCCTACCTTGCAGGTGCAGGCAGCAGTTCTGCCCCTCCACGGGCCGCTGGGCCTGATCTGTCTGTCAGTTGCAGGTCTGTCTACCTTGCAGGCACGGGGGGCGGCTCTGCCCCTCCGCGGGTTGCTGGGCCTCTTCTGCCAGTGGGTCGCAGGTCTGCCTATCTTGCAGGTGCTGAGGCGGCTCTTCCCCTCCGCAGGCCGCTGGGCCTGTTCTGGGACAGAGCAGTTTAAACAATCAGTTATATACATTAGTGAAGCCTCATCTCTTTGTTCTTTTAGCTGCATAAGCCATCATCTTACACAGAAGCTACATTGAAGGTAGATGTGACTCAATACCAGAGGTAGTATCTATTACCTTTATGGTTAGCATCAAGGAAAAAAATAATCTTCCTCAACATTTCTTAGATTCAAGTTTATTTGGGGTTCAAGTCTCAAATATCATTTGCAAATATGTAGCCTGTATACCTTGCTAGATTTTGTTTATTATAGTAAAATATAATATATTGTAGTCTTTACTTACATTAAAGCCATTGAAATTATTGCACAATCAGTGATCAACATCATCACGATCTATTCCAAAAACATTTTCCCCACCTCCAGGATATATTCTGTCCCCATTAAACAATAACTTATTTTACCAAACCCTTGATAACCTTTATTCTACTTTGTGTTTGTGAATTTGCCAACTATAGTTACTTTATAGAGGTTAAATCATATAATATTTGTTCTTTTATGTCTGGAATATTTAATTTGCATAATGTCCTCAAAGCTACCCATTGTATGTAGCATGTGTCAAAGTTTCATTCCTTTTTAATGGCTGTATATTCATACATGTTTTGTTAATCTCTCATTTGCTGATGGTCAATTGGGTTGTTTTGACCTTTGGCGATTATGAATAATGCTGCCATGGTCAGTGGCATAAATATCTGTTCAATTCCCCATTCTTTTGGATACATACCTAGGAGTGGAGTTTCACAGTCACATGGTGTACACAGTGATGGTTTTTGTGTTCATCTTGTACCCTTAAACTTTTCTGAACTCATCTGTTAGATCTAATAGCTGTCTTTTTGATTCTTTGAGATTTTATACATATAGGATTATGTCATCTGTGAATAGAGAGAGTTTTTAAATTTCTTTCTTTTCCTCTTTTGATGCTTTTTATTTCTTTTCTTTGTCTAATAGATTTGGCTAGAACTGTTAATACAGTGTTGAATAGGAGCAGTGAAAACTGGCATCCTTGTTTCTGATCTTAGAGGAAAAGCTTCCGTCTTTCACCTTTGAGTATGATGTCATCAATGGGTTTTTAATAAATATTCTTTATCATGCTGAGCAAATTTTCTTCATTCCTAGTTTGCTTTCTGTTTTCATCACAAAAGTGTATTGAATTTTGTCACATTCCTTTTCTACATCCACCAAGATGATGATGTGACTTCCTTTCTTCATTCTGTTGTTGGCTGTGTTATTGATTTGTTTTCTTATGTAAAGAGCCTTATAATCCTGGGATAAATCTCAGTTCACCATGGTGATTAATACTTTTTTTTTATTGGTTGTTCACAACGTTACAAAGCTCTTGACATATCATACTTCATACATTAGACTGAAGTGGGTTATGAACTCCCAATTTTACCCCAAATGCAGATTGCAGAATCACGTCGGTTACACATCCACAATTTTACATAATGCCCTATTGGTAATTGTTGTATTCTGCTCCCTTTCCTATCCCCCACTATCCCCCCTCCCCTCCCCTCCCTTTTACTCTCTCTACCCCATCTACTGTAATCCATCTCCCTCCTTATTTATTTTCCCATTCCCCACCCAGCCTCTTATATGTAATTTTGTATAGCAATGAGGGTCTCCCTTCATTTCCATGCAATTTTCCTCATCTCTCCCTTTCCCTCCCATCTCATGTCACTGATTAATGTTACTCTTTTCTTCCTACTCTTCCTCCCTGCTCTGTTCATATTTGCTCTCATTATATCAAAGAAGACATTTGGCACTTGTTTTTTAGGGATTGGCTAGCTTCACTAAGCATAATCTGCTCTAGTGCTGTCCATTTCCCTGCAAATTCTATGATTTTGTCATTTTTTATTGCTGCATAGTACTCCATTGTGTATAGATGCCACATTTTTTTATCCATTCATCTACTGAGGGGCATCTGGGTTGGTTCCACAGTCTAGCAATTGTGAATTGTGCTGCTATGAACATCGATGTGGCAGTATCCCTGTAGCATGCTTGATTAATACTTTTAATGCATTGTTGGATTCAATTTACTAACACTTAGCTAAACTTTTTAGCATCTATATTCATAAGTGATATCTGTTTTTAATTTTCTTGTGAAATATTTACCTGGCTGGTATTAGGGTAATACTGGCCTCACAAAATGATTTAGAAGTTTGTTGTGCCTGATGGATTTGTAGGTTCATATCTTTCATCAAATTTGGGAAGTTTTCAGTCATTTTTTTTTCAAATATTTTTCTGCCCTTTTCCCTTTCTCTTCTCTTTTTGGACTCACATGATGTAAATTTTGGTCTGGTTTTGTTCCTCAGAGCTTTGTTTACTTTTCTTCAATCTTTCTTTGTCTTTGTTTTTTCTCATTTCCTCATAATTTCAACTGTTATATCTTCTTTCTTTTTCTTGCTCAAATCTGCTGTAAAACCCCTCTAGCAAACTTTTAGCGCCAGTATTTCTCTTTGGTTCTCCTCTTTACTGGAATTTTCATTTGTTCATACATCATTTCCCTGGTAGCTCCTTGAGAAGCTTTAAGGGAGTTTTTAAACAGTCTTTGTTAGTGGGTCCACTGTCTGGACTTTATCAATTCCTCAATGGTAGTTATTGTCAATTTATTTTGCTCTTTTGAATAGATCATCTCTTATTTATTTGTATCTTTTATAGTATTTTTGTTGAAAACTAGACATTTAAGTCTTACAATGTAGTAACTCTGAAAATAAGGTAATTTCCCCCTTCTGCAGGATTTTCTGGTTTTTAAGAATCATTGTAGAGCACCTCTGTGATAGGGATCAGCCTGGAATGGAAAGCTTTAGGTCTTTTCTTAATCTGAATTTCTCCCTAGGTATGAGTATTAGCTTTCTACATTTTTCATTTGTTTTTTTCAAAAATATTTTTTAGTTGTTAATGGAACTTTATTTTATTTATTTATATGTGGTTCTGAGAATCAAACCCAGTACCTCATGCATCCTAGGCAAGCGTTCTACCACCAAGCGATAAACCAAGCCCTGAATTTGCTTTTTAATATATTAGTCCCTAGATATCTGGTTCCCAAAATGGTAAAGGGGGTAACAAAAAGAAAAAAAGAAGTACTACTTCTTTAAATCTTGGATGCTACTTCAGCCAGGGAGGTGGAAACCATGGCAGACTTCAGTAATTCTATGCCTATACTTCAGTAATCAAAAGCTCCAACCAGACATGACAGTGACAAAATTCAATATTTGAAGAATGAGGTCTGCACTTTTTACCTTGTCTTTAGCAAGTTTCACTAAGAAGGAAGGAATGGCTGCTAGCCATGGGGCTGGTAGGTGGAGAGGTAAGTAGCTGTGACCACGTTAAAGACTTGAATTTTCTGAAACTAACTAACCAAGTCTTCCCCTTCACATGGATTCCAGAGTTACTCCTCACAGCTTCTCACGGTACACTTAGGTGGAGAGACAGATCCTACTCTGCCATTGTTCCCAATATCATACTTAGCTGTTGGGATCTTTTATATTTATTTATAGGTGCTTTTAATGAGGTTAATGAAGTTCCACTCTACTCCCGTTGTACCAAGAGTCTGATTATAAATAGGCATTGCATTTTATCAGACACTTTTTTTCACAGTCATTGAAATAATATGAGTTTTTCTTCCGTAACTTGTTGGTGTTGTGGATTACTCTGATACTCTAGTATTGGATCAAGTTATAACACCTTCAGTATAACCCACATGCTTCTGTCTTTTATGCCTTGCTAAATTCAGTTTGATAATATTTTATTGAGTATGTTTGGGTCTCAATTAATAAAAGATAATGGTATACTTTTTTTGTGTGTGATTTTTGACTGACTTGGCATCAATACTGGTTTTATATAATAAATTGGGAAGAATTATCTTCTTTTGTTTTCTGGGACAAATTACATAGAAGGGAGTTAGTACATTGGCTCCTTGATAAAATTCTCCAGTTCAACTATAGAAGCCTAGATATTTCCTTTGGGGAATAATTTTTATAAATTCAATATTCTTCATATCTAAAAGGTTGTTTCATTCAATTATTTAATTTTGGCTGTGTTATACTTTATAGTTTCAAGGAATTAGTCTGTTTCTTCTAAGTTGCATGTGTGTAACATGGTTGTAGTTTTCCCTGTTCTTGTGATATCTGGAGAATCTGTTCTCATGGTTTCCATTTTGTTCTTGATATCAGTGATTTGCATCGTGTCTCTTGTTTTGGTTTAGATATTAGGTGCCCCCCAAAAGCTCCTGTGTGAGACAATGCAAGAAAACATAGAGATGAAATGATTGGGTTATGAGAGACTTAACCCAATCAGTGTAATAATCCCCTGATATGGATTAACCTATGGTAACGGCAGGTGAGTAGGATGTGGCTGAAAGAAGTGGGTCATTGGGTTATGTATTTTGTATCTGGTGAGTGGAGTCTCTCTCTGCTTTCTGATCACCACGTGAGCTGCTTTCCTTTGCCATACTCTTCCTCCATGAAATACAGCCTCACTGGAGCCCCGAGGAATGGAGCTGCCTATCTGTGGACAGAACCCTTCAAATAAACTTTTCCTTCTTTATAATTGTTCTCGTCAGGCCTTTTGGTAACAGCAGTGAAAAAACTGACCAAAACATCTCTTATTATCAATTTTGTCTTTTGAGTGCCTTATTTTGTTTGTTTCTAAAAAAGAACTGGTCCTCTGTTTTCAATTCTATTTATTTCTGTTTGTTTGTTTGTTTGTTTCTGTTTGTAACTATTTGTATCTCTATTACTTCATTCTCTTTGCTTTGAGTTTTCTTTGCTAATTTCTTGATTATTGATTTGAAGTTCTTATTGATTATTGATTTGAAGTTCTTATTGATTATTGATTTGAAGTTCTAATGCATTTTAGTGCAATACATATCCCTTTTGGCCTTGCCTTAGTTGAATTTCACATACTTTGAAATTTTGTATTTTTGTTTTCATTCAGATTTGAGTATTTAAATTTTGAAATTTCCTCTTCATCCAAGTTATTAAAAAAAACAAGTAAAAGTGGTTGAATTAGTATTAGATAAATTAGACTGGAGAGCTAAATAATTACTAGTGCCAAAGAGAGACATCATGATAAATTCGACCAGTTCACCAAGATGACATGGAAATCCTAAATGTTCATGCACTAAATAACAGCTTCAAAACCCAAGAAGCAAAAATTGAGGGAACGAAACAGAGAAACAGGCAAATCCACAAGTATAGTCGAGTATACATATCACATCATAGAATGATTAGAAAATAAATCAGCAGGGGTATAATCAACATCAACAAGCAATTAGATCTAATTGATATTCATAAAACACTGCATCCAACAAAAACATAATACACATTTTCATGTGTTCATGAAATTTCACCAAGATAGACAATATTCTGGGTCATTAAGCAAGCCTTTAATAAATTTAGAAAAAGTTGAAGTCATTCAGAATGTGTTCTCAAATCATAGAGGAATTGAACTAGAAACCATCATAGGAAAACAATTGGAACATCTTCAAATGTTTGGAACTCTCATTAACAACGTGCGTCTTGTGTTGGGGTGGTACACTGCTGCAGCTGATGAGCTGATGTTCGTGCATTCATATTGACTATAGAGTCAGTAGTTTACATCGGGTTCATTCTCTGGGTTGCAAAGTTTTGTGGGTGTCTATTACAGTGACTACACAGCCCCATGCAGAATACCATACAGAATACTATAGTGTCCATAATTCACTGCCCCCAAATCCTCTGTGTGCCACCTATTCATCCCTCCCTCTCTCCTCTGAAACCTCTGGTAACCACTGATCTTTTACTGTAGCTTCTCCTTTTCCGGAATATGAGATGGTTGGAATTATACAGTAGACTGGCTTCTTTCACTTAGCGATATGCATTTCAAGTTCCTCCATGTCTTTTTGTGGATGGAGTGTTCATTTCTTTTTATCACTGAATCATATTCCATGGCTTGAATCCATCACCATTTATCTATTTGCCTATTGAGGAACACCCCGGTGACTTCAAACGCTTGGAAATTATCAATAAAGCTGATATAAACATTTCTGTGACATCTTTTATGTGGATCTGTTTTTATTGGATAAGCATTTAGGAGTGTAATTGCTGGTTTATATGGTAAGGTTTGGTAGACTCCTGTAGGAAACTGGCAGGCTGTTTTCTGCAGTGATCATATCATTTTGCATTCTCACTGGCAATGAATGAGAGTTCATGGAGGTTCGAATCCTTGCCGGCATGTAGATGGACAGTTTTCTGGATCTTGGCTATTCTTATCCCTGTGTGATGGGACAGTAGGATCATGCCATTTATCCCCTGCTCCTTGCAGTGACAGTGGAATCACTAAGTTCTCTGGCACATTGGAGTGATTACAGTTATCACTGTGTTCCTTGAGGGCGGCATCTTTGGGGCCATGATCTGTATCTTGGGGTCACAGAAAGATCACGGTTTCCCATCTATACATGGGGACAGTAACAGGATCACTTGTGTCTCTTCTATACATTGAAGCGATACAAGTGTGACACAGAACAGGACTGTCTGGTGAGTTCTTTGTCTTGTGAATTCAAAGGATGAGATCTACAGACAAGCAGAGGGCAAAGATTTATTTAAAGTGGAGAAAGACTCCTAGGAGGGGGTCCCAAGGGAGGGTACTGATGGCTGTTCTTTGCCTGGGGGGGGTTTAAAGGCATATCTAGTGCCCCCCACATAGAGCTTGACGGGGTGTATGTTAATGAGATGCTTGCATGGGACAATCCAGCTCTCTAAGCCAATCAGAAGTGCATAATTTCAATCCCTGAGTTACATAATTAAGAGGACAGGCCCAACCTTGTGGTTTGACACATCTGTTCAAATAAGGATGGGGGTAGAGGTAGCTAGGGAAGAGCTCTGTGGCTGAAGCCGTCAGGAACAGAACAGGTGTTCTGGCTAAGAAGGGCCATGGTGGTTGAAGCCGTCAGGGGCAGCAAGTAACTGGATGTTCTGCAAACCCGATGTCTCTTTCTGGGATGGCATGGTGGTCTCCTCCTCTGCTGGCCTTCTCTGAGGCCCTCATCCTGTCTGCCTATGGGAGATCTACCCTCCTGCCTCGTTCCCTCAGAAGGATCACTAATTTCTTACCTGTACATTGAGTTGATAGTGGTATAACTCAGATGATTGTCATATCACGGGACCACCATCTACACAAGGAGGTGGCTGCAGGATCACTAATCTCTGTATATTTGATAGTATCCCTGGTTACTGCACCTATATTTTAGGACGACAATCTCTCTCTGCTCTTCATCCATGCATGGGGTTTATGCTAGGTCTCAGTGCTTCGAGTACTGTGACATTCTGTTGCTCAAATTACATAAACATCTTGAAGCAATTTTATAAACAGGAGCGACATTTCCCACAGAAAGACAATGGCCTTTGATTAAAACTGTGATGTTAGTCCTGGTGGCCCAAACTCCCAGCTCAAGTTCATTTACATGATGCACTAAATTCATCTTGTACCAGAGTGCTCCTGTCAAAAATTGGTTAAAGATCTGTGCTTCTGTCAATCAAGCCATGTGTCAGAGGTCTGTGCAGTGTCCCAGGCGGGTGGCGAATCCTGGTTCTGGGAGGGGAGATCATTGCAGAAGCTCCATGCCAGCTCCCGAAGCCCACAGGGAGGATGCTGCAGGTTCTGGGATGAAGGCGTTGGTCTGAGCCCTGCCGTGTGGCATGTTACCTACTTCTGTGAGCCCCGTTTTGGAGATGCTCTGGGGGTCCAGAGGACAAATGTGATTTTATTCTTGGTGGGCGTATCTGGGGACCCTACCCTCCAGCTTCAAGATTACCTTCTGGGGAAACCCTTCCGGCCTGCCCCTGCCTAGCAGGCTGGAGCCTGAGATCCTTGCATGTCCCGATGCCTAGGTCTGTCTCTTTGTAGATCTAAAACCTCCTGGACCAGGCTGGGGGTTCATAAGGGTCATGCTTCAACCAGGGCCCAGGCTGGTTTCCCATCATAGAGGAGGCTGAACTTGCTAGGACCTGTGACTGCCTTCCGTGGAGCCGGGGTAGCCAAGCTATGATGGCTGCTGTGTGGGACACCGAGGTCATCAACTGCCTCTTCCAGCTGACACCTCTTTTGAGCCAGGGAGATGCACTAGACAGACTTTGACCTGTCCCCTCTTGGCCATATGACGCCCTCTGGCCTCAGTCATTTCTCCTTGCAAAATGGGCTTATAATGACATGAGAATGAACCACAGTGTTCAGCACACAGCTGGGCTTGATCACCATCCCCTGTCATCCTGGTTGTCACCAAGCCCTTGCCTAGGACTGGCCTGTGCAGGAGTGGGAGGTGCCCGGCCTCCCTGTCCCAGGCCTGCAGTTAATGAGGAGCTGACAAACGTCTCACCTTTCACCCCGCCCTTCGCAAGCTCTCAAAGTGGCAAGTGTTTACATGCTCAGAACAAGTGTCCGGGGCCTGTACTTTGTCAGGGCACCTGGGAGCGACTGGTCAGGGGAAGGACAGGGAGTGAGCCCAGCTCCGGGGCGGGATGAGGTCACCCTGCTCTCTGAGACCAATGTCCTGGGTGTCAAGGTATCAGGCTGCAGGCGACCCCCTTGAGGAGGCAGTGGAATCTAATCTGGGGGAAGGGACACAGTGGGATAGTGGGGGTGAGACCGTCCCCAGCTCCATGGTTGGCCCTGACACCATGGCTGTGACACCCTGAGCACAGGGTCCTTGGTTCCACACGTGTCCGTCTTGTAAGTGTCACGTGGGATTTTACCCCAGATGGGGGGAGGCCTGTCACATCGGGGTTCCCCATTTTCCTCCATTTTACAGACAGCAGTGCACGAATACGTAGAGAGGCCCAGGCCATGATTCTGGGTCCCCGCCCCCCGTGGAGGTCCTTGATACAGTTGAGTTCATTCAGTCAGCACAAAGCCCCACAAGGAGAAAGCACATGGTATCCCCATTTCAGATGAGGGTGCGGCCCAGGCTGACGAAGGCCAGTCTGGGTCCCCACAGCTGTCCCTCTGAGCCCCGGGAGGCACTGACTTCCACCACTCGTCAGCAGACCTGGGGGTCCAAGATAGCAAGACTCTCGGAGGTCACCTCCTCCTGCAGCCAGGGAGGGCAGGCGGGAGCCGCTGGGCCAGGAAGAACCATGCTATGGACTCCGAAGAAGGACCCTCCCTGGGTCTGCAGGTCCCAGGATCCCCCACAGCACAACAGACTTGTCCCAGGGACAGCCCCACCACCATGCGGGGTTGCCACTCCTTAAACCCCACGGGTCTCTGTCTATCTGTTCTCAAAGCTTGTGTGGCCTTCAGGAAAGAGGTCCTCTTGCCCTGTGACGGGATCTTCTCAGGCTCCAGGTGACCCTGCTTGGAGGGGAAAGTCCAGGATCTTGATGCCACAGTGACACGGGTGTGTCACTGAGCAGGGGCCGAGGTTGGGAAAGCAGGACAGTGCTGGTCTCCCTGGACTGCCTCTCTGGGTCAGTCCTGGGCACTCACCCTGGGGGACAGCAAGTCCCAGACCAAGGTCACCCTGACTGCCCCCATCCCCTTTGCATCTCTGTGCCTTGGTTTCTCATCTGTCAACGGAGACAACACCCCTCAGGTAAAGCCACCATCATGATCCCAGGTGCTCCATGAACACAAGGTCCTGTTAGCTAAGGTGGGACTGATTTCAGAGAGGGCCGGTATGGGCACAAAGTCACACAGCCTGTGAACACGGACCAGGAGCCCCCCTCGGCTCTGAGTCCAAAGTGCTTTAAGATAGTACGTTATTTAATCCTTGCTATGGACTTGACTGTGTCTCCACCAAATTCCTGCACTGAAGCCCTGACACCCTGATGTGATCGTATTTGGAGGAGAGGTCTTTGGAGGGTGACTTGGTCTACAAGAGTAAGGGTGGGGCCCAGGATGGAATTGGTGCCCTTATTAGAAGAAAAGGCACCAGTGCCCCCTGTCACCACCTTGTGGGGACACAGCAGGAAGACTGCCATCTCCAAGCCAGGAAGGGAGCCCCCACCACCACGAACGGCATCTGCTGGGATTTTGACCTTGGACTTCCAGTCTCAGAACCATAAGAAATGGATGTCTGTTGTTGAAGCCACCCAGTGTGTGGCACTCTGTTATGGTGGCCTCCAGCTGACTAACACAGTCCTGACAACAGTCTCCGAGGTCAGCACTGTAATCCTGCTCACTTTACGGGTGAAAAATGGAGAGAAGCAGCCATTTGTCCCTGCACAGAGCTGTGAGGGCGCACGCCTGTCCCCTGTGGCCCTTCAGGTTTCTGTGTGGCCCACGGTGGGAGAACAGAGCTGCAGACCCCAGGGCGGAACCTCAGTGGAGAGTGGGTTAGAAACAGTTAGAAACAGACAATCGTGTTTGTCCAATGAACCAACAGGAAACACTGAATAATGAAGTTTATGCGTATTTATCAAAGGGATGGTCGTTAGCTATGGAGGAAGGGGTTGGGCAGGAGTTGAGGTGGCTAGGTGACCACATGTGGCCCAGATCTATGCTGAATAGCATTAGTGTCCCAGCCTCCACCGGCTCCTCACACCCTCTCTGGCCTACAGACTCAGACACCCGAAAGGGCCCCGGGTGGCCCATGTGAGAACCCCAGGTGCCTGGGCTGTGGGTGTGAGGAGGCCCTGTGCCCCTTCTATCTGGGGGCCCCTGTTCTGGGAGGAAATGGTCTGCTGGGCCATTCGGGAGGACTTTCCAGAGCTGAATGTGGCCTTGGTCCCAGCCCCCAGGGGTCTAGGGTTCCAGGGATGCCCGACCCAATGCAGCCCCCAGCCCCCCCTGCTCCTCTGCGACCCCCCACCTGCTCCTCTGCGACCCCCTCACCTGCTCTTCGGCAACCCTCCTGACCGGCATTTGACCATGTCCACCCCGGCCTGTTGCCACTACCTCCATCCTGATTTCCTCACCAGGCCACCAAGCTCCTGGCCTGCTGCCCGAGGTACACAGAACTAGCAAGGCCACCAGTGTCTTCCCCGTGTGGCTCTACCCTCTCTAAGCCAGAGGCCCCTTCTATAGAGCAGCCTGCAACACAATGGCCTCTCATTCATGTGGCTCTGGGAAGGGATGAGGTGCTGGGTGGCCATAGACTACTCCTCGGTTAGCCTCTCTGCATCTCAGTCTCCTCCTCTATAAAACGAGAGTCATAAAAAATGGCTATCTCCAAGGGTGGCTCTGGGGATTCTGTGAACGACTGTATAAACTGTACCCAGGCTGGCCGCACAGCAGGTGCTACATAAATCCTTGCTATTGTTAGAGCGACTGTCATCCAACTGCTGTGTGGGGCTGTGGTTAGCTCTGAGGAGGGACTCACCTTTCCTGCCTGCATTTCTCACCCAGCGGGGGATCCAGGTGCCCAGGGCTGCCTGTCCACATCAGCAGAAGGGCCACTTTGGCTGCTCTCGCTGCTAACAGATGAATCTTCCCCTCAGTTCAGCTCTTCCTGGGTGACAAGTCTGCAGTTTCCCAGCCTGGACGCCATGCCTGCTCACGGCAGAGGCTTGACCCAGCCTTCTAGAGCATTCCAAGGTGGCAGTGGCCCTCTGGGCTCTGGGCTCAAACAGAACTGTGCCTGACAGTGACCGCAGGACACCTCGCTGCCCAGGAACTGCCTCTTCCCAGGGCATCCTGATGTCACACCAAGCCTGCGGGACAGTCACCAGCAGATGGGCTGGTGGCCTTTGGAGCTCTCCCCTGCTGGGCCTCCTCCCTCCCACGTGCCCCGCCCCTCCCCCACCCTGTCCCTTCCGCCCGCCCGTGGCAGTTTGTGTTTAAGTGAGTAATTTGGCCCCGTTTAAGGAGAGGAAGCAATAATAGCAGCTGTAATTGTCCAAATTACTGCTGCGCCTCGGAGTTTGACATCTTCCTAATGACGGCAGATGGAAACCTGACCTGTGGCCAGGCGGGGAGGGCGGTGACTGCTGCTGGGAGCGTCCCCAAAGCACGCCAAGCCCTGCTGGCCAGCACAGGACTGTGTCCAGGGGATCCCCCGTCTCAGGCACTCAGAAACCAGGGCTCAGAGAGCAGCCACAAGGGTGGCCGGACTCAGAGGGACGCCAGGTGAGGCTTACCTGCTCTGCAGGTGTCTAGGTGAGAGATGCCACCTAGGTGACATGCCCGCCGTACCCCACCTAGGTGACATGCCCGCCGTACCCCACCTAGGTGACATGCCCGCCGTACCCCACCTAGGTGACATGCCCGCCGTACCCCACCTAGGTGACATGCCCGCCGTACCCCACCTAGGTGGGAGGTACCTGCCCCACCTGGTGTCCAGGGAGTGGTGAAGGGCTGTCCTGTCTTTGGTGTTACTTGGCTGAGCCCCCCGTAAAGCAGGGATGCCCCCCATGTGCTGACCTTCCCTTGAAGGCTGTGAGGCCCACAGGCCAGGAGCCAGGTCATGGGATTTCTTGGACCTATAACTTCTGTAAGTCAGGGAGACGAAGCCCAGGGCTGCCCACCCCGCAGCCCTAACACCAAGCTGCTGCCACTTGTTGCCACCAAAGAGCAGATGGTCTCAGCATCGAGGACTTCGCAAGAAAGGGCTGTGGTGACGGCTTCAGGTCCTGCTGCCGGTAAGCTCACCTCCCCCTGCTTAGGGACAGGGGGAACAGATGCTCCTTGGGCCCGAGAAGCCAGAGGGGCCTGCTGCAGGTATAGCAGGTTCCAGCAGCAGCCCTGGGAGGGTCTTAACTCCTCTCAGCAACAGCCAGGCTCAGGCAGGAGGAGTGTCCTTGGGGACATGGAAGGGAGAAGGCCACAGAGCTACTGGACTGGAGAGTCCCCCAGTTCTTTTAAATTTTTCTTTCAGTTGTAAATGGACACAATACTTTGATTTTGTTTATTTAGTTTTTTTATGTGGTGCTGGGGATCGAACCCAGGGCCTCACACGTGCAAGGCAAGCGCTCTACCACTGAGCCCCAGCCCCAGCCCTGAGCCCCCCAGTTCTGCAGTTGCCTCCTGAGAGCACCATTGTCTCCACTTCCTTGGAGATGCCTGGGCTGAAGCCCAGGCTCCTCGGGAGGAGGTGGAGGTCCGTCCTAATGCTGACTCTGGCTCAGTGGGATGGCGCTGGTATCAAGCTTGGGTTGGTCCCAAAAAGCAGAACACGCTGCTTCTTCCGTTCCTGGGCGGCTCATCACCAAGACCTCTCCACCTGCTCTTCTGGACAACTCTGGGCTCCCGTGGACCCTTGCCTGGCACCCGGTGAGTGGGCAGGGCGGGCGAGCCAGGGCTAGTGATCAAGTGCTGGACGCTGGACGGCCTCCAACTCCCTCTTCCAGGAGGGCTGCTTGGCTTGCTAAGTTAGGCATCTGGTGTCTGGGTGTGGGTCAGGGTGGGCTGGCGTGGGGGTGTGCAAAGACTCCCAGACTCAGAGCAGCATGCACAGGGGCAGGAGCCCACCCTCACCCCTTCGCCATCCTGAGCAGACCTGTCCAGTCCTCGGGCCTCATCTATGGCCATGTGGAGTCCCCAGCCTCCCTGGGGGCCTTGGGCTCTCCCTGTAGGAGCCAGGCCTCCAGCGCCCTGTGGACAGGACACCCTGTGGGCAGGGGGAGAGCGGCCCACAGTGGGAGACTCAGGGCAGGCCTGGGAGACAGGGAGAGGGATGAAAGGAAGGACGGTGACATGTTAGTGACCAAGTGCAAGTCCTGGGGAAGGGGCCTCAGGGGGAGGGCAGGGCCTCTGAGCCTAAAGTTGTGCCAGCTGGGTGTTCCTCCCACCTCAGCTCAGGCAGGGACACCCCAGAGGCTGGGACCAACCAGGGCACCCAGTGGGCATGCTGGGCCTGCCCGTCACTTGCCATGTGCCTCCCGCGACGTGGCTCAGAACACCCTGTAAGGCACCAAGGTGTCAGCTGTTGCCTCCAGAATTTCTTCACAGGAGGTGCACGGGGCTGGCTGGGGGTGGGAAGGGACTCGACGTCGGGCCTAGGCCTCCCCTCTGGGGGTGCGTCCCTCTCGGGCAGGAAAGCTGGCCCCGGGCAGCTGCCTCCTCAGACCTGGCTAGAGCCTCGTCCTTCCTTCTGGCCACGAGGCAGCTGAGGCCCGGGAAGAGCATTAAGATGTCGGGTGACACTCGTTCACCTTTATTATACACAGAGGCCCCTCATCCCCACCTGGAGAGAGCCTCTGCCCGCCGCGGCCCTGGCCGTTTATCTGCAGAGGGAGGGACGTCTGCGGCCACCTCCATCCATCACCGATGTCATCGGAGCCCGCGGGTGGGCCGGGTGCACGTGGGGAGGCGCGGCTTGCAGGGCAGGGACAGCTGCCCAGGCTGTGCCCACCCAGGCTGCAGGTCGCACAGCCTGACACCAGGGCCCTGCCCCCGCCCCGGGGGCCGCACGTCAGGTCCTGTCCCCTGGGAGTGAGGGGTTGGGAGCCAGCCACCCTGGGCAGGGCCACTGCAAATAAGGCAGTGGAGGTGGGGACTGTGCCCACTCCTCCTGGCTGAGACCAGAGGCCCCCCACTCTCCCGGTGCCCTTACTTCTCCAGGAAGGCAGAGCCGTGGGAGGTGGGCACAGTCACACCTGCCCCTGCAGAGCTGCCTGCCTGGGCCCAGGTGGCTGAGTGGCCCAGAGCTGTGGGGCTCACGGGGATGCGGGTTGGTCACAGGCTGTTCCCGCCTGCAGCCGAGGTGTGGCAGGAACACAGCTGCCACCTGACTTCTTCCTTCCCACGCGGCCCTGAGCACCTCTGACGCATGCTCCTGCGTCCCCACCCCCCAGGCTCTAGACCAAGTGCAGATTTCCTTTTGTGTCTCTTTCAGTGGCAATTGTGACACTTTAAGGTAATGGACATCCTGGAGGGGAACTGGGTGCTGGTGCTGGCTGGACAGATGGGCGTCCTAGGGGTCCACGGCCTCCCCTTCCTTCCTCCCCCTGACCCACTCACCAGTTGGCAGCCTCCGGGGAGAGCCAGCCCCCACCCCCTGCTCCTCCACCAGGAAAGGGTGGAAGCGGCCTGGGTACTATCTGTTGACCTGGGGCAGGCTGAGCACAAGCTCATTTACTGGACAGTAACTGGGGTCACCTGTTCTGTGTCCAGTCCTGATCCAAGTAGCAGACATGCACACGTGAGCAAACCAAGCCCGAGCTCCTGACTCTCAGAGCTGCCTTCCTTTTAGGGTTCTGAACCAACAGTGTCTCTGCAGTGCTTCTAGTCTTTTCCCTCACATGTGCAAAGTAGCTGCCATAGCTCCAGACATCATAGGCACACAGAACCACAACCAAAGGCAGGGATGTGGAGTGTGTGATCTGGAGCTAGAGATGTCACCCGGAACATCCTCTCTCATTACCTCAGGGAGGATAAATCTCTCCCAAATACCTCCTTCCCAGGGAGTTTTATCCACATTTCATTGACCAGAACCTCTCAGAACCTGCAATGCACAACTTGGACCTCCAAGCCCTTAGCCAATGTCCCTGATGCTTTGCTGCCACAGCCTCTCGGGACTGTGTGCTGAGGACCACATCCTTGGGGAGATGCACTGAGGGCAGCAGGGAGCCCCCGCTGGCTCCTCTGAGGGGCACAGCCCTGGTTTGACAAAAGCTCCCTCAGGCGTGATGGGTGATGGGCAGGCTGGCCAGAGGCTGGAGACGACCGGGGGAGGTCAGGAGGACACCCAGGCCCTGCGGGGGCAGACCCCAAGAAAGGCCAGGCAGGCGAACCCTCCAGATGTTGTTTTTGACACATGGAATTGAGGTTGGGGAACAATCCCGGATCCGATGGACTGGAATTAATTAAGCTTCATCTCATTCCCATGGCTCCTATGCAGGGCTGGCAGACACAGGGAAACCACCTGAAGCCATGTTTCCTATAGGATGGAAGGGGATCCAGCCATTAGCCAGCAGCTTCTCCAGGGCAGGAATCAAGCCTTTTTATTTCCTCCTTCCCCTCCTTTCCTCCCTCCCCACCCTGGGCTCCGGCTGCCTTGTTTTCTCACCATTCCTTGAAGCTCCTAGGCTTCTTGCCCCAGGGCCTTTGCACCTGCTATTCCCTGGAGCACTCTTCCCAGTGGATCCATCCAAGTAGCTTCTTCCCTGGGGTCTCTGTCACAGCCCCTTTCTGAGGACCCAACCTCATCCCGACATTCCACCCAGGGTCTCCAGCAGCATGGGCCCCTCCCCTGTGACCCTCTGAGGAACCGTTCCCTCCTGCACCCACAGCATGGAGGTGGGGGGCGTCCAGGGGTAGATGTTCAAGAATTCGTTCATTCTTTATCCCTTCATTCAAGAAACACTGATTAGCGCTGACCGGGGAGCGGGAGGTCATCAGAATCCCTAAGAACCGCTCCGTCTGGTGCGGAAGACAGCCCTGTAAACAGACCATCAGGAAGCGGGCTGGGAGGGGGGTTGCTGAGCCGCCCTGGGGGCAGGGCGCAGAGAAACTGCCACAGGAAGCCCAACTGGCTGAAGTGCGCCCAGCAGCACCAGCTTGGTGCAGAGTCTGGGCAGGGCCTCTGCAGGTGCCAGGAGAGGTGTGGGGAGGGTCGGGGGCCTCCATCCCCAGCGCTGGCCGGAGCAGAGCTCTTGGTCTAATGCTGCATTTTGACCTCTGTCCCCGTGTGCACAACCTCCCCCAACCCTGGGGTGGCCCCTGGCCTTGCTGGCTGCACTGAGGACCAATGTGGGGAGAGCACAGGCAGGTCCTGGCATGTGCCCGGACGGAGGCCCCGGGCTCAGGTGCACAGGGTGCAGGCCCCGCCCTCCGTCCCCCCCTGCTCACTGCCTAAGCCCTCTGTTTACAAACCCAGCAGCTTACAATACAAATCACCTGCCTCCGCTAATGGACCCGAGGCTGGCCCCCTGACAGCTGCTAGAGGCTTTCAGGAAAGGCTTTTGACTCCCAGTGACATTAGGGTGCAATCTCCTTCACCACCCCCACCGGACAAAGGAGAGGGGGAGAATTCGAAGGAAGAGCCCCACCCGGCACCCAGCACCCAGGGACTCTCCCTTCTCCCAGGGACTTTCTCGGGGAGGGGAGAAGAATGGGGATCCAGGCTGTCACACCCACAAAAGACTGGCTTCCAGTGCACTCTGCAGTCCTGAGGAGACCCTGGGGCACAGGCACATGCCCTTGCCCTGTCCCTGTGGGTCCCAGCCTGGTGGGTCCCTTCCCTTCTCCGGATTTCCCTGGTCTCAGCACTTCCAAAGGGGAAGCCTCCTGCCTATCGGCTCAGGGCACCCAGCACGTGGCTGGGGCTGGGGTGGCTCCCCTTCCGAGTCCTCCGTACATCTCCAGGAGCGACCTGCCATCTCCCAGGCTCCGAGCTGTTGGGGGAACCCAGTGTGGCGAGAAGTGCGTGTCACCATTGGGTTTTTGTGGCTTCCTTTTTCTGTTGGGCTCAGGGCACAGCAAGTCCTACTGGGGCTTACGGTGGTGGCTGATAGTGGTGGCAGAAAATCTCCTTTGAAGCAAACTCATTTGAGAAAAAGGAAACAAATCTGTGAGCAAGGACGTGATTGGAGGAGGTGGCAGGAAATTTTCGTGCCCTTTTTTCTAAACACATAAAGACCTGTCTGTTGTCCCTCTACCTGAGAGCTGAGGCTCACAATTTTCCTGGCCCCTGCTGACCTGCACTCACAGATAGCCATTAAGGGACCGCATGTCCCTCCCGGGGGGTCCTCCGTGGTGGGCACTTGGCATTCTGCTGAGAAGATTTCCTGCTCAGCAGTTTCAAAATCTCCGCAAGTCAGTGGACAGTCTCTGCCACCCCAGAGACTCTTGCCTTGTCTGGGGGCCAGTGTTATCTAGGTGTACCCCTGGACTTGAGCTTCCTCTGATTTCTGAGGGGCTTGTCTGATACAAACATGAGACAGGTTCAGAAAGGGTCACGAAGCCACAGCCCATTCCCAGTGGACCACGCACCCACCAGATGCTTCTGGGCCCGTCACTGCCTCCCACACCCCTTCACGGTTCCTGTGTGTGACAGCAGGAGGGTCCGCTGACCCTCCACCCTAAGTTACCACCAGATGATATAAAGCCGGTACAGGCACCAGCATGCACACAGCTTTTTGCTTTTTAAGTAATTTCTGTAGCAAAGATACTCACAAGATGGGGATTACTTTGCCAAAGGGTATGAGCACTTGAGGGGCTGGTTCCAAGGTTTTTAATGTCTCAATTGCAAATGGTTAAGCCTGCTAAACCCACTTATCATCTGAGGTTCGGATGGAGAATTTTTCCCCTTTATTTGTTAACCACAAGTGGGCTGGTCTCTGTTTAAAAAAAAAAAATCCAAGTAGTCATTAATTATTCCCCAAGATTGCAGGGTTTTACAGGAGTTTTGGAGATAAACCCTGCAGGAATCCCTGCTCCCCCACCAAATCTAGCAGCCCTCACAGCCTGATGGCAACTTGGGGCCAGAACAAAGAAAGTAAAGACTCTCAAAAACAGCTTTGAGACCCTGCCCAGCGCCAGCTCAGAGAGCTGCTCATATGTAAACGAACGTAAGAGTTCTGCTGAGAGAGAATTCCCATAACATAAAACCCACCCTTTAAGTGGGCGACCATCACCACAAGCCCAAGAGCATTTTCATGACTCTAAAAGGAAGCCCTGAGCCGACTCACAGTCACAGAGAATTCACACACTCTCCAGCTGTGACGGAGCTGGGCCTTCGGAGAAACCGAGGCAGCACAAAGGCCCCCCTTCAAACCCAGATTCCTGCAATCAGGTCAGAAAGATTTCAGACAAGTCACTCAGAGGACCAGGCACGAGTCTCTTGCAGGGACAGGAAAAGGGAAAGGGGACACTCTCAAGGGACAGTAGGTCCTCTCACAGAAAAGGCCAGCATGCCTCTCTTGCGCTCCAGTTTTCTTGGAGATCCCAGAGAACTTTCCAGAGTCCCATCTTGACTTTTGACTGACAGCAGGGTGACATTAGTCTTTCAAGTCCTCACTGACAGGGCAACCCTGGGTCACCTTGGCCCATGCTGACCAGTTCTAATTGGATTTTTAACCATATATTCTTACAGATTTTTATGGTTCGGAGGAATTATCCTCATCTCCCAGAGTTTCAGGATCTGGTCACAAAAATCTCCTGGGTTCCTCCCGTGGACACTAATTTGGGCCTGCTTTTCTCCTGCAGATAACAGGTAGTTTGCTGGGGAATGTGACGTATCCTGTCCACTGAGGCCAGGCAGGGCTGCAGGCAAGTGGCTTCTTGGAAAAGAAAGTACGTGGGGTCAGCACGGTGGGCCCACTTTATAGAATCATCCTCTCAACCCCATGTTCCCAACATCCTCCTCTGTCTGTCCCCTAACACAGCAAAGCCCCTGGCAGCCAGCGTTATTTCTGACCCCATGGATGTGCCTATTTGGGACACTTCGTGTAAATGAATCGTAACATGTTTGTCTTGTTCATCTGGCTGCTTTCGTTTAGCTTGTAGCACAAGGGGGTGCTTTGTGCCTTTTTATGGCTGAATAATGCTCCATGGTTTGCATTTTTTTTCTGTATAGGTTCATCTCTTGGTGGACACAGGTTGTTTTCCCCTCTTGGCTCTGGGATGCTGCTGTGAATAATCCCGTACAGGTTTTTGTGGGGGTGTCTTCTGTCTCTTGAGTGCTTGGCTGGGCCATGGGGTAATTCTGTAGTTAACTTTTTTTTTTTTTTTTTTTGGTATGGGGGATTGAACCCAGGGGTGCTTACCCACTGAGCCACATCCACAGCCCCTTTTATATTTTATTTAGAGACAGGGTCTCGATGAGTCGCCCAGGGCCTCGCTAAGTTGCTGAGGCTGGCTTTGAACTCACGATCCTCCTGCCTCAGCCTCCCGCGCTGCTGGGATGACAGGCATGCACCCCTGTGCCCAACTTGTGGTCAACATTTTGAGAAACCACCAAACCGTTTTCCACAGAGGCTGCTCCATTTCGCATTCCCACCAGCAATGTCCTCGCCAACACTTGTTACTTTCGGTCCCTTTGATTTTAGCCACTTGAGGGGGTATGAGTGGTGTTTCTCTGAGGATCTGCCCTGTGTTTCCCTGAGAGCAGATACTGTGCCCTCTTTTCATGTGCTGGTTGGCATTTGCATTGCTTCTTTGGAGAGATGTCTGTTTGGATCCCTTGCCCAATTTGAAACTGGGTTGTTTGTCGTTATTGGCAAAAATTCTCTCCCCCTTGGTGGGTTGTGTCTTTACATTCTTGATGGTGTCCTTTGAAGTCCAAAAGTTTTTCATTTTGATGAAGCACAATTTATCTCTTTTTCTTTCCTTGCTTTGCTTTTGGTGTCATGTCTAAGAATCTATTGTCAAATCCAAGGCCACAGAGATCTACTCCGCTGATTTCTTCTAAAAAGCCTTGTAGTCTATCTCCTGCACTTCTGTCTTTGATCCGTTTTGAGTTCATTTTTGCGTAGAGTGGGTTTGTGTATGTTCTTTGGAATAACTGGTGTTTCGAGCTGACTACCTTGAAATGGTGCTTTATGAGAACCAGTTGCGATGTCTGGTTTATGTTGTCTTTATTACTAACAAGGCTCCTTGGTTTGGGAAGTTGTCTCACCAAAAGGAACCCGTGTTGTACCCATTATCTGGTGCCCTCCTCCCGGGGCCCTGCCTGTGAGTGGGGAAGCCGAGAGTTGGATTAGGCTCTTTCCTTAGGCTCCTTCCCCCCCGTTGCAGCCAGCTGCCCAGCTCTGCCACGAAGAGGGGTGTCCCCAGACTTCTCCTTTCTCCCACAGAAACCCCCGTCTACCGACGGCTTTGGGTGGTTTGAGGGCAGGATTTTTCACACTCTGCTTCTCAGATCCATGGCTTCATCTGTGGGAAGGAAGGAGGGACGGAGGGAGGGTCAATTCCTCTCCGGCGCCCTGAGTAGGACACACTCATAACACAACAGGATGAAGCCAAACCGCGGCTTGTCCCCAGTGAGCTTGAATCCAGGTGACAAGCCCTCTGTTATCACAGCAGCCACCGAGCCCCAGGGGCCTTGCAGGAAGCAGCCCCCCCCCGTCCAAGCCCGCCTTCCGCTGGCTGGTGACCTCCGTGGTTCTGGCGGCCACGTGTCCTCTCGTGGGGGCTCAGGTGCCTCATCTGTCAGCCCCCGATGGCGGGGACAGGCCCCTCTGGCCGGCCGGGCTGAGACCCTAAGTGCTGATGGAATTAAGGCGGCTACACAATCTCGGGCCTGTCAGGAAGCCCTGGTAGCAGGTGAGTGATGTCCCCGGGGGATTGACCAGCTGTTTGGGTGTCCCATAAACACAGCCTTCAAGTGGCCCGCGATGCCCATCCATCTTGCCCCGGGGCCGCGCCCCAGCGGCTTTCAGAGTGGCCCTCCTTGACACTGGTGTTGGCCCCTTCCGGTGGCGCCCGGGCTGACTGGACCACTGACAGGCCTGGGGATGGATGGTCTCCACCACGGGGTGCCACAGCTCAGGACAGCTGGAAGGGGACACGGGCTGCAGGGGAAAGCTCTGGCTGGATACAGAAGGGTCTGGCTAAGAGGCCGGGCCCTGCCAAGGCCACAGGGAGCCAGCTCAGTAGCAGCCTGGAGTTTCCTGTTCTACTGAGAATCTTCCCTGTGGCTGAAGCCACAATCCTGTTGGGTCTGTCTCCTGGCCACAGGCCTCCACTGGGGGATAACAGAGGGTGGTGGGGACTGTGGCCAGGCAGGTCCCTCAGGAGCCCTCTCCAGGATGGCAGTGGTTCTGGATTCCTCAGGGACCCCTGTTACAAACAGGCCCACCCTCGGCAGCTTCTGGTCTGACCTCAGCTCCTTGCTGTGGGTGGCTGCGCCCAGGGGCGAAGGCTGCAGAGAAGACATTTAATCCGCCTGAGCTCACTGAGGCCAGTGGAAGGACCTCTCAATGCTGGCCACACGCTACACGGCCTCTTTGACAGTGCTGTGCCCGGCTGCACCGAGGTCTGGTGACACATCCAAGGTCACCCAGAGAGCAGGACTGGAAGGCTATGAGACAATGTCCCTCAGTCAGGGGACAGTTTGAGCCGTTGTCTGCCCACTCATTCTGCAACATGCCTCAAGGTTCCCTGGGGGAGGGCTCCTGTTGGGGAACCCCCTCCCCAAGGCCTGGATTTGGCCCCAGACAGAGGTGGGATCCACACACCCACAGGCACCTGGCATTGAAGAGGGTCCTACCTGGGTTGGGTGTGGGCAGGGGGCTTGTGGAGGCAGCTGAGGACATTCCGCGCCCTCCTCTTGCATGCTGGACACGACGGAGAGCTCACCCCTGTCAGGCAGCTCTCCCCGGCCTTGCTTCCTGGTCTCTGCCTTGCCCTACCCTCCTGGGGTCCCAGCTCTGGTCTTGAGGCCCTGGGGCTCCAGCGCCACCCCAAGACCCAGCACCAGCCTTTAGAGACCTGGGGTCAGCGACTGGGTCTCCCGCTCAGTGCTGAGGCTCTTCTTGGGGTCTGACAGCTCCAGCCCACCAGGAGCTGAAGGCTGCAGCAAAGCTCCTCACTGGGCTCGTTCTGCTCCCCTTGGGGCCAGAAACCCTTGCTGGTCTAGAACATTCCGGCCTCCATCGAGCATTCTCAGCTGAGCATTGGGTGGGCAGCCAAGAAACCGAGCGCTCCTCTGCTGTCTTCACAGCTGCTCCTGGATGCCCTCTCTGCTCTTCCCACAGATCTGACCCTTCCCTGGGAGCTGAGGTGTGGCCACGTGGCTCGCCTAACAGATGAACCGTGAGCAGCAGGCCTGTGTGGCTCCAGCCTGGCGGCCCTGTCTTCTTGCCCCAGCACCAGCTGAGGTCCCTGGGTGATTGACAAGCCACCCTCCCCTTCAGGCACACAGTGTGATCAACAGCAATGTGCCTGTTGTGGTGTGAGGCACAGGGCTTTCTGGTCATTGAAGCAGAACCCAGCCCACTCTCACTGATGGACCCGGAAACCATCGTCAGGGCAAGGCCAGGCCTGTCTTCAAGGCAGAATGTGCCCCCCACCCCCTGGGGCTGTTTGCACCAGAAACGGGGGTGGGGGGATGGGGGGGTTCAAAACATGTTTGTTGAATGACTGAAGGAAGGAAGGAATAGTTTTTTTTTTTTTTTTTCAGGCAATGGCATCTCTGGACTATTTTATCTGTTGCACTAAGCTCCAGGTCCCCCACCAGGACTTGCCTGGTCCCTGCCAACATCCTCAGCCTCACTGCCTCCCCAAGCCCCCTCCACGGAATCATGGGTTTCGTCAGCTTTCCATGACTATCACAGATGCCTGAGATAACTGGCTTCAAGGAAGAAAGACTAAATTTTTTAGTCTTGAAGGTTTTGAAGGTTTCAATCCATGGTCACTTGGCACTGTTGTTTGGGGCCTGTGGTGGCAGAGCAGAGCATGGTGGGAAGGTGGGGCACAGGAGGGCTGTTCATGGCAGCTGGGAAGCCAAGAGAGAGAGGAAGTGACAGGGGTTTCAATAGCCCCTTGAAAGCTACCTCCCTACGACCTCACTTCCTCCCACTAGGCCCCACCCCCCAAAGGTTCGTCACCTCCCAATAGTGCCACAGGCTGATGACCAAGCCTTCAACACACAGGCCTTTGAGGACGTTTATACCAAACCCAGCAGCAACCCTGTCCTGAGCACACCCTGCCTCTCTCCGGCCATGTGCTTTTTCTGTCCTCTGGGGCACTCAATCACTCATTTATTTTTTTCTCATGCTCAGGCCCCTTACCTGACGGCTCTCACCTCAAGCCACCTCCTACTCACATCACAGTTTATTTTTTTTTTTGTTGTTTTTTTTTTATATTTTATCTGGAAATAAATTTATAGAAGAATTGTAGAGATGAGAATGGGGGCAAAGATCATCTGCATCCTCCTCACCTACTTTTTATTATTCACTTTATTATTTGCTCTGGTTCATGCACACAGTCTCACACACACACACACAAACACACACACACAAACACACACACAAACACACACACACTCTCACATGTGCGCACACACAATTCGAGGGTAACCTGCGGCCATCATGGCACTTTACCCCTGAATGCCTCAGTGCAGTGCATATTTCCCAAGAATGAAACCACCGTTCAGTCCTCAACTTCAGAGAATTCAACAGGAAGGCAACCCTTCGGCCTGCTAGCCCTGTCGGTCTTGTCCACTGACCTACTAGTGTCCCCGAGAGCGTGTCCTCTCCTGGCAGGGTCAGGTACTGGGTTCAGTTCTTAGGTCTCTCCAGTCTTTGGTCTAAAGTGCTCTCCACACTCTGCCTCTGCCTGTGATGGCCTCGATATTTTTGGAAACTGCCGTCTTTGGGCAGCACGTTCCTCAAGGGTCTGTCTGGGATTCCTCCTGTTTGCTTGCATCTTCCCAGCAGGGCTGAAGGGCAAGGGACGGGCACTGCCCACCGTGCCTACCTGCACTCCCAAGGTGGCAGCTGATTTTGTCCTTCTGCTGAGAAGCACCTGACTTCTCTGCTGGGTAACTTCTCTTTCCCCCTTGCATTTAATCCGCTGACGGTGAGAGGCTCCCCACAGGGCTGCAAACAGCAGCACAGGGTGACTGCATGCTTCCCAGACCTCGCACCACATGCCACACTGTCCTCTAGCATGTCACCCTGTTTTGATTTTCATAGGACCCACTGGAATGACCTGACTGACCAGTCATCCGACCGTCCTCCATCTCCCACCCATCCCTAAGCTCCCTGGGGGCAGGGGTGGCCTTTCTTGTCCTTTGCTGTGTGCCCAGAGGGAAGGGGATCTCTAAGGTCTCTTTAGGAGTGAGCGTGCCTCTCTAGGGCCCATGAAGCTGTGCCTGAGGTCATCAGGTTTGGAGCGAAGGGCCGCAGGACAAAGCCAGCTCCGGGACTACTCAGGCCCTGATTTGCAGTCGGCTAGCTGTCAGGGAGCAGCTGTGGAGGTAACAGAGTCCCACTTTGCAGATTAGGAAACTGAGTCTCAAGAGGCTCCGAGGTCAAGGAGTGAGCTTCTCAGAGGTTTGACCTGATGCTTCCTGATGAGCTGCAGGAGTTGAGCTCTGCTCTTCCAGAGAGAAACACTGGAGCTTTCCCACTTTGCAGCCAGACCCAGGAACAATGTTTCTAGAATGTTCTTGTCTGAGACCCTTCCACCTGATTTGTCTCTCCCGCATTCCAAGGGTCTGAAACCCCAGGGCCGCCCTTCCTGACTCATCTCCTGCCTGGACTGAAGCAGGAAGAGGGGACTCAGCAGCCCCTTGGCCCTGCTCCTTCCACCACCCTCCCCGGCCTCAGTTTCCTCATCTGCAGCGGGGCTCGGGCTCCTCCCCCTAGCAGAGTCGTTGGGGAGGGGGCTCCACCTCCCCAGGCCTTGGGAATGCTGCCCCACACTTCACCGGCTGTGTGACCAGCAGACACGAGAAAGGGGAGGCCAGCTCATTTTTCAAACAAAACGGTATCAGATGTGTGATTTGGTTTAAAAAAATATATTTCTGGCAATGGCTTGAGTTGGGCTCAAGAGAGAGCGGGGTGGGGGAGGGGCGGGGGAGGCGGTTCCAGTGGCTTAAAACACCCCAGATAAGTGTGCGGCGATTAAGCGCCACCATTAGCTCTAATGGGCAATAATTGGTGATGAGAAATAATTTTCTAGGGCACAACTGCCCCTGGTGCCCCCACGCCCCGGCCCCAGTGGGGGGACGGCCAAGGGGCTGATTAACTCCTGGGCTGGAGGAAATGTCGGAGGCACAAAAAGTTTCCAGATTCGAGGGTAATTGGAAGAAGTTATTTCACTTTCCACATCAGGCTGATGAGGGGCCACCCACCTGCTGCGAGGGAGGGGCTGCGCCGGCTTCCTGCCCAGGAGTCGCGGGGGCCACTGCACGGGGCTGGGCAGGGAGGGACAGCAGAGCCTGGAAGGTGGGGGCAACTTCCACCTGTGCCCCTGCCAGCCGTGCAACCCGGGCAAGCCACTCCCAGGGTCTTTGTCTCTGTCCTGATTTGCACAGGTTCTGGTCCTTCTTGCCTTTAGGTGCGTGAACAGACAACCCTTTGTGGGACTTAGATGCCCCTGTTGGCTGGGGTACAGCCACCCTCTGGAGCCCTGAGTATGCCCAGCAGAAGCTGTCTGGACTCCTTGGAGCCCCTGTATGCAGTGCACAACCTGCCCAACAGCCCACAACAGCCTGGCTGTGCTCACGTCCCCACTGCCTCTTTTCTGCCCCCTCGGCCTGTCCTGGAAGGGGCTCCTGGCTGCTTCACGTGGGCGAAGCTAAAGGCCCCACTGCTCCTTCCTTCTCCAAGACCTGCCTTCCTCTCTACCCTGACCTCACTCCCCCCTTCTGCAATCCAGAGCATAAATCCCTCTTCCCACCTCTGTCCTTCTGACCCCTTATCACAGTCCACAGCCTGACCTCACTCTGAAAAGCCCCTTGCCTCCAGGATGCCCCTCACACCCTGGCCATCTCCTTCCGAGGACTGTCCCCCCACCTGGGCAGTCTGTGATATGCCTGTGACTGCTGATGCTCACATCTCCCAGCCCCCAAACTGGGAGCTCTCAGGAGCTGGCTTCTGTGCACGCCACCCCGTCACTGTGGGTCAGTATGCAGCTTGTGCACGGGAACTGACACTTCAAGATGTATGTACCCCATTCTTCCCTCTCTATCCCCTTCCCTCCTTCTCCACACCCTCCCCCTCTCCAGAGGGACTGATCCTGCCTTGGTGAAGCTGGTGTTCCAACGGGGACCCACAAAAGAACCAAGCAAACAATGAACTGACTGATCTTGAGAGAAAGGACCTGGGAATATGGGAAACTGCCCAGGGTGCGGAGCAGGGAGGGCGTTGGTCAGAGACGGCCTAGCTAAATGAACAAATGAAGGAATGAGTGGAAGGAAGAGAGCTGAGATCCTGTGGGGGCCCTCAGGGAGGAGAGTCCTTGGAATTGGGACCCCTTCCCTTCCTCCAGCCCGGGGCCTAGTGCTCTACCAGGGCCGACACTGAGCTCCCCATTCCCCATCAGAGGAGGATGAAATCTGAAATCTGGGCCTGGCTGGCTGTAGCCCCAGCCTGCAGCAGAGGGTGCCCCGCTCTGTTAGAGCCCAGGTGGGGTGATGCAATGGCAGCCAGCTCAGGATGAGCTGAGGCCCCCGGACCAGGACCAGAACACCCCACAGCAGCGGTCCCTGCTGTCCTTGTGACCATCTGCAGGCCAGGGCCTCAGCTCCCAAGTTGCAGGTGTGGACAGCCCCAGGATGCCTCCATTGCTGACCAGCTGTGCGGCTGCAGACAGGCTGCTCTACCTCTGTGGGTCACACTGTCCTCTGAAAATGAGAATCACGGTGTCACCAACTTCATAGGACGGGCATGAGAAGGGGCAGGACTGGCTACAGAGGCATATTTACAGCACTGTCTGGTGTCCAGCAAGAGCAGTTAGGGTCCCTGCTCAGGACAGAGAGAATTCGGGGCTGCGGGGCCCCAGGCCTGCTCTGGGTTGTCGTTCACAGTGCCCCAGGGGTGGCAGAGTCAGCAGCCAGTGTGACACTGTGTGCCGGTTCTAAGCACCCCGGGGTGTCTGTTTATTCTGCGTTTCAGCACCGCGGTGAGGCTGGGGCTCAGGTGAGCCCACTCCATCCCGACTCCGAGGCAGGGCTGCAGAGGCGACCTGCAGGCCACACAGGCAGGAGGATGGTGCCCCTCAGAGGAAGCCTCTGGCTTCAGTCTGTGCCCCTAGCTTTTCAGCTTTGGGACCCCAATAGCAATCATCATCAGCACCATCACCACTGTCACCATCCTCCTCGTGACTGAGAACACAACGCAGGGCGCACAGGCTGTGCCAAGGTCACCGTTCCTCTGGGTTCCCGTTAGCCACCCTCTTCACGGGGCAGCAAACCGAGCACCAGGCGCGTCGCCGCCAGGCGGCGCTGCGGGGCGCGGTGGGGGGCGCAGGTGAGCCCCGCAGACCTGCAGGAGCACCTGCGGGGGGATGGGTGCTGAGCGGCGGCTGGGAGTGGCCCCTCCCGGGGGCGGGCGGGGGCTTTCAGCAGCTCGTCCGGGAACATTTGCATGTAATTTGGGAGCGGGTCACATGTGGGAGTCATCAGGCGGAGGAAAGGCTCAATCAGGGCCTAATCACTGTCTGTTTGGAGGGGTCTGGGCCCAAGTGAAAAATGAAAACGGGCCTCTTTTGCTTGAGTGACAGCCATCAGCGGCCACCTTTGACCTCCCCACTCGGGGTCTGCCCGAGCTTAAAAACCAATCATCAGGGAAGGGGTGGGAGGGGGACCCCTCCCCTCCCCCACCCTCTTCTCTCCCTGGCCCCGGGTTTAGAGATTCATTCGTTCATCAGGTGTCGCATTCATTCTTTCAACAATTCCACCTGCCACAGATGCGCGGGGTGTGCCGACCTGTCACTGGCCAGCCAGGTGATCCTAGGCAGGTGACAGTCAGTGTTCCCATCTGTGGATTGGGTGCGGGAAGCTGACACAGAGCAGCTGGGGTTGGTAAGTGTGGCGCTGAGCGCAGGAAGCCGTCCCGAGGGCGTGGCCGCAGCGCCCAGAGGCAGGGGTCTCGCCGGGCAGGGCGCAGGGGGTCACTCGGGCCTCCCCCGGGGTTGGTGAGAGGGCTGTGGTGCAGGCGTCGGGGTGACGGTGGCGCTCTGGCTCGGCGTTCTGCACCCAGGCGTCCCCTTCCTCCCGGCGTCCTGCAGGCGGGGCGGAGCGTGGACCCCAACAGGAGAAGAGGGGCCTCTGCCAGGCGGCAGGAGAGGAGGGCGCGTGGGAGGGCACTCTGGGTGACAGAGGACCGGCGGGCCAGGGCCCCGACCGGCAGTGACAGCGCAGCGCAGCACGAGGGACTTGTCCCCCACCGACCTCCTCTCCAGTGGTCTCCAGGTCCGCCAAGTCCCTACAGGCCTGCTACCGCTGGCCCTGGAGGGTGACCAGCCAGAGGACTTCCTGGGGTCCCCCGGGCGCAGCGCATCCGCCCAGTGCTCGGATGGGTCCCAGCTCCGGGAACCGCTGGGGCCCCGCCCGGCGGGCTGCCCTCCCTCCCCAGGGGCCCGAGGGGGTCCTGGGAGCGGGAACTCGGGGCCACCGCGGTGGTCGCGGGCGGCGCTCTCAGGCCTGAGGAATGGCCGGGCGGGCGGGGCCGGTGCATTAGCGCCCGCTGGGCTGCGGCCGGTGTTTATCGGGATGTGGAACCGGCCTCCAGGAAACCGTCTGGCAGGCCGGGCTTCGGCAAATGGATTGCCAATTAATCAGCATCTATTTATGAGAACGTTTAAACCATTATTAATGTAGTGTAAATACGGAACCGCTGGCGGCCCGCGGCGGGCGGGCAGGGGGCCATCTGCGAAGCTGCCATCGCATTCCAGGGGCCGCTCCCACCCTCCTGGGGAGGGGTCCCGCCCCCGCCCCACCCCCACCCGCACCCCGCCACCCCCCACCGAGCCCCGGGCTCCCGGTACCGCTGCCTCCCGCCCGTGCCCTGCGGAGTTCTGAGGCCCCCGGACACCCTGCCCACTTCCCAGGTTCTCAGCACGTTCTCGCCTCAGAGGCAGAAGGGGACACGCGGGAGTCCCACTCACTCCGCGGAATCTCGGTCTGCCAGGGGCTGGGTGCGTTTTTACCCTCGGAGAAAGGGAGCAGGTGAACCCAGTCCCCTCTCCCGCTCCTTCTCCGTGCTCTGGTCTCGTGGTCTGCAGGACCCTGAGTCCTGGCTCCTGACTGGGCTCAACGCTGGGGCAGCAGAGGTGGCCACTTTCCCAGTCCCTGCTTAATCCACCTCCACCTTATTCCCCCTCCTCTGCTTCTCCCCACAGAGCCCCATGGGCCCCTCTGTCCTCTGGGCCTCCAGCATATGTTGGGCAAAGCCAAGTGTCCGCTCTCAGAGCCAGCGCAGTACCCCAGGGCGTGCTGCTGATGGCCCACAAAGCCTATGATCCTGGGTTCTCAGTGTCACCTCTGATGGCTTTTTCCCCCTCTTCCTGGTTGCCCCCATTTTACAGATGCGAGATTGAGGACAGAGACACACCCTAAGAATTTTGCAAATGCTCTCCAAAGTTTGCTGATCTCCTGGCTTGGTGAGCTGGGCTCACCTGTGCCTGCCTCCTCCATGCCGTGCACAAGGTGGCTGCATACCCGAGATGTGGGCATCAAACAAGAGCCGTGGGTTCGAGAGGTCCACCTGCACAAAAGAAAAAAGATTAACTGAACTTTTAAGATGGCGGTACCATGCAGAAGAGATAGCCTTGCCTCCTACCTGCCCCCTCTCTAGGAAGAAGTGGAGGGGGTCTAAAGCCTCCTACCCAAACCACAGTTCTGCACCATGGCCAGTAAGACTGTTGGTTTATATTTGCTTCTTTCTTCACTCAATTCTGTGCCCCTTGCTGGTAGGGGCAGCATTTTCACCATCTTCACATCCTAGTGCCACCAGGAGATAGGATCTGATGTTTGTTGAATGGCTGATAGACCATTTGGGAAATTTCTCTCAGTGCCACTTTCCCAGGCTTCCCTGGTTCTCTTCCTAGCCCTATCCTTGCTGCTCCACCAGCATCCTAGCCCAAGGTCTGGAGGGGACCAAGGAGCCATATGGAGTCCCAAAGCCTTTGAGATGCACACCTCATCTATCCTGTCCTGCAAAGACAATGGCCCACCCGTGGTCACCCAGCACCCCAGGAAGCCGAGATTTCTGATGACCTGAAGGGCCCCCCTCAGAGCTGGGCTGCTCCAGATGCTAGGCTGGGCCTGCACCATGGCACACAGGGAGGGGAGAGAACAAAGACGTGGCATGTGCCCCTATTTCCCAGCCTGCTCCCCACCCCCCATTAGCCCAGTGAGGCCTGTTTATATTACAGCAGGAATTATTCCAGCCCTAATCAGAGGCCCTGCGAGGTTTCGGCATTCGAGGTATTTCTTTACCCAAGGACACTCTCCAATCCTATAATTTCCATTTCCCCAGACGCCCCTGATTGAAAGCAAACATTTTTATATTTGGAAAGGAAAAGGGCCGTGTGCTATTCATAGCCCAGCCGGCTGTCCAGAGCTAGGACCTAGGGAGCCACAGACCCAGGCAAGCCTAGGAGACAGACCTGGGAAGGCACTGGAGGCCCAGAGATGGGGAGACCCCAGCTTGGGGGGAGTCCAGAGGACAGAGGAGGAGCCTCTTGTCCCTGGCACTACCCAGCTTCCCAGGATGAGGGGACAGCTGTGCAGGAGGGGCACAGCCACCAGCCTGGGACAAGGCAGGTGGAGGTGAACCTGAGCCCCTTCCTCAGCCTTAATCCTTCACCTTTTTTGGATGAGGACGCTGAGGTCCCTTCAGGGACAGGACAGGATGTGATACTAATGGTGGCTTGGGTGTGCACCACATGGAGCACAGAGCCCAGCATGTGCTGGAAAGGACTTTGAGAAGCCACCCACCGTCCAGGGGATCCTGGTCCCCATCCTGGATCCTCTGTTGTCCCAGGACTAGCTCTCACCTCTCCCCCCAGTTCACCCACCCAGCACACCACAACTCCTGGGCCCAAGCCCTCGCCCACTTTGCCCTCTGCCTGGTCTCCATGACCTCCAACATGGCGTCTCTCAGCTCCACCACCCCAGGGCAGGCAAGGACCATGTGTCTCACTGAGAACGTCAGAAGTCCCCTCCCTTGGAGCCGTGTGTCTGCCCCTTCTGTGTGCCAGGAGCACTGCTAAGCCTGGTGGAAGGATACCTTTGGGAGTCCCTGAAGCAGGTGTCTTTGTCATTTTATGGATGAAGAGACCAAGGCTTGAGGAGCTTAAGGAAAAGCCATGGTGGTGCCCCTGTGTCCCTCCAATCACAGAGCCTCAGGGTTCATGTTATAAGGCCAGGAGGGTAAACTGAGGCAGGGTGGGTGTTCTGGCTTAGGTAATGAGCTGTTCTAGTCAGTTGGGACTGAAAGATCTGACCAGAACCATTTTAAAAGAGGGAAAGTTATTTGAGGGCGCACAGTTTCAGAGGTGTTGGTCCACAGAGGCCAGCTCCATTCCCGGTGGCTCTAGGTGAGGCAGAACCTCATGGCAGAAGAGTGTGGAGGGAAGCAGCTCACCTGACGATCAGGAAGCAGAGACTCCACTGGCCAGATCCAAATATACACCCCAGAGCCACGCCCCCAAACCCCACCCCCTCCAGCCACACCCACCACTCCAGTTACCATGGGGGATTAATTCACAGACTGGGTTAAGACTCTCACGACCCCATCATTTCTCCTCTGAACCTTCTTGCATTGTCTCACAGGTGAGCTTTTGAGGGACACCTCACATTTAAACCATAACATGAGGTATCCCCGAAAAGCTCACCTGCCAGACAATGCAGGAAATTTTCAGAGGTGACATGATTGGGTTCTCAGAGCCTTAAATGAATGGGTGGATCCATTCACTGGTATGGATCAACTGAGCGATAACTAAGGGAGGAGGACGTGGCTGGAGGAGGTAGGTCACTGCCACTGGGGATGTGACTTAGGGATTTATAGTTTGTCCCTGGCAAGCAGAGCTCGTTCTGTGTCTCAGCTGCTTCCCCCCCTCCATATCCTTCGCCATGACGTCCTGCTCACCTCCTGCCCAGACCTATAGAGTGGGCCCCATAGACTGAACCTCTGGAGCCAAATAAACTTTTCCTCCTCTACACTTGTTTTGGTCAGATTGTCACAGGGACAGAAAAGCTGACTAGAGCCGAGGGTTTGGAGTCACAGGGTGGCTGGCACATGCTGAGGAGGCACAGCCTCTGTTCTTATCTGAATGAACAAATATCGAAGAATAAAGTCATATTGTTGGAAGGTGATTAAGAGACTGTATCAGGATTTGATTTTTTTTTTCCTTTCAAAATTAGAATTTTATTTTTATCAGTCATAAATGCACAGTTTTGTTTGTTTTATTGAAGTGTCATTGACATACGATCAAATGAAAATAAGTCAACTGTGAAAGTTGATAAGCTTTTAAATCAGCTTTATTGAGATAGAATTCACAGTTTTCCCATTTACAGTATATGGTTTAAATACTTTTCATATATTACATCATTATTTTCAGCTGTGGAAATCGAACAGAAATTTACCCGTTTTAAACCAGGTGCAGGGGCGCACGCCTGTCATCCCAGTGGCTTGGGAGGCTGAGGCAGGAGAATGGCCAGTTCCAAGCCAGCCTCAGCAAAAGCCAGGCCCTAAGCAACTCAGTGAGACCCTAAATAAAATACAAAATAGGGCTGGGGATGTGGCTCAGTGGCCACGCGTCCCTGAGTTCAATCCCCAGTATCAAAAATAAAAGTAAAAATTTCCCACTCTAACTATTGTAAAGTACAATTCAGTAACAGTAAGTGTGTTCAATTTGTTGTGCAGTTATCACCCCAAACAGAAACCAGATCCACTGAACTCCCCCTTCTGCCCCCAGGCAAACTCTAGTCTCCGTCTGACTTCCTATTTTTTCCTATTCCAGACATTTCATGTAAGTGAGAGTCCTCAGTAGCTGTCCTTTTGTATCTGACTTATTTCACTTGGCTTAGTATGCTCAAGGTTCACCAATGTAATAGCATGTATCAAAATCTCACAGCTTTTTATAACTGAATGACATTTCATTGTATGAATACACCACGTTTTGTTTATCCATTCCTCCATTGATGGATACTTGCCTTGTTCCCACCATTTTGGCCATTGTGAATAATGCTACAAAAACCACAAATAAATATCTGTTCTAGCCCCTGTTTTCAGTTCTTTTAAATATATACCCAGGAGCAGAATTGCTGGGTCGCTTGGTAACTCTAGTTTAGCTCTTTGAGAAACTACCAAGCTGTTTTCTGTAGTGGCTGTAACATTTTTACATTCCCACCAGAAATGTCTGGAATATCTTCTTTTGAGAAATGTCTGCTCAAGGCATTTACCATTATTTGGATTGTCTTTTTTGTTGTTGTTAAGGTGTGGTGGCTCTTTATATATTATGGATATTAAACCCTCCTCATATATATGACTTTGCAAATATTTTCTGCCTTTGTCTTGTCATAGCTAGAACTATAGATATAAAGATACAGAAACCCTCTCCAAAATCAACATATTGAACACATTTATCACCCCTCAAAGTTTGTCATAGATAGCCTTTTAAAAAACTCAGTATGATTCCGTGGAAATTTATTCATGTGGTAGCAGGTATTAATATTTCATTCCTTCCTATAGCTGGTAGGAGTCCATGTGGTCAGTAGTCCAGAGTTGTTTAGCCACTCACTCACTGAAGGACTCCTGGGTTGGTTCCAGTTGTTGGCTACTATTTTTGGTTATTAAATAAAGCTGTTCTGGATGTTCATATGCAGGCCTTTGTTTATCCTGGTTGTATACCAAAGAGTGGAGGAGCTGGGTTATGTGGAAACTGTGTGTTGACATCTTGAGGACCGACCAAACAGTTTTCCAATACAGTCCCACAATTTCACATTCCCACCAGCTGTGCATGAGGGTTACAGTTTACCCCCGTCCCTGCCAACAGTTGCTACTACATTTTTTTGTATTATAGCTATTCTAATGAATGGTTTCCATTGGCATTTCCCTTATGGCTGATGATGATGGCATCTTTTTTTATACTCTTAATGGCCATTTGTTTATCTTCCTTGGGAAAATGGCTACTTCGATCGTTCCTTTGCTCATCTTTAAATTGAATTGTTTGTCTTTTTTATTATTGAGTAGTTGTCATCCTTTGTATATTCTGTATGCAAGTCCCTTATAAGATGTATGATTTGTGAACATCTTATTCCACTTTGTGCTTCTTCCTTTACTTTCTTAATGATGTCTTTGAAGCACAAAATGTTTCAGTCTTGACGAGGTCCGGTCTGTCTGCCTTTTTCTCTTGTGGCTGTGGTTTTGAGGTCATGTCTAAGAAACTATTTTCTATTCCAAGGTTGTGATGATTTACACCTGTTTTTTTTCTTCTAACGTTTGTATACTTTTAACTCTTTGACTTAGGACAAAGAATCACCCTTGTGAGGTCATAGTTCTGTATGTGGTGTGAGGTAGGGCCCAACTCCATCCTTCTGCACATGAATACCCTGTTGTCCCAGCACCACAAGCTTAAAAAGTTCATTCCTTCTCCATGGACTCATGTTGCCACTCTTACTATGACTTGATTGGCAATAAATCTGGATTTTTCCCTTAATTCTATTCCATTGAACTGTATGATTTTCCTATTCCAGTACAACACTATTATAGCTGTGTAGTAAGTTTTGAATTAGAGAGGGGGGAGTCCTCCAAGATTTTTGTGACTAGGCCAAATTTTGTGACTATTCCTTAAATTTCTATATGGATTTTTAGGATCAGTTTGTTGATACCTGAAAAGAATTCAGCTGAGCTTTTGAGAAGAATCATGTTGAATCTGTAGATCACTTCAGGTAGTGTTGCCCTTGTAATGATATTAAGCCTTCGGTTCATGAACATGGCATGTCTTCTCATTTATTTAGGCTTCTTTTATTTTTTTTCAACAATATTTTATAGTTTGCAGAGTAAAAGTTTTGCACTCTTTTGTTAAACTTATTGCTAAGTATTTTATTTTATCTTATTGCTAATAGAATTGTTTAGATGTATACTTTATTTGTATACATTAATCTTGATTTCTACAACCTTACTAAATTCATTTATTAGTTGTAATAGATTCTTAGTGAATTACTTAGGTGTTTATGTATACAAAGTCATGGCATCTGCAATTGGAGATAGCTTTACTTATTAGTTTCCAGTCTAATTTACTTTTATACCTTTTCCTTGTCAACTTTCCTTGGATAGAACTTCTAGTACAATTGAATGGCAGTGGTGAGAACAGATACCCTGGTCCTTTTCCTGGTCTTAAGGGGGAAGCATTCCATTTTTTTGCCATTATGTATGAAACTAACTGTGGGTTTTTAAATATATGACTTTTATTATATTGAGGTTGCCTTCTATTTCTAGGTTGTTGAGTGTTATAATAATGAAACTGTATTAGATTTTGTCAAATGTCTTTTTTTCTTTTCATTGAATAAAATTAAAGTGTGTCCCCTACCCCCTTCAGTCTATTCACATGGTGCATTCCATTAACTGAATTTCAAAAGATAAAGAAACCTTCCATTTCTGAAATAATCCCACTTGATTATGGTGTATAATTTTTTTATGTGCTGGTGGAGTCTATTTGACAGGATTTTTATTGAGTAATTTTGGGTCTGTAGTCATATAAAAATATAAATATGGAAATATGATTGGTGCATTTTGTGATATATTTGTCTGATTTTGAGATAAGGGCAATTCTGGCCCCATAGAGTGAGTTGAAAAGAATTCCATCTTTTTTTTTTTTTTTTTTTTTGGAAGAGTTTGTGACAAATTCATGTTAATTCTTTAAATGTTTGGTAAAATTCATTAGTGAACCCATTTGGTCTTGGGCTCTTCTTTGCAGAAGTTTTTGATTACTAAGTCAAACTCTACTTGTATAGGTCTATTCCAATTTTTAATTTTTTCTTCTTGAATCAATTCCTGTTGTTCTTTCTAGAAGCTTGTCCTTTTCACCTAAGTTATATAGTTTATGATAAATAGTTGTTTATTGTATTCCCTTACGATTATTTTTATTTCTGCTGGGTTGATAATTATGTCCCCTCTTTCACTTCTGGTTTTAGTGATTTGAGTCATCTCTTTTTTCTTACTCAGGGTAGGTGAAATCTTTAATGTAAAAGGGATTGTGCACCATGACCAAGTATTTAGTTGTTATTTGTCATTTTGTTGATTTTTTTTTGAAACAACACTTGGTTTAGTTGGTTTTCTCTAATCTGTTTTATTAATTTTTACTAAATTCCTATTATTTTGTTTCTGCTGCTCACTTTTCATTCTGTTTTCACTACTTAATCCAAATTCTTAAGATGGAAGAGTGTTGACCTGAGATCTTTATTCTTCTTTCATGTAATTTACACCCATCAATTTACTACTACTTAAGTTGTATTCCAGAAATTTTCACATTTTTATCTTCAGTTTTATTTATCTCAAGGTACATTCTAATGTCCATTGTGATTTTTCTTTAATCCCAATTTCTTTATTTAGTAGTGTGTTAATTTTCACATATTTCTGAATTTTCCAAATTTCTTTGTTATTAATTTCCAACTCCATTGTGATTGGAGGTCATCATTTGTACAATTTCAATTTTTAAAAATTAGTTGGTGTTCATTTTGTGATCCATCACATGGTCTGTTCTGCAGAATGTTCCATGTATACATGAAAATAGTGTATATTCTGTTCTAGTTGGGTACAGCACTCTATAGATATTAGTTAGGTCTAATTTGTGTATATTATTGTTCAAGTCTTTTATTTCCTTGTCAATATTCTGCCTTGTTGTTTTACTTATTATTTAAGGTAGGTCATTGAAATCTTCTACTACTATTGTTAAATTACCTATCTCCACCCTCAATTTTGTCAGCTTTTGCTTTGTGTATTGCAGAGCTCTGTCGTTAGGTACATATGTGTTTATAATTGTTATTACTTCCTGATAGATTGACATTTTCATCATCTTTATCTCTAGGAAAAAATAAAGCTATTTGTATGATAATAATATAGACATTCCTGCTCTCTTTCTTTTACTTTCAACCTATTTATGACCTTAAAGCTAATGTAGCTCTCCTATAGCCAGCATATAATTGGAATATTTTTATCCAGTATGAAAATTCTGCTTTTTCATTGTATTGCTTAATCTATTCAGTAAAATGTTACTCTTGGTATAGTTGGACTGATATCTGACATTTCACATTTGTTCACTGTATTTTTCCTTCATTTCATTCCTCTATTCCTGCTATACTTTTTTCTTTCATGTAAAGTGAATTTATCCTAGTGTAACATTTTAATTCCTATAATGATCTGTTTTCTCTTACTTACTTTCTCTTACTTATTAATTTATCAGAGTCTTCTTAAGGTTTCTACTTATTTAATGCCATTGAAACATAGAATAGCTCTATTTCCTCTTTCTCTCCTTGAACTAGTATTGTTATACACATCATATCCATGCATTTTAAAAGCCTCAAAATACATTGTTGTAATTATTACATTATACATGAAACTGAATTAAGCATGGAGAGCATGTGTATATTAATTGAGTTTGTTTTATTTACCTCCTAATTTACAATTTCTGGGTCTCTGCATTGTTGCCTGTGGGTTTGGATTACCATGGGGTGTCATTTCCTTACTCCAGCATACCTCACTCCAACCACCCACCTTCTTTGTGCCATTTTTGTAAAATATATTACATTTATAGCCTCAAATAATATCTATGTTTAATGAAACATTGTCTTATCTTCCTTAACTTTCTTTTTTAAAACTATTTTTAGCTTATGATGGACTTTTGTTTTATTATTTTTTTTAATGTGGTGCTGAGGATCAAACCCAGTGCCTCCATGTGCCAGGAAAGTGCTCTACCACCGTGCTACAGCCTGAGACCTTCCTTAACTTTCTTAATATATGTATATATTATTTCACATAATTTCTTTTTAAGTCAATTAAGAGAAAAAATAAAGTATGCATTTATTCTGGTTTTTAATAACATAAAAAGAATTAGATAATTACTTTTAATGGTGTTTTTTTTTTACTGTGAATTTGAATTTGTGTCTGGGTTTAGTTGCTCTCATCCTAAGGGACTTCCTTTAATATTTCTTATAAGGTGGGTCAGACAGAAACTAATTCTCTTAGGTTTGGTTTATTTGGGAATGTTTTAATTTCATCCTCATTTTTGAAAGATTTATTTTCTGGATAGAAGAGTCTCAGTTAACAGTATTTTTCTTTGAGCACCTGAAATGGACAATACTATTGCCTTCTGGTATCTATTGCTTTTAATAAGAAGTCAGCTGTTAATCTCATTAGGGTTCCCTTGTATTTAAAGAGCCATCTTCTCTTGTTGCTTGTCAAGATTTTCTCCTGTCTTTGGCTTTCAACATTTTCGCCATGATGTGTTTGGGTGTGGATCTCTTTGTATTTATTCTAACTAGACTTTGTTGAGATTCACAGATGTAAAAATTAATGTTTTTCACCAATTGGAAGTTTTCAGTCACTGTTTCTTCAAGTTATTATTTTTGTTCCTTTCTTCTCTCCTTCTGGTATTTCTATTACATGCATGTTTATGTGCTTAAAAGTGTTCATTTTTTTTCCACTCTATTTTCTCTCTGTTATTCAGATTGCATGATCTCTATTGATTTATCTTTCAGGTCACTATTTTTTTTTTTTCTGACAGTTCAAATACACTGCTTGAGTACCTTTAGTAAATTTTTCATTTTATTTGTTATGCTTCTAAAGTATAGAATTTTCACTTGGTTCTTTTTTTTTAAATCATTTCTGTCTCTATTGATATTATACATCTAATGAAACATTGTCCTTTAGTTATTTTAATGTTTTTATAACACATACTTTAAAGACTTTGTTAAGTATGACATCTGGAGTTTCTCATAGGAAACTCTCTGTGGATTTGTTCCTGTATATGGGTTACATGTGCCTGTTTCTTTGCATGTTTTATAATTTGTTTGTTGAAAACTGAACATTTTAGATGATATTTTGTGCAACTTTGAATACTAATTGCCTTCCCCCTCCACGAGACTTAATTTTGTTGTTTGCTTGTTTGTTTTATGGCTTGCTAGACTATTTTAGTGAACGCTTATTTCCCTCATGGAATAAAGATCTTGGTGTCACTCCTCAAAAGGGACATCCTTTGGCATGCACACAGTCACCCTGGGATGACAGGGGTTTCAGAGGGGCTCTCTTTGTCCCTCTTCCTTATTTCTCTGTTAAGGATGGTCTTACTCTCCATCATTTAGGCTCCACTAACTACCAACTGGTTGCTTTGTTGTTTTCAACATTACCCTGGAACATAAATTTCTGAGCTGTTTTATCCAATTAAATTTGTTTAGGGATAGATTTTGAGGCCAGTTTTTGAGGTTGTTCAATACCCAGGAGGACACTTCTTAGCTGTCTGTTTCCTTGGCTCTTTCTGGTGAACCAGATCGTCTATGGTTTAGCTTATTTCTCTTACCTTAAAAGGGGATGCTGTTTCTGAAAGCACTTTTAGGTTTAAACTTCTCAATAATCTTTCAAATAATGTCAGTTTCTTTGTGAAAGGTTTTGAAGCCCTCTTTTCTAGGCAAAATCTATGCACCCTGAATGGGCCTGTAGCCACTAATGAAGATGTCTTGCCTTTTGTTCATGTGGAAACAAGGCCATAATATGGGACCAAGATCTGGAGAGTCAATGGTGCAGGGCCAACCTCTGCTTAGTTCTGGTGAAGGCCCCATTATAATAGCAGAAGTGCAAGAGAAGGAGAGGTCACATGGCAAGACAGGATATGAGAGAGATTCAGGGGGATGCCAGGCTCGCTTACAACAACTGCAAGAGCAGGAAATCACTGCAAGAAAATCTCTACCCCCCACTTCAGACCTCATCACTTCCCAGTAGTCTCACCTCGAAAGGTAGGGAGGAAGGACGGAATGGGCCATGGCTAGAATCTACAAACTCTCTTCTTTAGGAGTCTTAGCATGTTTTCTAGAATAAATGTCTCTTCATTTGCTGTATGCCCTTAGATAATTTCCAGAGATTTAAATTATGATTGTCATTGTTTTAAAAGATGTTGCCAAGTTTGCTTTCTTCATTGGGTTTGGTTTCATGCATGCTGATAGTCTTCTATAACTTTTAAATAAACTATCACATTATTTTCCAAAGTGTTTGTTTCATGTCATATTCCCACCAATCTGGTCTTTCCACACTTGTACCAACATTTTGTGTAGTTTTGTATAGTCATTCTTACTTTAGCTTTCCTAATAAGTATGCAGTACTGTCTCACTGTGGTTTTTCATTTGCATTTCCTGATGACTTTGTGGTGTTGGACATCTCTTCATCCACCTATTTGTCATCTATGTATATATTAATTTACTGAATCGCTTGTTCAAAGTTTTTGCCCATTTTTAAATTAGATTTTTTCTTTTTATTGAATTTCAAGTGATGCTTGGCAAACTTTTTCTCCCTGTCTATGGTTTGTCTTTCCATTCTATTAATAATGTTTATTGCAAAGCAGAGGATGAAGTTAAAATTATTAATTTGTTGTTTTGTGGATGGTGCTTTTGGTGTTGTAGCTAGCAAAACTTTGCTTAGCCCAAAGTAACAAGGTGTTCTCTTGTGTTTTCTTTTTTTTTTTTTAAAGAGAGAGTGAGAGAGGTGAGAGAGAGAGAGAGAGAGAGAGAGAGAGAATTTTTTAAATATTTATTTCTTAGTTCTCGGCGGACACAACATCTTTGTTGGTATGTGGTGCTGAGGATCGAACCCAGGCCGCACGCATGCCAGGCGAGCGCGCTACCGCCTGAGCCACATCCCCAGCCCCTCTCTTGTGTTTTCTTCCAGAAGTTTTATAGTTTGAGTTTTATATCTCAGTATATGGTCCATTTGAGTTCACTGAGCCATATCCCCAGCCATATTTTTTATATTTTATTTAGAGACAGGGTTTCACTGAGTGCTTAGTGCCTCGCTTTTTTCTGAGGCTGGCTTGGAGCTTGTGAACCTCCTGTCTCAGCCTCCCAAGCCACTGGAATAACAAGTATGCACCACCGCGCTTGGCAGCTCATCCAACACACTTTATTTCTACATCTGTTTTATGTTAAACCTTGTTTCATTTTGTTCCTGATTGTGGGTACCCTTTTCCCTGTTTCTTTGCATGTCTAGTCATTTTTATTACATTTTAGACATTGTTAATGCCGTGCTATTGAGAGGCTAAATGTTGTTTTTCTCTAAAGAGTGTCACCTGGTTTTCTGACAGGCAGTTAGTTTACTAACAGAAGAGGTTGATCTTGTTGAGGCTAAAATTCTATTTGCTCTTTTTAATTATACATAACATTAGATTCATTTTGACAAAACTATAAAAGCATGGAATTTGTTCCAAGTCAGTCCCCAGTACTCCCCCTTTCTCTCCCCTCCTCTCTCCCTCTACTCCCTTCCTTGTACTCTACAGATCTTTCTGCTATTTATTCATAGTTTTTTTTTTTAAATTAGTGTCTTGTGGATATACATGATGGTGAGATTCACTGTGGTATATTCATCTATGTACCTAGGAAAATTAGGTCAGGTTGATTTTAGCTTTTTAAAGCTGGGTCTGGAGTAGCTCCTTACATGGGCTGGTCTGAACTCCAACGTCTCTGAGAACTAGACCACCTCTAGAATCACTCTTCAGCTCTCAATCATCCTATAGTAGTTGTCCGCTAAGCCTTGCAGAACTTCATCCTGAGTGTTCTGCAGAAAACTCAGTCTCCCTTGAAGAGATCTGGTGCCTCTCTGCACTGCTTCCTCCTTCCTGGTGCCTTGCCCTGCAGACTACCTGTCTCAAAAGTCCTGAACTAGCCTGTTACCTCTGCACATGGAGCTCTGCCGGTTTTCCTCCTTGTGCCACAGTTTGGAAAACGCTTTCAAGCACAGAACCAGAATGGAGATGGAGTTTGCCTGTGTGTTTCTGATTTCTCAGAATCACAGCTCTGGGGCTGGGGTTGTGGCTCAATGGTAGAGTGTTCTCCGGGCATGCATGAGGCACTGGGTTTGATCCTCAGCACCACATAAATATAAAATTAAGATATTGTGTCCACCCAAAACTTAAAAAATAAATAAAAAAAAAGAATCACAGCTCTGATTTCACTGGATGCTCAGTGCTTGAAAAGAATGGCTTCATATGTGTTTTGTCTAGTTTTATGGTTGTTTATTGAATAGGATAAATCTGACACTCGGTACCCAATCATGTCCACACCTAGATGCCTAAATGTTCAAGTTCCCTCTTTATTGTTCAACTTTTGTATATATTACTTATATTAATTTTTAAAATGCTGGTGTAAATAAAATCACAAAGCAGGGCAGTGCTTGGTTAACCTTGTCTGCTTGCCTGTGCACAGCCACTCTCTGTGGACTGCCCACCCCTCTTCTCAGTAGGGGTTTGTGGTTTGGAATGAGCTAACCCTTGATTTGCATGCTGGTTCAGCCACTTACTAGGTCTGTGACCTTGGGCAAGCTATTTAATCTCTCTCATCTCCAGTTTCTCATGGGCAAAATAAGGAGGATAATCCCTCCCTCATAAGGATATCTTTGAGGATAAGTTGGTCATCTCAAGTGCCTACTGCAGTCCATGCATGGTGTAGATGCCTAACAAATGTTTCCTTCCTGTTGTCTTTCCTATTTGGTGTTGGAGCAATGGAACTTTTGTTCAAAGCCTGGAACTTCCCTTCCTTCCACTGCAATACCCATTTTGGAGAATTCATTAGTGGGTTGTCCAAGCAGCCAGAGGCCAATGGAGCCAAGTCTTGCAGATGGCATCCAGAAAGCTGTTAGGAGTGACAATGATTGAAGTGTGAGTCTCAGATCTCAGTGCCACGCCAACTCTTTTGCTACCTTTGGCATCTGGGTGCTTCCAAAATTCAGTTTTCTTATCACAGAATGGGAAAGGTGTGTTCTTTGATAAAATAAGAAGTTGTCCATGGAGATGCTTGGAAAGGAAAATCTTATGTTATAATTGTCTCTTCAAGTCTCCAAGTCTGCACATGTATTAATGCTACGGGTCACTTCCTGCCTTCTCGGCCTTGTTCAATAAGTTTCCTCGTACTGGAACACTTGTTTCCATGGTTCATCTTCAGAACCCCACTCTGATATACCCTGCTCCATCCTGTCCTCCCCGATAGGCTGGGCAACATGGATTGCTCTTCTTTGCCATTCTTGGCCCTTCCTTTTGATGACCACTAGAGCAATCCTACTGAGAGGGACTGTCAACTCTCTTTGTCCTATAATCCCATAAGAAGAAGACCCGGTGTTTCATCCATTTTCAGATGTCCATCTGGGAATGGTGGGCTGGTAAGGTGGGAGAGCTGGTCATTACATGACGGAGACAGGGTAGGTAGGTGGGTGGATGGGTGTGTGGACAGGCAAGTGGGTGGATGACGAGTGGATGGACACAATTGCTGTGTGTCTCCTCTGGAGTCTTAGCTCTTTGAAGACAGGTCCGCACCTGCTGTGCTTGTATTTGTGTATGTAGAACTCTTGCCAAGGAATTAGTCGATTCTACTTACACATCTAAATATCTAGGACCCAGGTCTCGTCCATCAGGTTTTTCTTTGTATCCCCCTTGACACACACACACACACACACACACACACACACACACACACACATCCAGGGTCTGATACAGACCCTGTAATGACTCTAGAATAAAATCCCAACCCCTGACTGGCTCCACAATCCCAGTGGCCTTACCACGCCCCTCAGCCCCTTCATACCCAGGCCCCTGACCTGACCATCTGTTTTAGCTAGCTTTTCATCACTATGACCCCAAGTACCCCAAAAGAGCAAGTTAGAGGAGGAAAAGTTGATTGGGGGCTCAGGGTCTCAGAGGTAGTCCATGGGGGGCTGAGTCCATTGCTCGGGGCCCAGGGTGAGGCAGAAATGGGGGAGGGGCCCAGTGGAGGAAAGCCGCTCAGATCATGGAGAGGTCAGGAAGCAGAGAGAGAAGAAGGGAATGGGCCACAGGAAAGATGTGCCCTCCCAGGGCATGTCTCCGTGACCCGCGTCCTCCAGCCACATCCCACTGGCTACAGTTACCACCCAGTTCACTCACAGTAGGATGGGCTGATTAGGGTAGAGCTCTCGCAATCCAATTATTTCACCTGCAAACGTTCCTGTATTAATACAGGAGCTTTGTGGGGATACCTCATATCCAAACCGTAACACCACCCCCTGGGTATGCTGCGTCCAGTGCTGCTTCTGGATAGCCTGGCAGACATGCTTGGTAAGTCCAGTCACATCATGTGATGGCTGGTCCTGCAAGCAGAACAAGACAGGCAGGCACGAGGTCTTCCAGCAGGGCCACCCCTCTCTCTGGGACAAGGGGTCCTTCCTGCAGGATGAACTCAGAACCCAGTGTTGGAAGTACCCAGGATCCCAGGAAGAATGAGGAACCGGCAGTGCTATTAGCTATGGGGTGAGGTGCAGGAAGGTCATACACCCATTTGTTCATTGATTCACTAATTTTTTATTAAGTACCTACCACATACCAAGCACCTAACAGTTAAGCAGTAAATATGTCAGACAAGTCCCTGCCTTCAGAGCTTGCTATGTGTGGGGTGAATCAACAAGCAGATGAGCTCACAGGAAGAAACTAGGATATCAGGTTGGGGCCAGGGCTAAGAGGAAACCAAGTGGTCAGGGGCCACCACAGGAAGAGCCTGTCATGCAATCATTGGGTTCAGGGTGTCCCGGGCAGAGGAGACAGCAAGTTCAAAGGCCCTGAGCAGGGACAAGGAACCAACAGGTGGCTGGGTTTGGGAGAGAGAAGGCTGGGCGAGAAGAAGACGGAAGAGGCCCACAGTCCCTGTGGCTTGATGCGCCTGGTTTTCAAAAACATGAAATAGGTGCCAGACTCAAAAGACTGGGGCAGTTCACATCGAGAGCCCGATTCCTGGCTTCTCCCCAAAACTGGCCTTGCAGGCACCACTGATCGGGTCTCCTGCCACTGAAGCCAGAGGTGAGACCACACCCCCGCGCCCCTGCTGGACCATGCCTGGGTCATCTCTCCTCCGCACCTCGCTGACACCCACACGCAGCCCCCATGGGAGGAGGCCCTGGGTCCCCCAGCACCCTGTCCTCCAGGTCTGGGCTCCAGGCCACACCCTAACAGGGCCTCAGCCAGGCTCTGCCCTCACCTGGGTGTTCAGAACTCATGCGCCATTCACTCCTGGAGGGACCCGGGCTCAGCCTGGGCAGAGAGGGTGAGAGAGGCCCCGACAGGACAGGACTGCACCCAGCTCACTCCCCACCCCATGCCCGGGAAGCCAGACTCCTGGAGCCCTCAGCCACCCCTGCACAGCCCCCAGCACTGTCTCCGTCACACCCCACACCACACTGTCTTTGTCAGTGCCTCAGTGTCCTCAGGGGAGGGGCTGAGGCCACCAGAGGGGCAGTCCTGCTGGTCTCCTGTCATAGCCACTGAATGGAGGCCCAGCCCCACCCCGCCCTGCCCTCCTCCTCAAGGACCCAGGGGTCCCAGCCTCTCCTGCCCAGGCCCCAGTCCCCTGGGGCTGCCATCCCACACCTCAGGGACTCCGCCACCTCACGCCATGCCAAAGCCATGGCCCTGAACAACAGCCCCTCATTCCCAGCGGCCAGGGCCATTCCTGAGCAAGCCATTAAAACCAAGCAGGACTTTATAAACTCGGGCTTAATGCTAAGTACATAAGAAAATCTCCGTAATTTCCCGCTGGGCAGTGGGGATGTTGTCTGGTTCCTACAGGCCATAATTTTTGGGGGAGAGAAACGGCTTCCCCCCACAAATGATGGGAAGTCTGTCGTTACGGTCACGGCTGGCTGTTGACGTTGGGAAGCCGTGTCCCATGCCCAGAATCCCACCTACCTCAGCTAAATGGTATCTTTATGAAATTAGCAGGCCACGGCTGCACCGGGAAGAGGCAAGGAAAAAAAAAATGAACTTTCAAATTTTAAGTATAATTGGAAAACTGACCTTTGGAAAATATTTTCCCACCCAAGCCCCAAGCCGAGGAAGAATAAGTGCTTTATGTCGAGGTGAGCAGAGACCGTGAGGAATTAGCTGGCTTCGCTCTGGAGGTAGAAGCCAGCTGTGATTGGCTGTCGGTCCCCCGGGGTGTCCTCTGGTTACAGGAAGGGCTGAGGATGCTGAGGCCGACCCTGGGCTAGGGTCATCGAGGAGCAGTGTGGACACCCTGGGACCCCCTCCTGCCCATTAGCTGGTGTAGTCCAGCCTGCACTCCTTGGTGGACACTCTAATGGGCTTTTGGAGGTTGGGCCCGGCCTCACACAGTGCAGAGGGAGGCAGGGGGACAGGGATGACACCTCAGGCCAGCCTGTGGTGTCAGAGTACCCAGAGAGCAGGCCCCAGGGGCCAAGCAAATTTGGGTCAAGACCATCATATTGAGTGAAAGGTGGGGTGACGTGGTACAATCCATCAGGAGTGTCATGTGCCAAGGGCCTGAGGCCAGAAGTGGTACTCTGGGACAGGGGCAGTGTGACCAGAGCCTGAAGCAGAACAGTTGCTGGAGAAATGAGCTGGAGGCTCCTCTGACGGCAGACAGGGAAGGCATGGGGGCGGGCAGGCAGCAGTGGGGTGGAGTGGGAACAGAGGTGCTGTGTGCAGGGGAGGGGCCAGGGCCACACCCTGGGGGGGGGGATGAGGCAGGACAAGGAAAGGGACAGGCTCCTGAACCCTGGGTGGCTCTGTGGAAAGTGCCCAGGGGGGCAGAAAGCTGGCACTGGCCTCTTCGTGCTGCCATTCATAGTTCAGAAAATTCCCAGAAGAAGAAGTTGGGGGTGAGCCCACGGGAAATGGGGCTCATGTCCTGAGTTTGAAGTGCCTTTGGGACCTGCAGGCGGAGAGGCCCAGAAGGTGTCTGTTGGGCTCTGGGACATGCAGGATGTGCCAGGTCTGCACTCGGTGCCAGGAGCCAGGCTCAGGGGACCACAAGGCCAGTTCCACTCAGCAGTCCCACAGACGTCTATCCAAGCTTCACGTGCTCCTCTGAGCCTCTGTTTCTTCTTCTAGAAAATGGGATAATGGCGGGGAGGGAAGGAATATCAGGCGGTCAACCCGGGGTCTCTGATGCCCCCTTATTATCAGGCCTGAGGCCTCTGCCCACTGAGACTGACCACCCTGGCCTGCTGTTGGACCTTCCCACACAACCCTCTGGGGCATCATTTCCCATATGATGGAGGCAGAGGGTAGGTCTCCAGCACTTGGTCACATAGACTGGAACAGTGACCTCTGGGTGCCAGGTCCTTTGACCTGAGTAGCTGGTCCCCTGCTCCGTTCCTGGCTGTGACTTGGGCCTCTCGGGCCACCTGAGAGCCATGTGGCCTGTTTCTCTGGGCACCGACTGCGGCCCAGGCTCTGCAATTAGCCCACAGCTGTGTAAAGAATGAGGAGCCGGGTGGGGGGACCGTCCCCGGGGGTGGAGGGCCGGCAGCCAGGCTTCTCTTCGCGTCCATGCTGGATGTAGACCCTGGTCTCTGCGGCTGTTGTCAAATCCTGCAGGGTCAGTGGCACCTGTCTGAGTGGACTTTCCCACCAGAATGCATGTGCTGGCGGTGTTGGACCCCGCGTACGTTCCGTGTATCTGCGGTGATCCCCACGCCCCTGCCCACAACCTACAACATCCTTTCCACCACCCTGAGAGGGAGGGATATAATGAACTCTGTTTTCCCATAAAGAATGCTCTATGTCAACAGCCTCGGGGACTGCAGAGGTAGGCCCCAGCTGCACGGTCTATGCCTTTAAGGTCAGTCCCACTCTAGGCTCCCCTGGAGGGACGGGTGTGTCCAATCCCTACAGGGACCTCAGCCTCCTGTGAGGGGGAGATGGCATCCTGCAAGCAGCTGCACTCTCATGGCTTCGAAGCGTTGGTTTACAGAACTCTTGGGGCGGGAGGTGGGAGCAGGTGGCAGGCCCCGAGGCCCCGAGCAGAGTGTTTGGCCTCTTTCCTCCCCCTCTTGGGGTCTCCCCTTCTGATTGCCGAGCCTGGCCAAGCTGATGTCGCAGCTGGGACTGGCCACACAGCCTGGGTACCATGGTAGCTGTCATTGGCCTTGGGTGCCCTCCTTGTAGTCCCCCCGGGAGGTAAGTACTGTCACACTTGCTGGGGAGCCAGAGGCCGGCTGTGTGGGTCAGATGCTGGCCCTTCAGGCCTGGGAAGCCCTGAGAAGCGGGCTCCTTGGAAAACGGTGTTTCCTAATTGCCCTTCACTAATTACTGCTCAGGCAGTTTCCATAATTGACTCAAGACAAGACTTGATCAGCCAAACCCTGAGCAGAAACAGCTTTAGGGAGCAAAGCCGCAGGCCTGGGCACAGGGACCGAAAATCAAGGGAAATAAACCACACGACTTCTGGGGCCCAGGAACCCCTGGGTCCAGCCCACACCCCCATCCCACAGCAAGGGAAACTGAGGCCAGGCCGGGCCAGGCGACAAGGCCCTGCTCAGCCAGAGATCCCGCGTACAGAGCAGAAGTGTGCGTGGGGTGCCCACGTGGGGCACCAGGGGGCTCGCTCTGGACAAGCCTCCAAAGACAACCCAGGGCTCCTTGAAGCTAATTGCTTTAGTTTGAGGTAATATTCGTCACAGAAACACCAGCAGTCACCTTTGGTCTTGGCAAATTCTCCCCTCAATCACAGAACGTAAACAGCGATAAACGAGGGCTTTTTAAGGCTTTCTTCATAATACGTTGCACATGCATTTGTTACTGAATCTGCCTGCCTTCCAAGCCCTGAAACCTGAGCTCGGCGGGGAGGTGAGCGGTGGGCCGCCTGCGGTGGGGTCAGGGTCCCCGGGAGACACCCAGGCCCGCCGCCCCTCCCCCACGTCTCTCCGTCTCCCCCTTTCTCCCTCTGCGCCCTTTCTTTCCCTTTGTCTTCCCCACCCTCTCCTCTCTGCATGCTTCCTTCTTTGTCTCTTTCACCCTCTGCACCGTCTGTCTGTCTTTCACCCTCTGCACGTCTGTCTTTCAGTTTGTTACCTTGGCCTTGGTTTCTGTGTGTCTCAGCTCTTCTCCTGGTGTCTGTGCCTGTCTCCGTCTCTGTCTTTCTGTCACTATGTCCGTGTCTCTGTCTCTCGCTGTCTCTCTGTCTCTGTCTTTCTCTGTATCTCTCTGTCTCTTGATCCCTCTCTCTGTGTCTCTCTCTATCTCTGTTTCCCCACCTGGGCCTCTCTGTCTTTCTCTGTCTCTGTCACACTGTCTCCATGTCTCTGTATCATCTGTCTCTTGGTCCCTCTCTGTCTCTATATCTGTGTCTGTCTCCTCTGTCTCTCTCTGTCTCCATATCTCTGTCTCTTGGTCTCTCTCTTTTCTGACTCTCTCTCTGTCCCTCATCCCCCAGTTCCCTTCCTTCATACAGGCCCAGCAAAGGTCTGTCAGCTCCTGTCACAGCCCTGGGGTGTCCTGGGGCCTGGACACAGCCCCTCCCAGCCTGGGGGCTGCAGCAGTGGGGAGTGTAGACAGTATATGGACCGAGGAGGAGCAGGGTCGTGGGAGGAGTCAGGCTGAGTGCCTGGCGGTGGTGCCACTGGACCACCAGGTCATTTCTGGGGAAGAAGGTGGACCCTCAGCATAGGCCAGCTCCATTCCCTTTCTGAGCCCACACTTCCGGGAAGTGTGGGACATGCGCCAGGAACCAGGCAGAGGGTCCATGTGAGCACAGGAGCAGCGGCTAGGAGGGTGAGGAGTCGTGATGTGGGGGTGAGGATGGCCCCCACGGCCTGGTGAGGTGCAGGCCGCGAGGCCCGGCTCAGACCTTTGGGTTTAAGGAGACAGAGGGATGGGGATGGCCAGAGAGAGGTGGCTAGGCCAGGGATAGGGTCGAGCATTGCTGTGGACCTGGAACCCAGTACCAGCCTGGCTCTGCCGCCATGAGCCCCACACGAGTGCTTCCGGCCTCGCTGCCCCTGCCCTGGGGCAGGGCTCCTGCGGGGGGACCTTCTGACGGTTGGTGGGGACAGGGCTTTCCCGGCTCCAGAAGCCCCAGCAGGGCCAGTCCTGATGTCCTCGACCGAGCGACTGTGGTGTGAGTGCTGTGACCACTGGAGAAGGGCAGCCAGGCAGAGGGAGAGCGCTGCTGAGGGATAGCAGGGCCTTGTTGCCTCTCAGACCCCGGTGGGCCTTCCTCCCCGCTGAGAGGACCCCTGTAGGGGCTGCGAATGTCAGGGAGCGGGGTGGGAAGCACTTCCCGGAAGCGTGGGCTCAGGAAGGGAATGTAGCTGGCCTATGCTGAGGGTCCACCTCCTTCCCCAGAAATGACCTGGTCCAGCTAGTGATGTCAGGCCCCACTGTGGGCTCAGACAGCCTTGGGGTCAAATGCACTCCCTTCCACACTTGCTATCCCCCTGACCTCAACCTGGCCAGCTTTCCATCTGCCTGTCCATCTGTCCATCAAGCCCTCAGCCCACCCCGAATGGTAGAAGTGCCTCCTCTTCAGACCCCCTCACCTGCACAGCCTCTCCAGCCGCCGTGGCCACAGGCTGAGCCCAGCACCAGCTCTGAGCCCTGCCATGAGCTGCAGCTGGTGCTGCCCCAGGTCTGCTAAAGGGTCACCTTCGCTGGGGCCTGTTGCACCCCAGTGCCCTGCTTTATTTTCCCACAACACTGGCCTTCTCAGTCATTCCCCTGCCCTCGAGGCTCCCAAGGCCTAGTCTCACCTGCCCTGCCCTGCCCTGGGGACATTGTGGGGGGAAACCCCACTGTCCCCAGGTCCTTCTCTCATTCCTCAGACTCTTGACCAGGCCTGGGACACAGAGGAGCTGGGGGCAGGGTGTGAGCATGGGGGCAGGTGAGAGACTGCAGGGGAGTTGGGTGCGGGGGGAGGTTCTGTGTGGTGTGTGGAGAGATGGAGCAGGCTGGCTGGGGGTTGGGGACAGGCCAAGGCCACAGACCCCTGATTCTGAGGAGCAGGAGCCTGGGTAATGTGGGCAGAGGGTGCAGGTCCCTACCATGTGCCCCTCCAGTTCTGGTGCCCCAGGCCCTCAGGGAAGACATTCCCCACGGGCTGAGTTCTGGAGGGCACAGAGCAGGTCCTCATGGAGACCTCTCTGGACCCCTGACCACACCTGTGAACAGCAGCCTCACTGAGCCCCTGTGGCCCAGCCAGGCGACTCCAGGAAGAGGGCTGCTCAAATATCAAGAAAATGAAAATTGAGGCAATTTAGTGAGCGGGAGGCAGCATGGAAAGTGGTTTCCTGGGGGTCCCACCCCAGAACTGGCCCCTCCCTTAGAGCATCAGCCAACCCTGGGAGCCGCCTCGCCATACCTGGCCGGATTCCCTGGGGCCCCCAGCCCAGCCAGGACAGGCCTGCAGCAGCATCCCGCCCTCCCTCAGGCCACTGCCAGCAGCATCTCCTACCTGACCTTTGACCTCCTACCTTTCACCCTTTCATCCTGCATCATCCCTGGCACCTCCTGACGAGGGTGTTTGAGGCACCTGTCCCCAGCCCCTCAAGCCAGCCTGGGACTGCAGCTCACAGCTGCAACAAATCCACCCATGGTCAGCACCTCTTGCTTGGGTCTGCCCTGAGAAGTCTCTGTCCCCAGACCCTGACCCCTGCAGTGGGGAGGGGAGCTTAAAGATTCCCCCTCAGCAGTTTGTGGGTGGAGTGTCTGAAGAATCCACCACCCTTCTCCCTAAATGAAGCCATGGGGCTGAGAGCATCAGGTGGGCAACGGCTCTCACCAAACGACCCTGGCACCGACCTCTGTGGCCGTGCGACCCCTTGCCTTTAACCCCACGGGGGCCTAGAGCTCTCACCTGTCAGATGATAGTGATTCCTCCCCAGGCCTGTCAGGAGGGCTCCACCTGGGTGAGGGGGAGGGGAAATGAGGGAAGTGATCCGTGTGGAGTGTGCCCACGTGTGTCTGTGCCGTGCCTGCCTGGACTGCTTGTGTGTGTGCGTGCACTGTGTGTCTTACCGTGTGCAGAGGCATGAGCATAGAGTTTGTGCAAATGTATATGTGCATCTGTGTATGAATGTGTATCTTCTGTATGTATATAGGTTGTGCTGATATGAATGTGTGCATGTAAGTATGTATGTATGTGAGTATGTACGTATGTGCTCACTTATATGTACATTGTTTTTTCTGTTTGTGTATGTGTGTGAATGGGTATGTGTAGGCTTATATGTGTATGTCTGTCTGTACATGCATGAATGTATTGTGTATTATGTTCATATACATGTAGGTGCAAATGCATATGAATGTGTATACATGTGTGTTTTGGGTGGTGTGATGTGTATGTGTGTATGTGTTTATATGTGTGCATGCCTGTGGGTGTTGTATGTGCACATGTATGAGTGTATACCTGCATGGATGTGTGTCTGTGTGTATTGGGCATGTGTGTATAATGCATGTTTATGTGTGTGCATGTGTTTATCCTGTGCTTTATCACACCACTCTTACGAGTTTTCATTTCCAGACCCAAATATGCTTTCAAACTGTCCCGGAGGCTTGGCTGCCCCTTGCCCCAAACCTGACCATGCTGAGTTCTCTGCCCAGGCTTTTCATTCTGCCTTGGCCAGGACAGCAAGGGTCTCCTTATTATCCTTGAGAGTTCTCGTTTCACACAAGGAGGCCAAGAGGAGTTTGTGAGTATAGCCCCGTTGGAACCAGAGGAAGTGGATAATGATGTTCACAAGACACACTGCTTGGGGAGGCAGGTGACAGTAAGAGGCAAGGATGAATTTTAAAAACACAGAACTGAACTGGGCACAGTGATGAATGCCCATAGCCCCAGCTACTCAGGAGGCTGAGGCAGGAGGATCACAAACTTGAGACCAAATTCAGCAACTTAGTAAGACACTGTCTCCAAGTAAAATTAGAAAGAAAAAAGGAAGGAAGGAAGGAAGGGAGAGAGGGAGACAGGCTGGGGATTAGCTAAGTGGTGAGGCCCGGGGTTCAATCCCCAGTACCACAAACAAATAAAAGCAAAGGGCTAAGAAGAAAAAATAAACAAACAAACAAAAATCCAAATTAAAAACTCACAGGCACAAAACATGTGCTCAGGAAATGAATTCCAGACAAAAGAAAACCCCAAACATATCAGGATGGGGCCTCCAGGGTGAGGTCTTGGAAAACCAAGGAATGAGTCCAAAGTAGACCCCGGAGGGGGACCAGCCAGCCAGTGGGATGAGTCCACCCACTGAGGGTGCGGGCTGATGCACCAGACGAAGACAACAGCGTCACACACAAAAGGCACCGAACCTATGAAATGCTGTCGAAGGGGGGCGTGAGGGTGTCACAATGACAATTTTTTCCTGGGGCTTCTAACAGTCTCCATGGAGCCATTTGGGGGGATCACCACCCATCTCTGCAGCAGGAATGCACGTTCCCTCAGGAACCCAGGGTTCTGGGAGGTCACCTGTGAGCAGTGCTGTGGAACCAATGAAGGGCTTGTCGTCAGGGACCGTGGGACAGATGGAGGGGAAAGAGTTCCCAAGCCCTATCCATACCCAGGCTCCTTGTGTACCCCTGCATGGTGGGCAGGGGCCTCTGGAGAGCCCAGGTAGGCAAAGGCCACCTTTTGCCCAGTGAGCTCCTATTCCAGCCCTGACCCAGGAGGCACCTGTCTGGTATCTACCAAGCATGGGCATATTGCTGGGAGCTCTGCCCAAGTCCTTACCCCTCCATCCCACTTTCCATGATCTCAGAACCTCAGACAGGGTGGCCCCCTCCCACCAGCTTGCTCCCTGCCCACAAAGTCCATCTTGGAAGGAAGACACAGCCCATGGGTCGGGGCCAGGGCCAGGGTCTTGTGGCCTTTTTTGCTCCTGGGTAAGGTTATATGGCTGACTAGTTAACCCCTAGTTAATTAGGGTTAACTCTAGGGGAAGGGAAGAGCAGGACAGAAACCTACACCTGCCACGCACACACACATGTACCACATACCACCAAGTTACACTCCAATGCACACTCACATACCACACACACCAACACGTATTATATCCAGACACATATACGTCCACATTCCATAGGCATCACACAAACACTCACATGCATGCACACACATGTACCAATACCACACTCACATAGCAACACATACCAAAATATGTATACCTTCATCACCAAACACACACACACACACACACACACCATACACACCACACCATCCCCCAAAGTACTGGACTCCTGTGATGTCCCAGGCTGACCAGGTGGCCCCAGCCCTCACAGCAGCTCTGGGTTCCATGGCTGGGAGCTGAGGCTGGAGGCTGGGACCCCTGCCAGGGGCCACTCATTCAGCCACCCTGACTGACCCCACATGCCTCTGACCCTCTGCTCTGCCAGCTTTGGAAGCCAGCTTGGTGTGGACACTGAGACTAGAGAGCAGAGATGACATGGCTGCAGGTGGCAGGGGTGGGATGTCACCCCCAGCCATGCTCACAGTAGCTTCCAGCGCTCCTGGCCGCTGGTGCAAGAGGAGGCCACGCCTGCCTCTTCAGGGTGATTCCTCTCCTTAGGCATCTGCAAGCCTCCGTCAGGCCCTGTCCCTAGATCTACTGGGATGACGTGGTGCTCCTGGAATCCACAGAGTACCCCCTTCCAGCTTAGGCAGATGCAACTGGTCCTCTCTGCATCCTGCCTCGTTCTCTTGGATGAGACCCTGTCCAATGTGTCACATCTGGGACAGCACCCCTGAGTATCAGGAGCTGATGGGAAAATGTGGGCTTGTCCTAATAGCCTTCTTTCTTGATCAAATACACACAGAGGCTTTGCATGTTCTGGAAGGCGGCAAGGCTGCCGAGTCCCACCAGCCCTGGCTTCCTGTGCCATCTGTCCCCTCACTCAGTGTGAGCTTCACCCCCCACACCAGCCCTGGGATCTCCTTGGCAGGGTGGAGCTGCGGCCTGCATGTATGAAAGACAGGAAACGCCCAGGAATTCCTACCATAGGCCTCATCCGTCTTTGGTCAGTGACCATCAGCCAGGGGCCATGGCAATCCTTGTCTCACATGGGGACATCTTCAGAGGACTATACCTGTAGCCAGCACACCTTGCAGGAGGTGACATGGACGTGGTCTGCCTAGGTACCTCCTGTGGTTCCTCTACCTTCCTGCCCTTTCCCCAGCTCAGGCTCTGTTTCCAGGATTTGTGGCTGAAATTTGTCCTAGCAAATGTGATAGGGGCGAGGCTCTGGAGTTGGGGTCCTTGCTGGGGCTAAGGGACTCCAGTATCGGCCTTAGGTGGGATGGCAGATGTCGCGACCCCTTGCCCGCAAGGAAGACGCAACAACAGGAATCTTCTTTCAGCCGTTTATTCAGGCCCCTGATGTTTCTTCTTCTTCTCTCGGATGCCTCTCCCAGCCTTAATAAAGCATCTCAAGCCCCAATGCGAAGCTGCCACGTGGAGCTTTCTCATAGGGTGTTAAAAAACCATGCGCCAACTCTCCCAAATAAGGAGTTGTTTGTTACAGACCACAGCGGAGCCAGCGCCATCTTGTAATGGCGACCACAGTCCGCAGAAACGGCTCACCACAGGCAGAAACTGCTGTCTGCGGTGGAATTGCCACTGCTGTGACTTCCTTCAGGAATCCTTGTGCCCGGGGCCTGACCTGCAGCTTGAATCAGACACCACATCTGCCTGTAGTGTCAGTCTTCTCATCCTCCAGAGCTGTAAAAAAGAAAGTTTGTTTTTAAGCCCCCCTTTCTATATGACTTTGCTACAGCTGTCAAGATGACTAAGGAATCCCCAGGTACTGCTTCAACAACTCATGAGGTGGGATCAGGTATTCAAAGAAGTTGGTGTGGCAGCATGGTCTTTATTAAGTCCCAAGAACCCTCCAGCTGACCGTCCTCCTCAGGAAGAATGTAGAGGATGTTTCCCCCCTAAGGCCATGAAGATAGAGAATGGTCAGCATTTATGTATAAACTGATGCCAGGGGGTCCCTGCTACGACACTGGGCTCCCTGGTGCCAACGAAGATCAGAGCAATGTTTAATATACCACTATACTCCTAGGGGGAAGGAATATGGGAAGCCAATTAGAGTAGGATTCGATGTAATATATATTTGAATATACATATTCAAAAAAGATTAAGAATGGATGAGCAGAGTGATATCAGAAAAAAATGGTAGAGATAGCAGCTTCTTTCCTTTCCTTTCCTTTGAAGTCCCTGGCATGCAAGGAACTCTGTCAAAATATCAGAACATTAGCAGAACAAAGGGTTTGGTGGCTACACAGAGAAAAGAATAGAGCCATTGCAAAAATGCTTTTGGAAAGTTCCTTTAAAAATATCCAACAGCTTTCAACAATAAGCAAGTGCTGGGGAAGAGGGAGATTCTGATTTTATAGTTCTCTCATTGTAATATTCAAAGTCTAGTTTTCAACAAAAAAAAAATCACAAGGCATACAGAAACACATGCACACGTGTGCGCATGCACACACACACACACACACACACACACACACACAGTGTGGAAGTGGCCTATTCAAAGGGAAGAATAAATTGACAAATGCTATGTCTAAGGAAATTCAGACTTTTGACTTACTAGACAAAAACTAAAATATCTGTCTTGACTGTTCTCAAAGAGCTAAAGAAAAACATGGCCAAAGAACTAAGGGAAATCAGAAAAAAGAAGATTTATGAATAAGATGAAGATATCAATAAAGACATAGAAATTATAGAGAGAAATTAAATAAAATTTATAAAGTTAAAATGTAGAACCAAATGAAAAAAAAAATCACTGGAAAGTTTCAACAGCAGATTTGAGAAGACAAAAAGAAAGAATCAGCAAACTTGAATATGATAATTTAAATGATTGAGTCTAACACAGTGAAGAAATAATAAAGTGGAAATAGCCTGATGGACCTATAATACACCTGCAAGTGCACCAGAGTGTGCATAATGGGGTCTCAGAATGGGAAGAGACGGGATAGAATGATTATTCAAAGAAATAATAGCTAAAAATTTCATGAATTTGATGAAATTCATGAATATACAAATCCAAGAAGCTCATCGAATTCCAAGTAGGACAAAAATTTTTTAAAAATCATACAGAGGGTTGGGGTTGTGGCTCAGTGGTAGAGCACTCGCCTAGCACTGTGACACCTTGGGTTTGATCCTCAGCACCACATAAATATAAATGAATAAAGGTATTATGTCCAATTGCAACTAAAAAAATAAATATAAAAAAATCATACAGACACATTACTAAGGGAATCTTAAAAGCAGCAATAGAAGTGATTCATCATATATAAGTGATCTCTGATAAGATTAGTAGCTGATTTCTCCTCAGAACACTCATTCACCAGGAAGCAGTAGGCTAACATATTTAAAATGATGAAAATATAAAACTGTCACCCAATAATTATATATCCAGCAATACAATCCCTTGAAAACAAGAGAAAGGTTGAAATATTCTCAGATAAATAAAAGCTGAGATAATGAAATTACCTCTAGTCCTGCAACTCCCCAGTCAAAAAGCAGAAGTTGACTAACTAGATTAAAACAAAACAAAATAAATTTTAAAACCCAACTATATGCTACCTAAAAGAGATTCACTTTAGACCCAAGGTCTCAAATAAGTTAAAAGTGGAAGAAAGGAGAAATAGATTCCATGCAGATAATAACCAAAAGAAAGCGATAGTGGTTATACTAATACCAGACAAAGTATATTTCAAGTAAAAGAACTGTGAAGAGAAGCAGAACAGGGTAATATATGTTAATAAATGGGTCAAATCATCAAGATGATGTTACATGTAGAAATACATGCAAACAACACAACAGAGCCCATAAATAAATAAGGAAAATATGTCAGATTTGAAGGAAGAAATAGAAAGTTCTTCATTAATAGTTGGATTCTTCAACACCCCATGTTTAATAATGCATAGAACTTATGAACAGAAGATTGATAAAGAAATAGAGCACTCAAGCCAGAAAGTCCCAACAAATACGTATAAACTACTCTAACAACAGTAGAATACATATTTTTCTTAGGTGTGCATGGAACATTCTCCAGGATAGACCGTTTGTTAGGATATAAAACAAGTCTCAGTAGATTTTAAAAGATAAATATACAAAGAATCTCCTCTAACCACAATGAAATGAAGCTTAAAAATTAATAGCAAAAGGAAAACTGAAAAATTTACAAATATGTGAAAATTATATTGTGGAGAGTGGATGAGCCCCTGGACATCAGCTGATCCTGGGTGTCCACAAAAGTCAAGCCTGGGAAACTCTTCTTACCAAAAGGCAAGAATGTTAAAAGCCTTGATTCTCAGTTCTGATGCTAAGGGTTATCAGATGTTCCAGTATCATGGGCTTCCTGGGTGCAACAGGATAGCTGCAAAAATGTTTCTAGTTCTGTAACTTTTTAGTGCAGCTGTGGCTCAGTGGTAGAGCGCTTGCTTTGCAGGAGGGGCCCTGGGTTTGATCCTCAGTACCACATAGAAATAAGTAACAAATAGATGGAGATATTGTGTCCATCTACAACTACAAAAAAAAATTGTTTTAAAAAAGAAGCCTCTTGAAAACTCATAAGCCTTGAACAATTTACAGTACCCCTCTGGTTTAACCTCCTTATTATGAGACCCTGTGTCCTAAACTTGCTGAGTTAGTTCTGGATCACTGTTCCTCAATCAGAGGGCAGAGTCCCACCTGGCCCCAATCTCCTCTACTCAAGATCCTTTGTTGATGCTTTGTGGGTTGTAGAAGTTGGCACAGTGAGGGGGTCAAGTACAGGGGAACACAAACAAAAGCATCTGACAAGGAGATGCTCCTGGGACAGTCAATTTTTATTTTCTAAGATCCTGACATTAGAAGAGATCACTGTCAAAAATTTGAGGCGACGAGCAGTCACAGGTAAGGAGTGCATATTAGTAGCAGGATATCAGTTACTGGGTGTAAAGCATGGGAAGTTCAAGTTCTCACAAGAGGAATCTTTATGTACTAAAGCTTTACAGTGATGCTTAAAACTTGAGGGTGTTCCATCAAAAGTCATCAACTTGCTGAATTTTAAAATTCTGTCAATGAGACTTGCCCTGGGTATCCAAAGGAAACCACTCTTTAGGACTCTGGTGAGGTTTTGCCTCTTAAGCTGAGAACAGCAGCTTTCCTTACTTCTTACTTTCCTTACTTGCTGCCAGTTCTTTCTCTCTCCTAGGCTTGCATTTAAAACTTAAATTGCAGAGGCTTACAGAGCTTACAGAACTTGCAAGACTTACAAGACTTGCAGAGTTCCAAAACAGGTTCAAGACCAGAAAGGGAAAAAAAAGTGTAAGTTCAAGCTGCTGTGGGACCTCAATGGCTGGCTATCTTATCTGCTCTGGCACTTGCCACCCTGCTTTCTTAACAAGTTTCTCCCTAAACACTTACAGCACAGAGAGAATAGATTTTGTTAACTTTGCTAGTCAATCATGTGCAGATCTAACCAGTGATTATACCACTAACTCATGTATTGGTTTGTGGGCATGGGTCCAGTCTCCTTATGTATTATTAAAAGGAAATACTAATATCACAATAATGGACAGTAAGGGGTATAATTATGATCTCAGTGATTGTGTGACTAGACATAACAAAGATCAAGATATCTTGGTTTTTACACCAGCCTTCCTTTTTATGCTTCCCACTAACATAACAGGTGACTGATATAATTCATTGTCTTAGACAGAGGGGAACAAGGGACAGGGAGGGAAAATGGAATAGGAAAGACAGTGGAATAAATCAGATATAATTTCCTATGTTCATTTATAAATACATGACAAGTGTAACTCTATATCATGTACAACTACAGGAATGGAAAGATATACTACATGTATGTGTAATATGTCAAAATATATTCTACTATCATGTATATATAATGAAAAAGACCAGAAAAATAGAGAAAAAAGTACACTCTGATTTTTAAAGTTCTACATGCTCTTTTAGGAGAGTATTTACAACTGTGTCATTTTAAAAATTCCCGTTTTTTAAAATTCTGTATTTCTGAGCTCATGGTTTTATGATGAATTCACATTTGATCCTTTGTGCCTAAATTAATGTATTTTTCTGATCACTCTTATTTTATCTACTAAAGGGGGGTTTGCACTCTATCTTTGTTCAGAGGTCAATTTTTTAAGGGTGAGCTCTCAAATACATTTGAATATCTCCTTTTGTAAAATCCTAAAAGGGACATAGATGTGGTAATATTGGGAATAAATTTGATAGCCATAAGGACAAGTGGTTACCTGAACCTTTGATTTTAGTGTCCACCATGGGCTGTAGGATCTTACACCTGGCATTTCCAACTATGCAGGCCTTCCCTATATTTATGTCATAATGCAAAAGTCTGATAGACTCTATTTTGATTTCTAACAGGTTAAATCTTATAAAGGTTTTAATAATCATCTGTAGCATTGCCTCTCAGCTGTGGAGATCTACCTATATAATGCTACAAGATTGTTGTTTTCTGTCTGTTTTATGTATGTTTACACACCTGTGTATTGTATTATTATGTCTACATATGTATTTGTGTCTGTATATCATGTACATGGAATCAAAATTGGCATATTGATAAATGAGCACCATAAACCAAAATTTAAATAAAAATGGATCAAAATATCTTTCATTTTCATGACTTAAAAAATTAGAAGTCTTTAAAATTACTAACTCATAAGTTTTTCTAAATGGTTAGACAATAAAGTGTTAGTTTCTATAAAATGTCTAAAATGTAGTATCCATTGCTTCTAGGATTTTTCTTCAACAGGGAAGGAATGGCTAATACTGTTAACTCCTCTGATATCCTGTTTTTTACAGTTAAAAATGAGTAAATTAGATTTAACATAAATGGGATTAATCTTCACACATGTTTTTGTTAAAGGAGACATGATTAATTTACAAAGTTAAAGTGCTAAACATAAACTACTAAATATAAAATCAAGTTCTCTTCTTAAATTCCATAGGTAACATATTTAAACATTACGTGTGTTTTTATAAATTGGTAAGTCAAAAAAGTTTAAGATTGCTTTGTTTCTGTGTCTTCACTAAAAAAAAGCTTAGTAAGAGTTAAGATTCAACCAAGTTTAATTCTACATACAAAGAGTACAAAAGTTTTTAGTTGGGTTTCATTTAAATTACTATAAAAACAAAAAAGTACTATAAAAACAAAGTACTTCATCTTATTAAGTGGAGTAATTTGTCTAAATTCAAAAACTTAAATAGGAGACAACAGCTAAAAAGAGACATAAAAGAGTTTGAGGTATGAAAATATATTTTAATATGAAAAGTAAAACAAGAAAGAATTGTTTTTCAATGTAAAAGTATTTTGTGTGATAAAGTAAAAGGTTACAAAATGTCTAAGTAAGTTACAGAAAGTTTGTAGAGGGTAAATCTCAAAAAGTTAATCCTCTATGTGTTAAAGTAACAAGGATTTCTTAAAACACTAATCTGCTCTTATCAATCAAGTTCTTATGTGTGTAAAGTTTTATTATTAGGGAAACTGGTCTTAAAGAAATTAGGGTTTGTTCAACTAGCTGAACAACAGTTGTTATTCTGGAGTATTACACTACATTCCAGATTCTGAATTTTTCTTCAAAAGTTAAACATTGTTAGTATAAAAACTTTAGTGTGATTACTACATATTTGAGTCAGCTTTTTTGCTGCTGTGACTAAAGGTTCTGACCAGAACAACTATAGAGGAGGAAAAGTTTATTTGAGGGTTCACAGTTTCAGATGTCTTAGTTCATAGAAGGGTGGCTCCATTTCTTGATGCTTGAGATGCAGTGGAACATCACGGTGGAGTGTGTGGCAGAGGGAAGCAGCTACTATCATGGTAATCAAGAAGCAGAGAGAGAGAGAAACAAATATATACTCTCCAGAAACAAATATATACTCCATAGCCATGTCCCCAATTAATATTGACTTCCTCCAGTCACACCCCACCTGCCTCTATTTACCACTCAGTTAATCCCATCAGGGATTAATTCACTAATTGGGTTAAGACTCTCACAATCCAATCATTTCTTCTCTGAACCTTCTTGCATTGTCTCACGTGTGTTGTTTTGGATGACACCTCACATCCAAGCCATAACACTAGATGTATTCCTATCTACCAAATTTATAAGTCTTTAAAACATATGGTTTAGAAGAACACTTTACCAAGCTGGTGTCAAACTAAAGTTTGAAGTAAAGGTTTGAAATTATAAAAATTATGTTTCTTAGTTCATGGCTACTATATGAACTAAATATGTTTTTACTCTTGTTAATTTCATTTTATATTTTTTCTTATAAACTTTATAACTATTGTCTGTGACTGCCTTACAGAAGTACAACTTCTAATATAAGAATCTGAGTTAATTTGAGATAATAGGTCATCATTTATAGGACAAACAAGATGTAAGGCTAACTTCCAGGACTAATACTGATCCCAATTAAATGGTAGGGGTAAATAACTGTAAAGTTATAGGCATTGAATTTAAAATCCAAGAATTCTTAATTGAAGATTGGTGAAACTGGTTTGCTGGATGTTTAAAACCAAAAATTAAGAGACTAAAGATAAAAGGGCCAAGAAAAAACAGCAAATATTTGGCTCTTGCCTTCTGAGTCCGTTTAAACCCAGGGAATGAGGGGACTTCTCTGAGGGCTTTAAAGCTCTGGGCCACACATGACCTCCTGATCAGGGGCATCAATGAGACCCTGGAGAACGAAAAGTCAACCAGTACTACAAAGAGGAGGGCTGTTAGAGAGGTTGTTATTCCTGATGCCTCCTAGAAAAGCCATGTGACCAACAAGACCCTGACCTATCCTGGAAAATGGCACTGGAGGAGCTAAGAGGCTGCTCACAGGTTCCCAAGAACAACCTCCTAAGGAAACTCAACCGACTCTTAGCAATAGATAAGAACAAGGTCAATCTGACCTGCTTGGTCTTAAATACCAAGCAAAACTAGTTATAACCAAAGTACAGTCATACCTGGACATTTAAAAGGAAAGACAATAGTTCTTTTAATGTAATTTAATATGAACACTTGTGTCAGCCCCACCAAGATTAAATAAAGCTGGAGGCTATAAAAAATGATTCTTAGGTAGGAGTGCCTAGTAACTATCAAAAAATACTATCAAGCTGGGCACAGTGGTGCACATCTGCAATCCCAGTGCCTGGGAGGCTGAGGCAGGAGGATCGCAAGTTCAAAGCCAGCCTCAGCAACTGCAAGGTGCTAAGCAACTCAGTAAAACCCTGACTCTAAATAAAATACAAAATAAGGCTGAGGATGTGGCTCGGTGATTGAGTGTCCCTGAGTTCACTCCCCACTACCCCCCCAAAAAATATTTTCAAAATCAAAGGCTTTTTTTTAGTCAATTTAAGGCTTACAAATCTTCCTAACCTCTTATATAGGCAGACTTAATCTGTGTTTGCTAGTATGATTATCTAGCCCTCAGTAACAGAAATAAAGGGATCTTTACTAAACACAGAGGTTATACCAATAAAAAGGTATTTACAAAAATCAGATGACATTAGACATCTTAACTACATTTTATGGGGGCATCAAAGACATTATAAAAACCAAGCATTGTGCTTATAGTTCTGATAACTCTGGTAACGTAACTAATATCCTTAAAGATTCATATTCCCAAACAGAGGCCATGTCATCACGGGCCTTGTCATGACAACAACTTCTTAGCTCTTCCACCTCCTGGTGAGAGATTATTGGTTTCTATCATCATGATTGGTATTCATTGACAATGTTCCAGATGCTGAGACAGTTATTTTGTATTAATCTCATTCCAGTACTCATGTCTTCTTGTTTATCTCTTTAAGAAGCACTCATCTCTCAGACAACTCTACAACCTGTCCTCTCCAAACCAGAATTTTGCCATGGATCCCTCAACTGACCCAAAACCGTTCCTATAAACAAACAAACCAAACTTCTTGCTCCACATCACCCACTCTTGGCCTGAAGCAGCCAGAGTGGTCATTATCCTTTTCCCCTTACAGCAGTAAGGTTCTCTTACTCAGAAGGGAAAATGAGACCAGGGCAAAGGATAGGTACCTGGTTATTTTTTTTTAAAGGAAAGAAGGAAATGGCTAGCTAGCGCTCCCGATCACCAATCACCAATGCTTTGGCACAAAATACTTCAAGAGTCCTCTGAGATCCAGAGGCCATTGATGATAAACTTGAAGCTAGGTTAAATGCTTTAGATGCTACTGTAATGAATTTAGGTGATCAGATACAGAGTTTAAAGTCAGACAATAATTAGAGTGCCATGTTGCTTATCAATTTATTTGTGTAACACCTGTCCCATACAGTAGCTTCCAAAAGAATTGGAAAAGATAAAGATGCATCTGTTAGGAACCTGGAATCATAACAATGTTAGTTTATATCTCTTACAACTGCTCTACTACATCCAAGTGATACAAAAAAGTAAGATTCCTATGTTATCTCCTACCAATTTTGCAAAAAAAAAAAAGCTGTTGTATGACCGGAATACTTTCAATCATGCTAAAACATACAGCATGGCATCTAATAGGGCTTGTTTCCTTACTTTTAATTTTTTTTCAGGCAGCTGCAAGCTCCTCTGATCCCAATTCCAACACCTCCAAGTAGATATGCATCAGTTGCAGTTAAAAAATAAAAAAGGGGGAGATGTCCACAATGGATGAGCCCCTGGTCATCAGCTGATCCTGCTGTGTCAGCAAAGCCAAGCCTGGGACACACTCCTTGCCAAAAAAAGGCAGGGATGTTAACAGCCTTGATACTTGGCTCTGCTGCTAACAGACATTTCAGTACAATGGGCTTTTTGAGTGTCGCAGGATAATTGCAAAAACGTTTCTAGCTCTGTAACTTTTTAGTGCACAAAGAAAACTCTTGATAACTCACAAACCTTGAACAATTTACAATGTCCCTATAGTTTGACCTCCTGATTATGAGACCCTCTATAGTAAATTTTCTGAGCTAGTTCTGGTCACTGTTCCTCCATCAGAGGGCAGAGTCCCACCTGGCCCCAGCTTTGCTTAATAATGTCTGTGTTTTCTCCACCTGCAGTCACCCCTTTGTTGATCCTTTGTTGATGCTGCACAGGTCGCAGCATTAGATAACTGTTATGGTTTGAATATAAGATGTCCCCCAAAATCTCATGTTAGGGCTGTGGCTGTGGCTCAGTGGTAGAGCACTTGCCTAGCAAGTGTGAGGCACTGGGTTCAATCCTCAGCACCACATATAAATAAACAAATAAAATAAAGGCATTCTGTCCATATACAACTAAAATTTTTTAAAAAATTTCATGGTAGACAATGCAGGAATGTTCAGAAGTGAAATGGTTAGAGAACTGTGGCTGAATCGGTGTATTAATCTATTTGATGGACTAATAATTTGAATGGATTACTGGATGGTAACTGAAAGTGAGTGGGGCATGGGAGACAGCAGGTCACTGGGGGCAGGCTCTTGGGGATAATATTTTATCTCTGGCTCCACCTGCTTCCTGGCTGCTGAGCTGAACATCTTCCCTTTGCCACGGCCTTCCACCATGACATTCTGCCTCACCTCTGACCCAGAGCAATGGTGTCAGCCAACCGTGGACTGAGACCTCTGAAACAGTGAGCCCCAAGTCAACTTTGCTTCCTGTCAGTTGTTTTTGTCAGGCACTTTTCACAACAACGAAAAGCTGTCTACAAACACCACAGCACATTCTTAAAATGATCAAAGGGTCAAGAAAAGATAATGAGAAATTAGGAAAGACCTAAAAAGTCTAATGAAAAAGAAAACACAACACACCAGTGATATGGGATACCGTGAAGTAAGATGGAAATTTATAGCTGTAAATACTTACCTTAAAAAATAAAGATTTGGGGCTGGGGTTGTAGCTCAGTGGTAAAGCACTCGCCTAGCACATGCGAGGCCCTGACTTCAATCCTCAGCACCACATAAAAATAAAATAATGGTATTGACAACTACAACTAAAAAATAAATATTTTTTAAAAATAAAGATTTCAAATCAATAACATAACTTTACATCATAAGAAACTGGGAACAGAGCACAACCCAAATCCAAAGCTAGAAGAAAGATGTAAATAAAGATTTAATCAGAGATAAATTAAACAAAGAATTGTGAAGCAACAGGAAAAAAACCTGATAAAACCAAAAGTTGTTTTTCTATGGACTGAATTGTATGTCCCCCAAACTCACATGTTGGAGTTCTAATTATCCATATGACAATATTTGAACAAAAGGCTTTTAGGGATGTAATTAAGTTTAAATAAGGTCACAAGGGTGGGCCCCTCATCAGATAGGACTTTTGTCCTTATAAGAAGAAGAAACAGGGAAAAATAAAAGACCCAGAATAGCGAAAGCAATTCTAAGCAGGAAAAGTGAAACAGGCGGTATAGCGATACCAGATTTCAAACTATACTACAGAGCAATAGTGACAAAAACAGCATGGTACTGGTACCAAAACAGGTGGGTGGACCAATGGTACAGAATAGAGGACACAGAAACCAATCCACAAAATTACAACTATCTTATTTTTGACAAAGGGGCTAAAAGCATGCAATGGAGGAAGGATAGCATCTTCAACAAATGGTGCTGGGAAAACTGGAAATCCATATGCAACAAAATGAATCTGAATCCCTTTCACTCACCATGCACAAAAGTTAACTCAAAATGGATCAAGGAGCTTGATATCAAAACAGAGACTCTGCATCTGATAGAAGAAAAAGTTGGCTCCAATCTACAAACTGTGGGGTCGGGCTCCAAATTCCTCAATAGGACACCCATAGCACAAGAGTTAATAACAAGAATCAACAAATGGGACTTACTCAAACTAAAAAGTTTTTTCTCAGCAAGAGAAACAATAAGAGAGGTAAATAGGGAGCCTACATCCTGGTAACAAATCTTTACTCCTCACACTTCAGATAGAGCCCTAATATCCAGAGTATACAAAGAACTCAATAAATTAAACAATAAGAAAACAAATAACCCAATCAATAAATGGGCCAAGGACCTGAACAGACACTTCTCAGAGGAGGACATACAATCAATCAACAAGTACATGGAAAAATGCTCACCATCTCTAGCAGTCAAGGAAATGCAAATCAAAACCACCCTAAGATACCATCTCACTCCAGTAAGATTGGCAGCCATTATGAAGTCAAACAACAACAAGTGCTGGCGAGGATGTGGAGAAAAGGGTACTCTTGCACACTGCTGGTGGGACTGCAAATTGGTGAGGCCAATTTGGAAAGCAGTATGGAGATTCCTTGGAAAGCTGGGAATGGAACCACCATTTGACCCAGCTATTCCCCTTCTCAGACTATTCCCTAAAGACCTTAAAAGAGCGTACTATAGGGATACTGCTACCTCGATGTTCATAGCAGCACAATTCACAATAGCTAGTCTGTGGAACCAACCTAGATGCCCTTCAATAGATGAATGGATAAAAAAATGTGGTACTTATACACAATGGATTATTACTCAGCACTAAAAAATGACAGAATCATGGCATTTGCAGGGAAATGGATGGCATTAGAGCAGATTATGCTAAGTGAAGCTAGCCAATCCCTAAAAAACAAATGCCAAATGTCTTCTTTGATATAAGGAGAGCAACTAAGAACAGAGTAGGGAGGAAGAGCATGAGAAGAAGATTAACATTAAACAGGGACGAGAGGTGGGAGGGAAAGGGAGAGAGAAGGGAAATTGCATTGAAATGGAAGGAGACCCTCATCGTTATACAAAATTACATATAAGAGGTTGTGAGGGGAATGGGAAAAAAACAAGGGAGAGAAATGAATTACAGTAGATGGGGTAGAGAGAGAAGATGGGAGGGGAGGGGAGGGGAGGGGGGAAAGTAGAGGATAGGAAAGGTAGCAGAATACAACCGACACTAGTATGGCAGTATGTAAAAAAGTGGATGTGTAACCGATGTGATTCTGCAATCTGTATTCAGGGTAAAAATGGGAGTTCATAACCCACTTGAATCAAATGTATGAAATATGATATGTCAAGAGCTATGTAATGTTTTGAACAACTAATAAAAAAAGAAGAAGAAGAAACAGAAAATTTCCACTCCCTCACCACAGTGCAAAGTAGAAAGACCTTTAGACCCATAGCAAAAAAAACAGCTGTCTACAAGACAGGAACAGGACCTTGCTAGAAACTGAATTTGTAGGTACCTTACGCATGGACCTCTAGTCTTCAGAGCTGAGACACATTAATAAGAGAAAATTAATCTCTATTGTTAAAACCACCCAAGTCGTGGTTATTTTTCTGTAGCAGCCTTGGAAGACCAATTCATTGGTTCTTTGAGAAGCTCAGCAAAATTGACAAAACTTTAGGTAGTCAGACAAAGAAAAAGAGGGAGTCAATTCATGTGACAAGGATAAACAAGGAAAGCGGGAACATTACTGTTGATCTTACGGAAATTTAAAAAAAAAAAAGATTACATGAGAATACTAGAAACACTTTTGCACCAACAATAATGGACAGATACCTAGAAACACCCAAATTACCAAAACTGGTTCAGGAAGAAATAGAAAATCTGAACAGACTTTTAACTATTAACATTGAATCAGTAATCAAAAACCTTCCAAAGAATAAAAATTCAGAATCGGATGACTTCACTAGTGAATTCTAACAAATATTTAAAGTTTTAACACCAGTTCTTCCCAAACTCTTCCAAAAAGAGTAAGAGGAGGGAAGAATCCCAAACTCCTTTAATAAGGCATTATCCTGACACCAATGCCAGGTAAAGGCATCCCAAGAAAAGAAAATGACAAGCTTTGTAATCATAAAGATCCTCAATAAGATAATAGCAAACTGAATCTAACAACATTTTTGGAAGATCATACACAATGAACAGGTGGGATTTATTCCAAGAAAGCAAGTGAGACCAACCTAACATGTCATATTAGAACAAAGGTTAGATAGGAGGAATAAGCTCAGTAAATCTATTTACATCATAGTGACTAGAGTTCATAACAATGTAGTGTGTACTCAAAAATTGCTAACAGTGAAGATTTTGAGTGTTCTCATCACACACACATGAAAACAGTATGCAAGGTGATTCAAATGTTAAATATTTGGGGCTAGCCATTCCAATCATGTATGTGTGTATATGTATTGTGTATAATATATACATAATGTACAGATTATATTTACACATGCATACAACTACATAACATAAATATATATAATTTTACTTGTAAATATAAATAATTTAACAAATAAAAATTTAGGAAAAATACACTTAAGTGACACAGAAAGGGTATTTGGCAAAATCCAACACTCTTTCATGATTAAAAAAAAGAAAACTAGAAATAGAAAGGAACTTCCTAAGCCTGATAGAGGGAACTTATTTAAAAAAAAAAAAGACAACCCACAACTAACTACATATTCAATAGTGAAAGGCAGACTGTGTTCAGCTTGGAGAAAAACAAGATAAGGATGTCTGCTTTTGTAACTGCCTCAACCAGTAATTCTATTTTTTTTAATAAAAAAAAGAACAAGTTTTATTTGATCCATGAATTTGATGAGTAGAAAATCCAAACAGCATGGTGAAGGCCTCCTGACTGTCACAACATGATGGAGAAACAGAAAAGAAGCCAGAAAGACCAAACATGTGGGATGGCCTTGTGTCATCACAACCCACTCTTATGAGAACTAACCTTGTCCCAGGACAGCTAACCCACTCCATGAAGCAATATTAATCCATTTACAAGAGGGGTGCCCCTTTGACCTAATTGCCTTTCACTAGGTCCCATCTCTTTTTTTTTTTTTCAATATTTCTAATATTTTATTTTTTTTTCTTTCTTTTTTTTTAATTGGTTGTTCAAAACATTACAAAGATTGCAGAATACAACAGTTACTAATATGGCATTATGTAAAAATGTGGATGTATAACCGATGTGATTCAACCAGTAATTCTAGACAGAGAAATCAGAGAAGAAAAAGAAATAAAGGTCATTCAAAATGCATAAAGAAATGAAACTATCTCTAAGAATCCAGAAGAAAACTATGCAAACTAACAAAAATTCAGCAAAGTTGCAAGGTACCAGATCAACAGACACAAATCAGCTGTTCCTATACATAAGAAAGTAACAATTCAAAAGACAAGGCAGGTGATTGGATCTGGAATGTGTTGAAAACTAAGCCCCTCTGCAACAAGATTCAGAGGCAGGAATTGAAGGCAATGTTTACATCATAAGGAGTCTGACCTCATCAGCTGATTAACCCCTGAGACGTATTAACAGTTGGAAGGCACTACTGGGGGTGACTGTAGGCAGGTGGGGCATGGCTGGAGGAAGCAGGTCCCTGGGGCATGGCCTTGGGCACTCTATCTCCCTGGCCCCTTCCTGCCTCCCCTGCTCTCTGGTTCCTAACAGCCAGGGACTGAGCAGGCTTCCTCTGCCATGCAGTTTCTGCCCTGGAGCCAGGTGACCTCGCACTGAGCCTAAAGTAACTTTTCCCTCCTCTAACACCTGTCCCTGTCAGGTATTTGGATCCCAGTGATAAGAAGCTGACCGGTACAGCAGGGAAGGGTTGAGAAAGCCCATTTGAAGAGATGTCATATGAGCAAATGAACTGAGGGCAGTGAGGGTGTCTGGGGGACAGGCAGAGGAGCAGCCAGCCTGCGGCTCGGAGGCAGAGGATCTTGGCATCTACAGGAGCACAGGCAGCACAGCGGCGAGGTGGAGATGAGATGAGAAAGTGGGCAGGGGCCAGAGCATGCAGGACCTCCTCAGGGAGGCAGAATAGGGGAGGGTTTTGCAGAGAGAAAAGGGGTGATCTGACTTGGGTTGCTGTGGAGAGGAGTCCCAGGAAACCGGGTCAGAGGAGGGATTTTGCATCAAGGTCACTTCAACTGTGAGAGACAAGACCAGCTGGTGGCAGAATGAAGTTTCTTGAGATTGGCCCCTACCACTTCTAGGCCCTCCCGTGAGGCCCCTGATGCCAACTCCAGGGAACTTGGGGGCTGTGGGTTGGAGATAGGGCGATCCAGATGCTTGAGTAAAGAAATGCCCCCACCCTGCACACTTCCCCCTTGACCACTGGTCAGCACCATCCATTTTATGCCCTCCCTGAGTGAGAAAGCAGATCTCCCTGAGATCCAGGCTTTCTGTGTTTCATGGTGTCTTCCTGAGTTGAGAGGCTCATGCGGTTTCCATGTTCACTCTCCGATGAGGAAATGGAGGCTCCAAGAGGTGAAGCAACTTGTCCAAAGACGCATGGCCAGGAACCACAGCTGTGATCAGAACACGACACAGGACCATGGTCACATGGCTTAGGAGAGACTGCCGCTCTGAGGAGATGGATTTTCCCAGCTGATTTTAGAGAACTGGGATTTGTTTTAATCAGGTATGGTAAGACACGCTGACGTGAAAATGACTGTCATAGAGGTCCTCACAGATTCCTAGAAAAAGAGGCAGCGCCTGCTGAGCCTGTGGGGAAAACAGGGTCGACCGGATGGCACACGGAGGCGCGAGTGTGGGCAGAAGTTGTATTGTGGTTCCCACAGGAAGGACTGGGTGAGGCAGAATAGCCATGTTTAGCTCAAACAATTTCAGTAGGTTCTGGAGTATAGGGGCTCCCCCTGGTTGTCACCTGGCACTGGGGTGATTGGGGCAGTTAATGGTCCAGAGAGCCCCATAGAGAAGACAGTGGGTCATGGTCTCTGGGTTATCTAGTTTGCATTTGGAAGGAACACTCCCAGGGGTGGAGTCTTACTGTCTCTAGGAACTGGCTGGCTCTTAGGACAACTTCCTTCTAGAACCAGCAAGTCAACATGTCAAAGCATCAGAATATGGAAAACACATAACTAACACACCAGGGCACGTCCTCCCTGCCAAGTGAACTAACTCAGTTGCACCCTCGGCAGGGACTTGTTCTTTTCCTATCTTCCTGACCTGGCTCTGTGCCTTGGTGGAGTAGAGCTGGGGTGGGGCCTCCTGAGTCCCACAGACCTGTCTGTGAGTCACTGTGGTTCACATAGGACAGACAGGAAGGGTCCTGGTCACTATAATGAAATACCTGAGATAATTAACTTATAAAGGTGAAAGGTTCAATTTCCCTGATGATTTAGGAGATTCCAGTCCAAGATAAGCAAGTCCATTGCTTTGCACCTCATGGTAGGAGCACATGGCAGAGCAAAGCCACTCACCTCATGAGCCAGAAAGCAGGAGAGAAAGAGGAAAAGACCAGGGTTCCAAGTCCCCTTTGAGGACACTCCCCCAATGATCTAAAGACCTCCCTCTAGGTCCCACCTCTTAAATATTCCACAACCTCCCAATAGCACCACTCTGGGAACCAAGACTTTACACCTGGGCCGTTGGAGGACACTTATTCAACCATAGCAGGCCTTGAATGCCAAGTTGCATAGTCTAAACTGTATGCTAGAGATGATAAAGAGGGAGCCCTGAAGCTTACTGAGTTGAGTGGCTCATCTGGACCTTGGGATTAGGAAGCTGGCCCAGCTTCCTGAAGGAGAGGAAGTGAAAGGTCTATCAATGAGCTACTGCTGCATAACAGACCACCCAAAAGTCAGAGAACATTGTCCATTCATCACTGCTTCCAAGGCGAGGGCCAGCTGGGAGGTTTGACTGGTCTTGGCTGGGTTGGCTGGGGTATCAGAGGCAGGAGCTGCCCGTCCGGCCCACCTTGGCTGGTCTTCCCACAGTTTCGGTGGCTGGAGGCAAGATGGCCTTTGCTGGTCTGACACTCCTCTGTTCCATGTGACTCCCATGCTTCAGCGGGCTAGTCCAGGTTCCTTGGCACCTTGTGACAGGATCCCAGAGAGAAGATGGAGGTGTGCTAGTCTTGAGAAGCCAGGCTTGGAACCAACACACAGGAACCAAGGTCAGAGGCCAGTCCAGATTCAGGAGTGGGGTACTGTCACATTGCAAAGGAAGTAAGTACAAAGATGTCCTTGTGGACTGGATGTGTCCCCCTCAAAATTCACGAGCTGTCCAGCCCCAGGGTGAGGGTGGTAGGAGGTGGGGCCTTTGCAGGGTGATTAGGTCATGAGGTGGAGCTCTCATGAATGGAATTAGAGCTGTTGCAAGAGACACCAAAAGCTGCGTCCCCCCTGTTCTTGGCCATGGAAAGTAGGCAATGAACCAGGGAGAGCCCTCCCCAGACATCAGATCTGCCAGCACCTTGATCTTAAACTTTCAGCCTCCAGAACATTGAGAAATAAATGTCTGATGTTTAAGCTACCCAGTGAATGCTAATGAGTTAGAGCAGCCTGAGTCTAGACAGGGGTCTGAGCTGGGACTACTTTTTTGCATTCAGTCTAGCACAGGGGTTGGCAGGTCTGGCCTGCCTCCTGTTTTTGTAAATAAAATTTCACTGGGACACAGCCATTACAGAGTAGAGGGGCCAGGCTTATCTCAGTGGTAAAGCACTTATCCAGCATGTGTACAGCCCTGGGTCCCACCCCAGCCCAGCCAAAAATAAAAAAGCAGAGTTGAGTAGTTATAATAAAATCCATGTGACCCTCAAAGCCTAAATGTGTGTTCTCTAGCCCTTTACAGAAAACGTTTGTCTGCCTCCAAACTTCCACAAGAGGAGAATCTGAAGGCCGGGGCTACTCTGGCAGGCAGCTAGAGCAACCCAGGAGGCCCTCCACACCGACTCAGAAGGGCCCCAGGGCGCTGAGACAGGCATAGAGCTTGGTTAAGAAGCAGAATCATTTCCAACCTGCACGCCCCTCCTTTCCTGCCTGTGTGGTTCTGGGTGGGCCACCTCCCCACTTAGCCTCAACATTACACATGTAAAATGGCCAGACTCAGAGCCCCCAGGGAGTCTTCAAGGATTCAGAAAGAATATCTGTAGGCCACCCTGCCCAGAGCCAGGCAGCTGAGAGCTCTGGGAAGAAAGTCTGGTTTCCCAGGAGCCCCATCAGGGATCTCAAGAAAGCCCTGAGCTGGCGGATGGGGTCGCCTCCCACCTCCCTCCTGTTCTTCTGGGAGGATGAATTCCTGCAGGCTTGCATCTGCGGACAGATCTGCTTCCCTATCTGTGTTCTGCTAATAAAGAGAAAACACACTTGGTGAGGTTAGACAAACAGCGGGGCAATGATTGACACAGCCCAGCCCGTGGCAAGTGCTCACACCAGCTCACCCAGCTCCTGAGAAAATACTGCATGCGTGTGCTCTCCCGGCTGCAGAGGGCTGTTTGCTTTCCATTAGCCTCACATGGTGCCCTTTAGTCACACCATGGCCACATCCTTCAGGGCTAGGTGGGAGGAACCTGCTCTCAGGCTGCTGGCTGGTGTTCCCCCCGTTGCTGCTGCAGGGCATCCCAGGATGGTCTCAAAGTGCCCTCAGCACACCCTGCTCAGCCTCCCTGTCCAGGGCTGCAGAGAGGGCTCTGCTTAGAGATCCCATGTTGGGCGCTCTGAGCCCATTGCTTCCTGTTGCAATGTCCTCATGCTTGGGCCACCCCAACAGTGGAATGTTGGGCTAGGCAGGGGTTTGAACAGAGTCCCAGGGACAACTCCTGTGCTGCTGGTTGAGAAGGCTGGGCCTGGCCCCAGATATATAGCTGGGACCTGGAGCCAATGAAATGGCCGGGGGGCGGGGGGGGGGGTATAGGATTTGGGGCAGATGATCCACAGCACCCATTTGGTTTCTAAATTGGATCTGCCATGAGATTACGGGTCATTCTCAAGGGGGCAGGTACCCCCTCCCCCCACCTCCAGGTGGGCAGACAGTGCCCCTGAGACCATGGGAAAGACTCAGCAGGACATCATACAGAGACAGGCAAGGAGCCTCACCCACTTCTTGCCTCTCCATGGGATTCCCCTTGCTCTCTCCATCTGCTCCCACCTTGAGAAGCCACCTCTTTGATGTCAGAATGACCGTGGCCTTTCACAGCATGCTGCCCCTATCAGGAGACTGTGGTCAGGGCTATTGATAGGCATTTACTGGTCTGATGATGGTGAAAGAATGCTAAGAAAGTGGGAAGACGTCCTAGTACCTGCAGTCCTGCCTCCGAGGGGGCAGCAGTCCCAGGTTGGTTCACCCGTGCAGGGTGCAGAGACCTCTGTTGAACACATCCAAGCGTAGATGGAGCACGGAGGCTCAACCTGGGGAAGCCAGCTGTCCTAGGCCCCTTGAACTGGACCAGGATTCCCACCCAGGCTGATCTGAGCCCAGCCTCTCCTGCCCTTTCCCCTACACCAGCAGAATAATTTTCAGCTCCATAATCCGTAATTTGGGAATCTGATGGTTTTGTACCTTTCCTGGGTTCTCTGCCCTTCTCTTCAGTTTTGAGCCATTTCTTGGCATTGAGATAGCACAGAGAACTCACCCGCTGGGTATGCTGGAGACGCACAGCTCGCTCAGGCCTCAGCTCCCCCTCTGTCCATGGGCATCTGAACACCACCATCGTGGGGCCCTGAGAAGGAGCCAGTGGCTGCCAATGGGGCAGTGCCCAAGCCCTGCCCATCTGACCCCAAGGCTCTGTGCTGCCTGCCTTCCCCACGGGGCTCCCTTCTCCTCCCTCCGCACAAGGAGAAATTACCCATTAATGAGGGAGAATTACACACGCAGTGTCTGGCCCTCCGCCCAAGGTTCTTGGGCAAGAAGGGAGGGAGCCGTCCGTCGTGCTGGATGGGGAATTGGAAACAAATGCAGGAGGTGTTGTTTTTGGTGGACTCCTAGCCCTCCCCACCCCTCTCCCCACCACTGTCCCAAATTTGGACTTTTACGGAAACGGATTTCATGCCTGGGCTTCCCATGAACTCTCTTAATTCAATTGTGGGGCCATTATCGGCACCGGGTGTAATGGGCTGCTTCCGCAGCCTCAGGGAGGCCAAGGGGTGGGTGCATCGTTCCTCTGCAGGTGGGGCTGGACAGGAGTAGGGGGAGCTGGAGGGGACTGGGCTGAGGGTCCCTGCCCTGGCTGGGCCAGGCCTGGGAAAGCCAGGCGTCCAGAGTGGCTGAGGCTCAGTACCCACCGGGCACAGGAAGTGAGGCAATCAGGTAAGTCTGGGCCTGGGGGTCGACATCCAGAGAGGGCGTTCGGGGGAATTTGGAGGCTGTGTCAGCACCATGGGTGGGGAGAAGCCACCAGCCAAGAAGCCAGAGATGCCTCTTCCAGGAAGCACCTTGCCCATACTCTTTGCTCCCCTGAATGGTCTCCCTCCAGCCCTTTACAGGGCCCCTCCTACTCGTTCTCTGTACTAGCTCCTCCCTCACCTCCTCCAGGAAGCCTTCCTGGTACCCACCCAGAAGTCTCTACTTCCACCCTCATGGCCACTGTGACTGTGAGTGGCCCCGTTCCCCACAGTCTGGGGGCTCTAGGAGGACAAAACCAGCACAGACCCTGGCACAAGACAGGACGCTGGAGGTGGCTGGGCAGGAGGAAGGAGCTCGGTGGAGGGCTCTCCCTCCCTCCCTGTGCTTCCTCCTAGTGAAGGGCTAAAGCTAACCATGGGAGTCCATCAGTCTCTTGCCCCTCCTGATTCCAGGCCTATCACAGGGTGCTCCCATCTTCCAAGGCCAGGACCCTCTGGGTGAGAGCAGGTGTGTGCATCGTGATGGACTTTCTTCTGCAGAACAGAGCTTAGGGGAGTGAGGAGTGGCAAGAGGGACATGGGCCCTGGTCCCAAGTGCTTGAAGAGCTGCAGAGGACCTGCAAGCCCCCTATTCTCCCCTGGGTGGCCTTCCCTGCTCTAGGGGACACTTGCCTCTAGGCCTCCAGCCAGGAGCCTGGTGAATCCACCAGCTGGTGGGCAACCTCCCTCAGAAATAACACACTGGGGGGGGGGGGCTTTGCTTTCCCTTGTGTTCTAAACTGGATTCGGAGCTGAGGCCCTAGATGATGGGTACAGCACCCAGGTCCCCGAGGTGAGCTGCGCAGGGATGATGTCCAGCCCTGCTACCCACAAGGCAGGTGCAGAGAGAGGGGCTGACCTGTGCCCCAGGTTCTCAGGCCTCTGGGTGTCTCTGGTTTTCCATGCAACGTGGCTTGGACGCAGCAAACCCTCACACCTCTCAGCCTCCTTGGCAACAGGCAGGGCCCAGGATTAGTTTGGCCAGTCACCCGTACACAGAAACAATGGCGTCACTCCAGGTTTGGGCAAACGAAAGCCAGGCTGCACCTTTGGGCTACGTTCTCCCTTTTGCTGGTGCCCAAGAGGCCACATAGTGCCACTGAGGATATGAAGCTGCTGTCAGCCCAGGACTCCCATGGGGACCAGAACACCCCTTGAGCAGTGTGTGAGAAATAAGCTTTCATGATATCAGGGTTGAAGATGAAGTTGCTTCTGCAGCAGAACCCGCAGCGTGGTGCCAGCATCTGGGCAGTAAGAGAACCCATCAGGAACGCAGGCACGGTGTGGTGGCCATCCAGCCATTGGGATGAACCCTCATCAGAGGCTGGAAGGACAATTAGAGTGGCATCCAGAACTTACCTAGGCACTATGTGGCTTCAGGAGAAGAGGCGCCATGCAGACATCAGTGGTGTGTAAGACAGTCCAAGGGTTCAGGGAAGAACTGATCAGAGGGCGAGCACAGCAGAAAAGGAAGCATCCCGAAATCCTGCCTGGAAGAGTTAGAAGTGTAAGGAACTGCTTCTCATATGCAGAAGGGAGCTGGAGGCACAAATGCAAAATCTTTGAGTAGAAACAAAATCTTCCATCAAATTGCCTCAGGCCGTGAATAAAGAAATAAAGGTGGATCCGATTCAGAGTGTCTTTGTCCCACCAAAGGCTGATAGTCTCAAGATGGCCCTCACTACTGAGAGAGAGGGAAACAACAGAGAGAGTATGTGTGTCTTCATCTCCTGGAGCTGCTAAAACAAAGGACCACAATCTGCCCTATTGAACCAGGGCCCACCCAATGACCGCATTTAAATTTAGTCACATTAAAGACCATGGCTTCAAATGAAGTCACATTCTGAGGTACTGGAGGTTAGGGTTTCATCATGAGGATCTGGGGGTGCATAGTTCAGCCCATCATGGTGAAAGAGCAACAGAGAGAAAAAAGGGGAGAGATGGGAGGGAGAAGTCTGGGTAGAAAGCCGAGACAAAAGGCAGAGATCTGAAAATTATGCTTCAAAGGCTGTGTGGTCGTGGCTGCCTGCTCAGGGCATGACTTCCTACATGGTCAGGACCTGAGACGAGCCCAGCGCTCCTGCCCTTCTGCAGGCTGGCCATGGCTGGTAGTGCTACGACACACAGGGGAAGCAGAGGCCTCAAACCCACAGTGCGGCCAACAGGAGGGCACTCATCTGGTGGAAGGAGTCAGGGACCAGAGAAAAAGTGGACAAGGAACCTCTACCAGAAAATAGAAACAGGGTCACTGGAGGCTCGTCCCCCACCCAGAGCTGGCCCTGACAGCGTGGGGCACAGAGGTGACTGCCGGCTCTCAGTGGGAATTCACTCAGCCACATCCCTGTCTGGGAAGTGCCAGGGGCTCCCTGTTTAGGTTTCCAGTGCTGACAGCCACCACAGACCCTCTTTGTATGAAAAGGAACCGGCAACCTCCCAACCTGAAATTCTAACGAGCTACAAATTTCCTATAAACCCGCGCTTCCAAGTGTCTATTGTTCTAATATCCTGTGAGCAAAGAGCTCGTGCTTGGAGGCCCTGCTTTTCTAGAAATCGGAGCTGTGTCTGTGTTTGTCCATAGCTGGTACAGCAATGACAAACATGGGAGGAGGCCCATGGCACCAGGTCGGCCACGGCCCAGGCATCCCCAGGGGCACCAACATTTTTAGGACCAGCCTCCTTTAGGAAGAGTTTGGGGCGGGTCCAACCCAGCTCCCGAGGGAAGGCAGCCAAGGCGGGCAGAACTTCAAATGCTTTGAGGTTATTTTATTTTATTTTACATAAGTGGAAGCAACAATTGGTTTCTCATGCGGTCTGATGCTTTCCAAGCAGTACCATCACTTCCAGCTCCCTCTTCTCAGGGGAGGGCCGAGAGGCAGGCAGGGGCCACGTAGCAGTCTCCCTTCGCCCTCAGGAACAGTCACCCTGCATGCCAAGCCCTCCAGACCACTGAGTGGCTGTGGGATCTGGGCAGGTTTCCCAAGCCCTCCAATCCTCATTCCCTTGAATGAGGATTGAATGAATGGTCTAGTGGTTCCTTCCGTGGGGGGTTGTATACATGGGCCCGTCTGGTAGCTGTGGGCATCTCCACAGCCCAAGGGGTCTGTTAGAATTGGATCTGGTCTCCCTTGCTCAGAGGTGAGGTTTTGGGGATTAGATCAGGAAGGCCCTGATCTCTCCAGAGGGTTAATCCATTGATGACTGAACGGACTCCCAGGAGGTGGGACCTAGCTGGAGGAAGTAGGTCACTGGGGGGCATTCCCTGGGGGGCTTATTTTCTCCCCAGCCCCTTCCTCTCCCTTTGCTTCCCAGCTGCCAGAAGCCCAGCAGATTTTCTTCAGCAGGTCTTTTGGCCACAATGTTCACCTTGGGCCCAGAGCAAGGGAGTTGGCCGACGATGGACTGAGACTTGTAAATTCATGAGCCAAAATAAACTTTCCTCCTCTAAGTTGTTCTTGTTAGGTATTTTGGCCACAGCAACAAAAAAAGGATTAACCAGAGAGACCCCTAGCTGGGGCTGCTGGCTCTATTTCCCCTGGTCCTTGAGCAGGCCATCTTGGGCAGGGGACACACTGGCCCAGGCAGGGGACCTGGGGTGTACCATGTTGTTAAGTCTCCTTCCACAAGCCCTCAGGCATGGCCTCCTCTTTCCACCAGCCCCATCACTCTGCTTCAGAGGACCACAGATATTCATCCCCAGAGGCCTGGAGAGGAGGCTATTGGGGTGAGCACCCTCTTTCTTCTGGCTGGCTGGTCAGTTTTGCATTACTGTGACCTGACAAGAACGACCAAGAGGAGGAAATGTTATTTTGGGCTCATGGTTTGGGAGGTTCTGGGCCTGAGGTGAGGCAGAACATCCCGGTGGAAGTGTCTGGGGGAGTAAAGCTGCTCAGCTCATGGTAGGCAGGGAACAGAGACAGAGCAAGGGACCATGCCAAAGGCCATGCCCACAGTGACCTACTTCCTCCAGCCACATCCTACCTGCCCGCAGCTATCACCCAGTACAAAAGTTCTTTCAAATTATTAATCCATCAACTGGATTAATCCACCGATTAGGTCAGAGCTCTCATAAGCCAATCATTTCACCTCTGAGCATTGCTACATTTTCTTATGAGGGGACACCTTATATTCAAACCATAATACTCAGAGAGGTTTCCAAGCACCAGGTATAACCACAAGCTGTGAGCCCTTCACAGCTCCGTGGTACACTCAAGACAAAGCCACCCAGAGCTCCAGAAGTCCTGCCCTTGCTCATGCTTGCAGCCCCCCCCCCATTGCCCTGACTCTCAACATGCCTCCAAGTCCCTTTCCTGTGCTCTCCTCCCTGCCTACCTCAACCCTGGGAATCCCAGCCAAACCTCCTGACCTGCAACCTGCAACCCCCAATCCTCATAGTTGCCTATGCTGCATTTCCCAGACTGTGGTTGTCAATAACTGTATCAGTTAGCTCCTGCCATGTAACAAGTAACCCCACCTAGTGGCTGAAATCCACAAGTCTTTACTTTGATTCATGACTTGACTTATACTTTGGGTCTCCACAGACTTTGTTGGATGCCTGCAGGATCTGTAGTCAGCTAGCCAGATGGCCTGGAACTGGCTTGTTTAAAATGGCCTTTGGATTTTCTATTGCTAGATAGTAAATGTCCACACACTGGGCATCTCAAAGAACACTGTCTCTCAGCTGATAGTTCTGAAGCTTAGAAGCCAGCAGTCCTGGCTGGCTTGTCTGCTCAGGGTTTCACAAAGTTGAACTAAGGTGCCAGCCAGGCTAAGTCCTCATCTGGAGGTTTTTTGGGGAAAATCCACATCAAACTCATCCGTGTGATGGCAGAATTCAGACCCTTGATTAGATCTGATTGTAGAGTTGAGGCCACACTTTCTCCTAGCCTTCAGCTCCTGTGCCCAGGCCAATCCCTTGCTGAATGACCCATCTGACTTCAAATCCAGCAATAGATAGTCTTCCTCATGCTGAACCCCTCTCCTACTTTCAGTTTCTGACCTCCTGGAGATCGGACCTAGATTGAAGGAGACTCTTCTAATAAGGTCAGCCCCATCCGGGTAACTTCCAAACTAATTAAGGTCACCTGATTTTACATGGGTACAATTCTTTCATAGCAGCAACTAGATGCATATTTGTAAGACTAGGAGGTGTGTGTCCACCAGGAGGTAGGAATCAGGAGATGGTAGATGCCCACCTGCCTCATTCCATCCTAGTGTCGAATCTGGCCATCAACTGGGATAAATGTCCCATCTTTCTTTATTCACCAGTGACCCATGACACAGGCAGTTCCAAGAGAAAAACCAATTAGCAGTCAACCTCAAGGGCCAGGAACTAGACTCCACTTCTAAACATGGGGGAGCTTCCAGGTCATCTGGCAGAGGCAAGAGGCTCTGGGAGTCTGGCCTGTCTGTGACTGCCTCACCTACCTTATTCCCTTGAGCTGTATGTGTCTTCAGCCTGCCATAGGATGCTAATTGGGAGATTAAGGCTGGGCACCTTCTTGGCAGCCAGTTCAGTGGATCCCTGTGACCCTGGGAACCATGGCCCAGAACAGCCAAGAAAGTACTGGGGTCACAGTCTCCTCTGCCTAGAAGTCCAGTGGGAGACAGGCCTGTCGGGTAGCAGGAAGTGAAGGACTCAGCCCCAGGCCTACTTCAGTGTCCCTCTGCTGCCTGGCTGATCGAGAGGGATAAGCAGAGGAAAGAGGCTGGATGGGGATGTGGAGCCAGGACCCCAAGGCCTGGGGGGCAAAGTCAGCGAGCCCCCTGGGTTCTTGGAGGTTACACCTGAGTCCATTACGTCTCTCCCCATTTTACAACTCAGCCCAACTTCGGATCAGGCCAGACAGGTCATTGGCTCCCTGGAGATCCAAGAGACTTGGATGTGAGATAGGGGGCACTCAGTCCCAAAGTTTGAGGGGGTGGAGGGACATTCCTCAGCAATCAAAGATCCTGAGGCCAAGGCTGAATTTGTTTAAGAGGCTGGCCACCAAGGACGGGAGGAAGCAGGGAGGAGGAGGGTGCAGAAGAACAGGAGAGAATGAGGAGACTTGGGGCAGGGGCTAACAGGGAACTGACCTGTCAGGGTCCCTCAGACTCTGGCTCTTTATGGCACAAACTCCAGCCACCTACTACATCCCAGAAAGGTAGGAACAATTGTGCCTCCAGGCAGAGGAGGACGCTGAGGACTTCGAGGGACAGGCAGAGCACCCTTGTGTTGGGGAGGACCAACCACACCACCTACATGCAAAGGCTCATCTCAGAGGGACCATCCTGCTGCAGCCCACGGGGCCTCTAGGCCCTTGAGGTTGGAGGAGCGTCTCTCCCCATTGCAGGCTGGACTTCAGCTGCTCGGGGACTCCCTGTGATTCATCTGGACTGCAGGGGCCACATTCGGGGCACTGGTTAGAATAGCCCAAAGTCCCACCCAGACAGGGCCCCAGCTCACCCCACAAAATACTAGCCACTCAGCCCTCAGGGCCAAGGGCAGGGTGATGAAGGGAGCTGCACTTCACTGGGTAGTATCTGGGGTTGGATTCCTGCCCCACCCACCGGCTTCTTGCAGGATGACTGAGTGCTCAGGGGCCCGGGACGTTCCTGGGACAAAGCCAGATGACAGGGTGGCCTGTGATGACAGACGCCCAGACATCACTGCATCTCAGGCCCGGCCCTTTCCACTCACGCTCAGGGCACCTCAGCAAGGCTCCACCAGAGGCAGAGTTACTGGCAGGTCTGGCATTCAGGCCTAATCCCTGCCCATTGTCTGCCTGCCACCTGGGGATTTAGGGCGGCCACCTGCCCTGCTGAAGTGTTGTCAATGGGAAAGAATCTGGTAGGCGGGGCAGGAGAGCTGTCCTGGGCAGGACCTGCCCCACCAAGGCAGGCAGAGGGCTCAGGAGACAATGCCTAGCCACCTCAGGTCCCTCCCCCCAGCACAGGAGCAGGGATCCTTGAGGTCAAATATTGGAAAGTCTCAGAGAATCCTAGAGCCCTGTGCCGGGCTCATGGTAGAAGTGGTTACAGGTCTGGTCCCATTCAGGTGCCTGAAGCAAACAGCAGGGGTGTCTGTGCTTAGCATTCCATGGATGTCCCCAAATGAGCTGCAGAGCCTGGGAGTCCGGGGAGTGACCCTGGCCATGAGGGATTCCCAGGGCTCCATGGCTGAGACCAGGCAGAGAGGGGACCACCATCCTGGGGCTCAGAGCAAGAGCCAGGTCCCTCCTCAGGCTACCTCGGGCCTCTCTGAGACTCAGTTTCCCCATCTCTGAAGCAGCTGTCTCCACTGCCCTCCAACCTGCCCTGGGATAAGATGTCCTGACCCACAGAAAGTCTCAGGCTGCCTCCTGAATCTCTTCTGATCATTCTCAGTGACGAGAGAAACTTTAACCACAGGATGGTCTCTAATTCCCCACCCACTGTGGCCTGTATTCAGAAAGGAAAAGGGCAGGACTGTCCCTTGTAGAGGGAGGAAGAGAGCAGTAGCCAATTCACTGGTGTCTGTATGATGTTCAAAGCTGACCACTGTCTCTCAGGCTTCCTGGTGAGTTCTATGGAAATCTCTCTCTTACTGTCCCCTCACCCTAAAAAGCTTGGCTTCCAGTGGATCCCAAGAGATCTTCTGTGTGTGTCTCTGCTCTGTGAAGAGGCCCCAGGCCTGGTCATGTCCACTCACTGGGCACCTGGAGGTGTCCCTCACCCACAGAGTGAGTGAGCCATTCAGGCTGCACTCTGGGGCCCTGCACCCTGGGGATTCCCCAGGGATGACATGGGTCCCTCTGCAGCAGAGGTGTCAATGTCCTCCTACTTTGATACTGGCCATTCCCCATGGATTTCGGTCAGAACATCCTCTAGCCAGGAGGATTCCTGGTGGGTGTGCAGGTGGATGGGACTCAGGGTGCCATCACCCCAAAATATGCCCCCAACTGATACTCTGGCAGCCTCCTCAATTTCAGCCGCAGGACGAGCCCCACTGCCCACCGCAGGCCCAAGTCTATCTCTTCCCATCACTTTTGTATCCACATCTTCACCAATTCAAAGTGGGAGGCTAGAGAAATGGGTGTCACCAACCCATGTGGGTCCTCCTCAGCGTCTGGCCTCCAGGTGGGATGTGGGACATTTGGCTCCTCTCATCCTACCCCTGACTCTTTGGACACCAGAGGAAACTAAAAAACCAAACAAACAACAAGACCCATTCTGATGCCCCACAGTGAGCCCAGAGTCTGTCACATGGCAAGTGCTGGATGGTGAGGACAATGGGGATGGCCCATCTCAGACCACCCCTGGAAGGCTGGAGCTGAGAGCCCACCAGTCCGGCACAGGCAAGGCCTCCTTTGCCCTGGAGCTTGGAGCCAGCCTGGGTCTGTCCTCGCCCTGGACTCTGTCCCTGGTTGAGTCCCTGCTCACCTCCTTTCTGCAGGCCCCAGTTTCCTGACCTAATGTCAAAAACCTACTCAGAACCAGGTGCGGTGGCACATGCCCATATCCCTGTGACACCAGAGGTTGAGATAGGAGGATCACAAGTTCAAATCCAGCCTCAGTGAGGCCCTACGCAAGTTAGAGAGACCCTGCCTCTAACTAAAATATTTGTTTTTTAAAAAGTCGGGGGAAGCTGGGGGATGTGGCTCAGTGCTTAAGCACCCCTGAGTTCAATCTCCAGTACAAAAAGAAAAAGAAAAACTCAGAAAGAGCTTGGAAAGTGGAAGCATCCGTGCTTAACTTAGGTCCTGAGGTTGGATAGATTTGCCATCAGCACTGGGAGGAGCCCCCTTTTCTGTGACCCCTACTTCCCTACCCAGCATGCACCTGTGGCCAAAGCAGGGGTTCTTTCCTCTGCAGATGTCTGGGAAAGGCAGACTCAGAGGGAAACAGAGTCACCATCAATAACCTGGGGATGGCCCTGAGGACCCCACTTCCTGCTGTGGGGCGGGCACAAGGATGGGTCTTTGCAGTCTGAGCGGCCTGCAGCTCCTGCAGGAGCCCTGAACTGTCAAGTGTGGTGCCTGATGAGGGTCTGGGGAAGAGAGGTGATGCTTACTGGGCGTCTTCTGTGTACCCGATGCTTTGGAACAGCGTGTTTCACTCTCGTACTGACAGGCCCTGGAAGAGTGTGTTATCTCTATTCCCATTTTACAGACGAGGAAGCTGAGGCCAGAGAGGTGACCGCTTAGCAAGAGGCAGGGTGCGGATGAGAATCTGCGCTTGTCGGGTCTGCTCTCTCTGGTACCCCCTGTCCTAATGGAGGCGAGAGAGATCCTGTCCCACTCTTCCCCCTTCAATTCCCCTGCCCTGACCTACTGACTGTTCCCCCTTAGCCTCTGCACTGGAGTCCCCTGGCCTCTCACTCCTGAGCAGTATGGTTGACAGTCCCTGGGATGCCCACCTGTGTCCCTTCCTTTGGGTTCAGCAGGACCAATGACAGGACACCTCTGTTGGCAAAGCACCATTTCCTCTGTTTGCTGAGGAAAGTGTGGCCTCAGGTATGTGACCAAGATTCGTCCCAGAATATCAGCTGCTGATCGAATGTGAGCCCTCCTGTATCTCACCAAGGGGAAATTGCAACCCCAAGAGAGGAAGTGCTTACCCAGGGCCTGCGGAACAATTGTCCCTAGGAAAACATGCAGGAGGGCTCCAGAAGAATGTTAATTGCAGTCTTGTTTTTGTAGCAAAGCCCTGGACCCACCTCCGTGTGTCTCGTCAATAGCGGGTGACTGAATAGTGGAGGAAGTGTGCTCGGCCACGAGGAGGAGGGAGGGGGTCTGCGTGTTTGGGCAGGTAGGGCCTGTGAGACCCAGTGTGGTGTGAAAACAGCCACCAGCTCAGCAAGGCCCCGAAGAGGGTCCCGGTGAAGCCTTTGACAGCCCAGCAAATCCTGTGTGAAATGAACAATCCCCAGAAGACAGGCTTAAAATAACTGGGGACATTTGGATGTCTATCAGGCATTCGATGATCTTAAGGAAGGACTGCTAATTTTGTTAAGCGTGCTAAATGGAAATAGTGAGGTCTGGGATTTGCTTTAAGTACTCCAATGGGGGAGAAGGACAGAGAGAAACCAAGATCAGCCACAAGTGGATGACCGAGGGTGGTGGCTGAGCAGATGGTATGCTACCCTTATCTGTAGAATAAGTAGGGCTTGTGTTGATGATTCTCAGGTGCTTTTCGCCCTTCCAGCAGACATGGGGCTCTTGGGTTGGTCAGAATCTAGACCTATTCTGGAAACAGCATCCCAGTTTTCTTTCCAAAATTCTCAATCAGGTAGGGCTTCTGCTCCAGGCAGGGCCTGCCCTTCCCTGACAAGAGGTGGGCATGTAGCCCAAGGATCTATCCTCCCCTGATACTTGGCCTCTTACAGAGTTGAGGTCTGAGCCAGCTAATGCTGTCTCCAGCTGAGGGGACTAGGAGCAGACCTAGTGGTCATGACCAGGGTCCAAGATCAGGCTACCTAAATCCCTGTGCATCAGTCACCAGCTGTGTAGCCTCCAGCCAGCTGCTCACCTCTCTGCCTCAGTTTCCATGTCTGTCCACTGGGCTAACCATGGAACCACCAGCACGGCTCTTGGGGGTGGGTGCAGTGAGCAGATCCGCACCTGTGCGTGGCCTGTGCCCAGCACCCAGGAGGTGCTCAGTGAACCCTACGTGATGTGGTAATACTTATTGACATCATCACCATCAACTCCGCCTTTGAGGTCTCCTGAGCTGACCCAGTCACTGTCCTTTCAAACCAAACACTCAGCCTCCCCTCCACTTGAGCTCTCCCTTTGCCCCAATAAATTTATAATCGATTCCATTCTTGCTGTTGCTGGCAACCACGTCTCTCTGGCTGTTGTCACTTACAGCACTGCACAGAGATGCCCAATAGGAACCAAACAGGAGGCCCATCAGGGGCTGGTGCAGTCAGGGTGGCCTTGGTCCAGAACAGCACTCTTCTGCTCTAGCAGATGGTGGCAGGACTCCTGAAGTGTGTGTACCGCTCCTCCTCTGCTCAGACCAAGCCAGAGCATCTTATGCTTCCAGGAAGTCTTGCCAAGGGAATAAGACAGGGCAGAGGGTTGAAAAAATCCCCCATCCCCCAATAGCACCTGCTATGGTGCAGCCCCCGGCTGGCTGGGTGCTTTCCCTGCCTGGTCACTAAAGGGCACCAAAAGTTAACAAGAAGAGCAAACATGGTAGCCAGAACCTTGTGGGCATGTGCCACTTTGGCTTGGTCTACGCCGTGCAGCAGGGGCCCAGAGCATACCCATTTCAAGGATGAGCAAAGGGAGATCATGGTGTTGCCAGCATTGGATGCAAAAGCCATCTGGAGTCTAGGCCCTAATGAGGAAGGTCAAGTCCCAGGAAAGAAGCTGGCCGAGGCTGCTCGGCTGGGACAAACCAAGCCAGAGAGGGAGCTGGTAGCTGGTAGCTGCTGAGTTGGTCTAGTCATCGTCCACCTCTGGCCACTCTGGGTGGTGACCAGTGTCCAATGCTCCCTGCTGTAACTGGAAGGGTCAGGGGAGTCCTTAGTGAAGTCCCGGGCTGTGGCCGCCGCCTGCCGGAGGCCCTCGGTGGCAACAGGATCTGCAGTCATGCAAATGATTAATGTCAGCTCTGCGGAGGGCTGGGGTCCACAGGAAATTGGAGTGGATGAATTTAAGAGAGAAACTCCTTGTTTAAACAGAACTACTTTAGAAAATAAATACTGCCGAGCTTGATGGTAAATACAGATATTTGTGTGGAATGGCAGTGGAAATATGAGTTTAATAAAGCTGGCAGCACGTGGCCCTGCTCCGGGGCCATCAAATGAGGGTCCCCGCAGCTCAGACATCCTTACTGGTGGCTGGTGCCAGTTCTACCACTAACTTGTTTTGTGACTTTGGCAGGTTGTGTCCCTTTCTGAGCCTCAGAGGAGTCAGCAGACTCTCCTGGAGGTGACCATGGAGTTGGTGGCCCACCCTCGCCATCCACAGGCCTTCAGCCATCGCATGGCCTCCAACTTGCCACCACAGTCAGATGGTTTCAGGGTCTGAGACTTGGCTCCTGCTGTACCTCCTGCCCAAATTCAGCCCCTGAGACTCAGCATGCCCCCTCCTTCAGGAAGTCCTCCCCACCTTGGTGCCTCCTGAGTGCCAGGGACCACACGCCCCAGCTGCCCTTGGCCACTGACTCGGCCTCTCTACCTGTCCTGGCACAGCAGGCCTCTGACGGGTCCTGTCACCCTGTCACTGAGGATGAGATGGGGACTCCAGAAGGTAGAAGCTTCTCAGAGCCACAAAGAAAGCCAGTGGCAGAATGGGAACAGCCCAGGGCTTGGGGCTATGGCCATCTCAGTAGGACCAGGCCTGGGGTGACCATTGCCGAGCCTGCCAGAGGTGGCTGGGGAAGCCCCAGAGCAGAGGCAACGTGCGATGGCACATTCGTGGGGACAGCCAGCTCCACGCTGGTCTGTGTTCCCCTGGGTGCTTGTCATGTGGCTCAGAGTGTGACAAAGCGAGTAGTGCCAGCACCTCTAGTTTGTCCCAAACACCCCCCTACCAGGGAATGGATGGGTCGGCCCAGCTGGCAACACCTCCCGGTTTTCCAAGTGGGAACCTATTCACAGTGCTCAGGATAGCTGAGACCACCCCACAAAGAAAGGGTCCTGGGGAACCCCCCTCACATGCACATGCACACACATGTGCATACACACACATGCCTACAGAGACCCTCGCAGAGGAGGTCACATTGTCGGCCATAGCCACCCTCCTGGGAAAGCCTCCACCTCACAGAAAATACCAGAAGCCCCAGGCAAATATTCCAGCCATTTCCAGTCTGGTCAGCTGGAGAGCCCAGAGAAAAGGCTGCTGGGAAGGGAGAGCAGCCGCAGGACTGGAAGTCGGGGCCACATGGGCCAATAACAAGAGGCCCTGGGCAAGACCTTTCCTCCTGGGGTGAAGGGATCATGGTACCAGAGGGCTGGCAGGACAGTGGCAGGACAGCACCCGTCAGGACTCGCTCTGCCCCCAGGTGTGCTGCACACTTGCTCCCCCTCAGAGGCTCTCAGGCAGGTGCCAGCACCACCCCGACTCTCCAGTCTGGGAAACCAAGGCACAGAGAGGGAAGGAAACAGCCCAAGGCCTCACAGCATGTGGCAGGTAGGCTGCAGCCCAAGACGACTGGGGTCTGCGGGGCAGGACTGCAGGAGGCCAGGCTCCTGTGACCTCACCACACCTACCTCCCAGGGCTGGACACACAGAGGGCTCTGATACTGGAGACTGGCCCAAGAAAGTGGGTGCACAGCACGCCCTTCTCAGATGAGAAGACTGAAAAAGCGTCTGGTCAGGACACCACCCTGCCTGGTGCAGAGTCTCCACGTCGTCCCCTGAGCACAGGGCAGCTGCCTAGAGAGCTCCCCCCACCCCAGGGGTCACATGCCCCACTGAGGACAGATCAGCCCCTCATGGTCATAGGGAAGCACAGTCAGCCTCGGCAAAGGCACCTGGCCCTGGGCAGCCACCCCATGCCGGCAGACAGGTCTGCAGAGCTGGGCTGCTGCTGTGTCAACACGTGCCGGACTGCGGGGTGATTTACACGGGCCTCCTAATCCCCCGCTGGGCATCCTGACTCATATGGCCTGGCACCCCTGCCCGCCCGCAGGTGGACGGGCACTCACCGCAACGGCGGGGCCGCTGTTATTTTTTCATAAGCCTGCCTTGAAATTTGTCAAACCACATATTGTTCCAGCACACGCCCGTCAGAAGAGCCTGCCGCCAGATGGGCTGGCAGCCCCCCACACTTGCTCTAGGCAGCGAAGTTATACATAGACTTCAGCTTTATGTCAAACCTTTAAAAGGAGGAAATAAAAAAAAAAAAAAGAAGACGGGGCAGAAATTTTTTAAAAAAGAAATGAATTGGAGTCTGAATAGGCAGGTCTATGGCCGTGCACAAATCCCAGCCTGCCAGGGCCCAGGTTTCATAGGAAAACTCAGGCCAGTGGTAAATAAAACTTCCCGCCTGTCAAACCGTTCATTAGCGAGGTGCACATAATTTATGTACTTAAGAGCTGCCTTCAGCCAAGCTATCACACAGCAAGCATGCTTCATAGGTGTTAGTGTTTATACGGACAGTAAATAAATGTCAAACACACACAAAATCCACTCTCCAGCCGGCGCTGACGTGGCCCATCCATCATCCCCAGCTGGAGACTCTGGCCTGGCTGCCAAGGCCCGTGGGCCGCATGGCCTGGCAGCTGGGCTGGTGGGGTGGGAAAGACTTCATGCAAGAAGGAGGAGGCCATGAGGGGCTTCCACCTGTCCAAAGGTAGGCAGGAACCCCAAGCAGGGATGGGGCTCTTCCATCATGAAGTCCTGCCTGCCTCCCAGCCCCTGTTGGAATCTGCTGAGTTCGTCCACATGAGACCTGGCTGGGTGGGCTCCCAGGGCTCCTCTGGCCCCAGGGTTTGGAAGGACCTCAGGAGTCCTAGCCCAGCCAAGCCTGCGGAGTCTGGAGCCACCCCAGAGGCCAGCACGAGCCCCAAGAGCTAATAATAGCAACACGGTGTGCTGGGCCCAAGCCCGGGCGGGCGGGTGTTTCCATCCATTAGCTCACTGGCTCCTCACCCTGCCTACCTGGTAGGTCCTGTTTTTAAGGTTTCAAGCTCTTTTTAATAGAACTTTCAAAAACTGGTTTTGCAATTCTTTTATAGGCTATTCTTTTCTTGTAGAAGCAGCAGGACCAGGGGACAGATCTCCTCCATGCTGAGCCCAGCCCACAGTGTCCCAGCCCACAGGCAGGTTTTCTAGAGTTCCAGGGGGACATTATGGGAGAGTGTGCCATCAGAGCATTCTCTCCTGCTCTGCTGACTTCCCCACATATCCCCTCCCTGCCTTTCCCCCTGGGAGCCACATCTGGGCTAGCCCTCTAGAGACATAGAAGCTGCCCTGGCTTCCTTGGAGGATATAGTGGACATTTCACCAGGCTGGTACCCTCACTCCCCTGGGAAACAACAATCAGCCAGGGCTCTGGCATCCACACCAGGGGAGCTGGCATAGGTTGACTTGTGTCCCCCACCCCCAGCCAAATCCATTTGTTGTAGTACCTCTGGGAACCTCCGGATGTGACCTTATTTGGAAATAGGGTCAATGAAGAGGTAATTAGTTAAGATGATGTCATAGTAGAGGAGGGTGAGCCCTAATCCAATGTGACTGTGTCCTTATAAAACGGAGAAATTTGAATACAGACCCAGACACGCGGGGAGAAGGTCATATGAAGATGGAGGCAGAGATGGGTGGTGCTCCTGCAAGCAACGAATGCCACAGATCATCGCAAGCTACCAGAAGCTGGGAGGCAGGCCTCAGCACATCCTTCCCTCGGAGCCTCGGCAGGAACCAGCCCTGCGGACACCTTGATCTTGGACTGAGCCTCCGGACAGTGAGAAAGTGAATGTCTGTGGTTTCAGCCCCCCAGGCTGAGGAGCTGTGATGGCAGGTTACGGGGAGCTTTGAGGGTCTGGACCATCCCCACCACCACACACACACATCCCAGGAGGTGGTTAGATGTGGGGACTGCACAGGCCTGAGGGCGAATGTGGTATGAGCTCAGCTGAGTCACGCTGCTTCCTTGGCTGTGATCTATTCATTCACACAAGGGTATGATAACAGTCGCCCCCAGGTGGCTTCAACGATGATGGACATGGACACGATCCATATTCAGGGAGGCGGTCCTGTGATGGCACATGGGCAGCCTCAGCAGAATGCAATAAATGCTACTATTCAGAGACCACTCAAGTGTGGGGCCAGAGGGACATCCATCAGCTGGAACGTCTTGCATTTGAATGGCCTTTAGGGGGCGCCATGGTGAACCCACCTTGGGGTGCCATGTCACACAGTCAGCACAGCAGGTGAGAATGACCCGGATGTCAGAGTCCAACCTCCTTATTCTGTAGGTGAGAAAGCCCAGCCAGAGAGGGCCACCAGACCAGCTAAGTGGGGACGAGGGCTCCTGCCTCAGCAGCCCTGCCATGGCCATGTTGATCTTCCCTGTCCACCCCCAACACCCCCCATAAGTCTCATAAAGCTGGGGTTTCCAAACAGTGCCAAGCTCTCGAGCTCCTGTGGCCACAGGTACCACCCGAGATGCCTGTCACTTGCCACTGTATTGGTTCACTGTGGCCTCAAAGACACTGAATAACGTCAACGGACACCTTGAGCATACACTTAGCAATACTACAAAAGCAGGAATTTGGCTCAAATACCCATCACTAAGCTGAGGTTTGGCTGAGGCTGGGCTGATGGAGGCCGGATTCAGTGGGACAGCAGAGCTGTCTCATCTCCTGGCCTGTTTGCTCCATGGTAATGCCATAGTATAAGAAGCAGCAGTAATACAAATGCACATTGCTAGGATCTGGGCCCCAGACTGGCCACTGGTGCCTTGGCTGCATCCCACTGGCCCAAGAAAAGTGTCTTTAGTCCGGCAGACATCCTTCTGTAGCTAGGGCTCTCTGAACATTGCAAAGTACAATTGGTAAGAACAAGGTCTACTGCAAAATCAATGTCAAATGCATAAGATCCCTGGGCACAAAGGCCAAGCCAAACTTGAAGGAGGTGCCCACCGGACTGGACCTAATCAGGTCTGCCTCCTATTCAGGGAACATTTGTATTGGAATAGAGATCTCCAAAGAAAAAGACAAAGTCAAGGAATATGATGTTTCAGGCCCTTATCAGGCAGAATGAAGGAGACTCCTCGGGTCACTGCAAACAAAAGCGGCTTTGGAGAGACCATTGTCAGGATTAGGGGACTCCAGCTGCAAGCAACAGTGAGGTTCACATCAATGTTGCAGCAAGAGGGCCCATGAAAATGATCTATGGGTCTTAGTTGGCCACAAGCAAAAGTAAGGACTTCACAGATAAAAATAGACATATTCTTAGGCCACACAAAAAGAATGAGGCTCCACTGAGGCACATCCCCAGCCCTGTTTTGTATTTTATTTAGAGACAGGGTCTCACTGAGTTGCTTAGCGCCTTGCCATTGCTGAGGCTGGCTTTGAGCTCTCAATCCTCCTGCCTCAGCCTCCTGAGCCACTGGAAGAGTGCTCCACTGAGACGGGTCTGAATCTACATTTTCTTCATTAAGTTTTATGAACCCTAAGTGCATATCCACTATATCTCATGAAAATACCTATTCCACATTGAGATGCGGTGTGAATAGAAAATAAATCCTCCCTTTTGAAGACTTTGTATGAATAAAATATCTCATTGATAATTTCACATGTCAATATTTTAGATTAAATAAAATGTTAATTAAAAAAAAAAAAGAATGAGGCTTATCTCAGCAGGGGAGGGGAGGTGTCACCTACCTCCTAGGTAGAAAGAACACGCTCCACCTCCATTTGAAGAGTGTTCTTCATTTCCAGCTCCACATGTTGCAGAGGACATTGATATTGTGTGGCATCTAAATATTTTCAACATCCATCCTGGATAGAAGGACAGTGTATGCAGAAAGAATTCAGAGCACCTGGGCAGTCTTTGTAGAGCTGGAGATATTCAGAGGTAATGGGAGTACTGGAGAAGAAGCCCATGAGAGTGCTCAGAAATTGCTTTAGAGGGCTTTATGAGGACATGACTATAGACAGTCACCTTGCTCAGGACAGTGGGTTTTCCTGGTCTTCTTCTTTATATTTCAATAAACACGTGCCACTCCTGTGCCAGGGAGGGAGGAATTCAGAGATGGGACTGGAACTCGGAGGAAACAAATCACCCCAAGACTGGGGGGCACACTGTGTTACCCACCTGCAGTCAAGGTGCCACAGGGACTCTCTGGTCTGTTGTCCAGATCTGCATCCCTTCAGCATGAGGTTCCAAGGATGGGCCTGCACCACCACTTGAACCAAGCACATGGAGCATCCGTGTTACAGCAAGAAACGGAGGTGAGAGGGTGTGGGAGCCACAGACCGTGCATGCAGCCCGGGCATGCCTGAGTGACAAGTGACAGAAACCAAATGCAAACAGGGAATAAAGAAAGGTATGAGCTGTTCAGTTAAGACCAGAGGCAGTGAGGACCCAGAGGCAGCAGCAAGCCCTCCCACGGCTTGGTGTGTGGAGCACACAGCCCAGGACCAGGCTGGGCTCCAGAGAGTGCACACACAGGCCGGTCTCCTTCCTGGAAAGACTGGAGGAGGTGGTCCCCCGGCTCCCGGGACACTGCAGGAGGGCCTAGCTCTGCTGGGCCCCTTCTGCCTCAAGTCCAGGCCCATGGACGAAGTCTGCACAAGGGAGTGAAGGAAGGAATGCATGAAAGAAGGAATGTTCTCTAAACCCAGGACACTGGGACCCTGAGCTCCGCCTCTTATAAACCTTGGCTCTCAGAGCTGGTCCCACCGAAGGTCCCACCCACCACGGCCCCACCCTCAGCCAAACACACCAGGCCACACCCATTCCAGGCCAGGCCCCACCTCAGGCCACGCCCACCCCAGTTCCTTCCCCACCCTGTGGCCTCACTGCACACAGGAACCTCCAAGCCCGGCTTGCTCACCTCTGTGGCTCGCAACCCTCCATCCTCCACACTTGCCTTTGGCACCTCCTTCTCAAGGTGCCACCATTGCTCCCAAAGTCCTGGATTCCCAGCAGAGTGACTTTGGATGAGGCGGGCCTCAGTATCCCTGCAGAATGTGCCTGGGAATTTGCTTTTCGGGTCTCCTCGCAGAGCACCAGGCACTGGGATGGGACCACATCCAGGGACACAGGGGTATGTCAAGGAGACCATTCCCCGCCACAGCCTACAACACAATCCCTGGGCTAGGACTTTCGTTTGCAGGACATTTTCATTGATTGCTCGGGGTCCCCATGCCAAGGTTCTAGTGTTTTTTCTCTCTTTTGGGACTAGCCCCTCATTTTCCCTCAAGCACCTGCTCCCTTCCACAGCTGTCCAGTTCTGGCAGGCCTGGCCCCACCCTGATAGGATCCTGGACCCACGTGACGGAGTCTAGCCAATCAGAGTTCAGGTCAAGCCTCCCTGAGGTCCAGGGGGAAGAGGCGCTGCTCTTTCCACGGACAGACTTGAGGCTTCCTGGGGCCCACCCCGGCTCTGGCTCTGCAAGGGGAGAGACTGCCTGAGAATGAGGCAGCAGAGAGGGGTGCGCCAGGAAGCCTGTGACCCCCACATGCCCACGTGCAAACATTACCAGATGCTGAGCTCAGGGCACACAACACCCACTGCTGTCCCCTCCACGCATGGCTTCCTAGTTCCCCAGGCACCAAAGGACACAACTTGCAACTGCAAGAGTGAGCATGAGTGTGCGTGCATATGGAGCATATGTGGGTGTGCATGAACCAGTGTGCATACATGTGAGCAAGCATGTGTGTGTGTGTGCTTGTGTGTGTGTGTGGGGGGGGGGGCTGTAAGTAACCCAAGCCCCAGCAGAGGACAGGCAGAAGCTCACCCAAGGAGAGGGTGACCTCCAGTAGGGAAGTCGCTTCTGGCCCCAGTATGGCCCCTTCTCTGAATGTTTTAGGAGCCAGAGATGCAGTACTAGGCTGTGCCACAAACTCCCAGGAGGCTCTAGTCCCTGGACCATCCACCCTGGACCCTGCTGGGTCCCCATGGGTGGTCAAGGCTGGCTTCCCAGCTCCATTGAAGGCCTGACCCCACTTGACACCATAATAGGATCCTGGACCCACGTGACCAAGTCTAGCCAATCAGAGTTCAGGTCAAGACTCACTGAGCAAGGGCCAGGGAAGGAGGCGCCATGGTCCATCTGCCCTGGCCTGCCAGGAAAACCAGTACTTTAACCGAGCATGGAAATCAAGCCTTCAGCTAGCAGCTTCCAGAGGCCAGGAAGCCTAGGCCTGGGTCTGTAGCAGGGAGGCGTCTACAGATACAAACCAATGCAGTCTCCCTGGTCACCCTCCCCCATGACAGGTAACACCAAGAGCTCCTGCCACCATCACACCCCCTTCCAGAGGCCTCGGTGGGCTCCCTCCCTCCTTCACACACAGCCTCTGCCCCAGCCCCACCACTGACAATGCCTAAGCCCAGGTCAGATCTGCCATTCCCAGTGGACACCTCCCTTTTTCCTTTTGCCGAGAACTCCTTCAGGAAAGGAATGTGGGGGCCTCCTCCATAGCAGGTTTAAGTATCTGAGAATGCACCTGCTCGTGACACCTGGGAGGATCAGCGTGCACACTGTGGATGTGTGCCCTGTCTGAAGTATGACCAGAGCATGGCGCCTGACACAGACGCACAACTTCATGGACTCTGCTCTCACGAGAGCCCTGAGACCACAGAGAGCCACCTCAGTGTCCTCATCTGTAAAGAGGAAGGCCCAAGTCAAGTCTACCGCCCAGGACTAATCACATGGACACAAGAGGGGGGCTGGCTCACCCCAGGAATGTGTGTGCTTGCTGGGGCTTGTGAAGGTGATGCTCTCTCAATTGACCTTGATCCTGACCTTGGAGGAACCTGACTTTAACCTATCTTCTAGCACCCATAGTTCTGTTGACACGTTTGTCACTCAGAAACCCCACCATGGCACTCTGTTGGGACACTCCTAAATCATCAAGTTCATACACAAAGGCACCCCATTATTCCTTAAGATATGGAACTTGGCTCCTCCCCAAACCTCAGGACCTGCTTGAAGGGGACAGAGGAGCCAACCACAGTCATACTGACTTTCGGTCCCATATCTTTAGTTGTTAAGTGCTCTGTGTCAGGCCTCCCCACCTGGCCCTGGGCTGCGCACACCCACAGTGAAGGACCCCTGGCTCTCCTGGGCCTGGGCCTGGCTTCTCACCTCTCTCCTGTGTGCCCCCCCCCTTCTCCCATCCCCAGTCCCCTACTGAAGTCTCTACCCAGTCAGGGATGCCTCACCCCTCCCAGCCTAACAGGGTGGCCCCTGCATCTGGTCTCTTCAGCCCACCTTCTCCTCCACTTGGCCAATTTCATCCTGGCCTTCAAATATCACCCAAGTTGGAGCCACCTGCCCCTCTACCCCTACCACCCTCTGCTGGGTCCATGTCCCTCCCAGCCCATCTCTTATTTCGAACCAGCAGTTTGCAAACAGGGGTCCTCTTAAAGACATCTGGAGACCCCAGTGGCTGTCGTGACTTGAAATGGCCTGGGAGGCTGCTCCAAACTTTCAGCACACAGGACAGCCCACCCCAGAAAATGATCCTAAGCCCAGATTCAATAGCTGGAGGCTCAGACTGGGCACCCGAGGTGCTGGGTGTTGCTGAACAGGCAGCAGGCAGACCTCGGGCTCTGCAGCCCCCCTCCCCCGTTACTCTGCTCTCCCCCTAATCCTGTTGCCAGAAGACAGCCAAGGAAAACACGCACACATCCCCACTGGCCGGAGCGTGCAGCCTTGAAGAATTAGGTTTCTCTGTAATTAGGCCCATCCGGTGCATGTGCAGGGGGGCTGGGCCACGCTGCCCCCAGGACACAACAGGATGGGCTGAGCAGGGATGGGGTGAGGGGGACAGACACCTTAGGTAATGAGGGTGACAAGGGGAAGGGGAACTGAGAAGGAAGGGACAGTGTCTCAGGGTGACAAGGGGACTGAGCCCTGCCAAGGGCCAGAGCAGACCTGTGATGTCATGATGAATGACCGTGACCTTGACCTGGTCCCCAGGTTTCAAGGAGGATGGCTCAGAAGAGCGGAGGTCCAAGGCCCAGGGGAGCCACCCTGGCTCCTGCCTCCTTCCACCTCCCCTCCCCTTATTTCCTTCTCCAGAGACCCCCTTACCAGCCTGCCCCCCTTCCTAGACTTTCCCTCACCCTCTTTCTTCTCCTTCTCCTCCTCTTCCTCCTCCGCCTCCCCCTCCCTGTCCCTCTACAGTATTTCCTGTCCTCCTGTTTGTGCATCTTGCTGCCTTGTTCTCTCTCTCCTCTCCCCAATCCTGCACCTATTTCTTCCCCACCCACTCACTCCTCTCCCAGCCTCTCATCCCCCCCTCCCCTGATGGAGCCCGAGGTCTTGGTGGCCCGTGGCTCCTCCTCATGGCCAGCATCTGTGGAGCAGTGGGTCACACTCAAGCAACTCCAGATCTGGGTCCTGGCTGGGTCTGGTTTGGGCCTCTCTGTTTTGTTTTAAATATGAAGTGTCCCCGAAGCTCATGTGTGAGTCAATGCAAACAGGTTCAGAGGAGAAATGATGAGATGACAAGAAATGAGAACTGTAACCAGACCAGTGGATTAATCCCCTGATAAATATGGATGAACTGGGTGGTAACTGTAGGCAGGTGGGGGTGGCTGGAGAGCTAGGTCCCTGGGGGCGTGCCTTTGGGGTATATATTTTGTCCCCTGGTGAGCCTGGATTAGGCCCTCTCTGCCTCCTGATTACCAGGACACAAGCTGCTTCCCTCGTCTACCCGTTTCTGCTAGGACGTTCTGCTTCACCTCAGGCCCAGAGCAAAAAGGTCAGACATCTATGGACGGAGACCTCTGAAACTGGAAGCCTCAAATAAAGTGTTCCTTCAACAGCCTCCCGCGGGGCTTTCCTGAGCACCCACTATGCATCCAGCACTGTGCTAGGCTCAGGATACTTCCATAGACAGGGTAGAAAGCTGGCTGCTCACATGGCTGCCATTTCCTGTGTGAAGGAACAGCCACTGAGCCGCCAAGGTCATCATGACAATGATGACGGGGCACGTGCTGCACTGGAATTGTTCTTGTCCAGTCTTTTGGTCACAGCAACAAAAAGGCCTCTGGGGTGCACACTGACTCCTGTGTGATGGGGAGCAACAAGTCTCTGGGCTCGATTTCCCTCTCTGCCAACAGGATTAGCAAGAGCAGCCTCAGAGGGCCCTGTGCACCATAGCAAGTGACCGGTGGTGACAGAGAGGCCTGGTGGTGCTCTACCTGCACCCCAGGGCTCCAGAAGAGTCTGGTGAACTGGAACTAAGAACATGGAACAAAGGTTTGTGTTCAAACTTCGCTTGTCTGAGTGGAGCTGTGGCTTGGTGCGTGGTCCCCCCGGCTCTCTCCCCAGCACTGCACACAGACCTGCTTCACTCCTCCATAATAATCTGAAAGGCTCCTTTGCCAAATCAAATCCTGGAAGGATATTGCCTTGATTTTTTGTCATTCACAGGTAACAACTACAGATCTGTCACTAACTTGAGTCTATATTAACATTTTCTCCGTCACGTTCTTACATTCAGACCAGGCTCCGAACACTAAGGCATACTGACCAGATGCAGCCTATGGCCTGTTTTGACACAGCCTGTGAGCTAAGCATGGTTTAACCCTTTAATTTGTAAAGGGATAGAGAAGAGGAGGAAGGAAGGGGGAGGGAACAGAGGGGCGGGGAAGGGACAAGTGCAACGGTCACCACATAAGGCCTGCAGAGTCTAGAAAAGGACTTTCACAGAAAAGTTTGCCGACCTTCCATTAGAGGATCTATAAAATAATACAGTGAGGCTTGACTCGGGGCTTTCACGGCCCCCCACAGCACCCACAGCCAACTGCAAACCACTAACCCGTGATTTAGTGACCATGCACTGGGAGGAGAGGCCCAGGGGCAGGCCTTGCATAGAAGTCACCCTGGCTGGAAGATCACATGCTGAACAGCCCCAGGAACGTGAGTAACAGCAGCACAGTACCTATTTGCTTCTAATACTTAATGTGCTATATTTAATTATTCATCTATATAATTTTCTTTCCTTAATGGGTATTAGCACTTGGCTCCTACTTCCTTGCGGTGCAGATGACTGGGAGCCATCTCCTGGTGTCTTGCACGTGTCACAGTACTTTGTAAAGATGTGCTGGTTGGATTTATATTTGTATAGGCATGGCGATGCTCCACCTGGAGCCCAAGTTCAAATCCTGGGCGGTCACTGTGAGCAGCTGTTTGTGGACACCTGGTACTGCCTCCCCTGGATATGCAGCAGCTGATTTTCCTGGGAAACCCTCACTCTGGGTCTACGCCCGCCTTGTGATCATTGAGCTCCAGATTCCATCCCGGGCCTTTCTTGAGCTTTTGGAGAAAGAAGTTCCTTCCCTCAAAGAGACCAATGGGCCCAGAGGGCAGCCTGCTGTGGTGACATCTTGCCCTGAGCAGACTGGGGCCTGCACAGAGGAGGGGGTGATGCCAGCCAGGGGCCAGCCCTGGGGACCAGCCCCAGCATGGTGCAGATGGTGACCTAGCTAGATGATCCCTTTCCTGGATCTGCCCGAGCTCCAGTTCTGGGAGCCAAGGAGTTCCTGCCCAAGGTTAAACCAGTTCGGGTTGGTTTCTGTTACTGACAACCAATAGTCTGGCTAGTGTGGCAGGTCTTTTCATCTCCGCTTTCCCCTTCATGCAGCAGAGGCTATCCCAGTGTCCCCAAGACTGGCTGTCACGCCATGTCAGGGCTCCAATGCCAGAGTAGCCTCACTGAAGTCCAAGATCAGAGCCATGGCTGGGAACCAGGCAGCTCAGAGAAAACCTCAGCAGAGGCCAAGGGAGGCCAGACAAGACAAGGATCGAGAGGTGCTAGGATAAAGAAAGAAGGGGGCAAGACGCACCCAGATTGGGCCATTCCACGTGCAGCCCGTGGAAGGGGCAGAGAAACAGGGAGAAGAGGGAGGAGCTGCAGCGAGGAGCTGGACCCGCCTCACGGAGAGGTGGTAGCTGAGCTCGTGGCCAGGATGTGGCCTGGGTCCTTCAGCTCACTCCCAGGCCGGGCCCATCCTGTGCCTGCCACACCCCACAGAGCCCCCTGTGGCTCTCAGAGTCATGGCAAGCCTGGGGTCTGCAGGCCCTTCCTGGTGGCTTCTCTCTACCCGCTGCAGCCCTGCCCTGGACACACCAGGCCTCTGTGTCCTCAGTGCCTTTCTGCTTCACCTTCAAGGCCCCGATCCAGTGTGGCCTCCCCCAGGAAGACTCCCTGGACATGCCCACCGAACTCGGGCTCCTCCCCAGACCTGACCACAGCACTTGTCATGACTGTCCCACGGGTCCTCACCCAGCTAGGTCACCGTCTGCACCCTGCTGGGGCTGGTCCCCAGAGCTGCCCCCGAGGATAGAGGGAGACTCAAACCCACCCAAAATTCAGGCTATGCTCCCTCTGACCATCGCCTGAACACCGCAGCCAGCTCCCCGAGCCAGGCCAACTCGTTTCTTTCATTAAAAAAAAAAAAAAAAAAAAAAACGACAGAAGAAAGAATGAACAAACACCGGAAAATCAGAATTTGGGGAAGTCGGCCGCGAGCTGGCCCCGGCTGCACAAGCGGCTCTTCCCTCGCCTCTGATTTTCCCGGCCCTCTCCATCTTGGTCAGATATTCAATACTTCCTTTTGGAGAACACATACATTTGTTTGACTTGCAATATTGAATTTGGAGGCGGTTCAGCAATTTCAGATTTCAGGAGTGGGGCAGTGGGGAGACACCGTAAATTAAAAAATTCTTTCCTCTTCGGTTTCTACCCAAGATTGTATATTTTTTGATGGCAAAATTAGGGATTAACTATAAACATCTGTTTGTTCGATACCGACACGGTTGTGAGAACAATTACCAAAGCCATTGACGGGGCTGGGGGGAGGGTTGAGATGCCTCGAGTCCACAGGAGAAAGCTCTGGGTCTCCTACGGAATTGGAAGGTTCTGGAAGGTTGGCAAGAGTGAAGCAGGGTTCAAGGGACAAGAAGCAGGAGGGTGAGACCCAGAAGAAAGCAACCAGGAGAGCTCCCTCCCCTGCATGCACAGGCACAGACCCCAGGCCATCACCCATCCTTCTCCCCACCCTGGCACCGAGGGATCCTCTCCCACCCTCCTGGTCCTGCTCAGTCCCCATCCTTCCTTCATTCTTCAACAGCCTCCCACAGGGCTTTCCTGAGCACCTGCTATGCATCCGGCACTGTGCTAGGCTCAGGATACTTCCATAGACAGGGTAGAAGGCTGGCTGCTCACATGGCTGCCACTTCTTATGTGAAGGAACAGCCACTGAGCTGCCAAGGTCATGAGGAGTGGGTTCATGACAATGAAGGAGGGGGAGGTGGTACACTGGAAATGGACTGGGAGAGCCGTGTCCATGAATGACAAGAGCTGGAAGGACCTGGGCCCAGGAAAAGCTCTGGAGAGAAAGATCTTCAGGTTGAGCTTGAAGGATAAAAGGAATTAACTAAGCAGGTGAATGGGGAGGGCGTTCCAGGCAGAAGGAGAGACCTATGCAAAGGCCCTGGGGTAGGAGAATATGTAGATTTGGAGCTCAAACAACTGGTGAGTGCAGAGTCTATAGACGTGAAGAATGTGATTGAGACTTAAAATACCAAGAGGCCTCAGAAGGTGTCTAAGCCCTGTCACAGAACAAGATCAGACCTGTGCTCCAGGGAGATTCCACCAGTGGTAATGGACAGGGAGGAAAAAGCAGAGCCGTGGGAGGAGACTCACTCCTGGGAGTGAAGGCAGAGGCGACCTGCAACGATCCAGCGAGGTTTGGGGGTAGCAGTCCCTTTGCTGCATCAGGGAGCAAAAGGAAGGACCTGAGAGAAGACAGCAAGCCCAGCTCCAGACACAGTGAGTGTGAGGTGGTCACCCAGGGGGCATCCAGGAAGCATCTGTGTCTCAGGGTCTGAAATCAGGGGCCCGCCTGGGCCAGGAGTCCATGCTGGGAGTAGCAGCAAAGGGCAATTTGCAGTAGGAGGAGCAGGGGCTCAAGGCAGACCCAGGGAGCCTTGGAGTAAATGGTCAGGAAACAGAGGTCAGGGCGCTGAGCAAGTGGAGGTCGTGGGTCAGGTCTTATTTCAGGAGGAGGCAACTGCGGTTCATCTAAGGGAGGGATCGGGTGCTCACATTGATTTACTCCTGGTAATGACCCTGGGAAATTGTCTTACTGGCTTCCTCTTACAGGGAGAAAAACAGAGGCACGTAAAGGTGAAAGGACCCTATTCCAGGCTTTGAGAAGCAGCCACAGCAGGATGGGTCCAGGAATGGTTGTGGCAGGAGCAGAAGCAGAACCAGGAGGGCTGGGGTGTGCAGCTCCTATCTGTGGCTGGGAAACCAATCATGCTAAGACTTAGCAGCTTAAGTACCTCAGATCTTAGGTGTGGCTGGCCTCCTGGGTGGCTAGCAGGACCAACATGCCCCCGTGCACGAGGCTGGCAGTTAGTCGGAGCCAATAGCTAAAGCTCCCTGGCCTGTCCTTTCCACAGGCTGCCTGGGCTGCAACATGGTAGTTGGGTGTCAAGACCCAGCTCGCCTAGGGGACAAGTTCCTATGAAGCCTCAGCTTGTGTCATGCTTGCCAGTTTCCCATGGCCAAGCCCAGTGTCAGTGTGGGAGGCTCATTGGGGACCACCAAGGTCAGAATGGTGGAGAGTCACGATGGGGCAGGTGTGGGAGGGGCTCAAGGTAGAGGTAGGGAGTGCTTTACAGATGGTAATGACTAGCTCATGGTTTAGAGCTGAGCAGAGTCAGTAGAGAGGGAAGAGTCTGAAGGTAGTGGAAACAGTGATGTTTAAAACACAGAGAGCTTTATTGAGTACTTACTACATGCCAAGCACCCTTCGAAGAGCTTTGAATGCCCACTTTATACATTAAGCTGTGTTCTGGAACTAAGTTCCCAGACCAAGAAGTCTCCTGTTTTGCCTAACCTCAGAGTCATCGTCCCTAACAGCTGTGCTTCACTGCTCCCCAACGGTAGGTGTGACAGGCTGAGCGCTCCCTGCATTCACATGTTGAAGTTCTAACCCCCAGTGCCTCAGAATGTGCCCTTATTTGGAAACAAGGTTGTTGCACGTGTAATTGGTTAAGATGACGCCTTGCTGGGCCCTAATCTGATATGCCTGATGTCCTTATTAAAAGGGGAAATTTGGACAGAGAGATGCGCATTTCAGAGTCCCATACGAAGAGGCAGACAGAGGACCAGGGGTGGGGCTCAGTGGTCAAGTGCTCACCTCGACTGTGCGAGGCCCTGGGTTCCATCCCCACCAACCCGAAATAAATAAATTAATCAATTAAGTAATTAATCAATAAATGCAAGATGAAGGCAAAGAGAAGGCGAGGCTTCTACAAGCCCAGGAGCACCAAAGCTTGCCAGCAAACCCCCTGAAGCTTGGGTAGAGGAGGGGACAGATTCTCCTTCACAGCCTCAAGAGAAACCAGCTGTGTCCACACCTTCATCTCAGACGTCTGGCCTCCAGAATTCTGAAACGATGAACATCTGTAGTTTAGGCCACTAGTCTATGGGGTTTTGTTACAGAAGCTCCTGGAAGCTAAAGAGCAAGATGAGGCCCAGAGCTCAAGGTAGAGATGTCTCCAGGAAGGAAGAGGCGACATTTCTCTCCCTAAGCAGAAGCAAGACTGGTTCCCTTTGCAGGCACAGGGGCGGATGATAAGCTTGAGGTCCCAACTTAAGTAGAAGGCCAGGGTTTTCCCCCAGACAGCTGAGGGAAGGGTGGGATGGGCCCCTGAATGGCGGTGTGTCATAGCTGTTGTGTGTAAGAAGCCATCCCCAAACTCAGCAGCTGAAAACCACAACCCTTTCCCACCACCTGGAAGTCTGTGGATGAGCAGACCCATTCCTGTGGTTGGCGGGTGGCTTGGCAGTAGGCTGACTGGTCCTGCCTGCCTCTGTTCCACCCAGCCTCTCGGCCTGCAGGACACTAGACCAGGCCTGTCCTCAGAGGCAGAGACGGAAGAATCAGGATGGCCAGGACTCGGCTCTGAGTTCAGAACTAGCAGGACTTTAGTTCCAGCACACTTCCCGGCTGAGTCAAATAGGGATTCAGAGACGGGTGCGAAGTGGGAATATTTTCACAGTAGGTCTGTCACAGATGATGAAGCCTGAATGCTTGAAATCACCACTGAAGAGAAGAGGCAAAAGGACTGGCCAGGCCCCCAGAAGAATTTCCATACAGTGTCCACCCCTCAGCTGAGGCGGGAAACCCTGTGTGTATCCTGGATTCAGCCTGGACACTTGTGTCTTTGAGTCAGCTTGGAGTCTGGTGGGTGCAGGAGGCCCTGGTCTGTCTATTGCTGACTTGTCCTATGTTTGGGACAAGGGCACACAGGCAGAAATACCACAGGAGACCCTAGCCTGCTGTGAGCCCCCGTCTCACCACCCACATACTGCCTGGCCAGTTATTCTCCTGCCCAACCTCTGTGAAATGCAGAAAAGAAAGACAGTTCCTGGTTCTTGAATCCAGAGAACACTGCAAATGCCATTGTTTTTGAAGTTTGTGGGAAACCAGTTTGGTGGCCTTCTCTGACCTTTTATAAGGTCATCTATTCCCCCCTCTTGGAATTCTCACCCTGCTGCCAAAAGCTCGGAAGGTTTATTGCTTTGAGAAACACAGGGGACTTCTGTCCCAAAGACAGTGTGATTCTGCCCATCAGCAGGAACAGGGGGGTTTCTTAAGAGGTGATTCAGAGAAAATGAGATTAGACAGGAGAGATAAGGAAGGAGAAGATCAGGGGAAAGAAGATCAAGGAGGGGAAGGTCAGGGAGAAGAAGGTTGGGAAAAAGAAAAGAACATGTAAGTTTCAATGAAGTCACAAGGGATAGAGTCAAAGCATCAAGTGAAGCCCTGTTACAAACTTCACGCTCCATTCCATGGATATGTGGTTGGATAACACAAAACACTCTGGACAACTTGAAGTCCAAATCAGTCAGTACCAAAGTTCAGTGCAAAATAGCAGGGCTCTGAACTGTCTTTTCAATTGCTGGCATTTAAAGCACCAGAGTGGTCCCTGGTGTGTGGTGGAGCTTGCCACTGTTAGCATGGGAGGGACTGGTGGAGTGAAGAATCTGACTAGTTACACCACACCCTCATGTGTTTCTTGCTTCTTCAAGAGGCCTATGTTTGTCGAATGAATGAATGGATGAATGAATTAATAGGTATCCTAGCTCCCCGCATTCTCCAAGTTCATGTTCACCTCTACGCTGGTGATGCCCTCCACAGAGGCTGGTATTAATGAATTTGCACTGGACAGGGAATTGTTTTTGCCCTTCAATATGAGCACCCCAAGGCCAAATCAAATCTTGAGAATTCTGTGACCCGTATGCCAGGTGCGGGAGGCACGGGGTGTGTCTGCTACTGAATTAACCAATGTGCCATTGACCCTCAGGCTCCAGGTTTATTTTTGTTTGTTTCCAAAAGCACTGAGAGAATTTTAAAAGTTCTTAACCTTGCTTGATTGCTGAGAGAGTCCGAATGAATGACGCATGGCATTTTTGCCAGAATGGAGTGGTTGAGAGATGACGCCAGCAAGCCATGGAGATGATAATGGTTATGTTAAGCTGGGTATATTAGACCCCTGCTGTCCGCCTCAGCCTGCTACTTTGGAGTTGTCTCGGGGATTCCCGGAGAGTTCCCATTGGTTGGGGAAGTGCCGGAGGAGGGATTTCCAGTTGGTGGTTCCTGGGGAGTGTGTGTGGAGTGTGCTGGTGGAGTTCAGAAATAAAGTTTGTTCCTCTTGAGTGGCTCGTGATTTGTGCCCAGCCAGACTGCGGCACTTGATACTATATAAACAGAAAAAAAAAATCACCTGGGAGACTGAATCAGTCAGCTCGGCCAGCATAAGGAAGTGTCACAGGCTGGTCAGCTCTAACATTTATTTATCCCTCACATCTCTGGAGGGATCAAGATCAGGGTATTCACAGGGTTGGTCTCCCCTGAGGCCTCTCTGCTTGGCTTGTGGCTGACCATCTTCTTCCTGTGTCTGCACAGGGTTGTCCTTCTCTGCCTGTGTCCTTCTCTTTTTATAAGGACTCCAGTCATGTAGAATTCGGGCCCGTCCATATGGCCTCATTTTACTTTGAGGATTTCCGAAAGACAGTGTCTCCAAATAAGGTCACATTCTGAGGCTCTGGGGTTGGGACTTTGAATTAGGAATTCGGGGTTGTGAGACACAATTCAGTCCTTAACAAGGCTCTGTTCTATGGTCTGACAATAGCAACGTCTGCTGGGTTAAAAGTAAAAGATCACTGACACTCACATTCTCCCCAGAACAGAAAGTTCTTTAAAACTATAAGGTCCTTGCTGAGCTTCTGAATGGACATCTTAAGGGACAACTGCCGTTTTAAGGAAGAAGTTTCACTTTCCCGCCCAAGAGCGTTTCTGAGACAGGCTCACCAGTCCCTCATACCAACCCAGCCCCTAACCACCTGCTTTAGGACCTGCCCAGCTCTGATTCCTAAACCTGCCCCATAAAAATCCTGGAACCCAAGCCCGATTTGCCCCTCTCTCCGCTATAGAGAGATGGCCTTTATTTGTCAGTTCTGATAAATATCTCTGCCTGGTCTCCATCTTTCATTTCTCGCTTACCCATGTCTCGTTCTGCTTTCCCTTCAGAGACTATGAGGATAGGTTGGTGCAGGGGACCAAGGATCGGGTGCTCATCTGCCCCCTGGTTGTCCCTTCCCCAACCTGGGTGTCCAGTTCCCAGTTGTAAAATGCAGCCCAGGACCAGCTGAGCACAGGGGTCCTGCCTGACTTCTGGCTTGGTGGAGGCAGAAGCCAGAACTGATCAGCCAGGATCAGCCACCGGAGCCCTTCTTTATGCTCAGTCCGAATGGGAGATCGGGGCCTTGCTCTGCGGTTGGACTCAGCCCCACATGAACTCACCAACTGAGCAGTAAAGGTCTTTCATCAGCATCTCTCAGGTCAGGGGGACCTGGTGTCCCCAAGCAGCATCAAGAAGGGGCTCAGACTCAGAGCAAACCTGGCCCTGCATTCCAGGGGAGCTACCTGCGGTCCTTGTCTGGACCCCAGGTGCAGGGACAGAGAGTATGAGTGAGAAGATGAGAGAGAAAGAGGAAGGAGTGGGGGAGAGGACAGAACCAGGACCTGGAGACCTGGCAGCAAATGCCACCAGGGGAAGGTCCTTCTAACACCCTCTACTTTACCACTGTGTCTGGGCTCCAGGAGCAGGGCCTCGGGATCTCAAATGTGCCCACACCCCTGATTGCCCCTCCAGCCTCATTCTGGCTCCAGAGGGAGCTTCTGAAGCAGGCCTGAGTGGACACATGCAGACTTTCCAGAAGGCACCCCCAGGAAAGGTTCGGAATGTGTCTGCCCAGGCCTGCACCTCTGCCAAGTCCTCATAGGAAGCAGCTCCCCTGAACATCAGGCTCCTGGGAAGCCAGCTCCCAGCCCCCTGCCTGGTGGTATTTCCTGCAGATTTGGCAGTAAGGGGTTACCCAGCATGGCTGGCCCTGCCCAAGCCAGAGAAGGTTGCCTGAGAGGATGACCAAAGGAACTGTAGGTCTGTGTCCCATCAGCCCACAGCCACAGTTCTCACCTGAATCCACCTGCCAAAGCACCCTCTTCCCGCCCAAGAGCAGCCTGCTGGTGTTGAGGGGTTAAGGACCATTCTGCTGTCACCACTGGGAGACCATGGTCGGCACATACTGGCAGGTGTCAGGAGCAATGGCTGGATGGTTCCCAGCAACCACAGTGGGCACACCACAGTGCAGAGTGGGAAAAGCAATGTGCAGAATGTGGCATGTGCCCACCCCACCCAATAAATCTCTAAATAAAATACAAAATAGGGCTGGGGATGTGGCTCAATAGCCAAGTGCCCCTGAATTCAATCCCCCAGTACCAAAAATAAATAAATAAACCTACACAGGGATGTTTGTAGCAGCTTTATTTATAATTGCCAAGATTTGGAATTGGAGGCCATCAAGATGCCTGTCAGTAGGTGAAGGGTGAATAAAATGTGGCACATCCCGGCCACACAGCATTCAGAAGTGGAAAAGGCATGAGCTACGAAGCCATGAGGAGACACGAAATGGCTTTTGAATGTTAGTAAGTGGAAAAGGCCAGACTGAAAAGGTGCAATGCTGTCTGATTCCAATTATATGATGTTCCAGAAAAGGAGAAGGTGAGACGGTGGGAAGATGAGCGGTCGGTCGCCTGGAGGTGGAGGAAGGGGAGTGAATCAGGGGAGCACAGGGCGTTTTGGGGCAGTGATGCTCTTCTCTGTGACACCCCAGCAGTGGAGATGTGTCACACACCTGTCCATGCCTCCAGAGGGTCCAACCCCCAGGGTGAACCCTAATGTCCCTTCTGGACCCTGAGTGGTACTGATGTGCCCATGTAGGTTCTCCGATTGTAACAAATGTCCTGCTCTGGGGCAGGTGTTGATCATGGGGGAAGCTGGGCATGACAGAGGGTAAGGGGGCCAACTGGAGACTCTCTACTTTCTGCTCAATTTTGCTATGAACCTAAAACTGATCTAAAAACAAACTATTTTTAATATTTATTTTTTAGTTTTAGGTGGACACAATATCTTTAATTTTTATTTTTATGTGGTGCTGAGGCTCGAACCTAGTGTCTCATGCATACTAAGCAAGCACTCTACTACTGAGCCACAGCCCAGCCCCAAAATAAAGTATTTTATGAAAGATGTTGGAAAATTAAAACATTACGAATATTTTTTAATAAAATAGAAGATCCTTCAACAATTTTTTTTAAGGTGAAGGGGTTTAAAGAGAAACATGTGGTACCTACAGGCGGGGAAGGCACGAGGCAGGACTGGCTGACCAGTGTGGGAGCATGGGACGTGGGGACCGGAAAGCCCGAGTGTGAAAGTTCTCACTCTGCATCCCTTCCTAATGGGAGAACACAGTTCCAAGACACAGTAGTCAGCTTCTTCCAGAACTTTGAGAGCATACATTCAGCACCTACTGCATGCTGGGCCTACAGTGGTCAGTCCTCAGTACCCAGACTCAACCTCCCAGGTCTCCCAGGTGGCTGGGGAAACAGATACTTACACATCAGTGACTCAAACACAGAGGAGGACTCGGAAGAGCAGGGAGGAGGGCAAGAGGCAGCTTCTAAACCAGATCTTGGAATGGAAGCAGGAGTTCACAGAGCAGAGGGCAGGTGGGTATTCCAGCAAGGATGTGGCTGGCCAGGTGGGGTGGGGAAGTCCCGGGGCATAACCACATCCCACACAGGGTCTGCTTCTAAGACAGACACCTGGAGCCAAAGCCTCATACTGCCAGTCCGGCTCAGTCTGCTTTGATTCCAGTTTGGAAACAGACTCTTCGGTTGAGCACCAGCTGAATGAGCCCCAGGTGAGCGTTTCTCAGGATGAGAACAGAATTGCAAAAAACAGAATTGCACGTTCACCTTCAGCTCCAGACTGATGTGCAGGGAGAGGGGGTGATGCTTGCAGTGACATGGATTTATGCAGGAAAAAAAAAATATAACAGGGAGCCCAATAGGAAAATAAGCAAAAGTCTTGAATGTCCATTTCACAAAAGGGAATATCCACATGGCAATAAACTCATGAGAAGGTGCTAATGCAAATTAACATCTCAGCCAGCTAGCATGACCTACCTACAGAACAGGTAATGTTAAAAGGATGGACCACGTAGCGTCGAGGAGGATGTGAAACAACTAGAATTTTCATGGAAGGAGTTTCCGTCAGTGTGGCGGCTTTGGAGAACTGTTTGGAAGTTTCCAGAAAAGCTGAACCTATGTGTATTCATTCTGTCACCTAGCAATTCCACTCCAGGGTACCTGCTGAAATGTGTCCAAGAGATTCACCAAGAGATGCAACAGCAAATCAACACATCACCCACTCATGGTCTTCATGGTACGCTCTCTGTGTGCCAGACACTGTCCTGGGAACTGAGGACACAAGAGGCATGAAAAAGGCAAAGGTGCTTGGAAATTTCATCGTGGAGGAAGAGAGACATAGACAAGATAAAATACGAACACTGTGTAGCGTGTTCCATGGAGATGAAAGCTAAGGAGCACACTGGGCAGGGAGAGGGGAAGGACCTGGGTTGGAGGCTGTAGCATGAGCATCTAAAAAGATCCTGTCTGAGTGGCTGTGAGAAACTGGAGGGAGTTGGTTGTCACAGGTCTGTAGGAGGAAAGTCCGGGCAGAGGGAATCGCATCTGCAAAGGCCCTGGGGCAGGTGCTGAAGGTTCGGCCAGAAGGCCAGCCTGGCTCAGGGACTGCATTAGAAAGGGAGGTGACACAGCTAGAGAGAAGACAGGGGTCTCATGGAATGTAGGGGAAAGTCAGGGTCCACTGGTATGTCCACCTCCTTGCAGACAAAAACTGATGGAAGCAGGGTTAGCTCCCACCCTCCTGTGGGTTCCCCCTACACACACCTGATGCTGCAGATTTTCAAAAAAGTACACCAAATCAGCCCCACCAGGACAGGACCTGGGCTGCCTGGGGTCCCACTGCGTCTACCCATGTCTAGACTTGGACCCAGTAGTATTTCCTTCTGACTACTTCCTTCTCTGGGTCCTTAGAAATGACTGTCACCTGGACGAGTCCCCAAGTTCCCCCAGCTGGCATATCATGCTCCTGTGTGCGGGGAGCCCAGGTCCTGGGGTCTGCTGTGCCCTAGAAGGGAGTTATGCTGGGTCCCCTGGCAGGAGCCCATGGCCTGTGCTACCCTCCACGCTGCCAACCACTCTGTGACCCCGTAAGTCCTCTGGCCTTGGAGACCTTCCTGGTCATATTATGAGCAGCCTAAACAAAACACCTTTAATAAAAAGAAACACACGGCCCCATTTACACAGAGTGTAAAATAGATTAAAATAATATTAAATGCATGAGTCACTCACAGGGACTGTGTTTAGGGAAAAAAAATCACAAATAGCACTTTGTGGTGTAGACAGCCATGAACTTGTCCTGCCGGGGACCCTGGCAGAGCTGGGCTCGACCATGTGTGGGACATCTATGTGCACCCCTGCAGACCTGCCTTCCTGGAAGGGGGACACTGTGTCCGGATTTCCACCCAGGTTGAAGGTGGCAGAGCAGGTACCAGCACCACGGTGCTCTCCACTCTGCCCACCAGCATGGCACCACAGGAGGAGGTGGTGACCCTGTGCAGCGGGGCAGGCAGCAATGACACTTTAGACCTCACCTGCTCATCCTGGTCTTCAATCTCTTCATTTGCAAAATGACTCTACCCCCTGGAGGCGCCTAGGAAATGCATGCCACCTGTGAGGGGCAGGTCACCTGATGGGCAACCCTGGCAGTCTGTACCTGCACCAGCTGCCCAAAGGAGCAGCCCCACGGGCTGTTTCCCAGAGCCCCCTGCAAACAAAGCTCCTGGCCTATCCCAGCTCCTCTCCTGACCCAGGATGCCCTCTTGTGCAGCCCCCCACGGCCCTCCCTTCCTGAGTGCTCTCCTTTCTCCTGGGTTGAATAATCTGCTCCTCTCCTATGTGAGTCCCCAACCCTGTTCCCATTCCTTATTACAGACACCAAGTCCTGGCTGCTTGGAGCACTGCTCACTGAGGAACAGCAGCCTCCGAGCACCATCTTGCTCTGATGTGCCAGGTACACCGTGGGCCTTCTGCTCCCTGTGGCCCTTCCTGTCTACCCACAGCAGAGGCCCACGATGACACACCCTCTTCCTCAAGGGACCAGCAAGCCTGAGCTCTCTCTCCATGATGCACACTGGATTTGGTGCTCTACCCACCTCTGCACACCCAGGTCCCAACCCCACCACGTCCCTCCTGTACTGTGGCTGTCCTCCCCCGCAGCCTGCTGTGTGGCCCTCAACCCACCCCCCAGACCAAGCAAAAGGGACCCTTCAGATCTCCATCAGACCCTCTCACAAAGGGAAGCAGGGGTCTGACAGTGCCTTGTGGCCTCTTGCCACTCAACCCTCCTGTCCCTTCCCTCTCCCCTCTTTCTTTGTACAGTGTCACCTTAGTGGTGCATGTGTAATTTTATACCCCATCCTCCTACCTTATTTTATTTTTGCTAAATCCCTTTACATTTTGTGACATATTACATACTTTTTTTTTTTGAGGTACCAGGGATTGAACTCAGGGTCTCTCAACCACTGAGCCACATCCCCAGCCCTATTTTGTATTTCACTTAGAGACAGGGTCTCACTGAGTTGCTTAGCACCTTGCTTTTGCTGAGGCTGGCTTTGAACTTGTTATCCTCTTGCCTCAGCCTCCAGAGCTGCTGGGATTACAGGCGAGTGCCACCACACCCAGCCAACAAATTACATGCTTTACTTATTTATCTTGCTCACTGTCTCCCCGGAAGCTCACAGTGGCTCTGGGCTTGGCTCCCGAGGGTAGAGGTCTTGCCTGTCCTGCTCAGGGCTGTGTCCAGAACCTAGACAGCACCCACACCTATAGGTACTCAGCAGCATTCACCAAAGGTATTAGAAAGTGAAGAATGCAGTAATCAAGGCCAAATGAATGAAGCAGTAGATGCATGAATGAACACTCTTTGAAGGGTTAGGAGAACCCCAGAACTGTGTGCAATGTAGGCACAATACAGTTTTTTAAGTAATGGCAAAATATGCATCGTATAAAACCCATCATCCTACCATTTTTAAGTATGTTTTAAACACTTGCACATTTTTTTTTGCGGGGGGGGGGTTCTTTGTTTGATTTTGGTACCAGGAATTGAACCCAGGGGCGCTTAACCACTGAACCACATTCCCCATCCCTTTTTATATTATATTTTGAGACAGGGTCTTCCTGAGTTGCTTAGGCCTTGCTAAGTTGTTGAGGCTGGCTTTGAACTTGCAATCCTCCTGCCTAAGCCTCCCCAGTCACTGGGATTACAGGCATACACCATGGCGCCTGGCTACATGCACATTGTTTTGCAGCTATAACCACCACCCATCTTCTGAATTCATCATATTCAAAATCCAAACTGCCCTCTTTAAACACTAAGTCTCCAACCCCCTTGCCCAGCCCCTGAAAGAAGCAGATTCACTATACAATGCTTGGCACTTGTCTGAGTCCCATAAGAGAAAACTGCCCCCCCACCCTGATGCACACACAAGCTGCATGAAGCAGGTTTGATATTTACAGGTCACAGCAAGGACAAGAGAAGCCCAGGATTCACCGTGAGCATTCCTCAGGGCTCAGGAGATCTGCCTTGGATCCCAAGGGGTCTTGTCTTCATTTGCCCCACTACACTAAGCCAAAAGACTCCAGAAAGCCATCCACCATGGGTTCTATACTCTGGGGCAAAGTGATATTCTGGGGTAAAGTGCTGAAGGGCTTCGTGTTTCCTATGTGCTGTCCCAGCCAGTCCCGGACATCTCAGGGCTTACATTCCCAGCACACAGCTATTCTTGAGAACTACAAACAAGAAAAGGGGGAGAACTGAGTTGGTCCAAGTCCACCCCAGCTCTGACAACCACCATCCTACTTTCTATCTTTTTTTATTTTGACTACTCCAGGAACCTCAAATGAGTGGAATCTTATAGTATTCGTCTTTCTGTGACCAGCTTATTTTACTGAGCACAATGTTCTCCAGGTCCATCCCTGTTTTAGCATGTTATTGTTTTAGCATGTCTTATTTTAAGACTGATCCATTATACACAACACAGTTTATTTACCCATTTATCTGTCAATGGGCACTCGAGTTGCTTCCACCTTTTGACCATTGTGAATAGTGTGGCTATGAATATGGGTGTCCAGAAAAGGCATCATTAAATTCTGATTGCAAGATGGAAGGAGGGAATCAAAGGCATGAAAGAATGAATGAATGATGATTCGGAGGGCTGTCTAGGCTTGTGATTCTCCCACAGGCCCCATGGCACTGGTTCCAGCCTCCTCCACCTCCTTCTCCTCCTCCTCCCATTCCTCCTCCTCCTCCTCTTCCCCTTCCTCCTCTTCCCCTTCCTCCTCTTCCCCTTCCTCTTCCTCCCCCTCCCCTTCCTCCTCCTCCCCTTCCTCCTCCTCCCCTTCCTCCTCCTCCCATTCCTCCTCCTTCTCCTCTTCCTCCTCCTCCTCCTCTTCCTCCTCCTTCTCCTCCCCTTCCTCCTCCTCCCCTTTCTCCTCCTCCCCTTCCTCCTCCTCCTCCTCCTCTTCCTCCTCCTCCTCCCCTTCCTCCTCCTCTTCCCCTTCCTCCTCCTCCTTTTCCTCTTCCTCCTCTTTCTCCTCCTCCTTTTCCCCTTCCTCCTCCTTTTCCCCTTCCTCCTCCTCTTCCCCTTCCTCCTCCTCCCCCTCCTCCTCCTCCTCTTCCTCCTCCTCCTCCTCTCCCTCCTCCTCCTCCTCTTCCTCCTCTCCTCCTCTTCCTCCTCCTCCTCTTCCTCCTCCTCCTCTTCCTCCTCCTCCTCCTCCTCCCCCTCCTCTTCCTCCTCTTCCTCCTCCAGGCTGCCACATCTCTCATCAGCAGGAGCACGGCAGCTCCACATGGACTGGGCCTCCCAGGATCCCGCCAGGCTGCTGGGCACAGACCCACCACAAAGAAACATGCTGTCCCTTCTTCAAAAGAGCTCCTACTAGTTTATTTTCATACAACATCCAAGGTCTCCCTGAGCAAGAATGTGGGCCGGCATCCAGGCGTCTCTGAACAGCCCCTGTTGGCATCACGCAGACCAGGCAGCAGGCAGCATGCTATCCTCCTTGCTTTTTTCTTTCTCCGTTTTCTCTCTTCCTGACCTGACCCCACCCATGCACCCACCAGGGCAGCCACTGCCCGGTGGAAGCAAAACTAGCATCTGCTTGAAGGGAAAAGTGCAGCCATGGAAGGTTCCAGAAGCTTTGAGCTGGGCAGTGTACTCAGAAAGCATCTACGCATTGCATGGCCTGAAACCTCTTTGTGTGGCTATTCTGTTGTTCAAATAAGATCTCACCCAGAAGCAGAGCCCAGCTGCTAGGGACAGTTTTCCCTAGCAGCTCTCCGCACTGCTTACTCCCCATTCCCACCTCCCCACAAGTGCATTTTACAGAGGTTAAGGCCCAGAGGGAGCAGCACCAGAGCAATGCCACAGAGCTGACAGAGGATGTGGTATCCTGTGAGTCCCCACTGGGCAGCAGGAGCTTGTCCCTTCAGGGCAACTCTGGGAGCCAGTGTGGATGGCAGGACCTGGGGGTGAGGGGGCGGGTGTTTACCCACTAACTCCCACCAGCCCTGGTTGGGACCACATTCTGGGGTGAGGGAGTGTGAATTCCTTGAAACTCCCAGGGAGCTTCAAGGGCATTCTCTGATGCTAATGGTAGCAGAGGCCCTCAGAAAGAAAAGCCAGTGTGTACAGGTGAGAGAGCTGGCCATCCTCCACCCACCCACCCACCCTCTATCCACTGCAGGGCCTGAGGAGTTGATGGGGAGCCATTAAAGTATAAGCAGAGTAAAAAACGTGACCTGACCTAGCAGACCCTGAACAGCCACTGGGAGTGGAGCCCGCAGGCCACACCCAGGCTGCCCAGGGCCTGCCAATCACCTGCATCTGCTCAGTGTACCACCAGCAGGCCCTGGAGCAGGGGATGTTGCACTGCAGACTTCTGTGAGAGCCAAGATCAGACTATTGTCATATGAGATCCTCGCAAATACACTCTAACCAGACGAGGAATCCTAGTGTATAGGTGGCTTGGCGTTCGTTCAGTGGTCCACAGATAATTGTGTATTTTCTTAGTTCTGGTGCCGTTTAGGAACTGGGGTACAAGATAGGCAGGTTCTCTGCCCTTCTAAAGCAGATACCAGTGAGACAGACATAGAGGAGTCCACAAACTGATCAGCTCCCAGAGCTCTGCACAGATGTAAATTCCATGACAACAGTGAAAGGAAATCATGGGAGAGCGTTCCCTGGGAAAGGTGCTGCTGGCCCCTTGGGGACCCCAGCACAGGCCAGTCTCAAAACCCCAGGATCCTACTTGCTGACTCTCCATCTATCAGCCCACCAGGAAGAGGAGCAGCAACGGTCAGCCCTGTCCCCTGACCCAGAATAGGAGTGAGGCCTGCTGTTCATGGGCTGCTTTGCCCTAGTAGTTCCTATCAGCACCAGGGACACTCACAAAAATCCTTTATGAGGAATAAATCTCAATTACTATATGTCCATTCACTTCAATTCAGCCACGAGATGTTTTGATTTCAAAGAAGAGGAAACTGAAACAGAGAGGAGAAGCAATGTGACCAGAGTCCTACAGCTAAAATATAATGAAGTCAAGAACTGAACCGAGGGCAGCCCTCTTCAGAGGGCTGGGTGGCCTCTGTTGCTCAGTGGCTGGCATTCACGATTTTCACTGATTGGTCTCAAAAGAGATGTACGCTGGAGTTGGGCTGTAGCTCAATGGTAGAATACTTGCCTAAGACCCTGGGTTCACCCTTTGTTCACCCTTTGTCCCATATTTTGGGACAAAGCTCAGCCAGATACATGGTCACTAGGTATCTGCTTGGGGACTTGGGTACAGGACTAATCAGGGAATTACTTTGGCCTGGATTGACATGTGAGCTCTGGCTTCCATTCACTACCTGAACCCCTTTTCTTGAGCTTCAGTTTCCTCATCTGAAAAATGGATTTGGGGGGCTCCATCTAAAAGGGCTTAAGGTTAAAAATGGTGGTAATGAAAAGGTGCCTTCGCCTACTGGAGCACACAGCTGGTCCCTGATACAAACTGGCTCTTCTCCCTGCCTCTGCTCAGAGAGGGTGCTGGGTTCCAGACAAGCTCCAAAGCAGAGAGGTCCCACAACATGCCTTCATATGGCTTCCTGGAAGATACACGGCCCCAGGACCAGCCCAAACCTCTCCAGACCTTCCCCCTGTCCATGCCCAGCCACCAGCCACCAGCCACCAGCCACCATTCAGACAGGGAAAGGAACTCTACAGAGATCCCTTGGGAAGGGGACAGAGCCATCTAGCTAGGGGTCTTCCTGGCTCTGGAAAGTTCTGAGCATTCCCAGTGGGAAGAGCCAGGCTGTGACCACAGAGCAGAGCGTGTCCCCTGTGTGTAAGAGAATGCTGGCTCAGCACCTCGGGCTGCAGGGGAAACTAAGAGACACCAAGCAGGGATCCCTAGCAGATATCTAGAGCACCTGAGGGTGGGAAGTCCTAGAGAGCCAGCACCCTCAGGGGTTCCAAGAGCTGCCTGGGGACCACGTCTAGAGGAGGAGGAGGAAGAAACTCAAGGGAAGCCCTGGGGAAGGAGGGAGCTGATCATGCAAACGCAGCGAGATGGTTTTCCGGTTTTCCGTGGCTTTCCATTTTCTCCGCTGCCTATCAAGCAGGGAACTCCCACATTTCTGTGCCCAGGGTCACTCCCTGGTCTGCCCAGCGGCTTGACTGGGTTCTCTTCCATTTTATCACCACCTCTGCATTTCTGCAGCCTTTCTCCGCCTTCCTCTCCCTTTCTACTCCTTTCTTGCTCCAATCCGTCTCTCCTGTGGCTCCACTCCCTTTTCAGGTTTTACCTCGATTCTGCCCCATTTCGCACTCTCGCTTCCCCGTCCCTGCCTGCCTTTCTCTCTCTCTCTCTCTTGGACTGTCCATTTGTACCTCCTTCTCCTCTCCACCTCCCCCTTCCCGCCCACCTGGCGTTTCCCCGGCCTCTCTCTCCGGGTTCAGGGTCCGGGTCTCTCTGCTCACCCTCCCTCCTCCAACCAGGCGGGTCCCCTTCCCCGGGGCGTGCTCCCGCCTCCACCTGCCCCTTCCTGTGCTCAGCGCCCGCTGCGCGAGCCCAGTTAATGCATTTCGCATGGCGCGTCAGTCAAACGCCCTTCTAATGTCCTTAAAGCACGCAGAAAATTGCATCCTTATGAAAAAGAAAGGGGGTGGGGGGAGAGCAAATTGCCTGGCGGAGGCGGAGCCGCTGCGGGGCTGCAGCGGCCAAGCGCGCGCGCGAGGACAGTGTTGAATTTGAGAGGCACAACAGGCTGGAGGCGTCTGCCCCAGACTCTCCCTCTCGGGAAGCTGGGCTGGAGCCAGGACAACGCCGCCTCCTTGCGGCCACATTCCGGGCAACTCCTGAGTCCACCTCCTCCGCTACAACCCTTGCCCACCCGGTGTTCCTCTTCCTTACCTTTAGGACAAGCTCGTAACTGCCTCAGGACCTTTGCGCTTGCTGTGCCTGCCCTCTGATGCCAGCAGAGCCATTTCCTTCTTGCCATTCAAGTCTCATCTCAATGTCAGCTCCACAGAAGACCTCCCCTGACCACCCTAAGTCAAGTCCAACCCCACTCATTGTCTATCGCCTGCCTCATTTTTCCACATGACATCTGTCACTCCATGAAATCACCAAATGGTCATTTGTAACTTCTTCTGCATCTCTCCACCCTGCTCCCACCTCCTGCCCCCAGGGTAAGCTCCACCTGGGTCACAGGTTGTAAGCACCATACCTTGAACTCCTGGCACATAGCAGGTGCTTAGGAAGTACTTCATTTAAAAAAACAAATGGTAAGATGTATCATGGGTGAGAGGAGGCTTTGGTCTCTAAGGTATCTGAGGCATCCCACAGTGGTCCAGGAGGCTGCTGGGCAAGGAGAAGTGGAGACTCAACGCAGATAAAATCAGACTCCAATTCTGCTGCTGGTATCTGGTATCAATGTGTAAGTGACCTAACATCTCTCAGTCTTGTCATCATTGGAAAAATGAGAATGGGAGCACCTATTCACTGGGTTGTCACTGGATCAAGGAGATGCTTCAGGTTTATGCTGGCAAGCAATGTCCCCAGTTCTGGAAACTGCCTGCTACCCTTCAATAAATGCTTGCAAGATGAATGAAGGGTCTACAATGTAAGAGCTTAATAAATATTAGGGGCCCAAGCTGCCATTTATATCAGACACAATTATTTCCTGAAGCACTAAGAAAAAAATTTAAATGTTGCTAATGAAGCCATGACCCGTTCCTTTTAGATGACCTGGGACTGTTTTTTATTTACCCAAAGATCTCTTTTAGACTTATTAGGACTTACATTTTTAATCGCAGATCATTACTAAGTTTACATTTTTAAAAAGTGGGGCAACTGGGAATGTAAGTCAGTGATAGAGCACTTGCCTAGCATGCATGCACAAAGCCCTGGGTTCAATCCCCAGTTCTGAAAAATATATAAGTATATATTTTTAAAAAGAAAGAAAGAAAGAAAAGAAAACTACTAGGGAAATCCATAAGTTGAGGTGTTCCTTAAATATTTTCAAGGTCAGAGCCACCTCTCTGATTTGATATCCTCCTTCCACCCACACCCTTTTACCACCTCCCCACTACCTGGTTTCTGCTTCACAGGTGAGCAGATCATTGTTCCTTCTAAGCAGTCCCCTGCCCCTACCCAACGAGTTCTCACACCTCTTGGAAGGCATGCGCTCTCTGCTGCTTCTCCTTAGGCTTCCTGGCTTTGCCCACCCAGGGTTTGTGTCTGGGAGGCTAGGGGTCATCAGGGTCCATCCCCAGAATGGCCTCCTTGGCAGTACAGGGGGCATGGAGTAGCATGGAGCCCACAGTGTCTGATACCCTCATCCCCCACTGTCACAGGAACCCAGAGTTGAGAAATGGGCCATGCTATCTTAAAAGTGAGAAGTAGGAAAATTAAACTTTTGGAGTCATACAACTGAGCCACCTCCAGAAGGCAGGGGCAGGGGTCCGGAAGGGAAGGTTCTATCCTTAAGAGATCTCTGACGGACCTTATAGCAAATAGGGCTGGGAGTGAGGATCCACCAGGGTCCTGGCCAGGGGACTCTCAGCATGCAGCCTCAGGTGTACTGGCCCTGTGATTTTGTCACCGTTTTGCCTCACCCACTGGCTGGGAATGAGGAGTCCGGGCTCCCTTACCTGATAAGTGGGGCTGGGGCATGTTGGAGAACTGTCCTGCAGCTCTGAGTTCCCCTCCTGCAGAGGCAGAGCTGGGGACCGGACAGAAGCTGATTTTCTTGGGAACTAGGGACCTGGACAAGACTTCGGGTGGAGGTTCCTAGCAGGGGCTATCTCTTGACTTCATTCTCCTGCCGTGTTGCTTCTGGGGTAGGGACTCCCTAGTTTGTGGAAACGAAATCAGGCCGCAGGGCAAAGGTAAAGAGAGAAAGTGCCAGGTTTCTGCTGGCATCCGGGAGGTTGGGGACGGTGGCAAGACAATGGAACTGAGAGGTCAGCATTTTGGCCACTCCCAGCTGGCCTCAGTTTCCCGTGAACCCAGTAAGAGAGCGCCCTCCGGCTCCGGGAAACCTAAAACTCGGACTCAACCACCGGGTAACTTCGCCCCGGGCGCGTCCCTCACCCGCTTTTCTCCCACCTTATAAAGTTCCCACCAATGACCCTCCAGGGGAATCCAAAACTAGGAAAGGGAGAACAGAGCCCTAGAGGAGGGATCGGGTACCCGTGACGGCCCTGGCGGCGCTGGGGCCTTGCCTGGGGCTTGCATCGGACCCGCCGTAGACCAGGTCCGCAGGAACAGGCCGTCGCTGGGCCGAGCTGAGTGCCACCTACAGCTCCAGGACCATGGCTTCTCTTCCCTTCTACGGACCAGGAAAGCGACTTGCTTTTGGGCCAGGGACACCGAAAGTCGGGATGTGATCCAGCACCCGCAACCCGGATCCTTCAGCCAGTTTTTCCCCCAAAGTCTCCCTTACTGTCCAAACCACCTCGAATCCAGCACATCGAGGGCACACTCCGCGGTGTTGGGGAGCGCGACCTGTCGCCAGGCTAATCCCAACCCTCCCACCGCCCTCGGCCCTTCCTTTCGGGAGGGTCCGGTAGGGGACACGTGCTACCTCTTTGCCCTCGGGGCCCGGCTATGCCGGACGCCAGAGCCCGCCCCTCCCCCAATCTCGGGCGGGGGGTGGGGGGAGTGGTGGACTCCGGGGAGCGCCGCGGCGACTTTGACCGCGGGTGCTGCCTCCGCGTTTTGTTTCCCAGGACCTTGGGGCGGAGTAGAGGCTTGCGTGTCTAGAGTCCAGAAGGAACCGGAGCGAAGGGACCTTCTTTCCCCCCAAGCCGCTGTGCGCAGGAAGGGGGTCTCAGCACTTGGTGGCCGAGCCGGGTGGCCCGCAGGCCGGTCCCTGGGAGCTAGGAAAGACGGGATGCGGCCCTTTACCCCGAGTCTGGGCTTTGCGTCTGCTTCGCGCCTACGCTTCTCCCGGGAGTGACTTGAAGCTTCGATCGGGTCTCAGGAATTCGCCCAACCAAGAAAGCCCCCAGCCGTCCAGATAGGACAGGCATTCAGCCCACTCTTCGGTCGCCTCCAGGGCTAGTTCTTGGGTTTCGGTCTCCGATCCATAGAACCAAGGAGCATAGGGACGCAGTCTGACTAAAACTCCCTCTTCCTACTCCCGCCTGCCCTAGAATCCGGACCCCCTTTTTTGAGGCCCAGCTTCCCCGCTGACTGGCTGGTGACCTCAGGATCGGAGTTCTGGAGTCAGGTTCCCCATCTGTGCCTGGAAGGAGCTGTGCTCATTGAAATGTTGGGGTCAGTGCTCGGTAGCCAGATTCCCCTTTTCCACCTCCTAGAGCTCGGGTGGGAGGAGGACTGATTGTTTGATCCAGGCCAGTGAGGGGCTGCCCTGGGAAAAGCCTCAGATGCAGAGTGTAACTAATTTGTGTAATGTTGTATTCCTCAAATTTAATAAAACTGCGAGAATCCTCAAGGAACTGTGATCACTGGGGTCAGACACCCCCCCCCTTGCCCATCTTAAATCTTCTCTGGATTCCACCCTCTTCCTTCCACAATTCTGCGGAGTTGACAAAAACATAGCTGGAGTCTCAGTTCCCCTGGCCTCCTGGTGACAGAACTCCACCTTCACTTTGCTCTCCTTTGAACTATAAAGGATTAAACTAGTCCTGAAAATCACCTGGTTGCCAGAGTCTGGTATGAGAAAGTTATTAAGCACTGATTGCTAGGTTGAACTGACCTGGATGTAACCTCAAGGGCCGGAAGGAATTAGGGGGCACAGTCACACATTGCTGATTCCTTCTTTCCAGGAAGCCAGGGTCCCACAGTCTTCCTTGGACCCCTAGGGAGGGGGAGTAGAGGCCTGGGCAAGTTGTCCAGGAGCTGTTTGCAAGGCTGACTTAAGAGCCCCGAGCCTGCAAGAGATCATTTCCCAGAGTTTTGGCAGAACTGGACACAGAATCCCCTACAGCCCTCAGAAAGTATGGGCTCTCTTCCTTCTCAGTCCTTTACAGCTCCAAGTTGGAGATTCTAGGGAAGAGAAGTCCAAGGGCTGGTTCTAAGAAGGGATGGACTAGCAGATACATGAAAAGGAAGCCATCATCGATGTAGGTCTGGGACATACCTGACCATTGCCACATTCTGAAACACAAAGCCTACAGCTCAAGAGTGTGAATATCCTGGACTCTTCCTCATATTTGGGCTTTGAAACCTGGTCCTACTGGGAAAGGCATGGCCAAGTTGTGTCACCTTCCTGAGCTTTAACCAGTAAAGTGGCCATCTTCCATTCCCACCCACCCGGAAGTGTCTTGAAGCTTCAATCGGGTCTCAGGAATTCGCCCAACCAAGAAAGCCCCCAGCCTTCACCTTGGGAGGCACCGGACAGAAACCCACATGTAAGCTTTGAGAACAGCCTAAAAACACCCTCCCGTGAGGAGGGGTGCCAGCGGGCACACGCTGCCAAGCTGTGCTCCTTAAAGCGTCTATCTGCCCCAACTGTGGTCTCGGGCAAATAGTAGTCTTCCCTCGCTATCCAACAGGTGCCCTCACTGCACCTAGCCAAGTCTTCGCCGCCCAGACGCCACCCTGCTGCGTGTGCAGCAGAAAATGTGCCAACAGGTATGCCCTGCTGAAAGAACTCAGGTGCTGCCGCCAGCTGAAGGCTCTGGGGGAACCTGAGCTTCTGGTTCGATTCAAAAGGGGCTGATCAGGACCCTGCCAAGGACCACACAGTTGGTGGTCTTTCAAATCCCTGGAACCAAAAACCTATGCAGCTCTGAACTGTGGGCCACTTCGGAGTCCCATGGGGGACTGCATTGGCGATGGGCCCCCAGGCTGGGAAGGAAGGAAAATGGAGTTCAACTGAGCCTTGGCGCCCAGAGTGAAAAGGATTGGTAGAATCCTGCAGCAGCCGAGCAGCCTGCCCTTCCTATCCCGGGTCCCAGGGAGCAGGGCACCCCTCACCTCCACTGAGCCAGAGAATAGGATGTTCTAGAAGCGACTGCCAGTGCCTTTCTTACCTTGCCTAGACCTCCAGCCCCCGCGGAATCTAGAAGGCCCCGCAACACACCCCACTGTGTCATAAAATATTTTATTGGAAAAAAAAAAGTCACCGTCTTCGCAAGATGGGGGGTAGGAGCCCCAGCGACATCGGGGACCCGGCCTCAGGCCGAGCCGCTGAGTTATCCCGGCGCTGTCTCGGGCTCCGATGCCCTGCGCCCGGCCGCTGGGTCCCCGACGCGCGGAAGCGAGTGTGTGCCTGGCGGCCTCCAGGACCAGAGACGGGGTGAGGGTGTGGGCCAGGAGCAGGGCGTGAATGCACGTGGAGCGCACGGCGCCTCGGAGCTCCAAGGAAGACGAGTTGCTTCCTTGGCGATGGACGTCCCAAGTAAGGACCAGGAGCGCGCCGGGGCCTGGGTTTTTGGCTTCAGGGTCTCTGTCCTTCCTTGTTTGACCCCTGATTGTCCGCATTCAAAGTAATAATAAAATGCTTAGAAAGCAAACGGTGGGGACGAGAAGGGACGGTCCGCAGGTTTCCGCGGACTCAGGCGGCCACTGCTTCTCTGGCTCCCTGGCTCCGCACTCTGCCGAGCTCAATCCTCGCGGCTCCTGTCGCTGGGCTCGCCTGGCACCTCCGCCGGCTTCTCCGCCTCCTTGGCGCGCTCCTGCTCAGAGAGTTGCTCGCTTGTGGGGATGGAGTTCTTCTTTGGCCGCCCCTTGGGCTTGGTAGGAGACTCCAGGCCGCCGCCCTGCAGTACCTACACGAAGGATGACCAGTACCTCGATGGGCGGGAGATGGACTGGGGACCCTTGTGCCCAGCACCCAGGGGTGACCCAACCGGGTCATCAAGGACCGCTCCCCGCCCCTGGGAAACGGCAGCCATTTGAGAGCGGCAGGGAAGAGGCATCCCCTAAGACTGCAGAGGGGTTCAAGGCTGCCAGCGGACCTGGGGGCTCCACGGGACACCAAGGATTGTTGGCCCCCATAGGGCACCCAAAGAGGCAGAGGGTCCTCATATGCACCAGGTACGGGGGGAATCGGAAGGGTTGGGAAGAGGTCCTCGCGGAGCAGGGAGGAACAGTTCTTGCAGGGCACAGGGGCATGGCCCGGGAAACCGAGGGCCTACAGAGCTACCAGGCACACTCACTATTTTCTTCCACTTCATCCTCCGATTCTGATACCACGTCTTCACCTGCAACTGGCTCAGGCCCAAGGACTCCGCGAGATCTATTCTGGAAAGAGCAGGGCGCACCTTCAGCAGGGCAGATGGCCACCCTCCCACCGCCTACTGGCCCCAGCCTTGCCCAACACTACCTGTCGGGCGTGGAGAGGTATTTCTGCTTCTCGAAGCGTTTCTCCAGGCCCATCAGCTGCAGCTCGGTGAACACAGTGCGGCTCCGGCGCCCCTTCTTGGCTTTGGTGCTCGGCTCACCAGGGCCTGCGGCCTCCAGCTTCCCGCGGAGCTGCAGCTCCAGCGGCAGGTGCGGCGCACCCGCGGCGCCAGGCAACCCAGGCCCGGCGGCCAGCAGCGCTGAGCCCAACCCGGAACAGCCGAGCGGCGCCAGCGGGAACTTGAACACCGCCGCCTGCTCTGCCTTCAGCACTGCTGCAGGGAGAGAAGAGTGAGCAGCCCAGTGAGCTCCAGCTGCGCTGCTCTGCCTCGGCAAGGGCCACGGGAGCTTCAGCTCAGAGAATTGAACACGCAAAACCTCCACGCCTGGCGGCCTGGAGCAAGCACGTGAGCCACGGGCAAAGACTTGAACTAAGCGCAGAAGACAAGCCTCCTCAATGTTCTGTTCTCCAGAGTCTGGAAGAAAGGACCTCCCCAGCCCGGTGCTCTGCTCTGGCCTTCCCCATGCCCCAGCCGCCTCTGGACTTCAGCGTTCTCGAGAAACAAGTTCACAGGTCTGAGACGCATGCAGTGTCTCTTTCGTAAAAAAGGAAATTAAGAAGAGACCGGTGCCAATTAAGAAGGTGGGCGTCTGCCCCGACCAAATCCGGCTTGCTGCGTTGGGAAAAAGAACCTAAAGGACTGTGCAGGGTCACTCTCCTGTGCTCAACACAGCAGCCACACCGCGGGCTGTGGCCGTGCCATCCGCTGGGATGGGATCGGGCGCTTCCTAGAAATTCCAAAGCACCCTACAAACACGAAATTTGTGTTCTTGTTTTTCTGTTCAGGCTCTTCCCCGTGAAGATGCTTCCATGTTCTCTAGTCCTAAAATGTTTTTTTTTTTTTTTTTGCCCGCTTCAAACGAACTACTAACAATACAACAGATAGAAGTGAAAGGCAGCGGAGACACCGCATTCCAAATGAACTTAGAACGAGCAAACTGGCTCTGCCGCCACCGGCGGAACAAGCTCAACCAAGAAGGGACGAAAGGAGTGCAGAAAAGGCGGTTGGTGGGGCTGGGGTCCCCGCCAAGTTTAGTAGGCCTCCCTTCCCTTCAGGCTTCTCTGAGTCGGGTCCTAGTCCCTTGGAAGGGGACCCAACAAGGTGCAAGTAAAGGTAAGGAGGAGGAGAGGGGAGACGGGAAAAGGACTCTTTAGGGGAAAAGTGGGAGAGGCAGATCTACACAACCGAGAGGATAAGGGAGGCCAAACGCTGAGCAGAGAGTAGATGAGAAAGGTTAAGAAGGGAATGGAGGTGGTGGAGAGGGCACTGCAGGCCAGGACAGGCACCCGCCAAGAAAGAGACAGGGTGGGCAAAAACGGTTTGAGCAAGTGGTTCAAGTTCTGCCGAGACCCAGCTGACCTGAAAGTAGAAGGTCCAGCCCGGCAGCGGCTCACAGGCAGGCCTCTTGCTCACGGCAAGGCCCTATGGCAGCAGAGGCCTCGTTTGTCCCCAGCTGCAGCACTGGACTCCAGGATACCCTGGGCCGACTTGGGCCAGTGTCTGTACCCAGCATTGGAAGCCGCGGGCTTCTTCTAGAGGTCCCAGCTACCCGAGTTTGGGTAGTCACAGGCTCCTCGTTGTCAGTTCTCCACGGCGAAGCCCAGAAGCCCACGATCTGAGGTCATTTTGACCCTCACTAATCCGCAGACCGGTCGTTCGCCCGAGATGGGAATGCGGGTTCTGTTCCCCGGGCCCAGCCCCCTATCCTGTGCTGAAGGCCGAAGAGCGGCCATGCAGCCAAAAGCAAATGCCCTCCCTGGCCTGTCCTTCGGGCACGAGGCCTGTTTCTACGGAGCCTGTTGCCCGCACTCTCCGCTTCCAGGCTGGAGCGCGCCTAGAAATCTGTCCCGGGGCCTGCGCGCTCAAAGCAACGTCCAGGGTAGGTTCTGGGCGCCCCCACGGCGTGGCTCTTACTCTCCCGCTAAGACCGGCCCACAGCCCCAAGGCCCCAAGGCCGCCGCACGTACCCAGGTGGCTGTGGAAGGGCCGCGCCGCCAGCAGCGCCTGCACGCCGAACTTGAGCAGCTCGCCCGCGGCGGCGGCGGCGGCTGCAGGCGCGGCGCCCTTGGGCCCGGACGGTTCGGTGAGGATTTCCTCGATCATGAAGCTTCGGTAGCGGTGTGGCCGGTGATCTGCACAGCCCTCGGGAGGGCCGAAGCGCACGGCGCCCGGCTCCCCGGGCCGCTGCATCGCTGCGCCCGCGGATGCGCCCGCGGCTGGGCAGCGGCGGCGGCTGGGCTCGGGCGCGGGGCCCGCGCGGGGCTCTAGGCCGGCCCGCAGCTCCCGGCCGCGCGCGGGCGCCGGCTCATGCCCCCTCCCCCGCCGGCGGGCCGGGCGGAGGCGCAGGGCGCGGGCGGGGCGCTCGGGGCTCGGCCAGTCGGACCCGGCACTGCGCCCCCGCCCCGCGCTGCCGCGCCTCTAGCCCGACCAGCCCCGCGTCACCGCCCCGCCCCGCCCGCGCGGCTCCGCCCCGCCCTGCTCCGCTTCGCTCCAGGCTGCGGCCCCCCACCCGCTAAGCGGAGCCGGAGGGAGGAACCCAGAAGGGAGGGAGGAGGGAAGAGAGGAGAGGCCGGCGTGAGAGGGGCCGGCCGACCCAGACCGAAAGAGAACCAGCCGAGCGCACGCCCAGGAAGGACCAACGTAGAACTCGGGAAAGGAGACCCTCCCCTAGAGATGAGACACCGAGGGATCCAGAGAGAGAGAGAGAGAGGTGAGAAAAGGTCCAGGCGGTGACAGTGGGGACCAGGAAAGATAAGAGAGTGACGGTGCCTGGGATGCCGTGGAGACGTGTGCAGAGAGAGCGGGAGTCCGCGGCCCGGACGTGCCAGAGGGCACAGAGGCAGGCCTGACAGAGGGAGGGACCAGTAAAGAGAGGATACAGGTAGGAAGGCCCGCGGCCTAGGCAAGGGTTAGGGAGGAGAATGGGCAAAGGCCCCGCATCTCAATTGGGAAAAGAGTGATGGTGTGCCTCCCGCCAGGGTGCAGGGCCTAACGCCCGCGTAGGGGTGCTGCAGTGGGCAGGGTGCAACTCAAAGAATGGCAGTCGCACCTGTGCTCCACCGCCGGGGCCAACCTCCGCCTCAGTTTACCATGATCGGCCTCCTTTCCCTCCGACTTGCCCTGAGAGGAAAACGTTCTGCAGGCAGATTTGATTGAAATGCAAACCCAAGTGATACGTGCACACATTCTCCTTGGCAACACGGGAACGCTGTGGGCTGGGTTATGTCCTCCTAGTTAGAGGATTCGATGGAGAGGAAGAGAAAGGATGCAACTTCCCCATTCCCCATCTTTGGAGCATCAAAGGAACCAGGTGGAGCTGAGGGCAGGGATCAGGGGGTGCTCTGAGAGTCTGCCTCCCCATCTCTGAGTTCTCAAAGGCTCCTGCAGGACTGAGGAAATCCGAAGGACCTCTTCTAGATCTGTCTTGTAAAGAGAGTATAATCCCAAACCTGAGGTGAACAATCCCAAAGTAAACTCTCTACCGAGTTTGGAGTTTCCATCCTTTGACTCTGCCACTGCTGGGTAAACCACTGCCTGTTTCTGGGCTCCAGCTTTCTGTCCCTTCCAGAAGAGATATACTTGACACCAAGGAGTTTGTGAGGACTGAGGGAGGGGGTCCTTACCCAAGACCCACAGGATCTCCTGGTTAGGAGGGCAGGGTGTACCTAGGAGGCAAGAGGAGGAGCTGTTGTCCTCCCCTTCGCACTCCATAGACTGGGTCCTACCTCCAGCCCCAACCACCACAATCAGTCAGCACCTGGCTCCCAGCTGGTGTCTTAAACCACTCCTACTTCCTAAGTGAGCTCCACACGAGCCTAAGTCCTTACCTCTGGGAAATGGGCAGCATGCCCTGCCCCCTCCCTGAGCTGATGCAGTTTCTTCAGTTCAGTGGATTGCCAAGGGGCGATCTTGAGACTCGACCTAGACTGCCCTAGACGGTGGCAGCTGGCCCAGACTCTGGGGAGACTAGGAGATGGCCAAGACCCCTTGTTCATAGGGACTGGGTAAAAGACAAAGAATGTCTTACCAGAGGCTCTGAGCCACTGCTCCCCAGTTGTTGGGTGACTTTCTGAACCCTAGGGTCATCCTCATGACTGAAAGAAGGTGGCCTCTGTGGCCTCCAGTTGTTTCCAACTCCCCAGGGTAAGTGGTTCAATGAGGAAAAATGGTTCTTTGGAAGGGGTGATGTGAGACCTACTAAGAGTAACAGTGGCCCACACCAAGGAGGCCTCCGAGTGATCAAGCAGTAGGGGCCGTGTTACGGCTTCTCTTGGCCCAGCACCCACCCCACCTCCGCCTGGGCAAGCAGAGGAAAGCCAATTTCTCCTGGGGTCCTCAGGAGCCCGGAGGGGCTCTCCCCAGTGAGTAGGCACAAAGAACCCTTCCCTAGATGGGAAGTCCAACCACCTCATTTTTCCAATGGGCAATTGAGGCCCACAAGAGAAAGGGACCTACCCAGGCCCCCCAGTGTATAGGACTGTCCTTCCGTGGCCCTCTGTCTCAGGGTCTTTTCCCTGGCCTCCACCACCCCCATCCCAGTGTCCTTTGCCTCCTCCTCTTCCTCTCTGCTTTCACACCTTCCAAGGGGCTTAGACCAGGGTATCCTCTAGAGATTTAGGCCCAGACAGCCCCCACCCCACCCCTCACCTCTTACTTAGATTCTGAGAGAAGTCACCCAGATTTGAAATGTGCGCAGCCCAGTTGCAGCCCTGAGGGTCTCACATGCTCAGGATTGGGGTCCTGCATCTGAGCATTCATATTGTCGATCAGCTGTCACGGAATCCGTTTTACCACCTGTCAGCTTCTTAGGGTAACTCTCTGGTCAGGTTGTTGTTGGTGGGGGTTGAGTGATTTTCAGCGTGGAGGTCTCAACTCTGGATTTCAGGGACTCAGTGGACTATGACCCAGCCTCCTCCCCATTCCACAGGTGTGCCCCCCAGCTGCTTGGACTCTGGCCAGCGCTCTTTCCTGATCCCAGGCATAGGCCTTCGGTGAAGGCGGTGAAGGCAGCCTCTAGGAATGAGGCCTCAAGGGTTGTGGGGTTTGCCTGGAGGGAAAGGCTGAGAGCCACGTCACTCCCTCCCCTCCAGTGCGCAAAGACACTACCGCTGCGGACCTGCCCCTCGTTCACCCTCCTTGGGACAGCCACGTCCTCGGAACTGAAGGCAAATCCTCAGATAAACCCCTTTTAGGCGAAAAACTCAAAAAACGAATGACTGCGAGGCCTCCGCTGCTCAGGAATTGCAGTATTGGCGCCCTGGAAGGGGCTCACAGTGAATGGGGCTTCATTCTCCAGCCCAGGCTGCCCGAAGAAGGGGAGTCTCCACCCAGAGGCGCAGCCGCGGTGCCCGACGCCTGGGACCCGCCGGGGCCTCCAGCCGCTGCTGCGAAAATCCCGGAAAGCGTCCACTTGCGGTGCTCGCAGTGGAAAAGATGAGCTCAGCGCCCGGGGCCAGCCACCCTCCCCCGTAGCCTGGCAGCTAGGGGCTCTGGGCCACAGGGGTCCTCTTCGCCTTGACGAAAGATGGGGGTTCCAGAGCACAGAACCGTTCCCTCCCAGTGCTCAGTCCCGGTGACTCCACATTTTCTACTGGCACCGGCTGGGCGAAGCGGAGAAGGGGTCTCCTCACCCTATTAACTGAAACTCTTAAGCACTGGTGTGCAGATTCCAGGCCCTCTTCCCTCCTCCTGCACCCTCCTCCTGCCCCAGCGCCTCCCAGATGGCATTCTGGAACGGCTCTGGAGCGAAGGGGTCACAGAATAAAGACAGAGAGGCTGAGTACCCAAGGGGGCAGCGTCCAGCGTCTGGGGGCTTCTGGGTGGACCTCTTCTCCTGCCCTCCCAGGACTGCCGGCCTATTTCTTTGCATTTCCTCTCCTACCTGCCCTGGGTTTTTTGTTATCTTACTTGGCCAAACGAAGTTGGGACCAGAGATGTAGGGAAGGTTTCTTTAAAACGGTCACCTCGCCTCTTGGTATAATCCTCCAAATAGCAACAGCCCAGCGGTCCAACAACTTCCTCCCAGTTGACCAAGAGGACCTCGATCTTTGAGCGAGCCGCCACAGAGCCCCGCGCGCCAAGGGCACGTTCCTTTTTCCAGGGACGCGGCGCTAGCGCCCTTGAATGGCGCGGGCTCTTCCCGGTTTTCTTTCTTGAAGCCTGAGGTTCTGACTGCTCCTAACCAGGGGCAAGCTGGCGAGGATGGCAGTGGTGGCGGCATTCGACGTGGGTCGAGGGCCTGTCTCGGTGGGGGCCGGGGGCTGCGGTCCGCGCCCTGCTCTTGTCTGGAACCGGGACTGGAGACTTCTATTCTGCCTTCAAACAGGGTTGTCAAGTTGCTCCGTCCCCAAGCTCGCAAGTCTCCCGGAGACCGCCAAACGTTTTCCTTTGGAGAAACCATTCTCTGTGACCCTTTTTCAATGAACATTTCGACGTCAAGCGTGGACTTTCGTTTTGAGTCATTTCAAATGTCTGGGAACCCGGAGGTCAAATCGTATTTGGGGCGACAGCGCCTTTGGATACATCCCCCTTTCCGTCTGTAGTTATCCCTCTCGGAGCACTCTATGAATTTGATCCTTTGGAATTGGTTATTTTTTGTTGTTTTATAAGGTTGTTTTGTGGTTTGATGTGTGATTCCCTTTGGAAGTGTGAGTTTTAAAAGATACATAGGTACATAACGACTGCCTTCCGAGGCTGAGAAAACTCCAGGACCCTGATCTTGGTGGCCAGGGTCCTGGGGCAGTCCTTGGCCAGTTCTTTCTCCATTTTACACCCACCCCTGGCCAGCCTGGGCGGGTCCCGCCGCGACCTCGGGTCAGAGTCTGGTCTTGCGAACCCGCGGCGCTTGAGGCCACGTCCAGGACCAGGAAGCGGTGGCCGCTGGGTGCCGGGGCTCGCTGGGGCCGGGTGATGCGGGCCGGAGCTGCTGGGTGATGAAGATCTAGAGGACCCCCACCCGCTGTGGGACTGTGAGAACTGAACCTCGGAGATCTGCTGTGGCGCCTGGAGTGCAGTGCGGGGAAGGAGAGGTTTGACCGGTCGGGGCGCAGGTTGGGGAGCTCAGTGCGGGCGTTGGAGCCGCCCTGACCTTGGGGCGGGGGCAGGGAGAGAGAAAGCCACGTGATGACCGCCTGGAGAGACCCTACTGGCCCCTTCGAGGCAGGTGCTTGCCGCCTACTTGCCACTTAGCTCGCACCCAGGACTTTGCCGGAGCTCTTGAGGCTGCGGGTGACCCTGTTCTGAGGCCGCACTTCGCCAGGAGCACACGCACACGAAAGGCCGGCCGGCGGGAAGGGAGCAAGCTGCAGCGAGGGGGCCAGCTGTCGCCAGCAGAGGACACCCGCTTGGGAACGTCTCGCGCTTTTCTTTACTTTCCCTTTGCTTGCTTTCTTGTCTTCCTTCATCCATTTCCCGTCTTCTTTATTACAAGGTCTCCCCATCCTCCCCTGCTTCTCGCTCTCGCTCTTATTCTCTCCGCCCCTCGTTTTCTTCCTGTTTTCTTTTCATCAGAACAACCAAACCACAGTTCGGTCCTCCTAATAATGAGAGACGGGATCTTCATACTACTAGATACCAGCCACTGTGGGTTTAGTCGCTTCCATTATAGGCAGAGCCCTTGGAGGGTTCACAGCCCTGTGGCCAGGGTCTTGGAGCCTGGGCACCCTGGGGAGCCAGCCCTCAGTGGGAGAAGGAGTCCAGGCCCTGCCCCATCAGTACGGGGAGCTGGAACGCAGTGCCTCCTACAGGATGTCTTTGCCCACCATCCAGCAGGTTGGTGGATGGACACTTGCATCTGTCCTCCCTGACACAGACAGTGCTGTGACCATAAGTCTTTTCCTGCTCTGAAAATTGAGTGAGGGGCAGGAGGAGGCCTGCCCCTGACTCCTCCAGCAGCACCTCCCATTGGATGCCTTGCAGACCTTGGGAGGGGACGGAAGGACAGGCACAATGCTTATGTTGTAGGTAAGGATTCTGGAGCCTACAGGGAACACAGAAAGGCCATGACACCCTGCTCCTCAGATGCCAGGCCAGGACCAGCCTCATGCGAGGGCTCTAGGCCAGTCCTTCTGCTTTCTGCTGGAGAGGATCAAGGGGAGAGAGACAGGAGCTGCCGCCATCTCCACAGGCCCTGATTTCCTGGGCCCTGTCTCCCCACATTATACCTGCCCTGTCCCTGCCCATGATCAAGAGCATTCCTTGTCCAAACTTCAGTTTCCCCAAATAAAAGGACAGGAGGGGTTTTTAGATGAAACCTTCGCCTAGCCAGTTTTAACAGCCTTAATCAAAATGCTTTTTCTGTAAAGAGCTAGATACGTAAATATTTTCTGCTCTGCAGCCCAGAAAGCTTTGTTGCAGGGACTCAGTTTTGCCATTGTAGTGTGAAAGTAACTGCAGATAATACATAAACCAATGAGTATGGCTTTGTTCCAATCAAACTTTGTTTATGGACACTGAAATTTGAATTTGATTTCATTTTTACATGTCATGAAATATTCTTTTCTTGATTTCTTTCAGCCACATGAAAATGTAAAATCCATTCTGTTTACTGGCTTTATAAAACCGGGCAGAGGGTCACGATTTGCCAATTCCTGGTTTAGAATCAATTCCGCTGATTGCACAAATATGTGCACTTGCATTTGAGAAGTGTTACCTTATTTTTAAAATTCTTTTTCTTTTAGTTTTAGTTTCTTTTTTTCCAGGAATGCACCCATTTGTTTAATAGCATGTGAGTCTTAGAAACATAGAATCGCCTGGTTCATTGCCTACTCTTGTTTCTGAATTCTCAACAATTAAAAGTTTTCTTTCTATGAATACTGTCTGCAGACACTGGACTGAATGAGGCAAAATCATCCTCTCACTTAATTCTCACAATGGTCTTTGGAGCAGAGATTGTTTACTTTGCCTTCTAGTTCCTTACACACTGCTGCTTACAGGGTGCTCACTACCTTCAGTGGCAGTCCTAAGGGACTACTGAGAGTCCCCTGACCTGGACCAGCAGCCCCCGGCAAGGGGGAAGGCCACGGCTGGTGAGATGACTCCCTCTTGGGCCATGTCCTTTCCCATCTCCTCTCATTCCGTTGACATCCCCTCCAGTGGCTGAGATGCAAGACAGACAGAAGGCTATGTCCCTGACTTTCTGGGAGTTTCCCAAGCCCTGAGCCTTTGCAGCTGCCAAGTGACGAATTTGCAAGAAACAAGCGAAGGGAAAGAATATGACATAAAAATAGCTGTTATAAATGTGTAGTTGGCTAAAAGTATTTCCAGGAAATCTTGCTCTGGGGGAGGCCAACGCCACATCTCCCCATGACCCATGGTTCTTGTGCCCTCTGCTGGTCACATTCTGTCTACCAGGAATCCTCCTGAAACGGAAAACCAGACAGCATGACCTGTTACATGTGGAATCTAAAGAGTGGAAATCCTGGAAGCAGACTGGAATGGTGGCTACTGGAGCCTGGGGTGGAGAAAATGTCAGTCAAAGGGCACAAACTTTTAGTGATAACATGAACAGAAGTTCTGAGGATTTATGTACAGCATATAGACGCTAGTCGATAACGTGTGTTGTATACTCATAATAATGTATTGTGACATGTGCTGAGGGTAGATCTTGAGTTCTCACCATACAAAATGGTAACTATGAGAGGTGAAGATATGTTCATTAGTTCAACCAATCATTAGTTCTATCTATCCATCATGGTGATCATTTCACAATGTACGTGAATACCAAAATATCACACTGTAGTCCTTGAATGTATACAATTTCTATTTGTTAATTATACCTCCATAAAGTTAAAAGAAATTTTTTTAAAATGATGAAAATAAATGCACATTTTATTTTCCTCTCTACATAAGTAGACCCCTTGTTGGATGCTGTAGATACAAAGAAAACAGCATTTTATCTGCTTTCGGGTAATTCGGTTTAACTCTACTAAGACAGATGAGCTCAGACAGATAGCAAGGATGAAGCACATAGAAGGCGGTGGACACAGCAAGGCAGGTGGACAGCTTCCCATGGCAGGTGGCACACCACAGGCCCTGAACCCAAGGAACTTTCAGAAGCACACAAGATGAAGTTTTCTTTGCAGGTTATTTTTGTGTCTCAACCAAAAGACTGGCCACAAAGTTGGCTTATAAACATTCCAAAACTAGGAGTCAACCCCCTCTGGCCTTTAGGAATATGAGAGGCCTCAGCTCCATGACCCCAGGTTCTTCCCTGTTTTCTGAGTCTACTTCTGACAAGGGGCATTTCTCAGAACAACTATGGATTCCACTGTGCATGCCCTGGCCACCATCTAAGAGCTCGTCCTCCATGTGAGGCCTTGTGTACCCCATCCTCCAACATGATCTCATTCAATTTTACATCTTCCATTCTGGGAAGGTGACAATTTTTTACCTTTCATTCATAAGCAAGGAAACTGAAGCAAAGGGGTGACCTCATTTGCCCAAGTTACAGACGTGGGATTTGAACCAGCATCTTCTCCATGGCACCACAGTGGCCTTTTGTAGGGCTCTCCACCTTCTAACTTGGCCCCCACTTCCCCTACAGCTCTGATTATTGCTGAGGTTCAGACTTGTCACTCCAGGTGCATCTGGGCCCATTATCTCACCCTGTGCTGAGTGGAGAAGATGGGCTGAAACAGCCATCCCACTGGTCAGGGAGGGCCACAGAGGCAGCACACTCAGCGGGGAGGGCATCTCCAGTCAGAGAACAGGGTGCTGGGAGCTCAAGTCTGGTCTAGGATACCCAGGATACTGGACCCTCCCATGGGCAAGCCCCTGTGCTAGCCCCAATCGTGTCCTACTACAGCTCACTCTAGGACAGAAGAACTATCATATATAAACCACATAACTTCTACGAGTGCAATTCCTGATTGTGCAGGTGCACAACACACATGACTGTGCCCAGCAGTCCTGCCTATTGTTTCCTCCTGTTCTCACAGAACCAGATATTCTTCAAAAAACTACTGTTGCTTTAAGCTGTTGTCATTCTTATCTTTCGCAGAGAATAAGTGACATGTTGAAACAAGGAAGTAAAACATCATATTGGCACATTTCCTGATAAAAATCCACCTTAGAAATTAGAAATTTACTGTCTGGCCATTAATGTTTCTTTTACAGATCAAAGTTAAATTTATCCTTCAGTTTTGAATAAGGGAAACTCTAAGATCGGCTGAACTCTAAGATCGCCCCCTGGTGTCCACGTCATGCACAATCCATCTCTTGGAATCCTAGGATCCTATCAGTGTGTTTGGATAGGACTGTCTGGTTTGTTACTTTATAACTGAGGTCCCTAACTGGTTGACTTTGAGTTGATCACAAGGGAGATTATCCTTGACCCAACCTAACTGGACAAGCCCTTTCAGAGGGCCTGGGATCCTCCCTGAGGTCGGAGATGTTCTGCTGGCCTTGCAGAATAGAAGCTGGTCCTCGGAAGGGCTTCATGGACAGGTCCTGAAGAGCAAGGACAGAGATTCTACACACAGTCCAAATCATCCTTCCTTAGCTGAGCTCTAGGTAAGACCTCAGCCCCATGGCACTTGCTTGCAGCCTGTGAGACCAAGCAGAGGACCATGTAAGCCATGCCCAGACTTCTGACCCACAGAAGCCGAGAGAGAAGAAAGCCACTAAATTTTCAGAGATTTGTTATGCTGCAGTAGCAAACTAATTCCGTAAAGAAGTTGCATGAGAGCAGAACCTGGTGTCTGCCCGAGGGGATAGAACTCAAGAGGCCAGGACACCCCTGATTGTGTTTTCGCTCTTTATCATTACACAGGGGTAAACCTTGGAGTCCCCCATGTGAATGAACCCTCCTATCAGGGGACCAGGATGGCTCTCTGTCCCTGCAATACCTCCTGATGCCTGAGGAAGTCCCTTGGGCAGGAAGCTGGCTGCAGCATGGACAGGACCTCTGTAGTAGGGAATGAGGGACCACATTTTGGTCAGCCCGTGTCTTAATGTCCCGCATCTGCTGTCTTGATGTGACTAAGAGTGAGTCAGAGCACGACCCCACCCAAAGAAGGGAGACCACCCCTACCCCTAGAGCAGGTCTTGGGTTGGAATAGCCCAGTGTCTGCAGTAGCTGAGATGGGTCCTGTGGGTCAAAGTCACCATGCACCCCCTCTTCTCCCTAATTTGGGGGAAGCAAGAGAACAGGGAGAATGAGAGCAGTGGTCAGGACACCCCTTCAGAGCCATGCTGACCAGGGCCTGGCTGGCAGAACGTTCGTCTCCCAGGCCATGTCAGGTGTGCAGGGGGACCTGGACCCCGGTGCCAGGAACCTTCCCAGAGCCTAGGTGGGTCCAGCAGGTGAGGCTGGGATGCACTGCTGAGGCCTGCTGAGGGGAGGGAGGGTGGCTTCCTGTGCACAGCGCCCAACCCCTGAGACTGGGGCTGGGTAGCCCCGGGGCTGTGGCAGGGACATGGCCACAGAGCACACTGAAGACCAGGACAGAGCAACCCTGCCTCAGCCAACTTCCATGTCTCCCCTGTCCTGCACCCCAGAGCCCCGAATAGGTGACTGGGAGTCAAGAAAGAGGAACCAGCATGCCCCTGTCTGCTTCCCCTGCTGGTCAGCTCTGCTTAGGCTCATGAACACCTGGCCACAGCAGGGAAATCACTTCCTTTCCAGCTCTTGGCTCATCTTTCTGACACAAATCCCAAGTCTCATTCTGGTGCCAGTGTGGCCTCGCTGCATTCACAGACCAGCTATGCTGTCTCATGGAACAGGCTAGAGCTTGTCCAGGGGACATCTTCAGACAGGACGGATTGATGAGCCTCTGCAGAAGCATAGGGCTCCCTCTGAGGTTCGCAGACTCTGTGGCAGATTCCCTGTCCCAGCTCAGGGAGAGGACACCAAGGCTTTGTGGGGCGCTCAGTTCAGTTGCTTCATTTGTTTTCACTCTACTGACTGAGGACAGCCTCTGCCAGGGCAGCTCATCTCCGTGCTGGTCAGAGTGCTCTGAAGGGATGCTGATGGTCAGCAGTATCTAAGAGGGCCCAGAATGCGTGGGAGGCGGCCAGGGGTGCGTGGGAGGACAGTGACAGTGCCAAGGCATCTGCCATCTGCTTCACCACCAGTGCAGGGTTTCCACACCCCTCTGCCACTTCACTCACCAGATTACTCTCCAGCAGGCACCAGGCGCCTGGTCTGGGGACTGTGGATCTGTATCCGGCAGATGCTCTGGGGCGTAAGCGCCAGTAGTATCCTCATTTCTCACTTGAATCAAATGTATGAAATATGATATGTCAAGAGCTTTGTAATGTTTTGAACAACTAATAAAAAAAAAAGTATCCTCATTTCTCCAAGAAAAGGACTTAGGCATACAGAAGGAACCTTCCCTGGGTCACCAGGAACCTTCCCCAAGTCACCAGTACCACCAGAAAAGATCAAATCCCACATCGTTAGCCTGATTCAATCCACTCCATGGTTTCTGGTGAGGGCTCATCTCTTCCACACCACTAAAAAGTCAAAAATTCATTATGTTGGGAACATTCTTTATTTGTGCCTCTGGGCTATATTGGGAGCCTGGTGAGTCCTCTCTGGGCCTTGGAGTTGATGGCCTAACCCCCTTTCCAGGTTGGACCCACATGCCTTCCCAGCACCAGGAGGAAGTTCTAAGGGCCAGGCACTAGAAGCCAGAGCAAGCTTGGAGGCTGGACGGGGCTCTGTGCAGAATATGCACACCAGGGACATCCTTCCTGAAGGTCTTTATGGCTGGTTCCTATAAAACCACTGTCTGGGAAAATCACAGGGTGGTGAGGTCCTGTCCCGGCTCACTCTCCCCACAGCCTGCTCATGCCCACCCCACACACTTGGGCATTCCTGTGCATCTCCCCACCTCCTCCAGCCCCGCTTCTGGCAGGGTGAATCTGTTCACTTCTGCTGGCTAACAGATGAGCAGCTGCTGGCAGGACCGTGCTCCAGGCTTCTGTGAACACCTTCCTCCCAGGTGAGCATGAAGATGTAACACACCCGGGTGTTCTCAGGACATAACCTGGCCCATGTCAGGTGCTCAGTAACCTGGAGCTTCTGTCCCCAACACAAGGAGACTCAGAGTCAGGTCATGGTCACTGCAGCTTCCTGAACTCTGCACTGGAAGGGATTCTGTAAAGTCCCTTTCCTGAAAAACACCCTCCACCCAGGGCCCTCACCCTCCCTGGAACTGTACTCTGTCTCTCTCCTCGATGACCATCCAGCATCTGCCATGGTTTCTAGAACTTTCTCATCTCTCATCATCCAAACTCCCTTGTCCTCTGCTTTTGTCTAAATCCCACTCTGTAACCTCATCATTGGATGAAAACACTTCCCACTACTTCCTCACTTAATAATGGGGAAGCTGAGGCCAGAGAGTGGAGGGACTCAGCCACACAACTGCCAGCAGAATTGGGACAATGTGTTGGTCAAGACAGGATACTGCGGTGAAACCACCAACACCCCAGGCTTGAAGGGCTGAGCGCCCTTCACACTCCTGTGATTTGTCCATCATGTGGGTGGGGAGCCAGGCTCAGCCTCTCCTCCCAAAGCGCCCAGCTGCTCAGTGACTTGTTCATGGATTCATGGTATTTAGTGCAGCTTACTGTCAGTTAGACCTTACAACTTAGCTACGACCTGAGACTCTCTCCAGCTGGTTTTTCTGGTAGAATAGGACTCCCTAGGGAAAGGAGGCCTCTACTGTTATATTTTTCAAAAAATCTTTTGTCACTAGACCTTTCAGTTCCTTAAGAATAAGATCCACCAATCCTCACCTACCCTAGTACTGAGAAATTTCTGGGGGAAATAAGGAAAAGTTCTGATATTTAGAAATGCTATCTATAAAAGAAAATTCTAGCATGAGGCCTGCTTAGTTTTCTGCCGTAAGAAAGCATATGCGGAGTGACTCAGAACAACAGCTGTTCATTGACTCATAATTCTAGAGGCCAAAAGTCTAAGATCAATGTGTTAGTCACTTTTTGTTGCTGTGACAAAATACCTGAGGTAATCAATTTATGAGGAAGAAAGGCTTAATTTGGCTCACAGTTTCAGATGTTTCAGTCCACGGTCTCTTGGCCCTGTCTCCTTGGGCCTGTAGTGACACAGTACATCATGGCAGGAATACATAGTAGAGGAGGCCTGATCACTTCACTGTGGCTAGGAAGCAAAGAGAGAGGCAGGAGCCAGGGTCCCAACATCAGGGGCCAGATGACCTAACTTCCTCCTACTAGGCCCACCTCTTACCACTTTCCAAAGACTTCACAGGCTGGGGACCAAACCATTAATTAGCACATGGACTTTCAGGGGACACTCCAGATTCGAACTAGAGCAATTACAGTGTGGCAGGGCAGTGCTCTCTCTGAAGGCTCAGGGGAGATCCTTCCGGGTCTCTTCCAGTGTCTGGAGGTAGCCAGCAGTCAGTTCTCAGAACTGCTCAGCTTGGGGCCTCACCCTGTCTCTGCATCCATCACCCCATGACCTTTCCTTCATCTGAGTCTCCAAATACCCTTTCCCTCATATCTAGTTGCTGTGTGAGGGTCCCTCATAACCGAGCCTGACCTGGTTCCATATAAGGTCACCTTCAGGTTCCTGGGGGGCTCAGATTTCAACATATCTTTTTGGAGAACATAATTCACCCCACAACACTTCCCCCATGGCATTTTTGGACAAATTCAACAAAGGCACCCCCTCCTGTAGGTGGACACAGCGGCAGCCCAGGCTGGGCTTGAACCCCAACTTCCTGAACCAGGAACCCCTATGAAGTGAATAATCCACACAACCGTGGACATCAGCTGTGTTCTGGAACTTATCCGTTTATAAGCTTAACAGCCATTCCTCAAAGAAAAAAAAAAAAAAACCCAGGCTGGAATTTCAACAAAAACCTGGGCCATCAGGTGTTGCAGTAAAGGGCCTCCCAGTAATGCCCCAAGGGTGGGGCCAAGGCAGGGAGGCCACTAGGGGAATGTTATCTGCAGAGAATTTTAAAATCATAACAAATCTAACTAAAGGTTGGACTACGGGGCTGGGGATGTGGCTCAAGCGGTAGCGCGCTCGCCTGGCATGCGTGCGGCCCGGGTTCGATCCTCAGCACCACATACCAACAAAGATGTTGTGTCCGCCGAGAACTAAAAAATAAATATTAAAAGTTCTCTCTCTCTCTCTTTAAAAAAATTAAAAAAGCTAATCTTATTAAAAAAAGATAAAAAAAATAAAGGTTAGACTACTCTTTAGTACTATCCTATATCCACATCATTCATGAAAGACTTCCCTGTCCTCAGATCTTTTGTTGGTTTAAGCTCTAAACAACTGCTGCAGCTATCACTGAATTTCATAACATGTAGTCCTTCCTCTGTATCCATGGCTCTGAATCGGCAGGTTCAATCAACCAAGGACACCAAGGGATAACTGCATGTGAGCTTCAAATTAGTGCACACTCATTACTTACCTTTACATCAATTCTGTGTTCCACATGGAAGTTACTTAGAGACCTTGAGGTATCCAGCAGTTGCTGTGTGAGACATGTCAGACGTGTTCATCATAAGACCACCTTTTTGAGGTTTCAGAATTGACATAGTTTGGATCTGAAATGTCTCCCAAAGGCTCATGTGTTAAAGACTTGGTCTCCAGATTGTCACTGTTGGGAGGTGGTGGGAACTAGAGGAGGTGGGACCTAGGGAAGAATTTAGGTTATTGAGGGCATTCTCCAAGGGAATTGTGGGTGGGGAGCCAGGCTCAGCCTCTCCTCCCAAAGCGCCCACCTGCTCAGTGACTTGTTCATGGATTCATGGTATTTAGTGCAGCTTACTGTCAGTTAGACCTTACAACTTAGCTACGACCTGAGACTCTCTCCAGCTGGTTTTTCTGGTAGAATAGGACTCCCTAGGGAAAGGAGGCCAGCACTATGCTCTTGGACTTCCTGGCCTCCAGAACTGTAAGTCAAATAAACTTCTATTCTTTATTAATTATGCTGTCTTGGGTATTTTATTACAGCAACACAAAATGGATTAAGCCCCTCGGAGATGTTGAGAAACTGGCATGGATATGATAAGGGGCCCAGGTTCAGGTTCATCTAGCTGAGGCCAGGCTGTAAGGAGTTTCCTGCTCCATGCCAAGGACTTGGGACTGTATCCTGTGGCATGGTGATGAAGAGCCATTACTGCTCAGATGCGTAGGTATGTATGGTACACAGTGATAAAGGGAATTCTAGTAGTAGTGGAGCCAGCCTGGCCATGGGGTGGGAAAGGTGGAAGGCCCAGTGGGAGGCTGCAGGAGTTGTTCACACTGGAGCTGATGCAGAGCATCTAAGAAAAGATGGTGGGGTTGGAAAGACATCTGTCACCAAATGGATGGGAAGGAGTGGCCTCAGACACCAAGGAGGGGTCCAGGACACATTTTGATGGCTTTTAGAGGGAGCATGGAAGAGACAGGTTTGTTTTAAGAGTGTTTTCAGAGTGTACCTGTTCTTGGTTTATATTTATTTATTTAGACTAGAGAAATAAAAGGTAAGAGTCAAGTCCCTTACGGCCTCTTCAATGCCAGTTCAACTCTCCCAGGCACCTTCCCACTTGATACAATTTCATTTGTATTCTTTCAGAAATTTTCTCTGAAAAATAGGATACGAGGAGAAGAATCCTTGAATCCATTGACACTGAGACATCCTCCAATGCTGGAGGGCAAGGACATACCCTGGAGGCCACTGGGAGAGGGTTCTGAGCTGAATATTTCTGGTCAGAAAAAAACAACTTCTGAGGCCTGGCTATGCCAGTAAATACCACTATGATTATTCTCTGAGATATTAATACGAACTTCTTTCCTATAGGTGATATAATTAACTGCGCTACAGTGATCGTGCTCTTTTCTTTAAATTTGTTTTTAGTTGTTGATGGACCTTTATCTTATTTATTTATTTATACACAGTGCTGAGAGCCGAACTCAGTGCCCCACACATGCAAGGCAAGTGCTCTACCACTGAGCCCAACCCCAGCCCGATTGTGCTCTTTTCAACAAAGTGTCTATACATGTTTTGGTGGGAAATTTCTCTGCCTGAAATCTTAGCTATTTAAGGAGAGGTCTATTCCTTGTTTAAGTCCATGCTGACTCCAATTCTCAGGGTAGGGAGGTTTTTAGTTGCACAAGTTTCATCATGGGACATTACGTCTGCCCTCTTGGGTGCAAAGGTGTTACTTATAAAAGGAATCAAGACTGAGTTTCACTTCCTGCTGGTGAGCTAACTTGGTTCCAACTAACCCTTACACCAAGAACAACCAGACGAGCTGAATAAAATGTGTCTTTTCAATCATGTTGCAGAGAGACAAGGAGTCCAGAGGGACAGCCTGATACCTGGTGTATTTTCTTCTGAAGATATTTTCTAGTAATAAGGACTGCTGCTGCCGCTGCTGCAGAGGCCAAGAGGCTGAGCAAGACTACAGGTGATTACATGGGCCTGGGGGGACAATGATTCTCACACAAATTTGGCCAAGGAAAAGAGGCCACCCTTTTAAACACTCCAGGCTCTCGGATAAATAGGAGGCAGTTCAATTCTCAAAAGGATCAAAGCCAGTTTTTTTTTTAAAGAATTTTGTTGTTGTTGATGATGATGATGGACCTTTATTTATTTATTTATATGTGGGGCTGAGAATCAGACCCAGTCACATGTTAGACAAGTGCTCTACCACTGAGCCACAACCCCAGCCCTCAAAGCCAATTTTAAATCAATTCAAGCTTTGATTTGATTACAATTATATGTCCCTCACTAACTGCCTGCCAGAAACAAAAGCAAATCCTCTCTATATGAGATAGAATCCAAAATCTCATATTATTTTCATAATTTTTTTTTCAACCACAAAAGCTGGCACTTGATTAAAAATAGGAAGGCATACAAAAAGACATGAACTGACCAGAAGAGTTGGAAGAAAACTATGTACACACAGAATGCCCAGATGTTGGGATTACCAGGTAGGGACTTCAAAATAATTAAGTTTCATATTTCTCATCTTCAATACATCAACTGAGAAAATGGCCAACTCTTAGAGAACTGAAAACTTTTGAAAGTAATCAAATAGAAATTCTAGAATTGAAAACTATAGTAACTGAAATTAAGAGCTCAATTGATGACTCCACTTCTGTCCATGAAGGAGTAAATACTATAGAATTTACTCCCTCAGACTGTAAAATAAATAAATAAATAAAGGAAGGAAGGAAAGAAGGCAGACAGGCTGGCTGGCTAGGCAAAATATCTGAGACAAAAATGTTCCGAAAAACAGCACAGTAATGAGAAGCTGAAAGGAAAGGAAGGAAGGAAATACCTTGACCAACTGCCTGGAGTCAATTTCCAAGGTGCAGTGCAGGGTGGCACACAGAAATTCAAACAGGACCTGTGACTCACTGAGTGGAGAAGTTAGAAATTAGAGTCTGGAGATGTCAAGAAAGTTGGAAATTTTAAAACAATGTATAGAAGATGGTGTTGCAGAGAGACGGAGTTCTAGAAAAATTGCAGAGGATTCCATTGACTCTGTCAGAGGATCCACTTATTTGTGCATATTTGGGAGGAAACTCTGCAAGGAAAAGGGATAGAATCGTAGAAAACCATAAGCAGAGCTAATTCTTGGAGCTGGGGAAGGTTGAGAAAATATTTTGTTCTCCTACAAGTCCAGCTTGAGAGACTTCATAATGCATGGATGGGTAGCATGTTCATAAGGGCTGTTCTTAGTAGTAGGGCTAAATAATCCTCAGAAAAAAAGTTCTCTGGAATCACTTTAGTAAAATTAAAGTTTTGACATTTAAAACCAAGTATCAAATGAATCAAATTGATGCACAAGAAATTTAACTGAAGCCAGAACAATGCAATACCCCTTAAAACATTCTATCAATGTCTAGAACTGAACATTGTTAAACTTCAATTATGCAGCATCCAATCACAAATTAGTAGATATACAGGGAAGCAAGAAAATATGACCTGTAACTGGGCCAAAAAAAATCATTCAATAAAAACAGACTGAGAAATGACAGAGATAATAAAATTAACAGAAAAGGATTTTAAAACAACCATTAAAATCTTATAAGTATGTTAAAGCCTAAAAAGTAAAAACATACACACAAGGTGAGAAATGGAAGCTATTAAAAAGACTCAAATGGAACTTGTAGAGATAAAGAATGATGGGGAAATGAAAAACACTGGACAGGTTAGAAGCAGATTAGACACTACAGAAGAAGAGATCAGTTCATCTGTAGTCATAGCAATAGAAACTATCCAAAATAAATTATACAAGGAAAAAAAAAGCTAAGAAAAAACAGAACCTCAGCAAGCCATGGGCCTTGTCTAACACACTTGTAATTGAAATCCCAAGTGATGGAAGGATGAATATTGAAAGAAATGCTGCCTGAAATTTTCTAAATTTGAAGAGATGTGTAAATCCAAATTTTCACAAAGAGAATGATTTCACAAGAAAATAAAAATGATGCCACATGGAAATTGTTTACCTAAAAGATATGAAGAGTACCTAAAATGGCAAATATGTGGATAAGATGAAAAACATATTTTCCAATTTTATGATCTTTTTAAAAGATAATCATTTAAAGTAAAAAAAAAATCAATGTATTATGGAGTTTAAAACACATGTAAAATTGAAATATATGAGATCAACAGTATAAAGATTATGGGGGAGAAAATGCAAGTGTATTATTATAATATTCATACACTACATATAGAATATTTAAGTGTAGATTATGATCAGCGTAAATTCTAGAGCAACTAAGAAAGAAAAAAAAAAGGAGAGATTTAGCTAATAAGCTAAACATGGAGACAGAACAAAATCATAGAAAGTACTCTGTGGGAAGCCATCCGTTAATTACCTGGGGGTCTTCTCTCAGTACAGTAGACAGAGAGATTTAGGTTTGGCCTTGGGCACTAGCAATAGATGGCCCAATGCGAGTGACTTTTATCTCTGCTCCACTAGGAGGATCCCTCGTAGTAGCTCTGGAGATGGGTGTAACCCATTGAGAACTGGACAGCCCACCTCTAACCTTTTTTTTTTTTTTTTTTTTTTTTTTTGGTGAAGAACATTCTATGGAAGGTCTTTGACATTTCCCAATAAATAAAGCAGGTGCAGGCTCCATTTTGCCAGAGAATAGAAGCTTGATCCGTATGATTGGCTTTCCCATTCCGCCCCTGCTTTCTGAAATTACTTTCTCTGTCTCATGTTTTTTTTTTTTCTTTTTGTAGTTCTATTTTTCCTAGCTTTTATTTCTCAGCCAGCCCATTCCACCAAGGGGAACCCCATTTCCATCACCTGCACAGGATATGGGCGAGAGTACTCACCTTGAAAGAAGGCATGCAAAGAGGAAAAAAAGGAACAAAGAACATATTTTAAAAATAAATACAGCAGACCCAAATCCAACCATATAGAGAGTCACATATAGTAAAAATGGTTAAAACATTTATACTAAAAGACAGAGATAGATGGATAAAAAGCAAGCCCAAGTTATGTGTTTTCTACTAGAAACTCATTTAAATATCAAAACATAAATAGGATAATCTTTAAAAATGGAAGAGATATGATATGCAAATACTGATCAAAAAATTTGGAATAACTATAGTAATATTAGACAAAGTAGACTTCAGAACAAGGAATATTAACAAAGATAATGAAGGACAATATATAAAGATAACTATACTGATTCTTTAAATAGATTTAATTTTTTTTGAACCATGGATTGAACCCAGGGGTACTTAGCCAGTGAACCACATCCATAGCCCTCTTATTTTTTATTTTGAGACAGGGTCTCACTAAGCTTCTTAGGGCCTTGCTAAATTGCTGTGGCTGGCTTTGAACTTGTGATCCTCCTGCCTCAGCCTCCCAAGCCACTGGGATTACAACCAGTACCACCATGCCCAGCAAGGTTTAGTATTAAATCAGTGTGCATCTAATAATAGGTCTTCAAAGTACATGAAATAATACCAATAGAGTAAAAGGGAGAAATAGACTCTCCCTTATAGTTGGAGATTTAAACATGTGTCTCTCAGAGCAATTGATAGAACAAATTAGCCTCTAAACATTTTTTAATCTTCTACTTAAAGTTTTCTGCAACCCATTGTTCGTTCAGTAGCATATTATTTAGTCTCCAGGTGTTGGAGTGGATTTTATTTCTTATTTTATCATTGATTTCTAATTTCATTCCATTATAATCTGATAGCATGCAGGGTAGTATTTCAACTTTTTTATATTTGCTAAGAGTTGCTTTGTGGCATAGTATATGGTCTATTTTAGAGAAGGATCCATGTGCTACTGAGAAGAAAGCATAATCTCTCGTTGAAGGTTGGAATATTCTATATATGTCAGTGAAGTCTAGGTTACTGATTGTATTATTGAGTTCTATAGATTCTTTGTTCAGCTTTTGTTTGGGATATCTATCTAGTGATGAAAGAGGTATGTTAAAGTCACCCAAAATTATTGTGTTGTGGTCTATTTGACTCTTGAACTTGAGAAGAGTTTGTTTGATGAACATAGACACTCCATTGTTTGGGGCATATATATTTACAATTGTTAAGTCTTGTTGGTGTATGGTTCCCTTGATCAGTACGTAGTGTCCTTCTTTATCCTTTTTAATTGATTTTAGCTTGAAGTCTACTTTATTTGATATGAGGATGGAAAGCCCTGCTTGCTTTCACAGTCCATGTGAGTGGTATGATTTTTCCTAACCCTTCACCTTCAGTCTGTGGATGTCTTTTCCTATGAGATGAGTCTCTTGGCAGCATATTGTTCACAGCTACATTTCTTTGCTGTGAAGTTAGTCTGTAGATCAGACACAGTGCTGTTAGGGACCTCGTGATAAGAGATAGAATACTCTGTGAATGTATGGATGGTGGTGCTGCTAAGGAAAGCAAGTCTATAACCAGACTATGTGTCTATTCCAATGAGGACAAGTCTCTGCCCCACTACATAGAAAAGTTCTGATGTAATCTATCTGCCATTATTCATCTTATGGGGGACTCAATGTTGATTTTTTTTCTTTGTGGGAAGATTAGGTACCCAGCAGTAGCATCAATCAGGTCAGCCTTGGTAAGGGGAAGTTTAAGTTTTCATGATATTCAATCCATTTAGATTTGTATTTCTGGGAAAATTCACTCATATTCCCCCCCAACAATAATATTTACTTCTCAAAGTTCTACCTATTGATACAATTTTTCTTTATGGCTATTCTTCATGGTCACCCTTGAATGGGGTCACAGTGCCATAATTATTCACCCATAATTATTCCTGGGTGGTAAACCAGGCTCAAATTCTTCTCTCTTAGTTTCATGGTTATAAGGGACATTGTGAGAGACAAACAGCATGTCTCAGGAGAGAGAGAGGACAATGCAATCGCAGTCAGTGTCGAAGCAGCTGAGTCATCTGTTCATGCTACTTACTTGACCTTCCAGAACTGTTTTTTGTTTGTTTGCAGTCCTGGGAACGAACTCATGCATGTTGGGCAAGCACTCTACCACTGAGCTATATTCCAGTCCTTTTAATTTTTTTTAAAATTTTGAAACAGGGTCTCCCGGAGTTGTCCAGGCTGGCTTTGAACTTGTGATTCTCCTGCCTCAACCTCCAAAGTAGCTAGGATCACAGGTGCCCGCCCCTCTGCCCAGTGGATAGATTGCTGATGTGTATGCTATCTTATGATTTGGCAGGTTAGACAACACCCTCTTCATGATAGAGTACTGAGGTCACATGCCCACCATGACTAGGTGTTCAGTCTCTTGGAGGCTCAACATCAAGCCAAAAGCTGTTTCTCAAAGAGAATAATTATCCACAGAAGAGAGCATGAATTTACTCCCCAAATCTTAGGGGTTTCACTGTGTTTTGCTGCTTGCCAGAGACCCCACCAGGCGATTCTATTAGGTGCTGAAACATTGTGATTATCACTGGTTCTGCTGGATCACAGGACCAAGTAGTTGGCAAGCGTGAATTCTTTGTAGTCTTCGTTCTTCCACAAGCTTTCGCATGGACAACTTGATCAGAATGCTAATAACTCTTTTCAGGGAAGAATTCTTTTCCTTGTTTTCTGATCTGAGTATACACTTCTCCCTCAGACCCCAGCCCCAGGGTTATAACATCAGGAAAAGCTTCTGCTTCACTGCCCTTATCCCAACCTCTTTTATCTGCCTATTTCAAAGTGTCCTTCCCACAGTAATTGGGTAATGAATTAATGAACAAAGTTGCTGGTTAATTGGCTTTCATTTCTGGAAGCACTTCTAGAAATGTCAGGAGAAATGACATTTTTCACAGTTTAAAAATGCATCCCCCAACCCGCAATGCTGGGCTACAGAGGTGGTTACCTGCTAGGCCAAAACAGCGTGAACAGGCAGGTATATGTGTATGGGAAGGGGACAGGAAGATTTCTGTTTTTGTGTCATGGTTTGACGTATGCATCCTCTGCTCTATGATTCTGTTTCAGGAGGTAGAGGGGAAAGAGCACTGTGCTAGAAGTCAGAAGACCCAGGTTTTCATCTCTATCACCTAGCTGCCTGACCTTGGATGTCAAATCCTACACAGTACATATAAATCTACCTGATCTGGTCTTTTGGAAATTGTTATATTATCATGTATATAAAAGCACTTTGTAAACTGCAAAGTTTAATTATATAAAAGTTTATATGTAAAGTTTAGATATAAAAATGTGTATATTTATATATAATACAGATTTATATATAATATATAACCTGGTAATCCAGGATGGGTACCTAGCTCAAGCTGGGGATACAGAGGATGGGGGAAGCCTTCCTGAAAAAACTAACAACTAAGCTGAATGAAGAAGAATGAGGAAAGGAAAGGGAGGACATTCTGGGCCAAGATAGCAACATGACAAAGGTGAGAGAGGACCTGTCCCATTTGACAAAGTGGCCAAAGTATACACAGTTAGGTTAGAGAAACAGGGGTGAGAGGAGGGACGTTGGGCAAGATGTGAAGCACTTTGAACACCACCCTAAGGAGTTCGGACTTTGAATGAGGTGGAGACAATAAAAGCATTTGAAGAGAGAATGGCATAATCAGATTTGCATTTAGAAAGCTTTCTTACACAGCAGTATGGGAGATGGACCGGAAGCAGATTAGACTAGGCAGAGACCACCCAGGCAGGTGCAGTAACCCTGACAAGGATCTAAGATAGTGCAATCATAATAGAAACAGAGAAGAGCATATGAATCCAAATGATTCTAGGGAGGTGTAATTTACAAAAGAGGTGACTAGTGGGAGGAGGTAAAGGTAAGGATTGCAGATGACCTCCCAGTCTCTGATTTGGACTAATGGACCAAGAGTGGTGGTTACATTAACTCCAACTAGAAGCAGCAATATGCAGGAGAAGAGTGAGTTGAATTTTAGAATGTCAAAATGTTCTAATCTCAATATTTTGAGGTATACAGTTTAAGATCAAGAGCAGGAGAGAGGGCCCTTCCTTTCTTTCCTTGAGTCTTAGTTTCTTCATCTGTAAAATAAGAAGGTTAAACTAGATTGAAATCAGATTTCAGAGCTGGAATTCCCAGGGGCCTTCAATGACACAAACAAGGGTCAGTAAGCTTAATGAAGCCAAACTTTCACCCATGAAAAGGCTAGAAAAGGAGCAAATATTTCCTAAGTACCCATTTCCCAGGCTTGTTTTCCTCATAGTTACTTAATGAGGCAGGTGTTATACCTATTTTACCATTTTCATTTTCAGATGAGGGTATAGTCCAACAGAGAGGAAAGATGACTAAGGCAGAACTGGGGTTTTACAAAGTTAAATAAGACACAATATTGAATTTCTTTGCTTTTATGTGGAGTTATGTCAGCTTTATAAAGTAACCAAGAAAAAATACATTTTTGCTTGATTTATACCTTTCAAAACATGGGTCCATGAAGCATGGAAGATAATAAATAGTATTCAATAAAGTTGGGAATCAATGAAACAGTTATTTTCTAAAGCAATGACTTTCCAGCTCAAAAAGAACTATGATTGATTCAAGCTCTCATTCGCCTGCTTCTCGAAGCCAAACCGCTATGACTCAGCACTAATGATCCCGCCGAAACAACTGGTCAGCCCTTCTGATCCTATGGAAGTAAATGCCAACCGAGCCTTCATAGGCAGTGGCCACAGGATTGAAACAGGGCTTGGGAGAGACAGTCAGGACCCACCCGTTGCATTGGTCACTGGCAAAGGGAACGAACTGTCACCATTTGCATGGGATACCACCATGGCGGAGAACTGACGTCACCAAAATTCGGCGGAGGAGATAACTTCATTGAAACCAGCGGCAACAGGTGTGTAATCCCCTAGCCTTCCCTCTCCACACAGCGCGGAAACCTTAAGGGCCCCTCCCCCCTCCCAGCTCTCCTGTGAGCTCGATAGCCAGAACGAGGGAATCAGGAGTGGCCCGGGACTCACTGCGAGGAACTCCCAGCTACTGCTCCCACCAGTGCTGACAACTGAGGTCCCTTGCACCAGCTACCAGGGGCGTGGCTACCGGAGGGCAAGCAAATTTGCTGGAGGTTCTCAGCCCCAAGCTCTACAAACTTAGGGTCCGAGGGAATGGCAAACAGGGAGAGTGTGCCCAGGCATTCATGAAAACAGGGCTCCCGGGAGCAGCAGACCTGGTGTGTAGCCAATATTGTGGTGAGTGGCACCCGTGAGAGGGGCCTGGCTAGAGGAAAAGTGGGAAGTGACTAGACACAAGAGGAGGCCCTAGGCACCCAGGATTGGAGACCCGCCCAGTCTGGGAGGAAGAGCTGCTACACAGTGATTGGTTCCCGCCTATTGAGAAGAGAAGCTTGGCCCAGTGGGCACAGCTCCACCTACTGGAAGAGAAGATAATCAAACTCTAAGACTGCATTTATTAATTTTTTTTTTTTAATTTGGGTTTTTTTTTTCATTTTCATTTTTTTGTTGTGGTTTGTAAATATTTTTTAAATTTTTTTTAATTTTTTTATTATTTTATTTTATTTTATTTTAATTTTAATTTTCATTTTTTATTATTATTTGACTTTTCATTTCTTTTCAATTCTCTTACTCCCCCTTCCTCAAATTCTATCTGCTTACTCTCATTCTCTTTAATGACTTCTTCCCTTCCCTTCTAATACCTTTTCTCCCAAGCATCAAATAAATTTATAGGAGTAAACACTAACTCAGCAGTCAAACAGAACAAGAAGTAACATGAGCAGCATGAAAAACCAAGGAAGAAAAGGAGTACAAACAATGCAGGACAGCCTAAATACTCAGGAGGACCTAGAGCCATCAGAAAAATGGTCATATAAAGAACTCGAGGAACACCTTAGACAGATGGAATGGAACCTTAAAGAGGATATGAGACAGCAAATTCAAACAGCGAAAGAACACATTGAGAATGAATTACATAAACAGATAAAAGAAGAAGTTAAGCATCTTTATCAGGAGATAGAGATTATAAAAAAATCAAACAATAATTCTAGAAATGAAAGAAACTATAAACCAAATTAAAAACTCAAATGAGAGTATCACTAACAGAGTGGAGCAAGTAGAAGACAGAACGTCAGATAATGAAAACAAAATATTTCATCTTGAAAAGAGTCTAGCCAACTCAGAAAGGCTGGTTAAAAATCACAAGAAAAACATCCAAGAGATATGGGATAACATAAAAAAAACAAACTTAAGAGTCATCGGGATAGAGGAAGGCACAGAGATTCAAACCAAGGGAATGAGTAACCTGCTGAATGAAATAATTACAGAAACCTTTCCAGAAATAAAAAAGGAAACGAATATACAAATTGTAGATGCATACAGGACACCGAGCACACAAAATCTCAGTAGACCAGCGCCAAGACACATTGTTATGAAGATATCCAATATACAAAACAAAGAGAAAATATTAAAAGCTACAAGAGAAAAGAGGCAGATTACATTCAGGGGTAAACCAATAAGTTTAACAACGGATTTTTCATCACAGATGCTGAAAGCAAGAAGATCCTAGAACAACGTATTTCAAATACTGAAAGACAATGGATGCCAACCAAGAATTCTGTATCCAGCAAAATTAAGCTTCAGGTACGACAACGAAATAAAAATATTTCATGATAAACAAAAGCTAAAAGAATTTGCAACCAGAAAACCAGCATTGCAAAGCGTCTTGAGCAAAACACTACATGAGGAAGAAATGAAAAACAATAACCAAAAACATCAGTGGGAAGTGCCTCGGTAATGACAGAGGGCGAGGGGAAAGATAATCATGGAGAAACAAACTAAATTAGAAAAAAAAAGATAAATAATCAAACATGGCAGGAAGTACAAACCATATATCAATAGTAACTCTAAACGTTAATGGCTTAAACTCTCCAATAAAGCGACATAGGCTGGTAACATGGATTAAAAAAAACAAATCCAGCAATATGTTGCCTCCAGGAGACACATCTGATTGGAAAAGACATACACAGGCTGAAGGTGAAAGGATGGGAAAAAATATACCACGCACACGGTCCTCGTAAGCAAGCAGAGGTGGCCATCTTCATATCGAATAAAATCAACTTCAAGACTAAGTTAATCAAAAGGGATAAGGAAGGACATTATACTGTTAAAAGGAACCATTTACCAACAAGACATAACAATTATCAATATTTATGCACCAAATAATGGTGCTGCGACGTTCATAAAACAAATTCTCCTCAAGTTCAAGAATCAAATAGACTACAACACAATAATTATGGGTGACTTCAACACACCTCTCTCACCATTGGACAGATCCTCCAAACAAAAGTTGAATAAAGAAACTATAGAACTCAATATCACAATCAATAACCTAGACTTAACTGACATATATAGAATATATCAACCATCATCAAGTGGATATACTTTTTTCTCAGCAGCACATGGATCCTTCTCAAAAATAGACCATATATTATGCCATAGGGCAACCCTCAGCAAATATAAAGGGGTGGAGATAATACCATGTATTTTATCTGATCATAATGGAATGAAACAGGAAATCAATGATAAAAGAAGAAAGGAAAAATCCTACATCACATGGAAAATGAACAATATGTTACTGAATGATCAATGGGTTACAGAAGACATGAAGGAGGAAATCAAAAAATTCTTAGAGATAAATGAAAATACAGACACAACATATCGGAATCTACGGGACACAATGAAAGCAGTTTTAAGAGGAAAATTCATCGCCTGGTGGTCATTCCTCAAAAAAAGAAAAAAACCAACAAATAAATGAGCTCATACTTCATCTCAAAGCCCTAGAAAAGGAAGAGCAAAACAACAGCAAAAGTAGCAGAAGGCAAGAAATAATTAAAATCAGAGCGGAAATCAATGAAATTGAAACAAAAGAAACTATTGAAAAAATTAACAAAACTAAAAGTTGGTTCTTCGAAAAAATAAATAAGATCGACAGACCTTTAGCCATGCTAACGAAGAGAAGAAGAGAGAGAACTCAAATTACTAACATACGGGATGAAAAAGGCAATATCACAACAGATGCTACAGAAATACAGAAGATAATTAGAAATTATTTTGAAAACCTATATTCCAATAAAATAGAAGATAGTGAAGACATCGATAAATTTCTTAAGTCATATGATTTGCCCAGACTGAGTCAGGAGGATACACACAATTTGAACAGACCAATATCAATGGATGAAATTGAAGACGCCATCAAAAGACTACCAACCAAGAAAAGCCCAGGACCGGATGGGTATACAGTGGAGTTTTACAAAACCTTTAAAGAAGAATTAATACCAATACTTTTCAAGTTATTTCAGGAAATCTAAAAAGAGGGAGCTCTTCCAAATTCATTCTATGAGGCCAACATCACCCTGATTCCGAAACCAGACAAAGACACCTCAAAGAAAGAAAACTACAGACCAATATCTCTAATGAACCTAGATGCAAAAATCCTCAATAAAATTCTGGCGAATCGAATACAAAAACACATCAAAAAAAATTGTGCACCATGATCAAGTAGGATTCATCCCTGGGATGTAAGGATGGTTCAACATACGGAAATCAATAAATGTTATTCACCACATCAATAGACTTAAAGATAAGAACCATATGATCATCTCGTTAGATGCAGAGAAAGCATTCGACAAAGTACAGCATCCCTTTATGTTCAAAACATTAGAAAAACTAGGGATAACAGGAACTTACCTTGACATTGTAAAAGCTATCTATGCTAAGCCTCAGGCTAGCATCATTCTCAATGGAGAAAAATTGAAGGCATTCCCTCTAAAATCCGGAACAAGACAGGGATGCCCTCTATCACCACTTCTATTCACTATAGTTCTCGAAACACTGGCCAGAGCAATTAGACAGACGAAAGAAATTAAAGGCATAAAAATTGGAAAAGAAGAACTTAAATTATCACTATTTGCAGATGACATGATTCTATACCTAGAAGACCCAAAAGGGTCTACAAAGAAACTACTAGAACTAATAAATGAATTCAGCAAAGTGGCAGGATATTAAATCAACACGCATAAATCAAAGGCATTTCTGTATATCAGCAACAAAACTTCTGAAATGGAAATGAGGAAAAACACTCCATTCACAATATCCTCAAAAAAAATAAAATACTTGGGAATCAACCTAACAAAAGAGGTGAAAGATTTATACAATGAAAACTACAGAACCCTAAAGAGAGAAGTAGAAGAAGATCTTAGAAGATGGAAAAATATACCCTGTTCATGGATAGGCAGAACTAACATCATCAAAATGGCGATATTACCAAAAGTTCTCTATAGGTTTAATGCAATGCCAATCAAAATCCCAACGGCATTTCTTGTAGAAATAGATAAAGCAATCATGAAATTCATATGGAAAAATAAAAGACCCAGAATAGCAAAAGCAATTCTAAGGAGGAAGTGTGAATCAGGCGGTATAGCAATACCAGATTTCAAACTATATTACAGAGCAATAGTGACAAAAACAGCATGGTACTGGTACCAAAACAGGTGGGTGGACCAATGGTACAGAATAGAGGACACAGAGACTAATCCACAAAGTTACAACTATCTTATATTTGATAAAGGGGCTAAAAGCATGCAATGGAGGAAGGATAGCATCTTCAACAAATGGTGTTGGGAAAACTGGAAATCCATATGCAACAAAATGAAACTGAATCCCCTCCTCTCGCCATGCACAAAAGTTAACTCAAAATGGATCAAGGAGCTTGATATCAAATCAGAGACTCTGCGTCTGATAGAAGAAAAAGTTGGCTCTGATCTACATATTGTGGGGTCGGGCTCCAAATTCCTTAATAGGACACCCATAGCTCAAGAGTTAATAACAAGAATCAACAAATGGGACTTACTTAAACTAAAAAGTTTTTTCTCAGCAAGAGAAACAATAGGAGAGGTAAATAGGGAGCCTACATCCTGGGAACAAATTTTTACTCCTCACACTTCATATAGAGCCCTAATTTCCAGAGTATACAAAGAACTCAAAAAATTAGACAATAAGGTAACAAATAACCCAATCAACAAATGGGCCAAGGACCTGAACAGACACTTCTCAGAGGAGGACATACAATCAATCAACAAGTACATGAAAAAATGCTCACCATCTCTAGCAGTCAGAGAAATGCAAATCAAAACCACCCTAAGATACCATCTCACTCCAGTAAGATTGGCAGCCACTATGAAGTCAAATAACAACAAGTGCTTGCGAGGATGTGGAGAAAAGGATACTCTTGTACATTGCTGGTGGGACTGCAAATTGGTGCGGCCAATTTGGAAAGCAGTTTGGAGATTCCTGGGAAAGCTGGGAATGGAACCACCATTTGACCCTGCTATTGCCCTTCTCAGACTATTCCCTGAAGACCTTAAAAGAGCATGCTACAGGGATACTGCCACATCGATGTTCATAGCAGCACAATTCACAATAGCTAGACTGTGGAATCAACCCAGATGCCCTTCAATAGATGAATGGATAAAAAAAATGTGGCATCTATACACAATGGAGTACTATGCAGCAATAAAAAATGACAAAATCATAGAATTTTCAGGGAAATGGATGGCACTAGAGCAGATTATGCTTAGTGAAGCTAGCCAATCCCTAGAAAACAAATACCAAATGTTTTCTTTGATATAATGAGAGCAAGTAAGAACAGAGCAGGGAGGAAGAGCAGGAAGAAAAGATTAACATTAAACAGAGACATGAGATGGGAGGGAAAGGGAGAGAAAAGGGAAATTGCATGGAAATGAAGGGAGATCCTCATTGCTATACAAAATTACATATAAGATGTTGTGAGGGGAATGGGGAAATAAACAAGGAGAGAAATGAATTACAGTAGATGGGGTAGAGAGAGAAGATGGGAGGGGAGGGGAGGGGGATAGTGGGGGATAGGAAAGGTAGCAGAATACAACAATTACTAATAGGGCATTATGTAAAATTGTGGATGTGTAACCAACGTGATTCTGCAATCTGCATTTGGGGTAAAAATTGGGGGTTCATAACCCACTTCAATCTAATGTATGAAATATGATATGTCAAGAGCTTTGTAATGTTGTGAACAACCAATAAAAAATTTTAAAAAATTAAATTAAATAATAAAGATAAAATAAAATAAAAAATAACTGAGGAGAATTTAGCTCAGTTCCCGGGTATTCAGTCCTCAGTAACTCCCCCAAAATAAAATAAAATTTTTTTAAAAGGGCTGAGGATATAGCCCATTGGTAAGAGTAGTTACCTAGCATGTAAGAGGCCCTATTCTTAGAACTTAAAAAAAAAACAGTTTTCAAAATAGATTTCAACATATTTGGGAATTTATCATACTACAATATTTCAAATAAATGGAGAAAAATAAATTATTCAGTACATGGTACTAGATGAAGAAGTCTTTTTTTTTTTTTTTTTGGCACCAGGGATTGAACCCAGGGGCACTTAACCACTGAGTAACATTCCCAGCTCCCCGCCTTTTTTTTTTTTTTTTTTGTATTTTATTTAGAGACAGGATCTCACTGAGTTGTTTAGAGCCTCACAAAAAAGAAAAAAAAAAAAAAAAGAACTATGATTCTAAGAAAACCTGTTGGCACCATGTACTGATAGTTATCTGCCACAAGATGGCACAATTCTTAGTAAAGAACTGAGGTCTGTCCAAGTCTGAAATCTCACTTTGATTTCTGATTAAAATATCCCTATTCTTTTACAAATTTAGTCCTTGTTTTTCAATTTAATAAGAACTAGTTTACATGAATGTGATTATTCCTTCAGCCTGCAATCTCTCCCACCCTTTATTCTTTCCATCCTCTTAATAACTCACCTTCACCTTTAGTTATCTCCTAAAATATTTCTTTTGAGAATCAATGAAGTCTGTCTGGTTCTATACTCTGTATAATGGTGGGAAATTAGCAATGCTTATAAACTACTTAATAATTCTTTAGCATCACACTATTAACCACAATTATTAATGTAATATAACCACCATCTCATGGAGTTGTCATCTATAATAATTTTAACCAAGTCTCCAGTGACTGATGAGAATAGCTCAGATCTAGCGTAGAGAGAAATTTCCTCCTGGCAGCTGCCTTTGGAGGAAAGCTGAATGGCTTTTCTACAGAACAGGGTCTGAAATGTGGCATTTCTCCTGAAGAGTGCTGAAGTCACTCTGTTCTGAAACCACTCTGGTTAGGCGTATGCAGAAACTCTGAGCACAACCCATCAAGACAGTTTTAGTATAATCTCTGCTCCTTTTTTTATTTACATGCTAATTTAAATTTATCTCAAATTAAGTTAAATTCAATACTGAGCACTGCTGTGCCTAGGAGACAGTGCTGAGTGCTTCAGGTGATACTGAGATGTAGACAGACGTTCTCCTGTCCTTGAAGTATTTACTATCCAGTAATTCTTGTTTTGACACTGTGATTTTATTATTCACAGTAAATTTATATTTTGAACATTTAATCCCCAGGAAAGTCTAATTGGATCTTGCATTGGGTGACAGGCGGGAGCAAGGCGGAGCTGGGAAGTGATTGAGAATAATAATATATTATTATTTGGCCATTCTAACTCCAGAAAGTGAAGTTCAACAATACTATCCTTCAGAGGGAATACATGCAAGATTCAAGGATGAGTAGATACCAATTATATGGATTAAAATTAGGTGGTATCTGACTCGAGTGCTCAACATATTGAGTGTCAAGTTTACCAATCTCTCTCTAGCTTCACCACTCAAAATGCTCCAATGATAATCTATTTACAAACAGTTCCCCTTTACTGAATACCACCCTAGGCTTTAGAATCAGCAAGTGCCATCTGCAGTCAGTCTTATGTCCTGGGTCTTCCCAATGCTGTTGCCTGTTGGGGCTGTTGCTGTGCCAATGGCCTGGCAGACCACATGGCTTCAATGTCCAGCCCAGCCCAAGCTTTATGTCCCCCAATGCCCTCCCCTCTCCTCCTCTGGGCTTGGAAAAATACAGATCATTTATCACTCTGCAGTCACTGCATGTGTACATAGAGAGGGCAGGCACTGACTGGGCTTTGTTCCTACACTACTTCTGAGCCCTGGGCCCCAGGACATTGAAGCACATCATTCCCTCCATGGACTCCCAGTGTCTTCCCCAGATGAGCTGGGGGCTTTGGAAGGAGTCAGGAGTCAGAAATTCACATTTCAATATATCCATAGCTGAAGCCCTAAAATAACTGATTACTTTTCGTGAGGAACTGTCCTATAAGATCTCAGGAAGCCATAGTTGATGTCATTGGATTGAATACTATTTCATTTGCATGGTCTTTTCTCAATATTAAAGTGCTTTCAAATGAATTGTTTTTCTTCAATACTTATAAAACACTTCCCACTGCCCCCAAACTGGGCATTGAACCCAGGGATGCTCTTCTACTGAGCTACACCCCAGCCCTTTTAATTTATTTTAATTTTATGAGACAGGGTCTTGCTAAGTTGCTGAGTCTGACCTTGAACTCGAAATCCTCCTGCCTTAGCCTCCTGAGTCTCTGGTGTTACAGGCAAGGGACACAAAGCCCAGGCCCAAACACTGTTTTTTTTTTTTTGTTTGTTTGTTTTGTTTTTAAGATTCTTAGAATCATCTGAGCTAGAAAGGACAATAAAGATCATTTCTGACCTTCTTTCAAATAAAAATTATGACCAGAAAAGGTGAAGTATTTGTCTCAAGTCCTAAGATTTAACAAAAGAAAAGCAAGGTGTATTAGTTTTCTACTGCTGCATAACAAATTTTCATAAATTTAAAGACTTAACAGAATGCCTACAATTCTGTGGTTTCCATGTCCAGCACAGAGTGGCTCGGCTCAGATCCTCACAAGCCTGGATGGAGGTGTCAGGCAGGCTGAGTACTCATCTGGAGGCACTGGGAAGGGCTCATTCCCAAGCTCATTCAGTTCCTTCTAGTTGTAGAAGGAAGGTCCTGTTTCCCTGCTGGACACCAGTCAGGGATTCCTCAGCTCCTGGTGACCCTCTTCGATTTCAAGGCAAAAATCAGAGCATCAAATCTTTCTTGTTCTTCAAATCTCTGATTTGTTTTGCTGCTGCCACTGGCTAGAGAACTCGTTTTAAGGTCCCGTGTGATGAGGTCTGGCTTACTCCTGTAAGCATTCTTTCTTAATGCTATGCCACGTAACATTTACTGCCATGAAATAGCAGTGAATTCCATCAAATTCACAGTCCCAAGGATTCTATGGGATGTGTACAAGCGGGTGGTAGAGAGGGAAATTTGGAAGACACAGAATCCTGCCTACCACACAAGGACTTGGGCATCATAGAGGAATGGATTTGATATCAGCTTTACCTCTCACCATCTCTGCAATCATTACATTTCATAGAGCCAATGTTTCTTCATCTGTGAGATGAAAAGAATAATACCCTGCAGGGTTTTTTTTAAGGGTTAATGAGAAGATGGATATGAAAGTACTTTTAAGGTATAAGGCACTATCTGGCATGGTCAAAGTGAAGTAATATGTACAAGTGTATGGTACTGCTAGTCTAAAAGATCCTCAAAGTTGGAAGCTATGTCTCTTTGGATGTAACAAAATCAGAGGCTGCCTCTTCCTGCAGTGTGAGACTTACTTTCTTTTAGTCACAATAATGGAAGCTTAGGGTGCCAGGAAACAGAGGGCAGATAAAGGGTTTGGGCCATTGAATTTTTATTCAAGGAAATGCTAAGCCACTCTGTAGGTGGCTTAGCTCTCAGCTGCAGGTGCAATTACTTCAAGTGATGGAACTGTCCGGCACCCCCAAGCTGGCATGGCTCACCTTGTCAATTTAGGAATCTAACTCAGAAATGACTATTCCACAGATCAGAGCAAGCACTGCAGAGATGACCAGGCCAGTGTTTCAGCAACAAACACAACCTGTCTATTCCTGCCACTTCTGAACATTCCTTAGGGCAGAAATGGCGAGTGATAATACCTAACCATAACTCTCTTAGTTGAGAATACTGAAGGAAGATTCTCTATTATCTGAAGAACCACTGAGGGCAAAGTCAGCACAAGCATCTGTAGGAGCCCATTTTTCCTCTTTCCATAGTGTAGCTTATTTTCTGAGAAAGGAGTACACAGGCCTTGATGTAACTTGCTTAAGGATAATGATTACATTGTATTAACCCTGTTTCCCCCTTAAGCAAAAGAAATCATTAGGTGATAGTCTCCCTCAACCCTTTCTTGCTAAATACTTTGAGCACAAAGCCTGGCATGTAACAGATCTACTTCAGGAAAGCATTTGCTAAATGGATGAAAAATAAATAACAAAGAGCTGGAACCCAGTTTTCTCTCTCTCGCCGTCAATCACTATGCTCTAATCAGTTTTCAACTATACTGGCCTCCTGCCTGCCTCCTGAACAGATTTAATAGGCAGGTATTAAGGTCTTAGCTTAACTTAAATGTGCCAGCTCCAGCGGCCCCTAGGAATTTCAAGCCAGCCTATCCAGTCGAAACTGTCTCTAGAAATAGCCATGCAGCTGAGGAAATGAGCAGTGCCCGGACCATCTGCTGCCTTTCTGCTCTGGGGATCTGAGCTAAAGGAATTCAAGGAGGTTAATGAGCTCTCTCTGGCCCATGTGGTCTTGCACAATCTGGGGGCCTGGGTCCTGTCCATTTTAGAAGATAAACAGCCAATTGAAATGCAGTATGTGACATGCCTATGCAATGACCAGGGCTCTCCCACCAGAGTGATCTGGTAATTTAAAGAGGCTGTAGCAAAACACTGGAAAATGACTTAGACTTTGTAATCATTTCAAATCTTGATTTCTTCACGTATTAATGGATAATTTTGGTTCTTTTTTTTTTTACCTCTATGAACCCTGTTTCTTCACATATAAAACAGAAATGATAGAAATACTCCTGGTACAGCTACCATAAAGATTAAAGTAACTAAGGGTGCAAAGTTCTTATTACAGAATAGGCATCCAACAAAAAGGCTACTGTGTTTACCGGCATGTAACTCTCTCATGAATATCTATACATTTATTTCTCCAAACTACCCATACTATTAAAACCTATGGTGATAAAACGATTCCAAAAAGATTCACTAAGTGCCATGTATATGTGTATAAATATATATATATATCAGCCATTGTGCACTGGTGGTAGAAATTGAAACAAAAAAGAGGATGGATCAGGAGAAAGGTGGAGGAAATTGACATTTATTGAGAACCACAAAGAGCCAGGCACCACAGCATGCACTGGGAATCCCAGGCAAATAAGTCACAGCATTTAAAATTGACAATGTCTTTATTTCACATATTCATTCTTTAAAGGACATTAAGCTCACAAGATACTGTGGTGCATGCCTGCAATTCCAACAACTTGGGGGACTGAGGCAGGAGGATCACAAGTTCAAAGCCAACCTCAACAAATTAGGGAGGCTCTCAGGAATTTAGTGAGACCCCATCTCTAAAAAGGACTGGGGAGCTGGGCACAGTGGCGCACGCTGTAATCCCAGCAGTTTGGGAGGCTGAGGCAGGAGGATTGCGAGTTCAAAGCCAACCTCAGCAATGGCAAGTTGCTGAGCAACTCAGTAAGACCCTGTCTCTAAAGAAAATACAAAATAGGGCTGGGGATGTGGCTCAGTGGTCGAGTATCCCTGAGTTCAATCCCCAGTACCAAAAAAAAAAAAAAAAAAAAAAAAAAAAAGGACTCGGGAGATAGCTTCCTGGTACAGTGCCTCTGGGTTCAATTTCCAGTACAAAAAACAAAAACCAGAAATTCAGCTCATGAAAGCTCCTGTGGCTTCCTAATTACCAGACTCTCCTTTGAATTTCACTAGAGCAATAGAGTGTGCCTCAGAGACTTATCACTCAGCCGGTCCTGGCCTATCTCCGCTTTCTACTCCTCCCTAACTATCTTCAGTGGCCTTTTAACGATGGTGAATAACTCCACCTTCTCAATAGAAGCTTTGGTGCCCTTGGTCTTCACGTTATTAATTTTGAAAGTAATTGTGCTGTGGCAAGATCACTGCCTTCTTGAAGGCTTTTGTGCTTTGGACTTTGTCCATGTCCTCCTGGCAATAATGCTAGTTTGTTCCCTTTAGCCAATTCTGGTATTAAGACCCTTCGTGTAGCACAGTGACATGCTTCCACAAAACTTCAGGGAAAAGTGAGCATTATTGGGAAAAAAAAAAAAAGTACTCAAGAGAACCTCATGATGAAAACAACATTCCACAGTTCTCAATTTCCCACAAGTCTACAGCAATGAGATACTCATTCTAGAGTTATCCATTTAGAATAATGTGATTAAAAAAATGAATAAATGGCCCATAAACCAATAAGTCTTATAACACAATAATTAAAGAACAATTAAAATGTAAGTGTCAGATAAAAAAACATGCCAGGCGTGGTGGTGCATACCTATAATCCCAGTGATTTGAGAGGTGGAAGTAGAAGGATTGCAAGTCTGAGGCCAACCTCAGCAACTTAACCAGACCCTCAGCAACTCAGTAAGATCCTGTCTCAAAAAAATTAAAAGTGAAAGGATGTGGCTTCGTGGTTAAGTGCCCCTGGGTTTAATCCCTGGTACCAAAAAAAAAAAAAAAAAAAAAAAAGTAAAATTTTATACTTAGGTGAGAAAGGGATTTCTAAACATGACATCAAAGGCAAAAAACACTAAGAAAATGATCAGTACAAGTTACTTCAGGAAAATATTTAAAACTTTTGTATAATCAAAAATCCTCCATAAATTATCCAAAGAAAGAAAATAACAAAAATATTAACATGTAAACTAGCAAAAATATTTGTAATCCACAAAGTGCACTTAACACACCAAGTGCTTTTACAACTACAAAACCAGTAAAAGTAAATAAAATTCAGAAAACACAATGTCCAGTAAACATGAAAACATTTCCCTATATAAATCAAAGAAATACTGATTAAAACAATGAAATATAATTTTTCACCTATTAGGTTGGCAACTATTAAATGTATGGATAATGCCAATGCTAGCAAGTCATGTGTATAAGCCAGGACTATCATACGTTCTTAGAAGTATAAATGGGCTTATTTTGCGATATTTGGGAGAAAAAACATTCAAAAAGTACATAGCATTTGACCCAGCAATTGCACTTCTGGGTGTTATCTTAAGGACTATCATAGAGAAGTCACAAAGGGATAAGCATGAGGATATTCATTGTTCAACAGTTTAGGATAAAGAAAAATTTGAAACAATCTAACACTTATAGAAAATACTTAATTGTTACAGTGGAATATTATGCCATTAAAAATATTGCTTCTCTGTACCCTGTTGTCTTTGAAGAAGCAAGCTGTCACATTGTGAGGTCTACAGAGAAGGCCACAAGAACTGAGGGTGGCCTCTAGGAGCTGACAGAAGAAAATGACATCACTGTTTCAAGATGGATTTTGCAAATAAACTGAGAGGACCTGGGTATGGATCTTTCCTCAGTTAAGCCTCTGGTAAGACTACTACCAATACCTGAATTGCAGCCTTGTGACAGACCTTAAGAAAACTGTGGGACACGTGTGATGTTTTAACCCTCTAAGTTTCTGAAATTTGCTATGCAAACATGTCTAAGATATGTTAAGTAAAAATTGGATTATGAAACAGTATGCATGATATGGGTCTATGGGTCTTGCTTTAAAATACTGTTTGGAGTTATAATTAGACAGAAGGAAGTACTGTTGTGCTACTTACTGTGCAGAAGGGTGATTAAAGTTAACAATAATGTATTATACATTTCAAAAAGGTAGAAGAAGTTTCTACCAAAAAAGAAATAATAAATATTTGAGGAGATAGATAGGTACTCTGATTTAAACATTATACAACATCACATTATCCCCATCATGTTACCCCACTAATATGTACAACTTTTAAATATATATTAATACTTTTTAAATTTTTTAAAGTAAAAAAGTCTAACCATGAAATGTAACAATGTAAGAATAAATTCCAGATGGACTAAAAATCTTAAAGTTAAAAAACACGACAGAGGCGTTAGAAAACACTTTGGGGAAATGTTCATATAACTAACTCCAGTGGAGAGGACTTCCTACAGAAAATCTGAAAGCCTGAAGAAAAGTTGACAGTCCGTCCACACAATATAAAAATGCACAGGGAACATCACACCCCACTTCTTATGTGTGGGCTGCATGTAATGACTTCCAAAGAGTCCAATATTGGAAAGAAATGAAGTGATTTTACATTGGAGAAACACTACTTCTGCAAAGTGATCAAGGTTAATATCATTAGTGTTAAGTCATGTTAAGTTGCTGTGATGCCAAGAGGACCCCTTGGCTGTGAGAGTTTCTCAGACTTCCTGTTTTTGATGACCCTGATAGTTTTGAAAGAGTATTGATCAGTATTTCCAAATTCTGTTGGAATTTGTCTTATTTAACCCTCAGCAGCCAACTTTTTGTATTACCTAGTCTCTCTGCTTGATCCTCTCAAGCTTGATTTTCAAGACTCAGCTGTCATCCTCTCTAGAAGGTCTTCTCTGACAAGTCCCTCTTTTCCTCCGGGTTGAATGCCTTTTTTAATGTTACTGCACCACCCATATACAATTATCATGATGTATTCAAATTATCTGTATACCTTTATGTCTCCTCACAGGCTATGGGCAGGGCAACGTCTAGTTCATCTCACTAAGTGTTGATGCTTAAGGTATTTTTTAATTTTTTAAAGTAAAAAAAAAGTCTAACCATAAAATGAATAACAATGTAAAAATAAATTCCAGATGGACTAAAAATCTTAAAGTTAAAAAACAAGACACAGGTGTTAGAAAACACTTTGGGGAAATGTATACAAGTATACAATAGGCACTGCTTATGAAATACATAAAACCAGTCCCATTAGTTATTAGAAATCCCAAGAAAGGCACTGCTGTCCTTTGGATAGTGATGAGAAATACCAAGTCAACTTCTCTTATTCTACTGTTTCTAAAAACGTGTTTTACCAACATTACTACATTGGTGTTTCGATTTGACAATCTGTTTGCATTGGTGTATTATATGGGACTTGCTTCCTGAGCTACAAAGCAGTGTCTTACTGTTTGTTGATTCTTGTGAGTTTTAGGCAGAGTGGCCTTTGTTGACTTAGAACACAGAATTATATCCCTTAGGTCACTGTAATGCTGGGCAGCAACTCTTATCAGATCATTTGGTAGATCTAACAGCCTGTCTGCGTTTTACAGTTTGTCACCATTTATTTCTTGCATTGTCATCTGTATCCTGGGGCTAGTAATATTACAGGAAAACTTATGAAAAGTATCGAGCACAGGGTCTGCCAGGTGCTTCCTAAGATGTTCTAGGAGAAGGATTTATTTCTACTGAGCTCTGTAAGATAAAAGGACCACTTGAGAAGTTAGAAAATAGAACGTACAGAAGCTGACAGCTGTCTATACAAGTTCATTCTTCCCTTTTCTGGAATTAAGGAAACCTCGGGAAGCTGCTGTAGGGAAGCAATATGCTTAGCTAAGACTTATATTTCACCGCTGATGAGCCCACGTTGGTAAGTTCCAGTCTGTAAGCTAAGGTATAATTTGTTGGGTGGGACTTCTAGAAAGGCCTTTTCTAAAATAACGACATGACGGCTGGAGTTCCAACTTCCATTCTGACCTATGAGGCAAACTTGACCCATGAAGCCAAGCGGTAAGGATGACAGAGCAGGAAAAGTTTGGGACCCTGGTCTAACTACCTCACTCTCAGGAGGAGAGGAAAAACTTTTTGAGTTTAGGATCCTGGAACCGGGGTTTCAAGGAGGAGAACTCAGCCAGCCCCTGTTCACGTCTGCTCCTAGGCAGATTTCTCCAGGCCGCTAGAGCCAGCGGAGGTAGGATGCTGGAAGAGTGGCGGGGAGGACCAGGGGCGGGAAGGCAACCTCGGGAAGCCGCTGCAGGGAGTGCGATGAGACGCCTAGTGCCGTCAGCGCGGCCCGCGAGCTCTCCTGGTTCCCCCTCCTCGCCCACACGGCCTGGTCCGGCCTGGTCCGGGGAGAGCAGGGAGCCGGCGCCCAAGTTTGCAGCCGGGCTCCCCCACGTCCACCCGACAGTCCTGACGCCGTACCCGCGCGAAGCCCCGCCGCCCGCGCCGGTTCGAAAGCGCCGGGAGCCGCCTGCCGCGTCACGGGCTGCCTCGGGTCGCCATTGGCCGGCGCGTGTCACGTGCGAAAGGCGGCTTTTACCATTGGCTGGAGGGCGGGCGCGCAGAGGGCGGTGTCAGGGCCACGGCCTCAGCCAGAGCGCGCGGCTGCGGTGTTGGCCCGCGCGCTGGGCTGGACCCCTCTGCCCACCCGGCGCGGCGGGGAGCTCGGGTCCCCGGGCGGCCGGCGAGGTCCGGTGCCCGCAGACCCTCGGAGGCAGCGCCTCGGGCCGGCCCCGCCGGCGCCCCCGGGCCCTGGACGACGTCCCAGACCGACCCGCCGGTTCGGAGGGCTCCGGATGCCGACTGCGAAGCGCCCCAAAAGGTCCGAACAGGTCGCCGATGAGCGCACGCCCCGCCCTGTCCTCGGGATTCATTTCTTTCAACGTCTGGTTCTTCGGCGGGGTGCTTTGGAGGCACAGCCTGAGTGAGCCTGGGGCCAAGGTCGGGGCCGAGGGTCGCCCTGCAGGGCCCGGCCGGGGCCAGGCGGGGCGCGGTGCTGGGAGAACCCCGCTCCGGGTGGGGAGCGCCCCTCGGTGCTGCTCGGAGTGATCCCCTCTGGTGATTTCCCTTGCAAAGTTGACTGTCTGGCTTTGTATGTCCAGTCTCTTGATTTGTAAGTGTCGGCAACGGATTGAGAACAAAACACTGGCGGAACCTAACATAGGGACAAGCTGGTTCCCAAATGCCGGTTTAGACCGAATTCTGCTGCTAGATTAGTCAACATTTAAACGTGATCCACTCACTTTTCTCTCGGACATACATTCTCTACAGGGGTGACAATTGCTGGTGTTCTTGGGGCGCTGAAAGGGTCTTAGCTGTTAACAGTGACTTTTGGCTTTCCAAAGGGTCACAGAACATAAACGGATATGCAGTGTGTCTGTGGCATGGAGATTTTACGGGGGTCGCAGGTATAGAAGGAAAATGTCCCCAAAGTTTTCTGGGAGCAGAGGGGAAAGGGAAGAAAAGTGGAGCTGTAGTGCATTAAGGAAACCGTTAAGCAGATGGTCCTGTGATAGTGGTGTAGGTTAAAGAATTAACACACTCTGGACTCAGACTTTGAAAGCTGGAGAACGTGAGAGGTCCGACATCATACTGTAAGTTTCATGCCAGGTACTCTTAAGCACATGCATACATGTACACACATGCTCACCTATACCCACAATTTTGTTGGATCTTCACAACAAAATGTCAGTACGCTTTCTTTTTTTCTTTTCCTTTTTGAAGTACCAAAGATTGAAACCAGGAGTATACTACCTTTGAGCTACATTTCCAGCCTGCTTTCTTTCTTTCTTTCCCTATCCCCCCCGCCCCCTTTTAAAAATAACTTTGAAACAGGGTCTCACCAGTTTGCCCAGGCTTTGAACTTGCCATCCTCCTGCCTCAGCCTCCTGAGTAGCTGGGATTACAGGAATGGACCTCATGTGCAACTTTCATTCTACTTTCTATATGAGAAAATTGAAGATGACACGGTTGGGATGACTTACCACCATCAGAACTGAACGAACTGGGATTTAAACACATGTATATATGATTCCCAAATCATTCATCATGTCTCCTAATCTCCATTTAAACCTAAATCTTCATACCCAAGAATTTTCACCTTATGACCATTTAAAAGTGTAAATTACCAGACCGCCCCCCCCCAAAAAAAAAAAATCTGAATTAAATATCCGGGACCCATCTGAGAGCTGCATTTTCACAGCCTCCCTGTGTGATTCCCAATTGGTGATTCTGGGACCAGTTGGGTTTGTTTTATCCAAGAGACTCAAATTTCAATGTCCAAGCAGTGGTTCCATCTCCTCCTTCAGACAGAGTAACCACACAAACTTTGGAAGATAAATCTTTTGTGGGGAAAGCCAAGGTTTATGAGAAACCACCTTACACTCTTGAGCAGCTCTCATTTTGAGAGTCCTGACAATTTTGCTTGGCATTTTTTATAATATGATCTTCCTTCAGCACTGTTGAATCTCCTAAAAAAACAGGCTCAATGCATTTATTTATGTATGTATACATATATACTGAGGATTGAACTCAGAGACACCTTACCACTGAGGGATATTTCCAGCCCTCTTTTATTTTGAGACAGGATCTCTCTCAATTGCTTAGGACCTTGCTAAGTTACCAGGGTTGGCCTGGAACTTGGCCATTCTCCTGCCTCAACCTCTTGAGTCACTGGGATTACAGGTGTTGGACACTATGCCCAGCAAGGCATTTATTTTAAAGTTAACCTTAAACAAACTTTTAAACACCATGAAAAAAGTTTAAAAACCACAATTCATCCATAGTACCAATAATCTAACAGATTGGGGAGTGAACCCAGGAGTGCTTAGCCACTGAGCCACATCCCCAGTCCTTTTTTATGTTTTATTTTGTGACTGGGTCTCACTGAGTTGCTTAGAGCCTCATTAGATAGCTGAGGATGACTTTGAACTTGTTATCCTCCTGCCTCAGCTTTTGGAGCTGCTGGGATTATAGGTTAATGCCACCCTGCCTAGCTAAACTCTTATTAATTAATTAGTGATGTCCCTACTGTTAGCACATAGATTGTTCATGTTCATCAAATTTAGAAAATTCTTCTGAGAGAAGGGACTTAAAACTTCAGAATTAGAATTGGAATTCTGAAAATTATCTTGAGGCTAAACCTTAAATCACAATTCTCTTAAAAGCTCATTTCATCATTTTTCCAAACAAAAAATGACCTCAATTTGAAGATGTCCTTTAGTTCTAAAACAGTAGTATAGGGGGTTGTGAAAATGAGTACATTGAAATGTTTCTTAAAAGTCATCTTTTCTAGTGAATTTATCTGTCATTTCCAATATTGCTTTAATCTTGACTAAAATATGCATTTAGTTTGTTTAATTTACTTATAAAGTCCCTTTTCTAAAATTGAAATAAATAGAATAATCAAAATATTAGTTTTCAAGTAATAACTGGATCATTTAATACATCAATTGTGTTGTTACTGGAAATATATATATTTTGTTTTTCTCTTTCCTGTGAAGGCAACGTGGGATAGAGAAAATAAAGTTTATTTTGGTTAAAGGAAGAACTGGTACTCTAATTCCATTTCCTATGGTTTCTAGTTTTGACATTGAGTGAATAAATTCCTCTCACAGATTCTCACTTTTCCAATCTTTAAAATGGAGGGAGTGCCGCCAGGGTCATGAGAGTTATATAATACAGCAGGAGTTTGAAAGCTAAGCACAACTATTTTCCTATTAATATTAGTTATGTTTCTCTCTCTTTAGAGCAAATTTGTGAGTTCCAATCCTTCTGTAATATTTAAGATCATTAAAAAAATTTTTTGTAGTTGTAAATGGACAGAATGCCTTTATTTTATTTGTTTATTTTTGTGTGGTGCTGAGGATCGAACCCAGTGCCCCATGCATGCTAGGCAAGCGCTCTGCCACTGAGCTATAGTCCCAGCCTTAAGATCATTTTGATTTCCAAAAAAGATGCATTTTTGGAGCATTTAGTTTATGTTTCAAAATTCCATATTTTGTTTTTGCTAAGAAAACTAAGGGCACAGTGACTATCTAGCTTTCTTCTTCTTCTTCTTCTTCTTCTTTTTTTTTTGTAGTATTGGGAATTGACCAGGGTCTAGCATATGCTGGGCAAACATTCTATCCCCAGACCTTTTATTTGGAAACAGGGTCTTGCTAAATTGCCCAAACTGGCTTCAAGCTGTGATCCTTCTGTCTCCCGAGTGGTATCTAGCTCTTTATCAGTTTTGCTGTTAACTAACATTGTTAATTTAGCAAATATTTATGAATACTTATTACATGCTAGGCACTATGTAGGTATAGGTGATGTAACAATGAAGAAGATAGACAAGGTGTTTGATCATATAGGAAGAAGACCGGAATAAATAAAACAATGCGATTATAAGTTGTGATAAATGCTTAGATGGTATAACTATAAATAATATCAACAAAGTTAACATGGTTAAGAAATGTCTACCTTAACTGAGTTTAAATTTGGGACAAAATATTATTTAGGAAATTTTCTTAAATTCTTAAATCTCAGTGAAGATTGTGAAAATAAATTGTGTGTCAGTAAATGGGGGATTGGAGGAAAATAACTGGGAACACAGTTAAAGATTTCCCAGGCCTTTCATGTTTTACATTTGTTCCAGGAGACATAATTTATAATTCTTCCATAAAAATGTCAATGTTTTGATAATTCTTATTTTCCTTAAATACCATTTTCTTTAATATCCACTAGCGTCGGTACCTTGTTTATTAGAAAATTGTAGCCGAAGAGAACCTTTTGTATTGGTTTCCCAGAGTTTTTTGTATTTTATTTAACTATACTCACCACACTGTGCAATAGGCATCAAAAAACCACAACAGAGGTTTGATTTTGTGCCTTTTGACTATTGTCTCCCCATTCTCCTCTCCTTGCCTACCTGGCCTCCATTCTACTCCCTGCTTCTATGAACTTGAGTGTTTTAGATTCCACATGTGAGAACCTGTGGTATTTATCTTTATGTGCTTGGCATATTTCATTAGCATAATGTTATCCACTTTCAGTCATGTTGTCACAAATGGCAGAATTTCCTTTTTAAGGTTGAATAGTATCCTGTTGTGCGTATGTACCACAATTTCTTGATGGTCACTCAGGATGATTCCATATCTTGACTCTTGTGAATGATGCGCTACCACCAACATGGGATCACAAAGCCCTTTGGCAAACTCGATTTCCAGTCTTATGGGTAAATATCCAGAAGTGAGATTCCTGAAACATATAAAAGTTCTTTTTTTCAGTTTTTTTGAGGAACCTCCAAGTTGGTTTTTTTTTCCCATAATGGCTCTACTAATTTACATACCTACTAACAGTATATAAGAGTTTTCTTTTATCCACATCATTGCCAACACTCATCTTTGGCCTTTCTGATAACAGCTATTCTAACAGTTATAAGGTGAGATCTCTTTGGGTTTTGATTTCCATTTCCCTCATGATCAGTGATGTTGAACATCTTTTTATGAACCTGTTGGCCATTTGTATGTCTTATTGGGAAAAATGTATATTCAGATCCTTTGCCCATTTTATAATTGTATTATTTGAGTTCTGTTTTTTGCTACTGAGTTGTGTAAATTCCTGATATTTTGAATGTTAACCCCTTAACAAATACATGGTTTATAAATATTTTCTCCCGTTTTACAGGTCACCTTTTCATTTTGTTGATTGTTTCTTTTTCTGTGCAGAAGCTTTTTAGTTTAATGTAACCCTCCTTGTTTATTTTTGCCTGTTAGTTTTGTTGCCTGTTCTTTTGGTGTCATATCCAAAAATTCATTGCCAAGACCATTGTTAAACTTTCTTCCTGACTGCTAGGAATCTTGTAGTTTCAGCTCTTACATTAAGTCTTTAATCTATTTTGAGTTAATTTTTCTAAATGGTGTAAGATAGAGGCCCAGTTTCCATTTTTCCCCTCTGTGGATATCAAGTTTTCCCAACACCTTAATTGAAGAAACTATTGTTTCCCCAAGGTATATATTCTTGATGCCCTTGGCAAATGTTGCTGACCATAAATGTGTGGATTTGTTTAGATTAGTTTTCTGTTACAGTTTAAAACCTAACATTTGACCTCCTAGGTGTAAACCTTGTGATTTTCTTTTTAAGAGAAAGAGAGAATTTTTTTTAATATTTATTTTTTAGTTTTCGGTGGATACAACATCTTTATTTTACTTTTATGTGGTGCTGAGGATCGAACCCAGCGCCCCACGCATGCCAGGCAAGCGCGCTACTGCTTGAGCCACATCCCCAGCCCAAACCTTGTGATTTTAATAAATAACTTTGAGTGGCAGCTTCCATCACAAGGCCATCACCTACCCTGATTCTGGTTGTTACAAATGAATACTTCCTGTCTTTGATCTTTCTGTGTGGAGGTGAATAAATTTCAGTCTCTGGATCCCACTGCCCTATCTGGATGCCATAATGTTTACATAGCACAGGAAGCTGGCCACTGTAGGTGGAGATTGGTTAGAAGGCCCACAAATAATTACTTGAGGGAAACAAAGTCATTTTTGTTAAATCTCTTAAGAGTCATTTCTATTGATTCAAGCAACACCATTTTTTTTTCTACAGATAACTATTTTCTATAGTAACTTGTGACATTCTATTCTTCAAAGCGCAAGTTCCCTTCCCCTATATATGAAGTCAGGCAATTTTCTTTCATCAAAAACGAAGTTTTGTTTTGTTTTTTTGTGGGGGTTGGGAGATTGAACTCCTAGGGGCACTTTACCACTTAGCTACATCCTCAGCCCTTTTTATTTATATTTTGAGACAAGGTCTCACTAAGCTGCTTAGGGCCTACTAAGTTGTTGAGGCTGCCTTGAACTTGCAGTCCTCCTGTCTCAGCCTCCTGACCCTCTGGGATTACAGGTGTGCCACCGTGCCCAGCTCATCAAAAATTTTTAAGCACTTACTATGTGCCAGGCATTGTAATAGTTTAAATAGATCTGCCACAAAATTCTGTGGCCAATTTCTGTATGTTGAAAAAAGGCCTTATGATCTTAGCTGCATGGACATATTTTCTCATTTAGATTTATACCTTTGTAAAATTAGCCTTATAGTCTTATAAAGACTATTCAACTCTTAAGAGGAAAAGTTTCTAGAGAATTTATATTTCCTACATCCCTTGAGTCTTCTGTTTTAGGGATTAAATTACCTGTTTAATTCATGTTCTGATTGGGTTTTTATTTTACTGTCCCCAATACTGTTTCCCATTAGACATTTGCAGTTTAATATAATCTTTTAAAAAATAATGTTTCTTTCAAAGATATTGAGGATCTAATTTAGAGAATATCAATAATCAGAAAAGAAAATAAAAGCCATCTATACTCTACCCTGATAAAAATTTTGGTATATATTCTTCCAGTCTTTTGTCTGTATTTTATGTATATAGATGAGATCATACTTTACATTCTATTTTATGACTTATATTCTTATCTAATAATATATAGTAAGTAAGTATTCTTTTTTAAAAGAAAGGTTTTATTGTTAGAATTGGGACCAGGGAATCTCGTTAATAAATTACCACACTGGATAAATGCAGAAATCCAAACTGCTGACCCAGGAACAAAATCCACTTCTCTGCCCTTTTCCTTCTTTAATTTCTGCCCCATTCCCAACTCTACCCCCATCCTCAACACAGGAGGGTTCTATGGGGAAGTCTCTGAAAGAAGATTTATCTAATCAGATCATAATTGCACCATAATTCTTTTTTCATACTTTCCCAGTCACCCCATCAGAGTGTTTATTTATACTTTATTGCTGCTAGAGGCAAAACATCAAAAATAAAGTTAAGAGGATTTGAGTAATAAGGGAAAATAATATCGTATGCTAGAATTTTCAGAATTGTAGGAAAGTAAGAGACACCTGAATAAATATGTTAGAGTTGAGAAATATTCAAATTTTTAAATTTTACTTCCAAAGAAAATGGCCCTTTAAAATTTTATTTTGCCTCTTGAATATAACCTCAAACTTTTTGGCAATTTTGTTTTCGTCTACTACTAATGTAAAAATATATTTGATTATTAAATTATTCCTGTTTTGAAATACTCAATATTTTGGTCTTCATTCTAAATTACTTAATAATCTATGAGAAATTATTTACACACTACTCAGGCCACAGATTCAGTTTATACCAAATACTGAAAAAAATGGTAGGAATGTATTTTAAATATAGCATTAAAATAAATTCCTTTAAGTGTATATAATCATAACCAATGCAATTAGTCATTTAAAAATTGCATTTTTATTTCTATAAAAGTAAACCACTAATTATGAAAATTTAGTGAATACCATTAAACCAGGCCTGGGATTGTGGCTCAGCGGTAGAGCGCTCACCTAGCACAGGCAGGACCCGGGTTCAATCCTCAGCACCATATAAATATAAAGGCTTTGTGTTGTGTCCATCTACCCCTAAAATATATATATATATATATATATATATACCAATAAACCAAAAAGAAAATTCCACTTGCAATCATAGCACTATTAATATCTTATTAGTTTACTAACCTAATTAACCTTTATCTTTCTTAATCTATGGTGGATTCTATTCAGAGTGATTATTTAAAATTACTGCTCTCCTGTGAATGTTAATTCCTTTTAAAAACAAAACTTCAACAAATTTAATTTAAAGATCAAATTGGTTTATTAGAGATTTATGAATCTTGACAGCATCACATCTAAAAGATTTAGAAAGGTGCTCTTAAGAGCTGAGAAGCAGTGGGCTTTTGTAGAGACAGCTAAGGGAAACAGAAATAAGGAACAAAAAGTGGATTGGTCTTTACAAAGTTACTTTCCTTTTAAGGTTAAAATGGGATTTTCCTTATTATGCCAACTCAAGTAAACTGAGCCCCTTTTAACAGGGTACTATGATTCTTCTAATGTTTGGAAAACTGACTCCTTTGAAAGTTCAGTTTGATGACCTGTGCAGGTAACTCCAATGACTTAATAATTTTTATCTAGCACCTGTATATGAACTGAATCTGTATACATTAAATATCTCTTTCCACCTCTGCACGTGCATATCTCTCTCTCTCTCTCTCCTCTCTGTGCTGGGATCAATTCCAGGGTCTCACACATGCTAGGCAAGTGTTCTACTGAGCCATGATCGCAGCCCTTAAGTGTCTTTCTATTTCTAACCTATTCCTTGAATGAACAGTTTTATTCCTAATTTAAGGTCAGCATCGATTATCTGTCCTCTGTTTAAACCACAGCAGGTTTTTAATTCCAGATTGACTTCCCATGGCTATCTGTGGACATTTTGGCCATCCTATATCTTTAGAGAAAAATACGGTCAAACTAATGTTTTATATGAGTATTAATAAAATAATAACAAAATAAGAAAATTATATAATGGAAAATGTAGAAATATATAGGGAAATAAAAAGTTAGCCATACTCCCATTTATTAGCATTTTGGCCAATCTTTTTCAAGTCCTTTTTCTGTGCATACTTCTTATTACTACAATATACACAGTTTTGTATTTGGCTTTCTTTAAGTTGTAGGTTTATCAATTAATTTTTAATATTTTAATGTTAATTAAACTTCATTTAACTTTAATGTTAATTAAACTTTTTAATATTTTAATGTTAATTAAACTTCAGATGGGAGGAGTTGGTAAAGATATGTGCTAACATTACCAAAATAATGTACTGCAGCAAATGTTAGCACATATCTTTACCAACTCCTCCCATCTGAAGTTTCCTCAATACCGGCCTTTCTGACTTGGGTTATTTGTCATCATTGCCATAGTTTCTTGAAGGCGTCTCATGTTTCTGGTGTGTCTGTCTCTCTCTCCCTCCCTCCCTCCCCCCCTCCCTCCCCCTCTCTCCCTCCCTCCCCCCCTCCCTCCCCCTCTCTCCCTCCCTCCCCCCCTCCCTCCCCCTCTCTCCCTCCCCCCCCCCTCTCTTTCTCTCTTCTGTTATGTTTTGCTGGTACTGGGATTGAACCCAGGGGTGATCTACTACTGAACTACACTTTCAGCCCTTTCTTTATTTTGATATAGGGTCTCCCTAAGTTGCTGAAGCTGGCCTAGGACCTTCGATCTTACTGCTTAAGCATCCTGAATTACTGAGATTACAGGCATGTGCCACTGTGCCTTGCTTTGTTCTGGTACTTTCTGTCAGTGGCCTGCCTGAACAAGTTTTCTTCACCATATCCTATTGAACACCACATTTGGCTGCTTTTTCTTCCTTTCCACCTCATATCTGAGTGAGTATTTTCAGCCCACATACCAACCCATCCCCACATCTTCTTCCAGTCTTATGTTCCTGTTTTTCAAAGGTCCTAGCATGCCTCCACTTAGCCTGCCTTATTTTGTCAGGAAAAGCTGTACGGAATCAGCTGACTTTAGTGTTTTCTTTCATTTGGGCAAAAGTTTTTTGAAAACACATGATAAGTAAGGACCACAGGGGAGGTTTTTTCTCTCTGTGATTAGTTGTGTGTGTTCCCTGGTACACATGGGAAAAGTATTCTCATTTAGATCATTTTCTTCTTTCTCATCTGACGCAAATGATTAGGTGGTTCAAAACAGAAAACAGAGTTCTACTAATTATTTGTGGATTTCTAAAGGGTGAATGACCTTAATGATTTAAATTATTATAAGCAGATGGTAAAATAATTATACTTTTAGTCTATGTGTTCCAAATTTGGTTTTCTAAGAGATTGTTACTTGGATCAGTTATAGACCTCCCTTGTTTAGACAAATAAATAATCTTAACCCCTTCAATTAGTAAAGTCAGATAGAATTGAACTATTTTTCTTTATGTTAATATATTTTAAACTTTAAAATTTTTATACTTAAAAAATTAACTTCTAGGCAATTCTCAAATATAGAATGGAAGCAATATTCTTTCATTACATAAATTAGTGAAATATATTAGTTTCAGCACAATGGATCTTATATTGGGCATTTGGGGAAGATTCCCCCTCCTTTCCCTGCAGTGCTGGGGATTGAACCTGGGGCTGGTTCAATCTACTGGGCAATTGCTCTACCACTGAGCTACATCTCCAACCCAGAAATCTCTTTTCCCTAGCCCTATTTTGTATTTTATTTAGAGGCATGGTCTCTCTGAGTTGCTTAGTGCCTCGCTTTTGCTGAGGCTGTCTTTGAACTCCTAACCCTCCTGCCTCAGCCTCCCAAGCTGCTGGGATTACAGGTGTGTGCCAGTTCTTGGTACCCAGCAGGTGCTCAAATATTTATTAGATTGAATTGGACTATTATTCATGTGAGCCTCTCACTTGGTCTCCTCTTAAACATGTTCCAGTTTGTGTCCATATTAAGCTCTATTTCTGGTATATTCTGTCCTCCCACTTGGGAAAAATATGAACAGATGACCTGATTTTGTTATTGAGCATGTCATGTGTTTGTTTTTTGTTTGGTTTTTTGTTTGTTTGTTTTTTTTTGTTTTTTTTTTGTTTTTGTTTTTGCTGGCCAGTTATAACTGAATACTTCCTTATTTATTTGGTTACTCAAATTGTCCTGCTTTTCCCCCTCATCTGTAACTTCCCAGTCCATATTAGATACCTGGCTCCTTCCATTCACCAAATTTTCACTATTTTTTTTAGTTCCATTTTACATGTACAACAGTATCAGAATGTTAATTTGCACCTCCATAAGATGCATTACCAACTACAGGTTATATTCATTTCCAAAGTGACTTACCCCTTTCTCCTCATCCTCTTAGTGAAGTCATTTTCAACATTTGTAATAGGATCCAGTTATTTTGTCACATTCTGCATTCCATGCTGGGATCCACCTCCTCCTAGTTGGGTTTTTAAAACTTGCATTTTAAAGAATGACATTAAGATTCATTCTCTGGGACTGGAGATATAGCTTAGTTGGTAGAGTGCTTGCCTCATGTGCACAGGTCCTAGGTTCAATTCCCTGTACCCCCGCAAAAAAGGATTCATTCTCTGTGCTACAAAATTTCTGTGAGTTTTGACATCATGACACTAATAGACAAAATAGTTTCATGGCCCTGAAAAATAATCTGTTCTTTAATTTTCTGTTCTTTTCAATACCCTTGCAAAACAACAAAACAAAACAATCCATTTCTGCCTCTGTGGTTTGTTTTTTTCCCAAAGTCATAGAAATGGAATCAATAGTGCATAACCTTCTCAAGCTGCGATTTCTCACTTAGCATAATGCACTTACGATTTATTCATGTTGTGCAGCTTAATGGCTCTTACCTTTTGACCATAGAATACTATTCCTAGTATGAATGTAATATCTCAATTACTTCCAATTTGGGGCAATTATAAATAGCACTGCTTTACAGACTCCTCGGGATGAGTGGACATAGTTTTCAAATCAGCTGGGCAGATACCTAGGAACATATTTTGGGGATTTATGGTAAAATTATGTTTAACTGTTTTTAGAAAACTACCAAACTGTCTTCTAAAATGCTGTATACTATTTTTCGTTCATTCCACCAGCAGTAAAGAAGAATTTTGATAGTTTCTTTAGAATGTTTTGCATAGGCAGTTGTGTTGTTTACAAATAAAGATGGTTTATTTCCTCCTTTCTGATCTGTATGACTTCTTTTTCTTGTTTTAGCACTTAGCTAGGAACCTTCAGTGTGAAGTTGAATAGAATAGAGATCATGAGAGAGGACATGCTGGCCTTGTTCTTCATCTTAGGGGGAAACAATATTATTTTATAACAATATAACAATATTGAGTCTCTCAATATTAAATATGAAGTCGTCTGTGATTTTTAAAAGTAGTTTTTATTAGACAAGGGAGTTCTTTATCTTCTGATATTAGACTAATGCTGGCCTTAGGAATGAGTTGGAAAATGATTCCTACTCTTTTATTTTCTGAAAGAAATTGTAGAATTGGTTATTTGTTCCTTAATTTTTTGAAGAGATCATTGGTGAAACCATATTAGTCTGGTGTTTTCCAGATTCAAGTTTTTACTATTAATATAATGTCTTTTTAGGTTTAAGGCTGTTTATATTATTATTATATTATCTCCTTGAGAAAGGCTTGGTAGTTTGTGCCCTTCAAGGAATTGACTCCTTTTATCTAAATTATCAAATTTATTTATATACATATATATTTTAATTCAATTTCATGTATATATTATATATATGTATATAATTTACATATATACATACACATATATATATCTATATATCTATATCTTTATATATAAAGAGAGAGACAGATACACTCCTCTTTTATTCCTGATTTTGGTAATTGGTGTCTTTTCTGTTTTTTTTTTTTTGGATTAGTGGTTTATAATTTCCTTCCTTTAGATTTAAGTTGGTTTTAATTTGGTTTTCTTTTTCTGGTTTCCTAAGGTGGCAGCTTAGGTTTTTGGTTTTAGTTCTTTTCTAAAGTATGCTTTTAGTTCTATAAATGTCTTTTTAAGCCCTGCTGAATCTGTAGCTCATATATTTTGATGATAGATTTTTTAAAAAATTATTTTTAATTGTATAATATGCTTAACTTAAAATTTACTATCTTAACCATTTTATATGAACAGTTTAGTGGTGTTAAGTATATTCACGTTTGTGTTAGTCAGCCTTTTCTTACTGTAATAAATTCTTGAGATAAATTAATTTAAAAGGAAAAAAATGTTTATTTTGACTCATGGTTTCAGAGGTTGCAGTCCAAGATCAATTGACTATTTTGTTAGACCTTTGGCATGCCAGTACATCATGTGGCAGAGAAAACCCTTCACCTCTTGGCAGCCAGGAAGCAAAGAGTGGGAAGAAGAAACCAGCATTCCACTTTAGGGAGACGTTCCTACCCAAACTATAACAGCATTGCTGTGGAGTCACTTTTATTTAGTTCAGAATATTTTAAAATTTCTCTCGAGACTTTTTTTTTTTTTTAAAGAGAGAGTGAGAGAGGGGAGAGAGAGAGAGAGAGAGAGAGAGAGAGAGAGAAAATTTTTTAATATTTATTTTTAGTTCTTGGCGGACACAACATCTTTGTTGGTATGTGGTGCTGAGGATCGAACCCGGGCAGCACGCTTGCGAGGAGAGCGCGCTACCGCTTGAGCCACATCCCCAGCCCCTCTCGAGACTTTTTAACCCACATGTTACTTAGAAGTATGTTGTTTAATTTCTAATTTAATTTCTAGTATTTGTACTAGACCCTCTATCTTAAATAGATTTCTAGTTTAATCTTTTATTGATTTCTAATTTAATTCTAGTATGATCTAAAAACATACTTTGGCTGATTTCTTTTGCATTGGTTAAGGTGTATTTTATCTCCCAGAATGGGATCTATCTTGATGAATGTTCCATGTATACTTCTGTCATTGAGATGAGTTTTCTATAAATATCAACTAGATCAAATTGATAGGGCTGGTCAAGTCATTTATATTCTTCCTGACTTTTTTGCCTGCTTTAGCTATTAATTACTGAGAGGGGGGTGTTGATACCTTCAATTATAGTGGATTTATCTGTTTCTTTTATTTTTTTCCTTATGTTTATAAAGGTTGTATTTTTAGCTCTTGCTCTGGTCATATGATTCAACTTTGAGTTAACTTTTGTATTATGTTATATTGTTTGAGGCTGATGTTTTTGCATATGGGAAGTTGTTCTATCTCTTTGTTGAAAAAGCTTTCTACCTCATTGCCTTTGCTTCTTTGTCAAAAATCAGTAGTTCCAACAGATGTGGTTGTATTTCTGGACATTGTTTTTTTGTTTGTTTGTTTTGTCCTGTTGTTCCATTTCTCTGTCTTTAAGCTACTACCTCACTGTCTTGAAATTACTGTAGATTGAAATTAGGTAGTGTTAGTTTGACAATGTTTTCAAAGTTGTTTTTGCTATTGGAGATCCTTTGCATTTCTATATAAGTTTTAGAATTGCTTGTCAGTTTCCATTTTTATTTTTAAAATTTTTTATTTGTTTTAATTAGTTACACATGACAGTAAAATGATCTTGACATATCATACATTTGAATAAAGAATTTGATGTTTTGTTTTTTAAGTATTTTTTTAGTTGTATATGGACCTTTATTTTATTAATTTATTTTTATGTGGTGCTGAGGATCGAACCCAGGCAAATGCTCTACCACTGAGCTAAGCCCCAGCCCCAGTTTCTATTAAAAAAAAAAGATTTATGGGATTTTGATTGGATTGTGATGGATCTATAGATCACAATGGAGAAAATTGGTATATTGCCGCAGTCTGGCTGGGCACAATTCAGGAGCCACTTGTCAAAAGAAACGAACTTTATTTTTAGAACTACAAACACCAAACAAAACAGCTCCTCAGGAAAAAACCCTCAGAGCCCAGCTGCCACCACCGGCTTCCACAAGCCTCTCACCTACACAAGCCTCACCACCTCCCACAATCCTCCTGCTCTTGAGGCCGATTGGCTGGGTTGCATGGGCGGAGCCAAAGAAGTCCCCCAATGAGCAGCTCCGTGGAGGAGCCAATCAGATGTTGCTGGGGCCGCTGTGAGCCAATCATCAGCTGGCAGTCTGAAGGGCAGGGAAACAGCCCAATGAACATCACCGCAGAGGAGCCAATCAGCTAGATGTTGCTGGGGCAGTTGTGAGCCAATCATCAGCTGGCAGCTGGAAGTTTGCTGGCAGTTGGAAGTTTGCTGGGGCCCCTTTGGCTGTGGCTCTCAACAGTATATTAACATCCAATCTTCTGAACTATGGACGGATAGAGCTTGCCATTTATTTAGGGCCTTTTTAATCTTGTTACATGTGGTGTTGATTGTGTGTATAGTTGATCTTTATCAGGTTGGGTAAATTCCTTTATAATGCTAGTTTATTGAGTGGTGTCTTTTTTTTCTTGAAAAGATGTTGTATTTTTGTGAACTTTTTTTTCTATTGAGATGAACATGTAGTTTTTGTCTTTTATTCTGTTGATGTGCAATATTACATTAATAGATTTCCAGTTGTTAAACCAACCTTGTATTCCTGTGATTAATCCCAGTTGGTCATTTTTTTTAATGTTGTTAGATTCAGTTTACTGATTTTTTTAAAGGACTTTAATATATATACTCATAGGGGCTGGGGATGTGGCTCAAGTGGTAGCGCGCTTGCCTGGCATTCGTGCCACCCGGGTTCGATCCTCAGCACCACATACAAAGAAAGATGTTGTGTCTACCGAAAACTAAAAAATAAATATTAAAATTTCTCTCTCTCTTAATATATATATATATATATAATATATTATATATTATATATATATTATATATATATTATATATTAATATATATATATATATATATTCATAAGAAATATTGGTCTGTGGTTTTCCTTCACTTTGGTATCAGTGTAGTATTATGTTTATAAAATGAATTCTGACATGCTTGCTCTTTTTCTATTTTTTGAAAGATTTTTGAGGATTAGTGTTAATTCTTAAAATGATTGGTAAAACTCACCAAAGAAGCTATCCAGCCCTGAATTTCCATATTAAATAGTAATTTAATATCTATACTTGTTATGGAACTAAAGATTTTCTGTTTCTTATGGAGGCATTGTTAGTAGTTTGTGTCTTTCTGGAAATTTATTTCACCTTTTTACCTATTTGTTGGCATACTTTTCTCCAGAGTATTCTTCTATAATCCTTTTTCATTATAATACAGTTGGTTTTAGTGTCCCCTATTTTTTTCTTGATTTAGTAATTTGAGTTTTCTTTTTTCCTTGGTCAATGTAGCAGCAGTTTGTCAGTTGTCTTGCTCTTTTCAGATAAACAACTTGACTTCATTGATTTTTCTTTATTGTTTTTCATTTATTATCACCCTGATGTTTTTTCACTTCTTACCTTGTATTGGTTTTATACTCGTTTGCTTTTCTTTCTCCCAGTTACTTAAGTAGGAAAATTGGGTTATTGATTTGAGAACTTTTTTATTTTCTAATATGAATTTTCAGTTATAAATTTTCTTCTGAGCACTGTTGTAGTTTTATTGCATAAGCTTTCATATTTTGTGTTTGTTTTCAGTCATCTCACTATTTCAGTATTTCATATTTCCACTGTTTTTTTTTAATTCTCTGACCTCTACCCACTGATTATTTAAGCATGTGTTATGTAATTTTTATGTATTTTTTCTCACATTTTCTTGTTATTGATTTCTAATTTAATGTCACAATACTCAGAGAATGTACTTTGTATGATTTCATTCTTTTTTAATTTGTTGAGGCTTATTTTATGATCTAGCATATGGTCTGTTTTAGAGAATGTTCCATGTATACTGACTATAAATTTTGCTGTTGTAGGGACTGGGATATTCTGTATATATCTTAGAACCTAGGTATTCTATGGTGTTTTCTTATTGAGCCTATGTTTCATTTTTCCATTCATTATTGAAATCTCCAACTATTGTTGAATTGTCTATTTCTTCCTTCCATTTATCAGTTTTTACTTCATGTATTTTGAGGCTCTCTCTGTAGATTCATATATGTTTGTAATCATTTTATCTTCCTGGTAATTGACCCTCTTATTATGAAATGTTCTTCTTTTGTTTGTAATTACAGCTTTTGTCATAGAGTGTGTTATATGATGTTAGTATAGCCACATTAGCTCTATTTTGGTTATTACTTGGAGACTATCAATTTCCATCCTTTTACTTTCAACTCACTAGTGTCTTTGAATCTAAAGTGTGTCTCTTACAGACAGTGTATAGTTGGGTCATTTTAAAAATCCATTCTGCTGGTCCCTGCTTTTGGATTGGAGTGTGTAATCCTTTTACATTTAATGTAATTACTGATACATTAGAATTTGTGTCTGTTATTTTCCTGTTTTTATATATGTCTTATGCATTTTATGTTCCTTTTTTTTTCAAGCTCTCCCTTCTTTTGTGTTAGATACTTTTTATTGTGTTTTCAATTACCTTATTTCATTTTTCTATATTTTTGAGGATGTTAATGTTTTCTCTAGTGATTACAATTAGCATCTTAACTTAAAACAATGTAGTTTAGATTAAATGCTAATTTAATTTCAGTAGTATACCATAACTTTCCTCCAGTACACTTCCATTCTCTTTCCTGTTTTTTTTTGTGCTATTACAGTCATAAAATACAAATTACATCTTTATATGCTATATACTCATTGACTCATTTTTATAATTATTACTTTATGCAGATATCTTTTAAAACAGGTGAAGAAAAGAGTTATGTTTATAGTTAACCTTTTTGGTGCTGTATATTTAATTATTTGGGTTTGAAATTTATTATTCAGTGTCTTTTCCTTTCAACCTGAGGCACTGTTATTTCAGGGCAGGTCTGCTAGCAACAGATTCTCTCAAATTTTGTTCTGTTTTGTTTCAATCTAGAGATATATTAATTTATCCTTCATCTTTGAAGGAGACTTTAGCTAGTGTTATGGTTAGATATGAGGTGACCCCCAGAAGCTCATGTGTGAGACAATGCAAGGATGTTCAGAGGCAAAATGATTAGATAATGAGAGCTATAACCTAACCAGTGGATTAACCTGCCGATATGGAATTACTGGGTGGTAGTTGTAGGCAGGTAGAATGTGGCTGAAGGAAGTATATCACAGGGGGTATGCCTTTGGGGTTTATATGTTGCCCCTGGTGATGGGGCTCTCTCTGGTTCCTGTCTTTCATATTCTGAGCTCCTTTCCTCTGTCATACCCTCCCACCATGATATTCTGCCTCACCTCAGGCCCAGAGCTATGGAGCCAGCTGACCGTGGGCTGAACCTCTGAAATCATGAGACAAAATAAACTTTTCCTCCTCTAAGTTGTTCTTGTCAGGTATTTTGGTCACAATGCTAAAAAGCTAATTATAACAGAAATTTTTACCAAGAAGTGGAATTATTATTGTGAGGAACCTAACCATTTGGTTGAAAAACTTTTGGAGTTGGTTTGTGGGAGGAATTTTGAAAAGTTTAGGGATGCAAGCTGGAAAAGCTTTTTGTAATTAGAGTTTAATGGGTGATTCTAGTAGGAGTTCAGAAGACCAGAATATCAGTAAAACTGTTGACAGTAAGGACTGGGCTCATGCAATTTCAGAGAAGGACTCTATTGGAAATTAGACTAGAGGCCATTTACATTACATTCTGGCAAAGAAGTTGTTCACACTTTGCCCATGTCCTGAGATTTTCTGTGGGGCTGAATTTAAAGGTGATGACTAATTGACCTGGCAGAGAAAATATGAAGGTAGCACAGCATTCTGGCAGTGTCATGGATATTTCTGGCAGCTTTTTAGCCAAGTTTACTGTGATAATCAAGACTAGAAAGTGGAGCAGAAAGTTTTGAAAAGCGTGTAGTTTGGCCAAAAAAGTGTGAGTAAAGCTGGTACTAAGGAAGAAGGAAGATGTGGTTGTTAAAGAGATTACAGCCACTAAAGAGAAGCTAAGTACTTTACACAGAAAAGAGGGCTTGAGGGCATCTCAGGAATTGGCAAGACCACACCCATCTCAGGCTCAAGGGTATAAAAGTAAAATTTCCTCTGAAAAGAGACCTTGGGAGCACCCTGCTTGCACAGCAGAGCCTGGGAATTTATTTCACCATGCCCACAGCCATCCAGGTACTCAGAGGCCTCTGTAGGTCCCAGGAGTCTGGCTACTCCTTGAATTGACAGCCGACCTTAGTTTCATCCACCTGGTGCTGGTTCTGCAGGTATGCATTATGCTGGAGTTTGGGGGAATCATGGAGGCTTCCACTGAGATTTCAAAGGAAGGCCTGAAAGACCTTGCAAAGTGTAGCAGAGTCAGAATCCTTGCAGGCAGCTCCTGAGAGAGTGATGTGTGAAGATATGAGAAGGAATCTGAAGTGGCAGTGGAGACTCCCAAGATTAGGAAATGCCAGTAGTATGGAATGTATGCTGAAGAAAGCTGCAGAAATTGAGCATAGACAAGCCAAGAGAAAGGCCATGTGGTCTGCAACCAGCAATGCCATAGGGGAGAGTATATAAGCCCCGTGGAAAAAACAACAGGATGTCATGTGCCCCAGATGCTGAAATGCAGGTACAAGACTTGTTTGCTCGGGGCTGGGGATGTGGCTCAAGCGGTAGCGCGCTCGCCTGGCATGCGTGCGGCTCAGGTTCGATCCTCAGCACCACATACAAACAAAGATGTTGTGTCTGCCGAAAACTAAAAATAAATAAATAAATATTAAAATAAAAAAAAAAAAGACTTGCTTGCTCAGTGAGTTTTCAGTCTTGCTTTGGTTCCATACTTTCTATGCTCCTACTTCTCCCCTGTGGAATGGAGATGTTTACTCTATGCCATTATATATTGGAGATATATATAATTTGCTTTTGATCTTTACAAGGGAGAACATCCAAGAATTTGCTGTGAGTCTCAGATGATATTTTGGACCTGGACCTTTGAGGAATGCTGCAGTTGTTAAGACTATGGAGACTCTTGGAAATGGACTAAATGTCATTTGCATTCTGAGATGGGCATGAACTCTTGTGGGACAGGGGAAGAATGTTGTGGTTTATATATGAGGTGTCCCCCCAAAGCAGGAATGTTTAGAAGTGAAATGATTAGATAATGAGAGCTATAAACTAATCAGTGAATTAATCCAGTGATATGGATTAACTAGGTGGCAACTGTAGGCAGGTCGGGTGTGGCTGGAGGAAGTAAATCCCTGGGGTTGTCTTTGGATTATGTATTATCCCTGGTAAGTAGGGCTCTCTCTCTTTCCTGGCTGTCATGTTCTGAGCTGCTTTCTTCTGCCACACATTTCCACCATGATGTTCTGCCTCAGTTAATGTCCAGAGCTACAGAGTTGGCTGACCTTGGACTGAACCTCTGACACACTGAGCCAGACCTTTTCCCCCTCTATGTTGTTCTTGTCAGATATTTTGGTTATGGTGATGCAGAAGCTGATCAAAACAGCCAGATACAGGATTCTTGGTTGACCATCTATTTCCTTCAACACTTTGAAGAAGTGTCATTTTACTCTCTTCTGACTTCCATCTTTTATTTTTTTTTATTTTTTTTATTTTTTTTTTATTTTTTATTGTTGGTCTTTCAAAACATTACATAGTTCTTAATATATCATATTTCACAGTTTGATTCAAGTGGGTTATGAACTCCCATTTTTACCCCGTATACAGATTGCTGTATCACATCGGTTACACTTCCATTGATTTACATATTGCCATTCTAGTGACTGATGTATTCTGCTGTCTATCCTATTCTCTACTATCCCCCTTCCCCTCCCCTCCCCTCCCCTCCCCTTTTCTCTCTCTACCCCCTCTACTGTAAATCATTTCTTCCACTTGTATTATTTTTCTCTTACCCCTCCTTTCCTCTTATATGTAATTTTGTATAACCCTGAGGATCACCTTCCATTTCCATGCAATTTCCCTTCTCACTCCCTTTCCCTCCCACCTCTCATCCCTGTTTAATGTTAATCTTCTTCTCAAGCTCTTCGTCCCTACCCTGACCTTGGTTACTCCCCTTATATCAAAGCAGTCATTTGGCATTTGTTTTTTAAGGATTGGCTAGCTTCACTAAGCATAATCTGCTCTAATGCCATCCATTTCCCTCCAAATTCTATGATTTTGTCATTTTTTAAAGCAGAGTAATACTCCATTGTGTATAAATGCCACATTTTTTTTATCCATTCATCTATTGAAGGGCATCTAGGTTGGTTCCACAATCTTGCTATCGTGAATTGTGCTGCTATGAACATCGATGTAGCAGTGTCCCTGTAGCATGCTCTTATTAGGTCTTTAGGGAATAGACCGAGAAGGGGGATAGCTGGGTCAAATGGTGGTTTCATTCCCAGCTTTCCAAGAAATCTCCATACTGCTTTCCAAATTGGCCCCACCAATTTGCAGTCCCACCAACAATGAACAAGTGTACCCTTTTCCCTGCATCCTCTCCAGCACTTGTTGTTGTTGGACTTCATAATGGCTGCCAATCTTACTGGAGTGAGATGGTATCTTAGGGTGGTTTTGATTTGCATTTCTCTGACTGCTAGCGATGGTGAGCATTTTTTCATGTACTTATTGATTGATTATATGTCCTCCTCTGAGAAGTGTCTGTTCAGGTCCTTGGCCCATTTGTTGATTGGGTTATTTGTTATCTTATTGTCTAATTTTTTGAGTTCTTTGTATACTCTGGATATTAGGGCTCTATATGAAGTGTGTGGAGTAAAGATTTGTTCCCAGGATGTAGGCTCCCTGTTTATCTCTCTTATTGTTTCTTTTGCTGAGAAAAAACTTTTTAGTTTGAGTAAGTCCCATTTGTTGATTCTAGTTGTTAACTCTTGCGCTATGGGTGTCCTATTGAGGAATTTGGAGCCCGACCCCACAGTATGTAGATCATAGCCAACTTTTTCTTCAATCAGACGCCGTGTCTCTGATTTGATATCAAGCTCCTTGATCCATTTTGAGTTAAGTTTTGTGCATGGCGAGAGAAAGGGATTCAGTTTCATTTTGATGCAAATGGATTTCCAGTTTTCCCAGCACCATTTGTTGAAGATGCTATCCTTCCTCCATTGCATGCTTTTAGCCCCTTTATCAAATATAAGATAGTTGTAGTTTTGTGGATTGGTTACTGTGTCCTCTATTCTGTACCATTGGTCCACCCGCCTGTTTTGGTACCAGTACCATGCTGTTTTTGTTACTATTGCTCTATAGTATAGTTTGAAGTCTGGTATCGCTATACCGCCTGATTCACACTTCCTGCTTAGCATTGTTTTTGCTATTCTGGGTCTTTTATTATTCCATATGAATTTCACAATTGTTTTATCTATTTCTACAAAAAATGCTGTTGGGATTTTGATTGGCATAGCATTGAACTTATAGAGAACTTTTGGTAATCGCCATTTTGATGATGTTAGTTCTGCCTATCCATGAACAGGGTATATTTTTCCATCTTCTGAGATCTTCTTCTATATCTCTCTTTAGGGTTCTGTAGTTTTCATTGTATAGGTCTTTCACCTCTTTTGTTAGGTTGATTCCCAAGTATTTTATTTTTTGGGGGGATATTGTGAATGGAGTAGTTGTCCTCATTTCCATTTCAGAGGATTTGTCGCTGATATACAGAAATGCATTTGATTTATGCGTGTTGATTTTATATCCTGCCACTTTGCTGAATTCATTTATTAGCTCTAATAGTTTCTTTGTAGACCCTTTTGGGTCTGTTAGGTATAGAATCATATCATCTGCAAATAGTGATAATTTAAGTTCTTCTTTTCCTATTTTTATGCCTTTAATTTCTTTCGTCTGTCTAATTTCTCTGGCCAGTGTTTCGAGGACTATGTTGAACAGAAGTGGTGAGAGAGGGCATCCCTGTCTTGTACCAGATCTTAGAGGGAATGCCTTCAATTTTTCTCCATTCAGAATGATGCTGGCCTGTGGCTTATCATAGATTGCTTTTACAATGTTGAGGTATGATCCTGTTATCCCTAATTTTTCTAGAGTTTTGAACATAAAGGGATGCTGTACTTTGTTGAATGCTTTTTCTGCATCTATCGAGATGATCATATGGTTCTTATTTTTAAGTCTATTGATGTGGTGAATAACGTTTATTGATTTCCGTATATTGAACCAGCCTTGCATCCCAGGGATGAATCCTACTTGATCATGGTGTATAATTTTTTTGAAATGTTTTTGAATCCGATTCGCCAGAATTTTATTGAGGATTTTTGCATCTAGGTTCATTAGAGATATTGGTCTGTAGTTTTCTTTCTTTGAAGTGTCTCTGTCTGGTTTAGGCATCAGGGTGATGTTGGCCTCGTAGAATGTATTTGGAAGTTCTCCCTCTTTTTCTATTTCCTGAAATAGCTTGAAAAGTATTGGTGTTAGTTCCTCTTTAAAGGTTTTGTAAAACTCTGCTGTATACCCATCCGGTCCTGGGCTTTTCTTAGTTGGTAGTCTTTTGATGGTTTCTTCTATTTCCTCTATTGTTATTGGTCTGTTTAGGTTGTCTATATCTTCCTGACTCAATCTGGGCAGATCATATGACTTAAGAAATTTATCGATGCCTTCAGTATCTTCTATTTTATTGGAGTATAAGGATTCAAAATAATTTCTGATTATCTTCTGTATTTCTGATGTGTCTGTTGTGATATTGCCTTTTTCATCCTGTATGCTAGTAATTTGGGTTCTCTCTCTTCTTCTCTTCGTTAGCATGGCTAAGGGTTTGTCGATTTTATTTATTTTTTCAAAGAACCAACTTTTAGTTTTGTCAATTTTTTCAATTGTTTCTTTAGTTTTGATTTCATTAATTTCAGCTCTGATTTTAATTATTTCTTGCCTTCTATTTCTTTTGCTGTTGTTTTGCTCTTCTTTTTCTAGGATTTTGAGATGAAGTATGAGATCATTTATTTGTTGGTTTTTTCTTTTTTTAAGGAATGAGCTCCAAGCAATGAATTTTCCTCTTAGAACTGCTTTGAATGTGTCCCATAGATTCCGATATGTTGTGTCTGTGTTTTCATTTAACTCTAAGAAGTTTTTAATTTCCTCCTTAATGTCTGCTATAACCCATTGATCATTCAGTAACCTATTGTTCATTCTCCAAGTGATGCATGATTTTTTCTTCCTTCTTTTATCGTTGATTTTCAGTTTCATTCCATTATGATCAGATAAGATGCATGGTATTATCTCTACTCCTTTATATTGTCTAAGAGTTGCCCTGTGTCATAATATATGATCTATTTTTGAGAAGGATCCATGTGCTGCTGAGAAAAAAGTGTAACTGCTTGATGTTGGGTGGTATATTCTATATATGTCAATTAAGTCTAGGTTGTTAATTGTGTTATTGAGTTCTATATTTTCCTTATTTAACTTTTGTTTAGAACATCTGTCCAGTGGTGAGAGAGGTGTGTTGAAGTCTCCCATGATTATTGTATGGTGGTCTGTTAGACTCTTGAACTTGAGAAGAGTTTGCTTGATAAACATAACTGCACCATTGTTTGGGGCATATATATTTATGATTGTTATGTCTTGTTGGTGTATGGTTCCCTTGAGCAGTATGCAGTGTCCCTCTTTATCCCTTTTGATTAACTTTGGCTTGAAATCTATTTTATTTGATATGAGTATGGACACTCCTGCTTGTTTCCGCAGTCCATATGAGTGGAATGATTTTTCCCAACCTTTCACCTTCAGTCTATGTATATCTTTTCCTATCAAATGCGTCTCCTGTAGGCAGCATATTGTTGGGTCTTGTTTTGTGATCCATTCAACTAGCCTGTGTCTCTTAATTGGTGAGTTTAAGCCATTAACATTTAGGGTTATTACTGAGATATGGTTTGTTCCTCCAGCCATATTTGTTTATTAATGTTACTAAACCTGATTGGTTTTCCTCTTTGATTATTTTCCCCCCTTTACTGTCCTACCTCCCACTGATGGTTTTCAATGTTATTTTCGATTTCCTCTTCCTGTAATGTTTTGCCAAGGATTTTTTGAAGAGATGGTTTTCTAGCTGCGAATTCTTTTAACTTTTGTTTATCATGGAAGGTTTTAATTTCATCTTCCATCCTGAAGCTTAATTTCGCCGGATACACGATTCTTGGTTGGAACCCATTTTCTTTCAGTGTTTGAAATATGTTATTCCAGGATCTTCTAGCTTTCAGAGTCTGTGTTGAGAGATCAGCTGTTATCCTGATTGGTTTACCCCCAAATGTAATCTGCTTGCTTTCTCTTGTAGCTTTTAAGATTCTCTCCTTATTCTGTATGCTGGGCATCTTCATTATAATGTGTCTAGGTGTGGATCTCTTATGATTTTGCACATTCGGCGTCCTGTAGGCTTCTAGGATTTGGGATTCTGTTTCATTCTTCAAGTCTGAAAAGTTTTCTCGTATTATTTCATTGAATAGATTGTTCATTCCTTTGGTTTGGAGCTCTGTGCCTTCCTGTATCCCAATGACTCTTAAGTTTGGTCTTTTAATGTTATCCCATATTTCTTGGATGTTCTGCTCATGGTTTCTTAGCAGTCTTGCTGAACTGTCTATGTTCTTCTCAAGTTGAAATACTTTGTCTTCATTGTCTGATGTTCTATCTTCTAAGTGATCTACTCTGCTGGTAGTATTCTCAATTGAGTTTTTAAGTTGGTTTATTGCTTCCTGCATTTTTAGGATTTCTATTTGTTTGTTTTTGATAACCTCTATCTCCCTGTGAAATTGATCTTTTACTTCCTGGATTTGTTTATGTAATTCATTGTCGAAGTGATCTTTCATTGTCTGATTTTGCTGTCTCATGTCTTCCTTGAGACTCCAGATCATCTGAAGCATGTATATCCTGAACTCTTTATCTGACATTCCATCTGTTGCAGCTATTACCTCTTCTAAAGCTGAGTTGACCTGCATTGCTTGTGGTCCTTTCTTTCCTTGTCTTTTCATACTGCTCGCATTTCTTTCTGCTTGGTGAAACTGTTGTGTTTTTGAAATTTTCCCCCTATTTATTTATATTGCTCTTGTATAGTTGGGAGATCTCTCTTGCAGGGCAGGTAGTGGCTGTGCTCCTCCTCTAATTAGGGTGATCTATCAACCACACTGGTTGGTCACAGGTCTGCCCACCCTGCGGGCGTGGGTGGCAACTCTGCTCTGCCCCCACTCCAATTGTGGTGACCTAACTACCACGCCCTCGGGTCGTTGGACCTGATCCGGATGTGGGCGGCAGCTCTGCTCCGCCCCTACTCCAATTGGTGTGACGTGTCTACCACACTGGTCGGCCTATAAGCCTGTTCTGCCGGATCGCAGTTCTGCCTACCTTGCAGGCTCGGGCGGCAGTTCTGTTCAGCCCCACCTCCCAGTGGGGGTACCTGACTGCCTCTCCAACGGGTCGCTGGGCCTTTTCCGAACGCAGGCGGCGGCTCTGCTCCACCCCCACTCCAACCAGTGTGACGTGACTGCCTCGATGCTACTTGTCCACCACACTGGCAGGCTGCCGGGCCTGTCCTGCCAATGGGTCGCAGGTCTGCCTACCTTGCAGGCTCAGACGGCGGCTCTGCACAGCCCCCACTCCAAATGGGGTGACTTGGCTACCGCGCCGTCAGGTCGCTGGTCCTGTTCCAGGCGTGGGCGGCTACTCTCCTCGGCCCCAGCTGCAGTTGGGGTGTCGTGATACCACGCCGGCGGGTCGCTTGGCCTGCTCTGGGCGCAGGTGGCAGCTCCACTCTGCCCCCCAGACCCCCACAGCACCCAGCAGGACCCGGACCGAGAAGCAGTCCCCGCAGGTTCCCCAGCCCTGGGCCAAAGCAGCTACGGGAGCCAGAACCCGGCCTCTCCGATCCCGGCCACGCTCTTCTAGGAGCAGGCTCCACAGAGCGACCCCCGCGGGTTCCCCAGCCCCAGGCCAAAGCAGCCCCGGGAGCCCGAGCTCGGCCGCTCCAAACTCTCCCAGCTCGGTGTATGCTCCGCTAGGAGCAGGGTCAAAGACGCAGTCCCCGTGGGCTCCCTAGCCCCGGGTCAAAACTGTTCCGGGAGTCAGAGCCCAGCCGCCCCTCAGCGCACGTTCCACTTGGAGCTGGCCTCAGCACGCAGTCCCCGCAGGTTCCCCAGCCCTGGGCCAAAGCAGCTACGGGAGCCAGAACCCGGCCTCTCCATTTCCGGCCACGCTCTACTAGGAGCAGGCTCCACAGAGTGACCCCCGCAGGTTCCCAAGCCCTGGGCCAAAGCAGCCCGGGGAACCAGAATCCGGCCGCTCAAAGCCAGGCGCACGCCTTGCCAGGAGCGAGACCCGAGAGGAGTATTCTCCTCAGGTTCTCCAGTCCCGAGCCTGAGCGATCTGTCTGCGAGACGCAGGCATATACCAGCCTGAAATCACCTGTTCCGTAGTTGAATGAGCTGAGATCAGTAGAAAACAGGGATGATTGCATCAGCTCTCCATGATGGCGGCTGCTGTCTTCCTCCGTGGTCCGACCGGTGTTGAGAATCGAACTGGACCGCTTCTCTCCTCTGTCTCAAAGCTGGAACTCAGCACTAAGCACGGCCATTGCACCGCTGGCCGGAGCCCCCAGAATCCACATCGCTGTACTCCCGCTCCGGTACCTCGCCACTACCCAGCGCGCGCCCCAGACTCCATCCGCGGGGCGGTCCGCCAACCAGGCTCTGCTACCCTCCGTGCGGAGAAATCGCCCGTGACCGAGCCCCCGCAGCCGAATCCCGCGCGATGGAAATCCATCCTCTAGATTCTGGAGCACCTCAATTTCACTGGAAATTCCCAACAAGGTAGCCTTCAGCCGTTTCACCTCGTCTTTCTCCCCCACAGTGACGTGGCGCACTGGGGTGATGCACTCCCATCGCCGCCATCTTCCCGAGTTGACTTCCATCTTTTCTGATGAGACGCAGTCATTACATTATCTCCAGCATAATCATAATCTGAGTTACAACTTCCTCCACTCAGTTTCAAATGCCCCTTCACTTCCATTTGCTTTCTGTCCTCTAAAAGCTTACTGAGATAGCTCAGACAGTTCAGTAATAATCCCCTTCTGCTCCTTGTTCAGCAGCCTTATTCTTTTAAAAATTTCTGTAATGATCTTTTAACCATGGTCTAAGGAGGAAAGGGAGACTAGTATATGAACTTCGTCACTATTTAAACCAGACATCCTATGCATCCTGCTGTGGAAGGGCTGACCTCAGCTTTGAAGTCCCAGGAGCCACATACCTGGTATGTTTTAAGTTGTCAAGGCTTGTTATCAGGCACTTGAAATATGTTTCACAGTTTTTTCTTAGTTCAGTAATTGAACAGGTAGAAAATCTTATTCTTCGTAGTCTTTAAATGAATAAGATATAGTGAAAGTGATTCTGCTTTACCCAGTATTTTAAGCTTATCAGAGTTAAACTAATAAAATTATTGATAGAAAAAATTAAACTAATGTCACAAGATATGTACTTAAAGGTAAACATAATTATATATTCACAACATTTATATATTACGTATTTAGATAATAAATACGTAACAAATATATAATTGATTAGGACTTCATATTGTAGTGTTCAAAATGCTGGAGCATTTGGTACACCAAATAGTGGTTGATGTTGTGAGGGGTCTTTGTTCTTATGATGCTGTCATTTAGGTAGTAGAGCCTCAATTTCAGATAATTTATTTGGTTTTAAACAGATTTTTGGTAGAGGAATAACAGCCTACCCAGAAATATGAGCCAGTGGTGCTTCTTAAAAGTATGATTTTGTGAGGATTGACTCAGAAATTGTAAAAACATGGTTTTTAATGTTTGAGAGCTAAATAGAACCCAGGAAACAGACCTTCATGATAACCTCTCTGAATATGACTGTTGGCTCTTAGGTAAATGCAAACTGCTTACCTGGTGTAGTGATTCTCAAAGCACTAACATCATAGAAGCTCCACTTAGAAATTCAGATTCTCAGTCCCACCCCAGACTTACTGAGTCTGAAATTCTAGGGGTGGGGTTCAGGAGTCTAGGTTTTTAAGAAAGGCCTTCCAGATTATTCCAATGGGGGTTGCATTAGGAATCATTTACCTTTGATGAGTTTTTAAATACCTGTGCCTTTGAGGTTGATTTAAACCTGTAGGAATGACTAGTTTGGTGTGATTGCTGATGGAAAAAGGTTAGGGAATGTAGAAAGCAGACCAAACTTTATCCAAAACCAGCTTCATCTATTGTTAACATTTTATTTCCTCTGTTTTATCACAAGGTGTTTTCAGAAGAATCTGAGTCAAACAGTATGTTTCTAAAATGATGAAATAGCAGGGTTCTTGCTGAAGTGTTGTTTTTCCATGGTCTATGACTAATCTCCTCAGAGCCCGGAGACGTCCCTCAGGTGTGTTGAAGGTGTGAGCTCATAGAAGCCTGTGCATAGTGAACTTGCAGACAGTGTATTTTTTAGATGGCCCCAGCCCTCTCCCTGAGGAGTGACCTCCTTAGAAATGTAGAAGGGCATCTGAAAAACAGAAAAGCTCTTTTATTTTTTATATTGCTTGCCTGACTCTGGGCAGTGATTTAAGAACAAAAAGGAATTTATTTGGCTCTTTTTTTGTTGTTGTTGCTGTTGTTTGTTTGTTGGAGGTCACAGAGTTAGAGGCGAGGACAATTCAATTTTTGAAAAGTGTGTTTTTGTTTCGCTTCGCTACATAGGAATGGTTTAATATTTTAAGAACAAAATGCTACCATGGCATTAGGAGGCTGTTTTTGTACTGTCTGAGCCTCATCGACCTGGCTGAATCTTCACTCAGCACTCGGAGGAGAGGGCGTGAGTAACATACGCATTTGACAGTAGGGAAGGCATCTTAAAGGAAAGAAAATTTGGGCTGAGGTTTTAAGTTATTGTCATAGTGCATCTTTGGCTGAAAAGAAAAGAGATCCATCCCTCCAGGAGTCAGGAAAAAAAAATCTGTCAGGTGGAATATCTACAAGAAATTAGGACTATAAATGTGACTAGGAAGACTACAAAAGGCTGTGCTGCTTCTTGCATTCGCACATTCTGTCACATAGTCATATGCTCTTATCAGTGACTCTGAGACAGCGAAGGCGTGACGTGACTCCTACTTTAGAGATGAAAAAGTTGAGATTCAGAGGGTTTAAATAGCCATAGTGGTGGTGGTGGCAGCAACATTTTACTGAATATTAATCCACTTCTTCATCTAACAAATACTGAATTCCTGGGTATCAGGGACTTAGAGGCTGCTTTTGCCAAAAGCATTGACACTTCACTTGGGCCTGCAGATGTCCAATGGAAAATTCTTTTCCATACCACCAGAGCAGCACCGAGAAGTTGCAGCACCCAGTTTCATTGCCTGAAACTTAAAGGCCTAACAAACTCCATCTTACTTTTCTGATTTATTCTTTCTCTGAGTTGTTCTCTCCAGCAATCACCTTGGATTCCAGGAGCAACGGGTCTGTTGATGAACAGCAGCAACTTATCATTGACAAGGCTCCAAATAACCGACTCTGAGCTGATGATCCACCAGGCCATAGTTTGACCACGTCTCCTTGACTGTGTGTGCTTCCCTCACCCTCTGCTTTTGTTCCTTGCCAGTTTGTAACACTGTAGCTCTTGTTGGCCCCTTGAAGACAGGGCTAAGGATGCTGGTCCCCCTGTTTTTTCCTAGTATGACTATATTGAATAAATTCCTTTCCTTCTTTACTAACATTTTTTTCTACTCGGTCTTTTAGGATGAATGACTGAACATGGTCTGGTGGGACTCCCCAGAATCAGCCTCTGGCCTAGTTTCAGTAATACCTCCACGTCCCATTCTAGCCTTTGGGGTGACAACATTTGATAAAGCAGATCAAACACGCGCGCGTACACACACACACACACACACACACACACACACACACCCCTTCTGCTTTTCTGGAGTTTATATTCCAGTAGGGGAAGGCAGATGATAAACAGGATAAGTAAGTAAATTACACAGTGTCTTAGATGTATTTTCTTCATAAATCCTATGACGAAAAATTAAACGGGGATGATTTAAGTTTTAAGTAGGTGGCATATAAGGTTTAGAAAAGAAGGCTGACATACTGGCTGAAGTTAACAGGATGACTCTGGTTGCTTTATGTGTCAGGCGTGGAATTAGGTCTGTGACCAGCTCTCGTGTAATCTTTTCAGTGACCCAGCAGGGTTGATAGTCTTGGAGATGTTAATAAATGTGCCTAGGATCACAAAACTAATAAGTGCCAACTACTCTATTAAAAATGTGTTTCAATTTTATAATCTTATACTTTGACTGAGTTCCTATTAGACAAGAGGAGGCTGAACTGTGTAAGGGGAACAGCAGTGAATAAAGATTTGGATGAAGGTTCACAAAATTATCTGAACAAAGCAAAACAAATTTGTAAATCTGTGGAAAGGAAAACCTATAAAGTTTCTTACAAGCAAAGGAATTATAAGTGGAAATCAATTATGAAGAATTCAGTATAGCTTATTTAAAATGCATAGAATAACAACTTCCCATTATTTAGCATAGGGTCTATTAAATAAACTTTATGGGAATCCATTGATTTGAACTGAGCTCCTGCAATAGATAGACCAAACCGAAATGGAGTCACAGGTACAAAATGCCATGTAATCAAACTGTAGCTTCAAAAAACTGGAAATCCACAAACAGGCTAGTTTTCCAAAATGAAAAAAACCAGGAGATTCACAACAACCATTAGAAAAGGGCCCATTCAACCTGACCTGGTGCACTAGGGAAGTTTCCTCTGTTTCAACCTATGCAAAGAAAGTAACCTGATGAAAACCAATCTACTGTTTCTATTTAATAGCTCTGTGGCTTTCAGCAAATTATTTGACTTCTCTTTATCTTTATTTTCTTATCCATAAAATGAGAGTAATATATGATCCTGCACTTGTGCTTCTTGGTCTATTTATCCAAATGAGCTAGAAATTAGTTCCACACAAAAATCTGCAACGTAAATGTTTATAATAGCTTTATTAATAATTTCCAAGTTGGAAGCAACCAAGATGTCCTTCAGTAGATAAATGGATAAACAAACTGGTACATCCAGACAATGGAGTATTTTTCCATACTAAAAAGAAATGAAGTATCAAGCCATGAATAGACATAGAGGAACCTGAATGCATATTACTAAGTGAAAGAAGCCAGTCTAAAAAGGTACTGGACTGTGTGATTCCAACTACCTAACATTCTGAAAAGCAAAAGGGTAGAATAGTAAAAAGATCAGTAGTTGCCAGGGATTGGGAAGAGGGAAGGATGAATAGGCAGAGAATGGGATTTATAAAAGGCAGTAAAACTACTCTGTATATCATAATGTTGCCCATGCGCCATTGTACATTTGTCGGAACCCATAGGATATACAACCTCAAAAGTGAAACCTAATTTAAGCTTTGGGCCTGGGGTGATAGTGATGTGTTGGTATAGATTCACCAACTCAGTCATAAATGTACCACTTCACAAGGAATATTAATAGTGTGAGAGGCTGTCAATTATTATTGACATATGGGAAATCTCACCTTCCACAAAATATTATCATGAACCTAAAAATGCTCTAGAAAATAAAGTGTTTTTAAAAAGTAGGAAAATAATGGTACTCAGAGGGTTTAGTTAGAATTAGATGAGTTAAGATATAGGAATCCCTTGGAACAGTGCCTTTGTTTTGGTTATTATTATGTTATGAATGAGCATAACAATTTATATGTTTTTCATAAATTCACTCATGTACTTCTATGGCTAGTTTTCCATATGCAAGTTTAAATTCTTCAACCTAAATTCTTCTATGGCTGCTGTCTAGAATCTAATCCTATTGACAGTATTTCTCTAAGTGTGAGCACAGGACCTCCTACATTAACCTGAAGTGTAAATTGATGAGGTATAGATTGTTACACTCCTCCAAACTCCCTAACTCAAGCGCTTTAAGAGTGGAGCCAAGGAATCTGCATTTCTACAAATACCCGAGGTAATCTTGATGCATTCCAAAGGTGGAGTGCAGAGCAGGGAGCATCGGGGAAGGATTACACCATTTCTGACCTCCCAGGCACTGCTAAATGCAGCGGCCCACTTCTCTCCAAAAAATACACATGGAGGTTTTGGCAGAACACAGTGTATCTGGAAAATAGAAGGGGAAGGAGTGATCTAAGCATTCTTCAGTCATCTCAGAACCTGGTCTCTGTGTGAAATGACTTTTTTATGAAGTAGAATACTGTTTATATCAAACTCGTACTTCGTGACTACTCTTCTTAACCTTATGAGTAATAGTTCATTGCTGCACTTAAGTTTTAAGGAGTAGGCACTAATTAGAGTGTGACTAATTCTAAACAGTTGAGTCACTGGGGGGGCTTTTAGGGATAAAAAGCAAACTGTAGGATAGAGTAAGCAAAATACTTGTCATGGGATGAGGAAAGGAAATTATATAATATGTGATTGTGCAGTGAAATGACAGAATTGCTATTCAAACCCTTTTTTCCCTGATTCTACAACCATATGAAATAAAGGCAGTTATGAATGGAGGTAATGTTTTCATAAGTCCTTTTAGAAGCTCAGCCATTACTAACTACTAGCAGGACTATTAGACAGGTAATGAATAGAATCCTTTACAAATTCTTATAAAAATATGAGCAAAATTAAGTGAATACCAAGTTGGAAGGTAGTGGTTTGCAAGTTAAAATAACACTTACTGAATACCCTTTTTGCCAGGCCTAATGCTAGAAACACACACAATCTCCTTCATTCTCACGAACCAGGAAAGCAAATATCATAATCCTCCTTTTACAGAAGAAGAAATTGAAAATTAAAATGATTCATATGGCTGACAACAATCAAGATTTCAATATGGAATGCTGACTCTATAGTTTAACATACTTTAAGTAATTTTTTTGATAGTTCTGTGCCACTGGACTATAGTGTTTTAGTGTGAAGGCAGTGCACATGGGTACTGTTTCAGAGTTCCCTGGATCTGAGTTTTTGAAGATGACCAGGGGAATTTCCACTTCTAATCAACTTTTGTTCAGGAAGGGAACCCAGACCAAGTTTTGCAGAGATATAGAGGGTAGAGCTCAGGGTGGCCAAAGTAACTGGAATTTGCAGAGATAAGGATTCAAATGGAGATCACCAGAGATGTGAAGATGGCATTCAAGGCTTTGCTAGCCCAAGGAGCTTGGTGGAATATTGATTTGTGTAAAATGTCTGAAGCTGGGAAAAAGATACCAGGAAGTAGACAGAACAATACCCTGAGCTCTCAGAAGACTGGCAGTTTTTCCTGCTCCCCCAGCCAGTGGGAAGGCCTTATAGTACCCAAGATTCTAGCAGGTAGATGTTGCCTTAGCAAAAGGTCTAAATTAGCCTCAAGTAAAGGCTGGTAACAAAACTTGGAAAGTAATCCTTGAAAGGATCCAACTAATTCTCAATAACTATTCTAATAAGACACTATCCCCCCATCCCCCCCAAAAAGTAGCTGAGACCTGTTGAACAAGTAGTGGATATTTCCTTGGGATTGTGCAGAAAGGGTTAAGAAAGGTAGAAGAATTACTTTTCATAAAAAAATGTCTGAGCTCAAATTGTTTAGTAAAAAAACACAGTAATGAAGCTTTACAAATGTAGGTAACTTACAAGTAAGATTTTTTTTTTAGTTTGAAGTGGACTACCTTTTATTCTGTAAATTAATTCATACATTTTATTAATATTAATAATTAATATTGGCTTATTAATTAATTTTCTTATTTCCTATTACTAAACTGCTTCAGAGGGACAATACTTATCACCCCCAAATAGGAGACATTAAATTGGGATTTACATCTTGAATTGGAGAAGGCCTTTCTTACAGAAGGCAGTAGAGACAGAAAGTGTAAAGGAAAGATTTTTCAGTTTGGACTACATGAAAAGATAAGACTGACAGGCAATTGTAATTACCGTAATTACAATATAATAAACTTATTTTAAAAAGATTTGCCACACATGATAAAGAATTGACATGCATGAAGAAGAAAGGAAAGAGCAAAGAGCAGAGCTCTGAAACAGGAGTTTATTAATAGGAAATTAATAAGAAACCTCTGGAAAACTATACCACTTCATCAAGCAAATTATCAGCTGAGTATGAGATAATATAAAGATATTTTCAGAATGAAGAGATGTAGAAAGTTTTACCTTTCATTCCTCTTTATGAAAAAATTACCTGTGGATAAATCAGCAAAGCCAAAGCAGAGTCCAAGAAATAATATCCTTGATTCAGGGGCACCCCAGGCTGACAGCTCTGTAGTAGGTCTGTGAAGCTTTGGTCCTTATTAGAAGAAGAATCCAAAGAGCTCAGGGAAAAATATCTTCAAAAAGCAGGTAGATAGTAAGATTAAGGAAAAGTGATTAAGAAGTCGAAAGATCATTAGACTGTGGTAAAGATTTATTTACTAGTGTCAGTAAGAAAACAGTGATTAGAAACCTAGGAGAAGTCTGTGTAAGAAATATATTGTCCAAATCTGCAGTGGAATAAAATAAGCCCTTGTTTTAAGCAACTCATAGAATGAAAGAAAAGATAACCCATTTGACATGGATGCTTGGAGTGTTGTACTGTAAGCATCTCAGGACTGGTGACAGAAGGCTATCTATGCTTTTTACTGTATGGGTCTGAGTGCAGTACTTGATTTTTTTTAAAAAAATTACTTGTACAGATTATATGTGTATATGCAGAATACATAATTATTTTGTCTCATATTTTAGAATAAATCTACAGACAAAGAATGAGAAATAATAGAATAACTGAAAATTAAACTTTAAAAAATTTTATATAATAGAAATGTTATAGTTGGCAGAACTTGAAAATAGAGAGGAAGGGAGACTGGATAGGAAAACTAATTTACCTGTTTTACATAGAATCAAGATACCAATTAAATTTCATAGGAAATGAGATGGATAAAAGATTGTACTTAAAATTACAAAGGTAATCATGATGTATTACATGGGAAAAGGTTTGGTGTGGGGTGGGTAGGCATGAACCAGCTTCCATGTTTTGTAACCGAAATTCAGTAGTATGATTTAGAGATGATAACATAAGAATCAGAGGTCTAAATATACTGATACCCTCCAGAATAACCAAAGCAAATGTCTAAAGTGTTTATCTCTGGAGAATAGTACTTGACTTGGGGGATAGGAGGTGGGACCTTTTACTTTTCATTCTGTATTATTTAGTCACTTTGAACTTTTACTTATGTTTAACCATCCTTAGTCAATGTCTGTTTTTAACTTCTAGATGTTTTACAAATCATTGTTAGCCATTGTTAATCTATTGATGCATCCTTATGTCTTGAGATTGCTGAAAAACTAATGTGCTGATAGGCACATTATACCATCCCAACAAGGGGGGGGGGTGGCTGTTTTTGTTCCATCATACAAAGTCTGATAGATTTCAGCTGTTGTCTGTAGAACATTGACAACAATGGACTGAAATGAATGAATAGGAAAGGGTATCCAGGCTGGTGGTGAGGAGGTCTAGAACATTCTATATGAAGAATGGTAAAGGGAACCACTGATCCATTGTTTGGGAAAATATAAACCAGGAGTGAGGGGAACATGACCACCAGCTTTAGATCTATGGAAGAAAGGGTGTATTGTTCTCTATGGACAAACTTGGAACCAATGGATAAAAATTAGAGAGTAGCAGCAATACAAAGAGCTTTCTAGCTACCAGAGCTGTGTAATGATGTCACTGTTACTGTTCAAACAAAGATCTAGTAGAGGGATGCTCACATTCATTTAGGATTCTTCTAGAGGACTTGTAAGGTCCTTACAACTTTAAATTTCTGGGGGCTAGTTAGAAAGAAATTCTTTAGGTATTCCACCATCATACTGTACTCTTGGTGATCAAAGTATACATCTCTTAGGTAGACTTTAGAACACAGAGATAAGATGTGAATAGATTCCACATGAATAGACACTGCTCAACAGATGTCATGAATGTGCCCTATATAGGCTGTCCCCTTCTTTAGAGGCGTAAAGATAAACCAATCATGGTCTCATGACCGCATGACCTACAGGGAGACGGTTAAGTAGAGGTGTTTCATTCCCTTATAGCCGAAGGACAGGGTGGAGTCAAAGGAAGCTCAACACACAAAGTGCTGCCTGGCCCTAGCTTGCACTGTCACTCCTGGTCTGCCACTCAACATGCTGGTCATCTTGGACAGGCCAGGAACCTTCTCTGTAACATGGTTCATAACTTTGATGTACAAAATAACCAGGGCTAGGATCCCAACCGTGGTAAAATTCTATGATTCCAATATGGTTATAATTGTTTTTTCCTCATCAAAATGTTTCAAGAATTTATAAGTAATATGTTAAATGTTTTTTATACACATACACATACACACACACATATTTTTGCATATGTTGGGTAAGCACTCTACCACTGGGCTACAGCCCCGGCCCTTCTAGGTTTAATCTTTAATGGGGATCCTTTCTGTTTCTTTCTCTTTGTTTTAGTACCAGGGTTTGAACCTAGTGATGCTTAACTGCTGACCCACATCCACAGCCCTTTTTATTTTTTTTATTTTGAGACATAGTCTCTCTAAGTTGGTTAGGGCCTTGCTAAGTTGCTGAGGCTGGCTTTGAACTTATGATCCTCCTGCCTCAGCCTCCTAAGTTGCTGGTATTATAGGCATGGACCACCATGCCCAGCCTTAATGGGTATCCATTCAAGTTCGGTTTTTGCTAATGAGTTTCCTGGAACTCATTAACCTTTTATTTCATTAATTTTTTAATATTTATTTTTTAGTTGTACCTGGACATAATACCTTTATTTTATTCACTTTTATGTGGTGCTGAGGATTGAACCCAGGGCCTCACACATGCTAGGCTAAAGCTTTACCACTGAGCCACAACCCCAGTCCCTATTTCATGTCTTTATGTAACATTTCCTTTGAAATGTTAAGCACATTATAAAGTTTTACATTAATTAGTATGATATTTATGACATTAATATTGCAGGAAATTTTTTTTTATATTTTAGATCATTTCTGTATTTAATTTCTATATTTGGAAGGGACACAATTTCATCAAATTTTAAATTTTATACCTTTTGAGCATTTAAAAATTGGTTTTAGAAGTAAAATTTTACCAAAATTGAATTTCTCAAAGAATCATTGAGATATCCATGAAGTGATCTTTTTCCCTCCAGAAATAAACAAATGCGTCAAGGAAAAACACTAAGACTGAATTTAATTACTATTCTTAATTTTTTGGTGCAAGAGATTTCAGTCGGTTTATAGCGCCTTTTAAGAATCTCTGCAGTTTAATAAAGTGAGTATTTAACCTCATAATCATTGATACTCAGAGTATGATTTTTAAAATTTTTTTTAAGCTTTTGATAGACCTTTATTTTATTCATTTATATGTGGTGCTAAGAACCGAACCCAGTGCCTCACACATGCTAGGCAAGTGCGCCCAACCACTGAGCCCAAGCCCCAGCCCCTCAGAATATGATTTTGCAACAACAAAAACATTAAGTCTTCCTGGAACCCTAGACCTTGACCACAACCTGTGTGGAGTCTGTTGACTATCACCCTGGACCCTAGTCTCCAGTTTTCAGTCAGGAAATGGGCAAAAATTGGCACCTCTTTTCACTGTGGGGTAAGATCTTAACCATGGTTCCTATAAAGCACTCAGCCACAAACTGACCAGGAAGCAGCCCTCACAAGAGTTCACAAGACTGCAGGGGTGGAGAAACCCACCATCACAGGCACTTGTAGCATTTTTTATGTCTACATCTTATCTTCCCAGTGGACTCCAGCTGCATAAGGGAGAGAATGTTTTGTTCTCTGTCACCTCCTTATTGTCGAGCACATGTGAGCCATGTATGGGATTTAGGTTTTCTAATAGCAACAAAATGAAAAGAACCAGGAAAAATTAATTGTAGTAATGTCTTACTTAACCCACTATATCAAAAATATCATTTCAATGAGTGATCAGTATAAACAATTATGAGATATTTTATTTTCTTTTTTGGTACTACGTCTTCAGAATCATGTACTTTGCATTTAACACATCTCAACCTGGACTAGCCACATTTAAAGTGTCAGTAATCAGAAATGATTACCATATTAGACTGCAGAGGTCTGGCATATTATGGGTAATTAATAAATAAATATCTCTCACAGTAACTTTTAAAAATCTTTTTTCCCCCCTCAATAGATTACCATGGCTGCAGGAGTTTTGCCTCAGAATGAACAACCGTATTCCATATTGGTGAATAATAGTGGGTATGCTGCAAACATGAAAGGTAATATCTCTTTAATATGCTTTTTATCTTTGTTCAAACTAGTATTTAATAAGTCACTGTGTGAATGGATGTAAAAGAAAAGGTTCTATTCTTCATTTTAGAATTCTAAGGTCCAGGTGTTATTTAAGGCCTTTTTGTTTATTTCTGCCTTACCATTTTGGCCTTTTAGAATTTCTTTTCATTAAAACCCTGAATAGTAATCTTGGCCTTTTCAGAAGTGATGTTGCAAACAGTGTTTGTCTCCTACATTATTATCTTAGACTGAAATTATGCGTTTGTTCCTGTCATCAAACGCCTACTTGTGAATCAACCATTCATTTTTTCTCCTGTAGTTACTTGCAAGTGTCACTTATAAAGCACATTCAGAAGCACTCAAGTCCTGCTTCTCTCTGTGTTATTTTTTCTCTCCTCTGTTGCCCTCCCACACTGTTTTGATTTTCCCGTGGCACCTCAGCTAAGGAAGCGTGCTGTGACTTGGACTCCTACTGCCACACTTGCCCCTCACTCTGCCACAGTTCTAAGCTGAGACCTGCCCAGATTCTACTTTGGCCTTGTTGGCTGTGTTATTCAGCTTTCCATCACTGTGACAAAATGTCTGAAATAATTCATCTTAAGGAGCAAAGGTTTATTTTGACTCATGGTTTCATAGGTTTCAGTCCGTGGTTGGGCAACCCTGTTGCTTTTGGGCCTGTGGTGAGACAGAACATGGTGGCAGAAGCAGATGTGCAGGAAACTGCTTACCTCAGGCTAGCCTGGAAGCAAAGAGAGAGTGAGGAAGGGACTGGAGTCCCAATGTCCCTGTTAAGGGCACACTCCCAATGACCTAACTTCCTTCCATTAAGTCTCCCCTCCTAAAGCTTCTGTCACCTCCCATTATACCACGATGACAAGCCTTTAGGATAATGGGCCTGTGGGGCGACATTTAATATTCAAACTGTGACCTTGGCCTACAAGTGTTAGCCAGGAGGGATGTTGATTGATTTTTCTTCATAACGTTCCTTGCACTATTTCCTAACTGCCCGCTCTAGGTTTTACCTAAGTTCACTTTATTCCAATGTATAGGGAAATTTGGTAGAATTTCTTCACAGAGTACGGATTAGATGATGAAAGAGCAGAAGCGGAAGGGCTAACTGAAGGGATTTCAGTTCAGTGTCTTGCTGGAAGCAGTCTGTTCTCAAAGTTGATGTGTTCTTTTTGGAATCTGGCCACTCCACCAGGGGGAGCTCTCTTTCATCAAGAAAACTAGGACTCTCCCTCTTGGCTAAATTTCAGATTCTTGTAGATCCTCCTCCTCCTTCTCCTCCTCCTCCTCCTCCTCTTCCTGTCTGTTATGTCTGGTTTAAAAAGCACTAATGTTGCTGATAACTTCTTTGTGGACAGCCTCTATGGGCCAAATTTACTGTCTGTTAGTTTCCCTGGTCTTAGAGAGAAGTACTTTCAGAAACAAATACAATAATGATGTCTGCTTGTTCCTTTCAGTGTAGAAAATATTTTCCCCAAAAGGAACATTCCAGCCAACAACTCTGACAGTCAGCATTATTCTTTTTCTTTAGAATGTTATCTTTTAGTTGCTGTTTCTCAACAGGGGCTCTATTGGCTTTTGGGGGTGGAGCCCTAAGTATTGATGACATTTAGCATTCCTGGCCCCACTTACTAATCCAGGAACAACCAAAAAAAAAAAAAAAAAAAAACCCTACATATTTTCAGATGCCTCCAGAAAGGGAAGGTTGTAACATCTCTGTTGTGATCCACCAGGAAGCTGATTTTTACTTTCCAAAAATATTTTTTAATTAAAATTTCCCTCATTGTACAAGTATAGCTTTTTAATTGGAAAAAAATCTGGGAAAATAAAATGTACTTTATATCCAATTTTCTTAAAGTGGATATTTATAAAGGTAATCAATTATACTTTATGGGATTTTAGGGTGAAAGTAGTTTTTTAAATGTTGGCCAATGAATCATAGGAAAATTTAATGGGAGGTACATATATAATAAGTATTTTCAGAAAAAAATAGAAAACTCATCAAGAACTAGCTTTGGAATGAGACCTAGATTTAAATTTTGGTTCTATTACTCCAAATCAAAACAAAATTCACCACTTTTATACAGAGTAAGATAAATGTCCCCTTGTCCCCATGTATTTATCATCCCCCAAGTACATGCCCAACCTTAACAGTTTCAGACACTCACTTCCTCCACTCACCTCCTTTGCATCTGTGTTTCTTTGAAGCAAACCTGAGGCGTCATGTCATTTTATTCATTAAATAACCCACCATCATTTCCATAACTAAAATAATAAACAATTACTTAATATAATCAAATACATAAACCAGTGTACAAATTCCTAATAGATATATCCCATAGATGTACTTAGGTATAACATTTATGTCAGAATCAGTACATTATAGTTGGTTGCTATGCAGCTCAGATCTTTTTTAACTTGGGTTTTGCCTCTTTTTCCTGACAGTCTATTAGTTAAAGAAATCAAGTTTTTTTTTCTTTTTCTCCTGTGAAGTTTGCCATGGTCTTTATTTTGCTAATTATGTCCATAAGATATTTCCTCTAAGCGGGAGGATGGATATAGTGTTAAGTCAGATTGTTTCTTTAATTGGAAAAAATATTTCATGAGGGATGCAATATTCCTCATGGAAGGATGTCCATGATGTCTCTCCCCCTTTTGGTAATGTTAATTTTTTTTTATTTTGAAATAACTTCAAACTTACAGAACAGTTGGAAGGAAAGCACATTAAAAAAACAAAAACAAAAAACCAAAACCAAAAACAAAAACTCCTATTATTCACCATAGATCCTCATTTGAATTTGTCAACTGACCCAATAGGATATTTATGTTTTTTCAACTCTTTCAAGGATCTAGACCTTGGTTGGGCCTTTCTTGACTTTAACATCTTTGAAGATCACAGGCTAGTTTTTTGGTAACGTGCCCCTCAATTTGGTTTGTCTGCTGTTTCCACATGGTGAGTTTGAGGTTATGCATTTTGGGTAGAAATGTCACAGAAGTGACTGTTTTTCTCACCGAATCCCTCAAGTACCACAAGGTGTCATTTGTCCCATGATTCGAAATGTTTGTCGTCACATCATTAAAGTGGTATCTGCCAAGATTTACCCACTATAAGTTATTCTTTCTCCCTTCATAGTTAGTGATTTATGGAAAGATGCTTTGAGACCATGTGAATTTCCTTGTTCCACATTCAGCTTTGACCCAGTAATTTTAGAACCCATTTATGTTTTTTTGCCTGAATTAATTATTGTGATAGATAACTAAAGGGAGATTTTCAAATTCCATCACTCATTCTTTATTTACTATTTGGCATTCTACTTTAAAGAAGAATTTTTTCTTCACTTATTTATCATCTTATTTTAGTGAGGAATTCTGTTTTGTTCAATGGAATATAATCTTATTATCAGTTGATGCTTCAATTGTCTTACATTTGTCCAGTAGGAGCCGCTTCAAGCTGTTAACTGTTCTTTGGACACATCTTCACCATTCCTGCATTCTTTACTCTCTGGCCCAGTAAGATCTTCCATCTTGTTCTTTCTCTGCTCCAACCCTGAAATCAACCCTTCCTCTAAGGAGCCATTGTTCCTTTTAGTGAAGAATAAGTACTACTTAGGAACCAAGATTTGGGCATGCTCACTACTACTGGCATGTTAAGATTCTCAGACTTCTCAGGGGACCAAGCTGGGGAATATATGTGTTTGTACATATACATGAGTATCTACCTACTTTTTACATGTATATTTATTGCTATTTCTATTGACACATATTGAAAACCATGAATTCACACTGTTACTTTCAATTTGAATTCAACATTATCTATTGTTCCAGCTTTTCCTTTTTTTGTTTATGATTTTCTTCTCCAAGAATGAGAGCGCCTGTGCTCACTTCAGCAGCACATATATTACAACTGGGATGATACAGAGGAGATTACCATGGACCCTGCTCAAGGGTGACACACAAATTCATGAAGCATTCCATATTTTTCTACAATCTTCCCTTTTATAGTTCATCAGCTACAAAATAAAACTTTTGCATGATTTGCTGTTTCAAGAGAAAAAGAATGAGAAGCCTGGCTCTTCTTACTCCTTATGTGCTTACTTATGTACTCAGCCTCCCTTTACCTGGCCAGTCTTTCAACCCTGCACAGCCATTACCTGCCTCAGTAATTTTTTTCCACACAGAACCATACTCTGCCCAGCCACATACTGTATACCACCCTGCTAGTTGCCTTCCCTGCCTTATCCCTGACATCTGCTAGATGACCTCTGCTTAGGACTACCTAGTGTTTTTTTTTTTCTTGATGACACATATATTTGTATATTCTTATACATTGAAATGTTGAGATAAGTAGATATTCCTATAACGTTGTAAGAAATAGTACAGAGGAATCCCTCTTTTCCTTTACCTAGTTTCCATTAATAGTAACATCTTAAGGAGCTATAGTATCATAATCATCACAGCCAAGATTTTGACATTGTTACAGTCAAGATCAACAGGAGGGTGCCTCTTGCTTCTTTTATATTCAAGGCAATTGCTAATGTTCCCTGGTTTTATAATTTGTCATTTTAGCAAAGTTATGCAAATGAAGTCATACAGTGCATAGCCCTTTAGGATCGGCTCTTTTTTCATTCAGTGTAAATCCCTTGAGTTTCATCCAGGTTGTCATGTGTTTTGATAGTGTATTCCTTTGTATTGCTGAGTAGCATTCCATGGTATGGATGTACAACAGTTTGTTTATCTTGTCACTCATTGAAAGGTGAGTGGGTTGTTTCCAGTTTGGGATTATTATGAATAAAGCCACTCTGAACATTCATTGCAGGTTTTAGTGTGAAGATGAGTTTTTATTGTTGTAAGGTAAAATCTCAAAAGCATACTAGGTCAGATGATAGTTGCATGTTTCAGTTTACATGAAACTACCAAACTGTTTTCTAGAGGTGTCGAACCATTTTACATTCTTACAGCACTGTATAAACAATCAAGTCCTCAGCAGCATTAGGTGTTACCACTGTTTATTCTAGCCATTCTGACATGCATGTAGTGATATCTCAGTGTTGTTGTTGTTTGTTTTTCCGATGTTGGGGATCCAACCTAGGAACTCGTACATGCTAGGCAGGCACTCTACTACTGAGCTGTACCCCCAACCCCTCTTTGTGGCTTTAATTTGCATTTCTCCAATGGCTAATGATTATAACCATCTTTTCATGTTCTTATCTGTCATCTGTGTATTCTCTTCTGACCTGTCTATGCATGTCTTTTGTCCACTTTCTTAATTGGATTTTTAAAATTGTTGGGCATTAAGAGTTTACAATCTGGACATTAGATCTTTATTTGACATATGCTTTTGAAAATATCTTTTTTCCAATCTGTAGCTTACCTTTCCAGATCTTCCTGATCTTTTTCTGAGAAAAAGTTTTGAATTTCATGATGTCCAGTTTTTCTTCTGTGTATTGTACTTTTGGTGTCAGGTCTTCAGAATACAGCCTATTCCAGTGTCTTGAAATTTTGTGGGTCTGTTTGTAGATTCTCTCTTTTGTGTCATTGATCTGTACATCTGCCCTCCACCAATACCACCCTGTTGTGATTACTATAGAGTAATGCTTCCCATTTATTTTTCTTTTTCAAGATCATTTTAACTAGAATCTGTGACTTTTCATAAAAATTTTAGGATAAGCTTATGTATGTCAACCAAAGCCTTGCTGGGATTTTGATGAGAATTAAACCTATAAATCAATTCAAGGAGATTTCCATCTTTACTTTGTTGACCTAATCCAAGAATTGACCCATTTCTTGTAAGTTGTCAAATTCACTTTTTTAAGAGAGAGGAGAGAGAGAGAGAGAGAGAGAGAGAGAGAGAGAGAGAGAGAGAGAATTTTTTTAATATTTACTTTTTAGTTCTCGGCGGACACAACATCTTTGTTGGTATGTGGTGCTGAGGATCGAACCCGGGCCGCACGCATGCCAGGCGAGCGCACTACCACTTGAGCCACATCCCCAGTTGTCAAATTTAGAAGCACCAAGTTATTTGTACTAGTTCTTTATTATTTTTTAAATGAATGCCAGATCTATCGTGATCGACTGTTTCATTTCTTACATTGGTCATTGTGTCTTCTTCTTTTCCTTTTGTCAGTCTTTCTAGAAGTTTATCGATTTCATTTTTTCATAGAGCCAGCTTTTAGTTTAACTGATTCTCATCATTGTCTCCCTGTTTTTATGTTTTGATTTATGTTCTTACTTTTTATCCTTCCGATGATTGCTTTGGGTTATTTGCTCTTATTTTTCTAGTGTCTTATGTTGGAACTTAGATTATTGATTGGAGACCTTTCTTCTTCTCTAACATAAGCATTAAGTGATATAAACTTCCCTTACCACTCTGCTTTACCAACAGCTATGTATGTTGTAATTCAGTTCTATGTGTTTTGTAATTTCCTTTGAGACTTCCTCTTTGACTCATGAATTATTTATAAGTTTGATGTTTAATTTCCAAGTCTTAGGAAATTCTCCCTGTTATGTTTCTATTACTGATTTTTAGTTTGCTTCCATTATGATCAGAAAAATATTCTCTGTAAGAGCCTTTTTAAAAAAAAATGCCAAGACATTATAATTAAAATTCTTGTGGATAATTTCAACGTATCATGTATTTCTTGATTGTTTCTTCTCACTCGTTGTGATTTTCCTAGTTTGTGATATGACAAGTGATTTTCAACTGCATCCGGGACATTTTGGATCCTAGGTTTTCTCCTATTAGCAGGCAGTCTCTCTGTTGAGGTCTATCTCAGGACCAAGGTCCGTGTGTGTCTTCAGCTCCCTGCTCAGCCTTGCTGACACCATGCCAACAAAAGCAAGGGCCTCCTTGCACATGGCCAGGTGGAATCTCAGCTCTCCCACCAGCTCTGTTGACACCTTCATGGTGAACATGGGGCACTGCCTTGCACTGTCATGTTGTCTTTGAGTAGGGGCATAAGATCAGCTCCCTGAATAAATAGATTGCTAATGCAGGCCCCACTGCCACCTGAGAGGGGAAGTCGAAGGTGACTCATACCACTTTGTTGCTGCAAGATGTGGTTGAAGCTGATTTCCCTGCTAGGCCCTGGGGACCTTATCGGAGGAGGAAGTAGGAAGCATGGTACCACTACCCTGCCTCCTGCCACTGCTTTTCTCCTCGTGGATACCATGTGGGGATACCATGGGGCTCAGCTTCCCTCTGGACCCTGTTGGCCCTAGGGAGTGGGTGGGGAATGTTGGTCATCCTGCTTCATTCTGCCTCATTCCTCATGGATGGCAGGTAGGAGTAGGGAGGCTCAGCCCCCTTCTGGGCTCCACTAACACTGAGGTAGACAGGCCATGCCAGCTAGCCTGGCTCCATGCTGCATTGTTCATTTATATTGCTGCAATATATGTGGAGGTTTGTCTCCCCACCGGCCTTCCTTAAGACATTTGGGGGAAAGCAGAGTGCTCACTGTTCTCAGCTTGCACATCTGTGATGCTGCATGGGTGTGGAGGTTTAGTTCTCCACTGGGTTACTGACATGGGATGGATGGTGAGCCTAATGTTGACTGACTATCCATGCTTCAAAACCTGTAGTAAGACCTTTTTATTTTTTTTTTTTTTTTTTGTACCAAGGATTGAACCCAGGGGCACTTAACCACTGAGTCACATCTCCAGCCCCCTTTTTTGATACAGGGTCTTCTTAAGTTGTTAAGGGTCTCACAAAGTTGGTGAGGCTGGTTTTGAACTTGCAATCCTCCTGCCTCAGCCTCCAGAGCTTCTGGGATTACAGGTGTACACCACTGCACCCGGGCTGTAATAAGACTTCTTGTTGCTACATGATGGTGGAGGCTCAGCTCAAGGAATGCCTTCATAACACGGCTTTGGCAGAGGAATTGCAGCACTTCCAACTTCCATTTGATGAGGTGTGGGAAATTTTTTTATGAAGAAATGACCACTCAAACATTTAAAAAATTATTGAGATATAACGAAAATTATATAAGCATATAACAATTTAAATTATACTATGTAATTATATAATGAAATTCAGCCTTTTGAAGTAGTGTATACACATTGATTTTTAGTGTATACATGAGATGGTGCAATCACTACTATCTAAATTCAGAACATTTTCTCAGACCAAAATGATACCATAAACCAGTTAACAATCTGTCCCCTTTCCATCTTCTCGCTCACTGGCAGCCCTTAGTCACTTTCTGTCTCTGTGGATTTGCCTATTTAGGACATTTAATATCAGAAAAATAATACAATGTGTGGTCTTTTGTGTCCGCCCTTTTCCACTTAACATAACGTTATAATGTTTTCAAGATTTAACCATGCCTTACTATATATCAGCACTTCATCCATTTTATTACTGAATAATACTGCATTGTGTATATGAGATTTTGTGTCTCCATTTGGGTTGATGGACCCTGGATTGCTTCAGCATTTAACTACTACAAATAGAACTGTTATGAACATTTGCAGACATGTTTTTATGTGGATGTATTTTTTTGTTGTTGCTCTGGGCATAAACCTCAGAGTGGAATTACTGTGTTTAACATGTTGAGGAACTAACTGTAAGTCAAATTGTTTTGATTTGTGTATCCCTAATGACTAATAATGTTGAACATTTCTTCTTATTGGCCATTTGTATATCCTCTTGGGAAAAATGTCTATTCAAATTCTTTGCCCATTTTTAAAAATATTTATTTTTTAGTTGTAGTTGGACATAATACCTTTATTTTATTTATTTTTTTGTGATGCTGAGGATCGAACCTAGGGCCTCATACGTGCTAGGCAAGTGCTCTACCACTGAGCCATAACCCCAGCCCACTCTTTGCCCATTGGGTAATTGATCTTTTTATTCTTGTGTTATAAGCTCCTTACATATTCTGAACATATTAGTTTACTGTTAATTAATTATTGATTATTATTAACACTAGTTTATTGGTTTGCTCTTTCTGGCTTTCTTCATTTATTCTTTGGAGTTTGAGTTCTTCATTGGTACATCAGCTAGACTACCAGTGGTAGTTTTTGAGGTCACTCTGAGGTTTGTTCTTACTCTACCAGAGTACTTCTTAGTTATCTCTTTCTCTGTTTCTCTCTGGTAGACTAGCTGATGTACAGTTTCTCTCATTGCTCAGGTAGCCACCAATCTCCTCTAAATTGCTTAACACCAAAGCCTCCATTGTTTTTGAAAGCATCCATAGGCGTGAACTTAACCTATATTTGTTGTTTTGAGTTTTGAGTTATTGTTCTTACTTTGTTGCTTCAGTACAACTCTACTTCCACCTATTTCCTTTATGTTTGTTATATAGATTATGTTTCTGTTTTGTTACAGATTCAACAGTGCAATTACACTCTTATTATTTTATACATGCATATTTTTTAAAATCACCTAAAGGAAGAAAAGAGAAGAAATAAACATTTATACTGTCTGATGTAATGACTGTCTTTTATGTTACACTCCTTAGTAATTTATGGGCACCCTTCCTGTTACATGCAGTCACCTCATTGTCACGGGTAACGTGGCTTTCAACCTGAAGAAGTTCCTTTAGTATTTCTTGTAAGGTGGGTTTTCTGGCAACAAATTCTGTTTCTTGTTTACCTGGAAATGCCTTTAATTTCTCTTCATTTTTGAAAGATAATCTTGTGGGGTAAGAGATTCTTGGTTGAGCTGGACACAGTGATGCGTGCCTGTAATCTCAGCAGTGCGGGAGGCGGAGGCAGGAGAATCATGAGTTTGAAGCCAGTCTGGGCAACTTAGCAAGACCCTGTCTCAAAAATAAGATATAAAAAGGGCTGGGGATGTAGCTCAGAGGTAGGGTATGCCTCAGTCAAAGACCAGCACTGGAGGGGGAAAGGGAAAGATTCTTGGTTGAGAGGGTTTATTTTCAGCACTTTGCATATGTCATCCCTCTGCTTTTTGATCTCCATTGTTCCTGATGAGAAATAACTGTTAATCTTGTCCTTTTCTCTCATTTTGGAGCATTTTTACTATTTTATTTTTTACCATGGTGTTTCCTGTTGTATATCTTTGTATTATCCTGCAGAGAGCTGGTTGAACTTCTTCAATCTATCTTCAAGTTCTCCAATTCATCCTGAAGCTTCAAATCTGCTCTTGAGTGAATTTCTCATTATTTTTGTACTTTCCATTTTATTTATTTTTGAATTGCCACTTGCTTTTAAAAAATGATATTTCTTTATTGATAATCAATAAAGAAATAAAATGTCATCATAGCTTCATTTACTTTTTTAAAAAAATCTTTTAGTTGTTGCTGGACCTCTATTTTATTTATTTGTATGTGATGCTGAGAATCAAACCCAGTGCCTCACACATGCTAGGCAAGCGCTCTTCCACTGAGTTATAATCCCAGGCCCCTTTACTTTTTTTAACTTGGTATTTCTTTTAATTTAGTTGATTTTTATTGGTACATTCTAATTATACATAATGGGATTCATTTTGCCATATTTGAATGTACACAAAATTAATCAGTTTCATTTCCCAGTTTGTTCCCTTTCCCTCTCCTCCTCCCTCTCCCTGATCTGTTTGCTCTACTCTACTGTTCTCCCTACTATTATTGTCATTGTTATTTTAATTAGTGCATTATATTTATATGTAATTGTGATTCATTATAGTATATTCGTATATGGACACAGCATCATTTGGTAGATTTCATTCCCCAGTACTTTCCCATGGCCTCCTCCCTCCCTCTTGATCCCCTTCCTTTTCTCTATTGATTGCCCTTTTCTTTTCATGAGATTTACCCTTTTTAAACATTCCTTTTCTTGTTTTCTCTCTAGCTTCCACATATGAGAGAAAACTTTCAACCTTTGACTTTCTGGGTCTGATTTATTTTACTTGATATTCTCCATTTCTACCCATTTACCAGCAAATGACAGAATTCCATTCTTCTTTATGACTGAGTAGAACCCCATTGCGTACATATACCACATTTTCTTTATCTACTTGTCTGTTGATAGGTACCTAGGCTGGTCCATAACTTGGCTGTTCCAAATTGCACTGCTATAAATGTTGTTATACATGAATCAATATAATGTGCTGATTTTTAGTACCTTGGGGGTTTATACCAAGCTTCCTTTACTTTTTAAGACATTATTTCCTTTAGGTCTTCAAATATAATGCACTAATTAAAGGCTGCTTTGAAATCTTTGGCATATCATATGTCTGGGCTCTCTCACAGATAGTTCCTATTGACCCCTATTTCTTTCCATCTCCCAATTGTTGAAACTGGAAATTTCAGATGTTTGGCTTGTTTTTATTGTTGTTTACTTGTTGCTTTGTTTAAAGATGACCATTTTAGTGAAGTCTGTTTTCTCCATAGTTTAAGGCCTTTGATGTGACTCCTCAGAGGATATGATCTGCGGCTAGGCAGTCACCTTGAGATATCAATGAATCTATCAGGGCTCTTTTTCTCTTTCACAAATCTTACTATTAACCTTAACCCCTAACCCTCAATTGTTAGCACACCAGCTTGCTGGTTCCACTAATTGCCCTCTGATTACTCTGTTGTTTGACAAAGCCTTGGAACATCTATTGCTCCACAGTCTGATCTAATTAAGTTTGAGCAGTGGTAGTTTTTGAGGTCACTCTGAGGTTTGTTTTTACTCCACCAGAGTACTTCTTAGTTATCTCTTTCTCTGGTTGTCTCTGGTAGACTAGCTGATATACCTGAGCAATAAGAGAAACTGTATATCAGATTTGGTGTTAAGCAATTTAGAGGAGATTGGAGCCACCAATCTCCTCTAAATTGCTTAACACCAAAGCCTCCATTGCTTTTGAAAGCATCCATAGGTTTTGTTCCAGATAAAGATAGTTTTGGGGGAGAGCTTCAGAATTTAAAGACCTTCTCCCTCTCTATAGAATCTCTGTGCCATGGCTCTAGGGCTTGGGGCAGAACAGTGGCCAGCTTCTCTGAGTAATTTCCCTGCCTTGCAAACTGAGTAGGGGCAGAAGCTTCTGGTCTTCATGACTTTCCTGAGTGTGGAACTTGTGATCTCTATAAATAAGGTAGAGTGAGAGCAGTTTAGACCCAAGTATTCTCAACTTGCTGCAGTAAAAAAGATTAGTAAAGAAAATTAAAGATCTAAGTAAATGCAAGATGTCCTTTGTTCATGGATTAGAAGACTTCTTATTGTTGAGATGCCAGCACAACCTAACATGAACTACAGATCCATTGTAATCCAAGTTAAAACTGTAACAATGGTTTATGCAGAAATAGAAAATAATCCATCCCAAAATTCAGAAGAATCTCAGAGGATTTCCAAATAGCCAAAATAATCTTCTAATATATTGAACAAAGTTAGAGGATTTATTTTCTGATTTCAAAACTTCCTACAAACCATGTTGATCAAAACAATATAGCAATGGCATAAGACAAACACAGACCAGGGGAATAGAATAGAGAGCCCAGAAATAAGCCCTCACATATATGGTCAAATGGTCTTCAAGAAGGGAATCAAGACCACTCAGTGGGGAAAGGACTGTATTTTCAACAAATGGTGTTGGGAAAACTAGATATTCATATGGAAAAGAAGGAAGCTAGACCCTTACCTTATACCATTTACAAATGTCAACATGGATCAAACACCTAAACAGCTAAAAGTCTAAAAGTCTTAGAAGAAAACCTAGGGATAAAGCTTCATGATGTTGGATTTGGCAGTGTTTTCTCAGGTATGACACCAAAAACACAGACAACAAAGAAAAAATAGATGAATTGGACTTTATCAGAATTAAAAATTCATGTGCATCAAAGGATATTATCAGTAGAATTAGAAGGCAGCCTACAGAATGGGAGAAATTATTTGCAAATCACATATCCAGAATATATAAAGAGCATCCAAAACCCAACAACCAAAACACAAACAAACGCTGGGCACAGTGGAGCACACCTGTCATCCAAGCCACTCAGGAGACTGAGGTAGAAGGACCACAAGTTCAAAGCCACCTCAGCAACTTAGAAGCCTGGGTAACTTAGTGAGACCCTGCCTCAAAAATAAATAAATAAATAAATAAATAAATGCCTGGGAGATTGCTCAGTAGTTAAGCACCCCTTTAATCCCTGGTACCAAAAACCAATCAAACAAAGATGAGCAAAGGATTCAAAAGACATTTCTCTAAAATCATATATATAGGTGGCCAGATAAACACATGAAAATATACTCAATATTATTGGCCATTAAGGAAATGGAGATAAAAACCAGAATTAGATACTACTATGTGCTCATTGGAAAATACCATACACACACACACACACACACACACACACGTATACACACATATGTATGAGTGTATATAGACATATGTATGTACATACACATACACACAAATATATCCAAAATAATAAGTTTTGTTAAGGATGTGGAGAAATGAGAGCTCTTGCATGTTGGTGAGAATATAAAATGGTACAGCTGCTCTGAAAAACAATATGGCAGTTCTTTAAAAACTTAAAAATAGAATTACCATATGATCCAGTAATTTAACTTCTAGCTATATACTCAAAAGAGACCGAAACAGACATTTGTATACCCATGATCACAACAGTATTATTTATAACAGCCAAAAAGTAGAAGCAACTCAACTATCTACCAATAGATTAAAAAAAATAAGTACAATGTGATGTATATCTGTGATAAAAAGGAAGGAGATTCTGACACATGTTGCAACAGGAGTGAACCTTGAGGGCCTTATGTCAAGTGAAATAAGCCAATCACTAAAGGACAAAAATGGCGAGTCAGCTCAGGGAAGGCATCTAAATCATCAAATTGATGGAGACAGAAAGTAGAATGGTGGTTGCCAGGGACAAGGGGGTAGGAGTGGGGGATAATGCAGAGCTGTCCTTTAATGGGTGTAGAGTTTCAGTTTGGGAAAAGGGAAAGAATTCTGGAGATGAATATTGGTGATAGTGCACAACAATGTGAATGTACTTCATACCAGAGAACTGTATGCCTAAAAATGGTTAAAATGGTAAATTTTGTTAATCTATATTTTGTTGCAGTTAATGAAGAGAAAGAAGGAAAAGGGGGACTTCCTCTTCTTTCTTTTCCCCCTTCCTACCTGAATAATTCCAAGAGCCTCTTAATGGGGCCCAGCAATGTTGGCATCTACACCAGTGTATGGGGTGAGGCTGTCATACTAGGCCACAAAGGGTGAAAGGGGAATTCATGTGGGGCAGCCCAGCAATGCTGAGATGTAAGTCTGAGGTCTGAATGGGAGGTTGGCCTAGCCCAGGGTGTCAGGACTCAGGTCAGGGTAGGAGGGCTCCTGAATGGTGGGATGATCTTGCATGAGATATTAGAATACAGTTAGGGTGAGTGGGCCACCACATAGGTGGGCAGAGTCCAGAGACAGAGCTGACCAGGTTGAGGATGGGACAGGGGACAAATGAAAATGGTAGTGGCAGTCAGCATTTTATTTAGAGAATCTTCCATGTTGTGAAGAGAAGCACTAAGAAGATGAGTTATATTGAGATCTGTTTCTAATGCCACATACTAGAACAACATTAAAAGCAGATTTAGTCCAAATAAGGAAAGTCTTGTAGAAGTTCTGTCTTCAGATACCTGAAAACCTAGCAAATCAAAGAAATGCTTGTTTTATTTTATTTTATCATATAATTTTATTTCTTAATTTGGAGGAAAGGTATAGAACCAATTTTAATTGAGAAGTGGATTTAGACTCAATAGTAGAAATTTTTTAAAGCTTATTTTGTTGTTGTTGTAGTTGGATATAATACCTTTTTATTTTATTTATTTATTTTTATGTGGTGTTGAGGATCGAACCCAGCGCCTCGCACATACTAGGCCAGCAGTCTACCACTGAGCCATGACCCCAGCCCAATAGTAGAAATTTTTAAAATATGATTTTTTAGTTGTAGATGGACACAGTATTTTTATTTATTTATGTGGTGCTGAGAATCGAACACAATGTCTCTCACATTGAGATAAGAGCTCAACTACTGAGCTACAACTCCAGCCCCTCAATATTAGAAAAATTTTGAGCAAACATTGAACAGCTAGTTGCCTTGTGAAAAATGAACTTCCTGTCACAAAAGGGAAAGCACAAGGCTGGGAAGTCATCATTACAGCCAAATTCCTGGAAGTGACTCATTTATGGACCTAGGGACCTCCATCTCCCACACATTCCTGGGTCTGTTGTTGTAGAAGGTTGTTTGAATAGGGAGAAATAGCCCTTGCCAAATCTTGAGTATAGAATAAAATGAATGACCAATTCTTGATTCCAGATCTGCTTAAGATGTTCAGTATTTGAACCGCCTATTGTATAGAAATTGAAGAGGAAAAGACTGAGTACTCATTGGTACTGTTTATCTGTTTTTATTGTGCTTATCCCAAGTGTAGATTCCTTTGCGTTTACAGTGACCAATATCTCATTTGGTTCCTTATATATTATTCTAGATTTGGTTCTGTCTGGTTGCATGGCTATGAAAGCCAGTGGTCACAACCATGTTCGATCTAGAGACCATAGCGTGGCACTCATCATTTTTATGCTTCTTATGCAGCGGTGATTTTGGTGGCCAGGGAGTACAGGACTGATCTGCCACATGGATTTCTGCTTTCTCTTAGAACATACTTTTCCCCTAGAGACAGTATATTTGAAAGTAGGGAGAAGAGCAAGATAAGAATTGAGGCATAATTCCCTATGATTTTATATTCATGAAATGAAGAAAACTGAACACCTCTTTCATATGTACTTATTTAGAAAAATGCATTGTCAAAGAAGGGAAAAAATAGATCAGTTGTTAGCAGGTAAGTGAGGAGACAACAGCAGTGTTGGTTCTTGTGACCTGCAAATAAATTCTGACCATGGAAACAGAAGAGAGGAAAAGAAAGGTGGTAAGGGTTTGTTGAGGTAATGTTCTGAAGACTCTCTGTGGCCTTTATGAAAAAGTTCTTTACCTATTGTCTGTGGAAAGCATGACCCTCCTTAAAATCACTGTCACACTAAAGTATTGCCACATTATGTAAAACGTGAAATGGGAATTAAAATAGTCTTGCTAGTTCTGTTTATCCAAAAATAAGACTTCTGTTTTTTCGTATTTGCAATTTAAACCAAAGTTAAAATGTTCTATCAGTTTGAACAATTCAGCAATAGAAATTGATAATTTACTTCAATTTAAGTCTTTAAATTGATTTTCTTTTTTAAAAAATATTTATTTTTTATTTATTTTTTTTTTGGTGGACACAATATCTTTATTTTATTTTTATGTGGTGCTGAGAATCAAACCCAGTGCCTCACGCATGCTAGGTGAGCACGCTACCACCTGAGCCACATCCCCAGCCCCTGATTTTCTTTTTTAAAAAATATTTTTTAATTGTAGATGAACACAATACCTTTATTTTATTTGTTTTATTTTTATGTAGTGTGTGGGATCAAACCCAGTGCCTCACCGCATGCTAGGCAAGTGCTCTACTACTGAGCCACAACCCCAGCCCAAATTGATTTTCTGTTTTAAAAATTATTTGTTTTTTTCAGCTACATATGACAGTGCAATGTATTTTAACATATTATACATACGTGGAGTATAACTTTCCATTCTTGTGGTTGTTCTTGATGTGGAGTTATACTGGTTGAGTATTCATATATAAGAATAGGAAAGTTATGTCTGATTAATTCTACTCTCTTTCCTATTCCCATTCCCATCCCCTCTCTTCATTCCTCTTTGTCTAATCAAATGAACTTCTATTATTTCCCCCTTATTGTGTACTAGCATCTGCATATCAGAAAGAACATCCAACCTTTGTTTTTTGGGGATTGGCTTATTTCACTTAACATGATAATCTACAGTTCCATGCATTTACTGGCAAATGCCATAATTTCATTCTTCTTTATGGCTGAGTAATATTCTATTGTGTGTATATACCACATTTTCTTTACTCATTCATCTGTTGAAGGGCACCTACATTGGTCCCATAGTTTAGCTATTGTGAATTGAGCTACTATAAACATTGATGTAGACGCTTCACTATAGTATGCTGATTTTAAGTCCTTTGGCTATTTACCGAGGAATGGAATTACTAGGTTAAATGGTGGTTCCATTCCAAGTTTTCTGAGGAATCTCATATTGCTTTCCATAGTGATTGCACCAGTTTGCAGTTCCACCAGCAAAATGCAGTCCCCACATCCTTGCCAACACTTATTGTTGCTTATATTCTTAATAATTACCATTCTGACTGGAGAGAGATGAAATCTCAATATAGTTTTAGTTTGCATTTCTCTAATTGCTAGAGATGTTGAATTTTTTAATATATTTGTTGACTGATCATATTTCTTCTTCTGTGAAGTGTCTGTATATGTTTTTTGGTGTTAAGTTTTTTGAGTTCTTTGTATGTCCTGGAGATTAATGTTCTATCTGAGGTGCAGATGGCAAGGATTTTCCCCCATTCTGTAGGCTCTCTTCATGTTATTGATTGTTTTCTTTGCTGTGAAGAAACTTTTTAGTTTGATACCATCCCGTTTATTGATTCTTGATTTTACTTCTTGTGCTTTAGGAGTCTTGTTGGAGAATTCAGTTCCTAAGCTTACATCATGGAGATTTGGGCCTAGTAAGTGCAGAATATCTGGTCTAATGCCTAGGCCCTTGATCCACTTTGAGTTGAGTTTTGTGGAAGGGGAGAGATAGGAGCTTTGATTTCATTAAATTTCATTTCATGTGGATTTCCAGTTTTCCCAGCACCATTTGTTGAATAGGCCTCTTTTCTCCAACTTATGTTTATGGCACCTTTGTCTAGTATGAGATAACTGTATTTATGTGGATTTCACTCTGTGTCTTCTATTCCGTACCATTGGTCTGCATGTCTGTTTTGGTGCCAATACCATGCTGTTTTTGTTACTATAGCTCTGTGGTATACTTTAAAGTCTGGTGGTGTTATGTTTTCTGCTTCACTTTTCTCACTAGGGATTGCTTTGGCTATTCTGGGCCTCTTATTATTCCAAATGACAAATTGATTTTCAAGTGCTAGAGCAAATGTGCTTTCTTATGGATGCATGAAACCCAATGTGAGTACATAGAACTAACTAAATTGACCCACAGAGTTAAAAGTATTTTGAAGAGAATATAAAATTCCACTTTGGTTCCAGTACAAAATCTTTAATTCTAACTAAGAATTAGAAAATAATCCCTTTAAAGTTGTTTGCATGATTTTTTTTTTTTTTTGGCAACATAGTATGAGTAAAAAATGTGTGCTTAGACAGCAGGAAGTGATAGAGGTGGTGAGAGTTCTGGGACAAAGGATTTTAAGACAAAAACTTATCAGATGTAGTATAGTATCCTTTAATCCTTATTTTCATGCTGTTTTTCTCTCTGACCCCAGTGAGGGTGGGGGGAGTCTCTGTTGAGTTACCAAAAATGTTCCTTTTCTGCTTCTTCATACATGCTTCTTAAAACATGTAAAGACACTCAGGCACGGTGACAACGCCTGTAATCCCAGCTGCTCAGGAGGCTGAGGCAGGAGGATCACAAGTTCAAAGCCAGCCTGGGCAACTTGGCGAAACGCTGTCTGAAAATAAAACATGTTTAAAAGGGATGGGGGTGTAGCTCAGTGGTAGAGAGCTTCCCTAACATGGGCCAGGCCCTGGATTCAATCCCTGGCACCAGGTTTAAATATCAAGATGTGAAGAAAGACTCAACTAAATAAAAGCATGAGCTTTAGAAATTATTATTTTTTTTAACCTATCATCTCATCCCCAGGAATTTACTAAAGGAGAAACATAGGTTCTAGTCTTGAATAGTTTAATGTTAGTCTTATTTTTAAATAAAAATAATTGATAATAGCCTAAATGTCCAATAGCCAAGGAATAACTAGGTAAATTATGATGTATCAAATTAATGTGTCCTAATCTCTGTGATCCCATTAAATAAAAATCTGAAGGAAGAGAAAGCAGAATGGGAAGATGCTCCTACACTGACTGGAAAGATGTATGCACAATGTGATTACAAATATGAAGAGAATCTATATAGTATATGGAAAAATTGGGAAAGGGAAACCAGATGGGTACCCTGAAGGTCTACTTCTCTGTTGTAAAGCTTTGTGTGGCATAAATAAATTCATTTTAAAAAAATGGATTGTGCTGCAAATTGGGGATTTTGCCAAGAAATCAGCCCTTTAGACAAGTGGCCAAGCGAAGGTTTATGTGCCCACCTCTCATGACCAGAGGTGGACAAAGTTCCACTTCGTCTGCCAGGTAGGTGCAGGTTGTATTCCCAGTGCTGAGAGGTTGCTCTCGCCTGGCAGACCCTCTTTGTATTAGGCTCCACTTCTCAGCCCCTGACTCAGGGTTACTGCCTGTAATACCTTGAGTCAGCTCAGTTAGCCCGGGGTTGAGGTCAGCCCAGTTTTCAAGATTTTACAGCAGAAGTTACTCATATATAAACCATACCTTCCTTAGTTGAAGTCCAAGTAAGTCCTGCACCTCATCAGATGAGCTTTTATTTGTAGTAACTTGGGGGCAGAATCACTTTTGACTTTCTCTGTAGATGTCCTTCAGTGCCAGATCTCTGAGTGTCACTCATGGACACTCCTCCTTGTTGCCTAGATGCCTGCGCCCCTCTAGTGGAGCTTGCCCCTGTCTAGCCTTCAGTGCATGGGCGCCACGTGAACTGCCTGAAAGAGCTCACTGGTCACTTGAGCTGGGTCACCACCATCACCTCCATCACCATCACAGTCCACCCTGACAGACCCATCCCCACAGCCACTGACCTCACCAGGCCACAGCGCAGGCTTCCTACCTTTCACCTGCTGGGCTCTCAAGTGTCACCTACTCAGGAGCACAGAGTCCTACCCAGAAATCTTTTCAGACTCCCTGTCATCCAGGCAGCAAACATGCAACTCCCTAGTTGGAGCATTAACAGTCCTGCCAGTAGGTGCCACCTTGTTTTTCTTGTCATATCTTCTATGCTTTCTGATCATGAAGATCTCTGTGCTATGGGACTTCTATGTCCCTTGTCCTAAGGGTCATGAGGGCATTGCCTAAAATATTCCTCAGGCCATTTCTACAGACAGAGAAGCTGTGCTTTCTGAATTGGTGACAGAGAGGCCTTTTCCCGTTGTTGCGCACTACATAACAAGGGCACAGTACTTCATGCCAAATTGGGCTTCTGTGGCTCTGTCTTATTTGACATAAGTACATACTCTTGGAGAATGAAGGTGGCCTTCGACAAGGAACTTGCTCATGACATTAATGATTGTTAAAACAGAATAGAGCCTTATCTGTGGCCGTAGTTATGTTTCCGTTCATGCTCTGCTGAAATAGCGTTTGTGCCGAGTGTGAGCCAGGGGGAGTGCGAGTGAGCACTGACATTTACAAGGGAAGAGGCGGACAATGAGTGCATTGGCGGGTTGTCGCAGTTTCTGTTTTCTTTATATCCTTTATCCTCAAATTGCAACCTCCCCCTCATCTAGTTCCTTAAAAAATGTGATACTTTAGGGAATTTTTGTCGTAGGCCTCCATTAGGACATTGAAGCTTTCTTTTCCCCCATAGCAACAAAAGGCAAGAATTGTGTTCTTGTTTTTGAGAGGTGGGGCCGCTCAGATACTTGTACCCATGGCTAATGGTTATCATCCAACAGTCGCATAGCCAGGAATTGGGTTTTCATGTTCTGAAAATAAAAATGTAAAATTAAATGTCTTCTGATACTGTGCCAGCTCTAAAAATGTCTTTATTTGTTCTAGCCAAGTGTTTCTTAAATAATTAGATCAAGAAAATATCAAGGGGAACTTGGGTATGAAAAACGGAATAATCTTTAATAATGTTGTAAGGTATTCAGTATATTTTTTATTACAGTTAACTTTTTATCTGCCCTGTTTCAAAGAGGACTGGAAGTGATTTTTTTCTTTAAATATCAAGACAAGGCTTGAAAGGAATAATAGAATTTAAGCTTTCTAATGTATGTAAAAGGCAGTGTTTGCATCATAAAGACATTTTTCTAAGTTCATTACAATATTTTGGGAGTAGTTCTCTGAGCAGTCAGATCCTTAAGTGTATTTGAGAAACAAAATAGAGTAATCTAGATTGAGGGATAATCTCTTTAAAGTGCATCTTATTCTTCCCCATATTTGAACAATTTGTCCAAAATGCAATCCGTTCATGTAAGATTTTTGCCTGTTCAGATCTAAGTGGGAATCAGTAGTTTCTTTGTTGGTTACTATGGAAACGAGTCAGCCTATCCTGAATAGCTCTTAGATCACACAGAATGTTGCCTGTGTCTCAGTGTACTTCCTCCCTGAGCAAGTCAGGGCTGGTTTCTCTCTGCCTCCAACTCTTGCCCCTGTAGAGCCAGCACCATGCAGGTGCAGGGTGCGCCTCGGAGACCCTCAGCCGTGCACTTCCTGAGCTCCTTTCTGCAGGGCCGCCGGCACTCTACTTCTGACCCGGTCCTGAGGCTGCAGCAGGCACGCCGTGGCTCTGGCTCTGTCACAAAGCTGCTGTCCTCCTCTTCTCTCCAGGTGATGGTGGCTGTGTCCTCTGTCAGCCGAGCCGAAGAGAAACCAACTTTCCCAGAGAGGAAAAGTAAAACTGTCTTTCTTCTAATAGATTGTTACACCTTTGTATCTAAATTTAAGAATTTGAGTAGACTTTTGTATTTATACCTTTTCAAATATTGACAATTGTACATTTTACTTTTTACTGTTAGGCTAATAATTTGAGTGAGTATGTAAGAGGAGATAAAATGATTGAATGTTTTCTGTTTTTTCCATTAAAAATGTAGTTTTGAACAAAGCATCTCCTTGAAAAGATCTGCTCTTAAAATTTCTTCCTCTTCATTACCAGTTTAATGTGTGTATAGGAAAGCTTTTTTAATATTGGATGAAGGGGATTTAGCACCAGCTCTTACATCTATGATGCTAAGATAAAACAGGAACTATTCCCCATGTTATCAGTTCCACTTGGAGACTGGGATTTTGAGTCTTCCCTCCTCATATGTTCTAGGAAATTCAGAACGTCCAACACCGAAATATACAAAAGTGGGAGAGCGTTTACGGCATGTCATCCCTGGACACATGGCGTGTTCCATGGCATGTGGTGGTAAAGCATGCAAGTATGAGAATCCAGCCCGCTGGAGTGAGCAGGAGCAAGCTATTAAGGGTATTTACTCGTCCTGGTAAGTGATCCTGTGGGTCTTCAGTAGCTGTATAGGATAAAGGAAGGAGGACACCTGTGAGCTGACAGGCAGGGGAATGGAAGGGGCAGTGTGGGCTTTGAACCTAGGGGACCTCGCCACCATCTATGGCTTTGCTTCTAGACCAGCTGTCGGATCCTGGCCTGCTCGACTTCAGTTTCTCATCTATGAGATGGAAAGAGTTAAGCTAAAACCGTAGGGGTTTGTTTTTCAGTTAAGAGAAATGATGCACATAACATATCTTAAATAAATGGGTAATTAGCTCTTAAATTTCAGAAATTACTAGAAATAATAAAAATATTCAGCTGTAAATTTGAGAAAATTTTGAGGTACATATGTAGTTCTTCTGTTTTATACAGGTAAGTTTTAGCCTTACTTTTATTTTATTCTTATATTCCGTGTGAAAGAACATATTTTCACACAAATACTCTTCAGTCTGCCTTATTAAAGTGGCAGAAGTTGTCAGCTCAATAGATAGCCTAAGATGCTTGCATTGTTTCTGATGTGTAAGTGCAGTTAATATCATTCTTGAATCATACTGCCTTTTTATGAAGTAACAATAAACTTGTAAGGTATACCTTTTTTGATATAGTGACATCTGAAATTAGAATAATCAAATCACATTTGAAACATACTTAGGGAAATTAAAAGAATTAAAAGAATTCTAGGGCTGGGGTGGCTCCATGGCAGAGCGCTTGCCTAGCATGTATGAAGCACCGGGTTCTATCCTAAGCACCATGTATCAATAAATAAAATAAAGGTTCATTGACGGGGGGATAGTAGGGGATAGGAAAGGTAGCAGAATACAACAATTACTAATAGGGCATTATGTAAAATTGTGGATGTGTAACCGACGTGATTCTGCAATCTGCATTTGGGGTAAAATTGGGGGTTCATAACCCACTTTAATCTAATGTATGAAATATGATATGTCAAGAGCTTTGTAATGTTGTGAACAACCAATAAAAAAAAAAAAGAAAAAAAAAGGTTCATTAACAACTAAAAAAATAAAAAATAAAAAAAAGAATTCTAATCAAGAGTTACTTTATACATCAAGAATTCATGTTTAAATTAGATATTTGTTAACCAACTTATTGGACTTGTACCTTGCAGAGTTTCCTATTGGATTTGCCAGGTACATTTATAGTGACTTAGTCTGGGGTCCACTGTCTTTCTTGTTCTCCCATATACAGATCCAGCACTGCCATGCTAATGTATGATGAAGCAAAATGTTATTCCTGAGCCATAGTCAGCCAAGTAAATTTGTAGTAATATAGTTTGGGCTTTATTATTGCCTAAACCACGTGAGTCTTTTTCACCTCTGCTGTTTTTACATTCCATCTCCCTCATTTTTTACTAAGTTCTAATAAATATGGGGTATCCCAAACCTTTGGGGTCAGTGTTAAATCTTACACATTTTTCCATAGGGGAGCTATCTTTTTAGATCCCTCCCTGGTAATCTCATGTCTCTGTCACTCCTCTGAGATTCATATGACTCACAGCTTACTATAGACTATATATCTTTTACCAGGCCGCTACTGAGAACTTTGAACAGAACAGAGTAAAGCCAGAGACCTGACATGAGTGATAGCTGTTTATTGGGCTTCTGTCCAGTCATTCATTCATAAACATTCATTTGGCTATGAACCAGGCACTGCACTGGATGCTTTCAAATTATTAGCACTTGTTTTCATAAAACTCTTGTGAGATTTTAGTGCCATTTTATTGATGTTCCAGAGAGATTAATTTGCTTAACAACTAGATGGTAGAAAAGGCAACATTTAAGCCAGGCCTAACTGACTGGAACCCATAATTTTTGCTGAATTAATAACTCAGCATTTATTTATAACCATAGGCTAGGATTTGTGCTAAAGACTTTGTGTCCAGATCATGTCAAATTCTCACACCAACCCTGTGAAGCAGACATTATTCTCCCCACTTAATACCTTAGTTAACTGAGGTTTAGTTACTGGAGTGCAGAAGTGCCTCCTGGTTGGCCCTCCTCATTTAGTCACTAACCATTGGGTAGCTAATCAAGACTGTTGCCTTTGCCATTAGCTGAGGTTTCTCCATCATGCCACTGGAATCTTTCGAGAGTTCTTGGAGATACTTTGTTAGAGTTCACAAATACTTTATGTCCTGAATTTTTTTCTGGGAAGTGCAATGCCAGATTTGTATAAGAATATTCTTACAGGGTTTCAGAAATCGTAGGGAAAGAACCATATCTCAGTCCTTTGAGGTTGACATTCTGGGTTCTGTGCACCATTTCCTTCCCTGTCTGCAGGATCACTGACAGTATCCTGGCCATGGCTCGCCCGTCATCTGAGCTTCTCGAGAAGTACCACATCATCGAGCAGTTCCTCAGGTGAGTCTGCATCTCTCACATGCTGTAGTGCGCAGATTCACTTGTTGCACGTGCCTTCAAGTAAAAAAGTGCTTTTGTTTTGAAAATAGTCACTGAAGAGCTTCTTTTAAAAGAAGTTAAAAGTTTGGGAAGCAGTTAATGTTTATTAATGCCAGAGATGATTTTGTTTTAAAAGCTCCAGCTCACAGTATGACTAATTGCTTTTTTCTTTAAGTCATGGCATAAAAACAATAATCAACCTGCAGCGCCCTGGTGAGCATGCTAGCTGTGGGAACTCTCTGGAACAAGAAAGTGGCTTCACATACCTTCCTGAGACGTTCATGGAAGCTGGCAGTAAGTTCCTTCCTACCTTCCTCTCTGTGAATTTGCAGGACCAGCACTCAGAGACCTTTCTTAAAAGGTGATAGAAATAAACATGGCATTGTAGCAGGGCTCATAGAAAATGAAGATGGGCTAATATTGACCCTAAATGATGCTTTCATTCTTTGGGATTGTTTTGCAATACAGGGTTTCTTGTTTCTGGGAGAGGGACGTCGGGAGGACACCCTGCAGGATAAGGCTTCCATTCAGCTGATGCCTGCAGCGCGTCCGACGCTGCTGCCTCATTTCATCCTCACAGAATGACTTAGAGTTGCGTAATACAGTTGTTATCTCTGTTTTATACTAGAGTCCACAGAGGCCTGGAAGGTTACTCATTTACCCAACATCACACAGCTTAGAAATGGCAATAAGTATTAGAAGCTGGACATGTTCCTAATTTTACTGCTGCCAGCCCTGCCTCCAGAAGGATATTCTTGTGGCAATCACAGAGGCTCCTCAGTCACAGGAACTTTGAGATAGAATCCATTCAGTGCATGTTATTTAAACCAGGTTGAACTGGAAAAACGTGCAGTCTTAGAATTTGTTTTTAAGATACGTGTGTCTAGCTTTTTAAATTCTGGATAGAAAACCTAAATATACTATCTTTAGTCATTTATCAGTCATTTAGATACGTACATTTCTGTGTTTAGACAGGAATGAATGCTTTAACTCCACTGGGGGGTCATAGATTTTATTAATTTGTAATTCTACTTTTTCTTAATTCCTAATGGCTGAGTGTCGGCAAGAAATGTCTTAAGTGATACAGAATGTGAGAGAGGTTAACAAATTTAACTGGAAATGTAAAGGGGCCTGTAAGTCTAGTGAAATCTATGTGCTTTATATAGCTGCATACTTTCCATGATTCACTCATTTTCTTTGAAAGTTTTTGCAAGTATTTTTTTCTTTATGTTAATTTGTTTTGCCTTTCTCTTTTCCAATGCCCAGTTTATTTCTACAATTTTGGATGGAAGGATTATGGTGTAGCATCTCTCACCACCATCTTAGATATGGTGAAGGTGATGACGTTTGCCTTACAGGAAGGAAAAGTAGCCATTCATTGTCACGCAGGGCTTGGCCGAACAGGTAAATTCTAGGGGGTGGTTTTATTATCTTGTAGGCATTTAAATATATAAGGAATAAGATTTCCTATTTATTTAAAAAAAATAAATAGTTTTTAGAATCCTATCAAAGCTTTGGTGTCAAATGGAAAACGTGAATAAAATATATTCACAATATCTTTTTTTTTTTTAAGAGAGAATTTTTCAATATTTATTTTTTAGTTCTCGGCGGACACAACATCTTTATTTTATTTTTCTGTGGTGCTGAGGATCGAACCCAGCGCCCCGGCATGCCAGGCGAGCAGGCTACCATTGAGCCACATCCTCAGCCCCCCTCTGAAACGGGTAGTTACAATAACCGCACGTTGGTAAGAGTGTTTTCTGAATGACTTAGAGCTGAAAACCTAGCATATTTGAACAGATTTCTAAGATTACTTACATGCCCCCTCTGTTTTCTTTTAAAGAATAACAACACATTTTGATACATAATGTCTTTTTTATCTGTAGATTTTTCTTAACCAATAATGAAAATAGCAAGCATTGTTTCACCTACTACTTTCTAAGAGTTTTATATTTGCTCTCTTTTAAACTTTTATCAACAGTATAAGCAGAAGAAACTGCAGTTTCAGAAAAGTTAAGCAATTTGCTGCTTTAGCATTTGCATCTATGACTGCTTACTCCAGAGTCATGTGCTCTCTGCTTTTAGAGGTGTAAGGATGTGTTTAAAAAGAAGAGTCAATTTTTTACATAGAATTCTGTATAGACATTAGTGATTTTATTTAAAAATTCAGTAGAATCTATTATATTGCTGGTCTGAGGGCAGCAATAAAGGCCTTGGGTTGATATCTTCATTGTCACATGGCTCAGTCTGATCGAATACCTGTAGCTCAGTTCCGTCCACAGGGTACCATATACATGCTCGGGGATTTCCCATCTTCCTAGAGTACCCTGAGAGGTAGGACTCTGTTCTGATCAAGATGGTTAGCTCTTAGGGTCAAGCTGACATGTCGGCGTCCCTAGACATTGCGCCCGATAGCTCTGCAGAGATACTTTATCCTTGCACTAAGGATCTGTCAGTGTCTCAGTGAAAAAGATACATTGTACCTTACTTCAAACCAGGGAGCAAGCAGCTTTCAGAGGTTGGTTTCCTATGTAAAAAAAAATGTTCACGAACTTGTGAATTTCATAGGTATCTTTGATTTGCCTTTTACTGAATTATTAGTTATTATATTTAAAATGATTGATAATTACCTTTTCATTAGTTACTCATCTTAATTAGATCCATAATATGTACATTGGCAAAGCTGGCTTATAACAAAACAGTTATATCATGGTCTGGAGAAAAATACAGATTAGTATAGACATAGTTTGGAAGAAAGATTGTCAGGAAGAAAAGTAGGCAGTGGAGGTGAATAATCTCCAAAGAGATATCCGAATAAGGAGAGCACTGCGGTGGAGCATTCTGGTGACTGATGGCAAAGATGGTAAGGGTTCAGGTACCAAATGGTTGGATGGACAGAGCTGTTCAGAGTGGAAAACAGGAGCAGGACTTGCTTTCTTGTGTGTTGGAGTTGGGCAGAAGGATAGCGAACAGGCCAGATCCCAGCTCGCTCAGCCATGCCTTTCCTGCTCTGTGCTTCTTCACCTGCCAGCTCTGTGCTCACCCATCCTTGGGGTTTGCAGGTGACTCATCACAGGGAGGGACAACCACACAGACAGGTAAATAAAGTTTATTCAATAAGAGAAGCACAATAAATGCCTGTACACAAAGTTCCGAAGTTATCCTGGTAATTTCCCTTCAAATGTGCCTGTGTTTATGTGACTTCGTAACATGTATTCAAGTTTTAAATCTTCAAAGAGGGATAAATAAAATAAATGAAACCATAAGCTTTTCTAATACCAATCTTCCCTTCTTCACTATTTAGGTGTTTTAATAGCATGTTATTTAGTTTTTGCAACAAGAATGACTGCTGACCAGGCAATCTTATTTGTGCGGGCAAAGCGACCCAATTCCATACAAACCAGAGGACAACTGCTGTGTGTACGGGAATTTACTCAGTTTCTGACTCCTCTCCGCAGTATCTTCTCTTGCTGCGATCCCAAAGCACATGCTGTCACATTAGCCCAGTACCTAATTCGCCAGCGTCACCTGCTTCATGGTTATGAGGCACGACTTCTGAAACATGTGCCAAAAATCATCCACCTGGTCTGCAAACTGCTGCTAGACTTAGCTGAAAACAGGCCAGTGGTGATGAAGGACATGTTGGAAGGACCTGGACTCTCTGCTGAAATCGAGAAGACCATGTCTGAGATGGTCACAATGCGGCTGGATAAAGAGTTACTGAGGCACAGCAGTGATGCCTCAGACCCATTTAACCCTACTGCAGTGGTGGCAGAGTTTGAGAATCAGGATGTGATTCTTTCCACCGGTCAGGAGTTTGACCCCCTTTGGAAGAGGCGGAATGCTGAGTGCCTTCAGCCACTGACTCATCTGAAAAGGCGACTCAGCTATAGTGACTCCGACTTAAAGAGGGCCGAAGCTCTCCTGGAGCAAGGGGAGACTCCATGGACCATGCCTGCACAGGACCTGCTGGGCCACAACCTCCAGCAGCAGAAGCCCGCCAGACACTGTTACGTCCCACCATCTCCAGAGCTAGAGTTGCAGAAGGAGGCATTGGTTCGCAACACGTTTTCTTTCTGGAATCACTCTAAGTGTGGAAGTTTGGAAGGACCCAAGGATAATGAATCACCGCTTTTCTGTAGGAGAGACATTCCAAAGGAAATGCAACGAAGTCGAACCTTCTCTGTGGGTATTTCTGGCTCATGCAACCCTGGGGAACCAGTTACATCCAACTTTGCAAATGTCCATCAGGATGTAAATCCTTCTCATCAGCGAGTGGCCCACTGTCGTGAACCACACAGTGGGTGGGGCCCAGGCTCTGTGGAGGAGGAGGGCAGGACTTGCTGCAGCCCTCCAGACTGTGGCTTCAGTCCCAAGACACAGTTCTTGGTTGAAACCCAGGACAGTAAAGGTCTGTCTGAAGCAGTGCCACGTGCTGACTTGCCATCTGAATTGAGTGTTGACGCAAGGAGGATACTGGCAGCCAAAGCCCTGGCAAATTTAAATGAGTTTGTAGAAAAGGAGGAAGTGAAAAGGAAGGTAGAAATGTGGCAGGTATTTGAATTTCATTTAATGATATATGCTCAGGAAATAGTTATGTCAAAGCAAAACTATAATACATTGTTGTAAATTTATTTGTTATAAAAATGTGGAGACATGTTTATGTTATACTTAACTTTTGAACTTTAGGTTTCCCAGATCTGACATGATAAAAGTGACAGGGTGGTTGTGGGGTTTCATTTAAATCTCTGTGCATGAAGGTACTTAGTCCACCCAAGGCATTGATGCTGCTAGCTTCCTTCTCACTGGGTTTGTGGGAACAGCCAGCCTTAAGAAGATGGTGTTAGGAACTGAACTGAAATATCTCTAACCTGAGGCCTGGCACAGAGCCACACTGAGAATCACTGACCTAGAGACATAAATAATTTCCCAAATCTCATTGGCACTAGGGTTAATTAAGCCTGCCCGTGTGGCCTCTTCTCCTTCAGACTTGCTGATCCCTCTCCAGCACGTGAGGCCAGCATTCAAGAGAGCAAACAGGAATGACCACAGACCACCACAATGCTATTAGTTTTATCTGAAAGGAGGACTTTGAGGTCCACGATGCTATTAGTTTTATCTGAAAGGAGGACTTTGAGGTCCCTTTCTTGACTTTTATTTAAATTAGAATGTAAAATTTTAATCTTAATTCCCCTTTGTGTTATACTTTCACTAGAAAGACAGTCTTAAGTTGGCTGCACTCTTTGCCCTAAATGATTCAAGGCCTGGTCTAAAGAAAAGATGGGCATTATAAACCCAGTTATCAGAAACAGGCAAACCGCCCCAATATGGAACTGACTTGAGACTCCTGACCAGTGAAAATCTTGACTTATCAGCCCATAATCTACTTTAATAATTACTCTTCCTATTTAAAAAATATTTTTTAGTTGTAGTTGGACACAAGACCTTTTATTTATTTGTTTGTTTATTTTTATATGGTACTGAGGATCAAACCCAGGGCCTCGTACATGCTAGGCGAGCACTCTACCACTGAGCCAAAACCCCAGTTCTTTGTCTTATTGCAATATTAATTAAAGAAAACATGTAAATTTCTACGAATTCTAGTATCTCTTCAGATGCAGAGGCATGAAAATTAATTTTGAAGCTATGTGAGGGGAGAGAATTTTGATAAAAGTTCATCTTTGTTTAACAAATAGTTAAATGTATTATTTTCTTCCAAGATGAATTGTTTTCTTTATTTTATACTGCAAACTGAAAAACTCTTCCATTCATTCCGTAAGCATTTCCTGCTTACGTGTGTTACTGTGTCAAGAGTTAATAAGCAAGAGAGTCTTCCATGTTAGGTAAAGAATGTGGCGCCCCCACCACTGGGGGGCCAAGTGCCCGTGTGAGCTACACCTGTACTGATGAGGTCAGCACTTGGTTTGGGCAGACTATTTCAACAAGTAATATGTACAAAAAGCATTTTCTAGAGGAGAACATGAACCTTTGAGATAGTTCCCCTCCCCCATCTTTTTTCCTTTTTAGATTTTATTTTGGGTCTTTCCGTAATTTAAAAAAATTAGTTACATTCTGGAAAAAAGAAACATTTGAATAGTATACTGCTACCTGTGCCTATAATAGGCCCTTTCATGTATATTAGTGCATATGTTTTTCACAGAAATCCTAAGAGGCAAATGATATTATTTATAGATTCCTTGTTAATCTTATCAATTAGGTGTCACAGGTGAGGAAATTAGGGGTCATAGAGGTTAAGTGACTTGCTCAAAGTTGTATGGCTTGAGAACAGAGAGTGATGATGGGTGCAGCCACGTGTGTAATATTTTCCATTATATCCTTATGTCTTCCTCCCCCTACCGGAAAGCCTGTGGGAGGCTGGTAAAGTAATCATTTCCCTGAAAAGGCTCTTGAGTAGAATCAGTTCTGTCCAGCTTGTTTCCTCATGAGCTGCATAAAACTGAATCAAAAGCTACTGTTATATACATGATCTGTGGGATGGCAAGGAATGCAGACAACTAAATGTATTGGTTTATTTAAAGAAAAACCCAGTACCGGAGAGTCTCTGTGGCACAGCAGGCACAGCTGGAGTGAGGCAGATGAGGTGGAACACCTCCTCTACCATCTTCCAGCTTTGCAGCTCCCAGGCAAGTTACTTCATCTCTTACTTGTATCTGTGAGTAGCCTCCCTGTGGAATTGCTGTGAAAGTCCAGAGATGACTTATGGTTCATGTTCACAGTTAGTAGGCTGCAAATATCAGATGGGTGAAAATGGGTAAATTATTAACACTATTACTGCAAAACTACATTTGATTTACTAAAACATAAGTGTGATCCCCATCAGAAATTAGTTCAAATTCTATTTCACTTTTACCCATCCCTCTGTGAGGTCAAGTTTTAAAATCTCAAGCTCAAGTTGTCTCCAGGTATTTGTAGTATTAGCAGGGCTGCCTAGTTTATATTCACTCTAGAAAACTCCAGGATATATAGCTTGTTGTTTGGTAAATTTTACATAGAATTCTAAAAATAAATACATATTTCACACTTAACCAACTTGCATTCACTCTGAAGTCTTAAGCAAAAGCTTTGCCTGAGATCCTGGGTTAATTTTCAAATGTCCCCTTATTTTTACTTTTTCATCCACCATTCTGCTTCCTTGCAATCAGTACTCTGTTTTTGTTCATATGAAAAGGAAGGCTCCGTCTTCCTGAACTGCTTGTGTGGTCAGCCCCAGCACGTATGAGGCAGGCTGTGACCTCCACAGAAAGAGAGGGAGGCTTCAAGAAGTTCCCTAAGTTACCTCAGTGCCTCCACCTGGATGTGTAGGGGCCGGGGGGTGATCCTAGATCGCACCCCAGAGCCTGAGCCTTCGCTCTCCTGAGCAGCCTGTGCATCCACGTCAGCCTACGAACCTTTCTTCCTTGTCTCTGTGTCTGTCTCTTATCTTTCTTTCTCTTCCTTTTTAGAAAGAACTAAATTCCCGAGATGGAGCTTGGGAAAGAATATGTGGTGAGAGAGATCCTTTCATCCTATGTGGTTTGATGTGGTCTTGGGTGGAGCAACTAAAGGAGCCTGTAATCACCAAAGAGGATGTGGACATGTTGGTTGACAGACAAGCAGATGCTGCCGAAGCTCTTTTCTTATTAGAGAAGGTAAAGTCGCTGCTGGACCAGCTAATGAGTTTCACAGGCTAAAAAAACCATTACAAAAGGCGAACTCATATAAAATCTCATAGTGAGGTCTAAATTAATAGTTGTTCTAAAGTAAGAGAAGAAACTGAAGACTGAGGATGTAGCTCAGTACTTGCCTAGTGTGTGCAAGGTCCTGGGTTTCAGCCCTAACAACTGCAAAAAAAAGAGAAAAAAAAATTAATCTATAGCATAAATGTTTAGAAAATACAAAAAAATAAAATGGAAAAATGTCCATAATCCTAGAAGAGTCATTAAATATTTTCAAATCTTTTATCATACTTATTTTGATTTAATAAAATTTAAAAATATATTTTTTGGCTGTCAATGGACCTTTATTTTTTAGTTATTTATATGCAGTGCTAAGAATTGAACCCAGTACCTCACACATTCGAGGCAAGCATTCTACCATTGAGCTACAACCCCAGCCCACAGTAAAAATTATTTTAACATACAATTTTATATTTCATTTTTGCTTAAAAGTATACAAGTAGTATAAGCTTCTCATAAAAAATGGCTGCAGTGGATGTGTGGGGTTCTCAATCAGGGATATGTCATTAACCCCATTTTCATAGCTGGGCATCTGTTTTGACTTATGTCGTATGAACATGTATATGTGAAAACTATGAAGTAGGTTGGAATATACACTCCTTTATATTTTTAAAAAGGGGTGATATATATATGTATTGACACATATGCATATATATATATAATTTTTATATTATAAAATGTAGAAGAATGTGGAATGAAAAGAAACTAGTTGTAGTGGTTGCATTCAGAGAAGGACATTAGGGGACAGTGGATCTGGGAAGGAAGGGAAACTTTTCATTTACAATACTTTCATACAATTTAGTATTTTAAACAATATAAAGATACTAAAATTTCTATTAAAAATAAGTTTTTGTTTCAGGAAACAATGTTATCCCATAATAACCTTGAGTTACTTAGTATGGTGCAATGTCTCATTGTTTTCAGAATGTCTCATTGTTTCCAAATCTCCACTAAAAATCTGACTACACACACACAGACGTACCCTCACAAACATGCATGCACACAGAGACAGCACACAGTTGTGTGATGCAAATATTTTAAGAAAAGATTTTTCCTGTATCTGGAGTCCTTTTCTTAGGGTATTTTTTTGTTTGTTTGTTCCTTTGTTGTTGTTGTTTTTTCCCAGTAGTTAAATTTCAGAGATAAAACAGGAGAGGGAGACAGGAGATGAACCTTTGTGGGGCAGCTGTGGGCCAAGCCCTTCAGGATGTCATTGCCCTGGCTCTTCTGTTCTTCTTGATAGTGCTTGGAGATAGAGGACTCCCCTTACAAACAAGGCAAGGTGGAGCAGCTTGCTAAGGATCCTGGCAGGTGTCACAGCAGGATTCAGACTCAGATCTCCTTGGCACAAATCCATGCAAGCTCTGCCAGTCAAACTCTGTCACACCTGTTTTATCATAATTCACCCAGCCCCTGTGTAGAACATTTACATTCTTTCAGGTTCTTTATTTCATAAGTATCACTGAATTGATCATTTCTGTTTGCAGGTTTTTCTGTATTTCATATTTTGCTCTTAGATTTCTAGAAGTTGAAACTGGTGGGTTACTCCTTGGATATGTATTGTTCAGGTGATGGAGCATCTCCCAGCTGTCAAGTCAATGGACCCATCCTTATAAGTCTCACCTCCTCAGGCGGGGGGCTGTCTCCCTAAGTACCGCTTCAAGGGGCTGGCCTCTCACTTTCTGCATCTGCCAACCTCTCCCTGAAGCATCTACAACAGGCTGGACACACAGGTACTAATTGCCTGGTGCCACCTGATTAGTGCACAGGTCACCGTGATGTGTCAGCATCTACTAGCCAAACCAAAATGATTGTATCCAGAAACAGCAAGAAGGAAAAAAATCGATTCAGTACACTGCAGGAGAAACATTTGTTTTCTGCACTGATCTTCAGTTGTACTTTTGTACAGTAGCTAACTAGCTTTGCTAATGTACCCTGAAAGGTTTTCAGATTATATTAATACATAACAGAAAATACTTGGTAAATACTTTTTTTTTTGTATTTTGCCCTTTTTTTAGTTGTAGTTGGACAAAATACCTTTATTTTATTTTTGAGAATTGAATTGAGGATTGAACCCAGGGCCTCACACATGTTAGGCGAGCACACTACCACTGAGCCACAACTCCAGCCCCTCCTGGTAGATACTTATTTAATCACTTGAGATTGATTGTTGGGTCACAGACCAATTGCTCACTTTATGATTGTTTTTTGAGTTGACTTGTTGAGGCTTTTTTTTTTCCTTTGGTACCAGGGATTGAACCCAGCGCTCTCAAACACTGAGTTACATCCCTAGCCCTTTTTTAAATATCTTATTTAGAAACAGGGTCTCTCTAAATTGCTTAGAGCCTCACTACGTTACAGAGGCTGGCTTTGAACTCATAATCCTCCTGTTTGCGGCATTTTGCAGACAACTTTTTGTTTTCAATTTCTGCAAATGCAGGGACAGCACCAGACTATCCTTTGCGTGTTGCATTGTCTAGTGAACCTGCAGACAATTCCCATGGAAGTGGAGGAAGCTTGCCTTGCCCATGCCATTAAGGCTTTCACTAAGGTGAGTCCAACTCTTCCCACCCCTTTTCCACACTACAGATCAGCATCATCTTTGTAGATTAGGAATCCAGAAGTCACCTTCCTCCTCTAATATAAACTGTCTAGCTGTGTTTCCCCTTAATGGAAATGTGTTTGGCATTTCTATAAGTAGTTACAGAGTTGGAGCCAAAAAAATTAAAGTTTCCAATGATATTAGGAAAAGCTAACTGGGGCTTTTTTGAAAGAGATTGTTGGAACAAAGAGCTTTTATATAGAAGAAAGGAGAAACAATCGGGCATTAAATTTTTTTAAGTCATGTGCCTATTAGGAGTCAGAGAACTTTTTTTTTTTTTTTTTTAGAGAGAGAGAGAATTTTTAATATTTATTTTTTAGTTCTCGGCGGACACAACATCTTTGTTGGTATGTGGTGCTGAGGATCGAACCTGGGTCACACGCATGCCAGGCGAGCGCGCTACCGCTTGAGCCACATCCTCAGCCCAGAGAACTTTTTCTTGTTGAGCCAGTTCTACCTTGGGTTTAAACAAGAAACCATCTATTGAGAATTAAACATCACCATACCTGATTCAGTACTATGTCCTGATTGGCAAATCCTAAGCAAAGATTCAAAAAAATATTTCCTTTCTGTGCACATCCTTTTGGCTTGCAGCCAGGTTCATGCCACGAGAGAACAGTACCTTTGCATAATTTGTTTGTTATCTATCACATGTTGTGTGAAAATGTTATTAAACAGAAAACTCAGCTTTTGAATGATAACATCTGTGGTAACCATTGATGATACGAGCACATTTACTACTTATACTCATTCATACATTGTGAACATTCTTCATTTTTTTTAAAGAGAGAGAGAGAATTTTTTAATATTTATTTTTTAGTTTTCGGTGGACACAACATCCTTATTTTTTATTTTTATGTGGTGCTGAGGATCAAACCCAGTGCCCCAAGCATGCCAGGTGAGTATGCTACCACTTGAGCCACATCCCCAGCCCACATTCTTCATTTTTAATATTTGTCCAATCACCTTCCCTTCAGCTCTTTCTAAAGTGATATCCTTGTTGCTGGCTCCCTTGTTCCTTCTCGGAGTTTTATGGCACTAAGCACTCAACATACTTGCAGTCTGTTTTCTGCAACTCACGTGGTCCTTTACATCTGTGTGCACTTTGGTAGCCAGAAGATCTGCCCATTCGTGGGAAAAGGGTTATAGTTTGATGTTGAAGAAAGTAAACAAGTTAAACTGTCATTAGTGCTCATAAGGAATTTTTGCAAATAGGATAGATACTATAGTGGTTAAGATAATGTTTGTAAATTGGACCTGGAAGAAAAATCCTTAGTTTTGGCCTTTCAGAAAGCAGGAGGAGTTCTTTTAAGGGAACACCAATGAAAAGTTAGATGTATCAGTTGTTCAGAATCTGTCTGTAAGAATATTAGAAGACAATTGACCATGGCTCTCTGCATCCACGCGTAGTCTGGTGACCTGGGCACTGACAACTCTGCCTGCGGGGCAGAAGACTTCTTTTTCAGCCTTCCCATATAATAAGACAGTGCAGAGACTGGCAGGTTAGCCTGCAGCTCCTTATAAAATATTGGGATTTCATGGATGGGGGTATAGCTCATTGGTAAAACACTTGCCCAGCAGACATGATGCCCTGGTTTGATTTCCAGGACTGCAAAATAAAGACAGAGGGATTTCCTAGGATTGGGCCTCCTCAGATGTGACACAGAAACCCCTGCTGTTCAGACTCTGTCTGGACCCTTGAGTTGCCCCTGTGGGATCAGAGGCTAAGAGAAACCCATAAGAATACAAAGCACACACCACCAGGAGGAGTAAAGTTGTCTGTCTCTGACCAGGAGCTTCATTTATTTTGCCCATGTCCATGACTGGCAGGCAAGTCGGATAGAATCTCAGGTCCTCTGCAGTTGTAGAATTTATCTGAGAAGTGATTCCAGAAGGAGAGAATCTATGAGCCTGAAGTCCTAACTCTCTGTGGATCACACATTACTTTGAGAATGGTACAGGGGCACTCGCTCTGGTTCTCAGCCCTTCCATCATTCCTACATCCTCATCTTTGGGTTTTTTTCTTAATGCAAAATATGGTAAATCTTGGCAAAGAATCCAAGAATGTTTACATAGTTGCTTCCTAGCAAGGAGAAAGAAAACTCTTTCTGAGGTTTTTATATGTACAGAACACATACTAGATACTCACAGGTACTACGTTTCACTTATTCTCACAAAAATCCTAAGACATGGGGTATTTTGGTCTCTATTTTGTGGAGGAGGAAACTGAAGCCCCGAGAAATTCGGTGTGAATGGGGATACATAGCTGGCAGGTGGAGAGCTACACTAAGGTCACCCTGACTCTCGTCCATAGTGGCTATAGGGCCTCGGAGCACACACTTACCACTGATGTGCTTTGTTTAGTAGAGGAGACTTCCTTACAGCATCAGCAATTAGCTCTGAATTAAAAATGCACTTCACATTCACTGGTTTCTTCATGACTTTGGTGTATGTGATCAAACAAATATCCAGGCACGAGATTAATTTTTGAGTTTTCACTCATAGTTTGGTATTGACACAATTAAACAGTTCTCATATAGTCTATAAATTAAAATGTGTGAAATTTATTATATGTGTTTTTTTTTAAAAATATGTACAATTTTGTTTATATAGTCTTAATATTTTTCTACCCCATTTTTTCTCCCCAAATTGTTTATGTAGTAGTGACTGAATAGAAATTTTCTTTGCCACCAGGTTAATTTTGATTCTGAAAATGGACCAGTAGTTTACAACACTCTGAGGAAAATATTTAAGCACATTTTGGAAGAAAAAAGAAAAATGGCAAAGGACAGCCCCAACCCAGGCCTCCTGTGAAGCTGAATTTTTTCTCATGATGAATATTTTAGATCTAAAGATCAAGATAGCATTTCTGTTCATATGTGAATAAGCTGAAGTTTTTCTCATAGCACTTTATTTTGAATGTTGTTGGCTTGTGCTAAGAATGATTATTCTTATTTGGAGCAATTATTTATTTTAAAATATCCTTGAGCTACATCTTAGTCTTGAAAAATTGCCATAAAATTGGTGCCACTTTCTTTTATTTATTCGACTGAATTGATATTGTTGTGTTAACATTTTAAGTATGTGTGTTTACATCCTTAATTCTTTTTGACATTTTGGGGAAAAGTAACTCTTCTTTCCAAAACATTTATTTTCCTGATGGAACTTTTCCTAGAAATTTTTCCATATAGATAATTTTAGTCATAAAACCTCACTGTGTATGCATCTCCCTGGACACATGACCTAAGAAAAGTCACCAAGTGTCTTAAACTGTTTTATATTTGTTACTAAGGAGGCTATTAATACATTTTTAAAGGACTTTTTAAAACTTTGTGTGAAATTTCTTGGTTTTTCTTTTTATAAATGTGTCAAAGAGTTTCAAAGTGTATTATTTTTCAAAGCGATTTAGTTTTACTTTAGTGGATAGACTGTGAAGTGACTGTGATTTTTTTACTTGTAGAAAGTGGGCTGGCCCTTTGTTGGGCTCCCAGATAACCTCTCAGCCTTGGCCGTCGCAGGAAGCAGGAGCAATTCTCAACATACCAGGCCTTATTCCCACTCCCTGAGTTCCTGCTGAGCCAAATCACACCTCACAGAGGAAGTGGGATCAGAGTGGGCAGTGTGGGAAGTTGCTAAGGAGCAGGACTTGCCTTTATCCTCCTAGGGACTCCTCAGAAGGCACAGTCGTGCTGGGGCAGGGCTCCATGCCAGCCCTGCTCTCTCCAGTTCCAACAACCTCTCTGCAAAGGCGACTCGGAGCCAGAAGCGGTCAGGGCTGGGCTGGCCTGCTTGTGCTAATACCCCATCCACACAGACAATGGCCCAACACAGGCCCCACACTCCCAAATGGTGTGTGGGCTTTCACAGGCCCACTTGTCTCAGGCCTCTGTCTTTGGCCGCTTTTTTACTATGAGAATTACAGTTTTGAAATTGAATTTGATCCCAGGTTGCATTCATCCTAACTGGCTTCAGATAAGAAAGGGTGACTGCCCAAACTCGTGTCTTATAGGCCAAACTATCAATCAGCACTTGAAGCCATAATTTTTATTTAAATTAAATTAATATATGGGAGTAACAAAGGCCAAGCCATAGAAAGGATATTAACTTTTTGAGCAAAAGTCATATTAATCAGACCAATTTCAAACTAAAGAATCTACTACTTAATTTTCAAGATGGAATTTCAGGGGAAGCAAGACTAATTTAAAATGAATGAAATTTCTCTATCTCCTTCATTTCTGAATTATGGGTCTAGCACATCAGAAAATATTTTAATCATTATCAGTCTCACTAACTCCAATGGCAAAGGCTAGCTGCGGTCTTCTTCCACACTGTTTGAATTTTCTTAGGAACTCAAATCCAATAGCCATTGACAAACAGGCTTGCCCACTCCTGAAATGTCCCATGTTGCAAGTGCCTACCCTTGGAAAGAAGGAAAGGAAGCAATCGCATTTTATCCAGAGTTACAGTATAAAAATAAGATTTTTACCAAAAAAAAATGCTTGTCCTTGCCTCCATCAACCTCAGTGGGCAAGTGACACCACAGCGCTTTTTTTCCTGTCTTTTTTTGACCAAAAAAACAGCTATTTGCCTGTGTGTCCAAAGTACTTGTTTCAAATTATTGAATAATCGTGTTTTGACCACAGCACTGCACATCTGGAAATCCAGGTACACTAGCTATGTACAAGTGTTGTATTTATTTGAATAAAAGTGAAAAGAAAAACCCATAACCTCGTTGTGTACTTCTTTACCTTGACGCTCCCTGGCATCACGCACGCATACCCTAACCATAAAGACAAGGTTTTACCCTTCCATTATCTGATGGGCAGATTGAGTTGTAGACGGAGCAGTCAGCTAGCCAAACTCTAGTTAGTCCCAACTCCATCTTGTAGTTGGTTCACAATGACCAAGGATGGAGGATGAATTCTAAAAGGAATGGTTGAGGGAAATCTCCAGGCCAATAAAATTCCTGCCTTCCTGTATTTGAATAGATGAGGAGTTCTTTTTAGCCCAAAGGATAGAATCTCACATATTGGGAGAAGTTTTAACGTTGTAAAATTCAGCTTAACAGAAATCAGAAGGTTGAGAGCACATACACATTAGGAACTTACTACCTAGGCCAACCACATGAAGTCCCTAAATTCTCTTGATACACTTTGACAAAGGCATTATTCATATTTATATGATAAAAGGCATCAAGTCTCATGGACACCCGCTACACCCTCCTCCCTGCTCATGCTGCCTGCCTATTCGGCTTTTAATCAGGAGCAGCTGCCCAGCCCAGAGCACCCACAGGGTCCTCAAAGTCCCTTCAAGCATTCGATTCATCGATGGCATTAGAGAGTACCTATTGTCCGTAACTGGGGTGGAAACTGGACACATCTTCTGCTCTAGGGAAATGCTGAGCCAGCTCTGTTCCTAACGTGTCTCTGGCATGTTGCATTTAGAGGTAAGTGATTCCTTTGCCACTTGGTTTTTCCTACTTCGGTGAACTTGCTGATGCCTTTTGGGAGGAATCGCTGCTGGTGGTAGAGCTTCATTTATTTGCATAACTCACAACTATGCTGATTTTTACTTCATCATGTTCTCAACCAGCTTCCCAGTTTTATGAGTATGTGCTGTGCCACTCCAGATTTCATGAAAATAGTCTTAGATATTTTCTATTTTATCGAATAGTCATGTTTTGGCCACACTCATAAAAGTGTCTCCATTTTCTCTTAAATGGAGAATGCTTGCTGATAAGCTTGGATGCCATTTCAGACTATTGTCTAAGATGTCTAAAAGGATATTCAGGGGCAGTGTGTTACAGACAGAGTGCATGCCCTAATTTCTTGACATCTCAAACCCCCAAAATGTTGTTAAGCGTTGATTAAAAGTGATTAAAAGGGTTTTCTCCTAGGACCCTTGTTCCAAATTAGCACAGCAGGTAAATCAATAATATTTCTTTGTGCTTTTTGTTTTTATGAATGTGGCCCAAGATTAGCACATTACCTTCAGGAATCCTCTCAATGCTAGATGGCTGAAAATTGTTTACAGAAACAAAGTGGCCAGAAAGAAATTCAACAAAATCTGCTCCTTGATGCTGTGTTATTATTTTTTAAATATGCTTTTAGGCATAAGTTGATTTCCAGTTAGCCCACTACTGACAATAAAATCAATGTATAAGCACAATGGACTCAGTAGTAGAACTTGATGAGTCTTCATTCTAAGTCATCCAGTCACTAAAAATAATATCCCAATAAGATTTAAATGTCACAACACCTTTTGTACTTAAAAAATTTCATGAACCCACTACAATTTATACAGTGAGAGAAGGTTGTTAAACCTTTGCTTCTTTCTTGATTAAAAGGAAAAGATGTCTTATCCTTAAGCTTTCCTGTTTGGGGGTGACATATTTTTAGGATGGATTCTTACCTGACCATTAGATTGTAGTTTTTCGCATTACCATTGGGTTTTTTGTTGTTGTTGTTGTTGTTGTTTTTATTTATTTTTTAATTTTTAGTTTTAGGTGGACACAATATTTTTATGTGGTGCTGAGAATCGAACCCAGTGCCTCACACATGCTAGGCAACCGCGCTACCACTTGAGCCACATCCCCAGCCTGACCATTGGGTTTTGATTTAATGAATTGCTTTATTATTTTCTTTCTCAAAAATAAGCAAGCCTCGTTAGGCGTGGACATACCTGTAATCCTAGTGGCTCTGGAGGCTGAGGCAGGAGGATCTCAAGTTGAAAGCCAGCCTCAGCAACTTAGCAAGGCCCTAAGCAACCTAGCAAGACTGTCTCAAAAAATAAAAAGGGCTGGGGTTCTGTCTCAGTGGTTCAATGCCCTGTTACCAAAAATAAATAAATCAATAAGCAGACTTTGATTTAGACTGGCCCATATTTAATTTTCATAGGTAACAAGAAATTGCCAAATAATTGGCCATTTCATATGGTTCACCTAATATTAAACTTAATGTTCCTGAGCCCAGTGGATGACATTTCCTAAAGTTTAGTAAGGTCATGATTAGATCAGTTATTTTCCAACAGATCCTGTATGCTCACAGATTTCCAACACAAATTTGAGAGAGCATTATGAAGCTTACATTCTCTCAGCTACAGATTTGTGTTTCCTGTGTGCTCGGGCCTAGGCTGATGCTGGGGAGACACAGGAATTGTTTAGTCACCCACTCATCCCCCTGTCTAGGAGCCAAGCTCCTGTGGTCTGAATGTGCCCCCAAAATTCATGTGTTAGATACTCAGTCCCAAGGTAACAACAGGGGTGACCTTTTGGGAGGTGTTTAGATCATGATAACTCCATCATGAACTAATGCCATCACAAAAGGCCTAATAGAAGGAGTTTGGTCATTTTTTGCTCTCTGCCATGTGGAGATACAGTATTCCTCCTCTCCAGAGGACAGCATTCAGGGTACCATCTTGGTAACAGAGCAGCCCTTGCCAGATACCACCAGCATCTTGATCTTGACCTTGCAGACTTGATAATTGTGAGTAATAAATTTCTGTTTGTTATAAATTGCTCAGTTTCAGGTATTCTGTTATAGTGGTACCAAACGAATTAAGACAGAAATTGGTCCCAGGTGAGAGGGGTGTTGCAATAACAAGTACCAAAACCAAAGCAGCTTTGGGTCTAGGTGATGGGTAGAAGGCAAAGCAGTTTAGAAGTGAATGCTAGGAAGGAAAGAAGAAAGAAAAAGAGGAAGGGAGGGAGCAAAAGAGTGAATGAGGAAGGAAGGAAAAGAAAAGGAAAGAAAGGGGTAGCAGAATTTGAATGCTGTAGACAGCATTTGTTTGAAACGATTCTGGTAAGGGCTCAGGAGAAACATGGTAGCCTCATTTTTAGATATTATTGTAGTGGTTGTGATCAGAATGTTGGTAGAAACATGAACAGTTAAGATCATTCTGATGAAGTCTTAAATGGAAATGAGGAATATCTTATTGGAAACAAGGAGAAAGGCCATCCTTGCAACAAAGTAGCAAAGAACTTGGCAGAATTATATCTGTGTCCTAGGTCTACTTTGTAGAAGGCAGATTTAAAGAAAGATGAACTAGAATATTTGACAGAAGAAATTTCTAAGCAAAGTATTCAGGCTGCTGTGTGGCATAATTGCTCATGAAAGAAAGAAATGACTTAAGGACAGAATTCCTAATGAAAAGGGAAGCAGAAAGCAAAGACTTGCAAAGCCAACAGCCTGGCTGTGTAATGACTGAGAGAAGACCAAGTGTGTGGCCAGGTAGCCATTTGATAAGGAGATTATGGTCAGAAGGAAGACAGGTGCTGGGGCTGTAGCTCATTGATGGAGCGCTTGCCTAGCATGTGTGAGGCACTGGGTTCGATTCTCAGCATCACATTAAAAATAAGTAAAATAAAGGTATGTGTCCACCTACAGCTAAAATAAAAATATTTAAAAAAAAAAAAAAAGCAAAGGGAGACCAGGTGGTGCACAGGCCTTTGGCAAGACCTTGTCTCTAAATAAAACATAAAAAGGGCTGGGTGTGTAGCTCAGTGGTAGAGGTCCCCTGGATTCATTACTCCTAATGCAGGAAAAAAAAAAAAGCTGGGGGGGGGGGAGCATTTCCAAGATCTTTCTGGCAGCCATGCCTGTCACTGGCCCAGAGTACTAGAGCCTTGGGGATAAAACAGTTTCAGGAAGATGACCAGGATGCCTGGAGGACTTTGAGGCATGCTGCCCAAGGTCACCTCAGGTCTCTGCTGCTCACATTCCGGCACAGAGCTCTTCATCCACCCTGGTTAGGATCCAGTGGGCTCCAGTGTTGCTGGGCCATTGCTCAAGAAGGCCCCAGCTGTGAACTTCTGCAGGGTTCACGTGGGGCTGATTCTGCAGGCCCACAGAATGTAAGGTGTGGGGCGTGGCTTCCAAAGGATGCTTCAGAGAGCCTCCAGGCCTGGTAAAGACCTGCTACAGGGCCAGAGCCACTGCAGTGTCCCCACTAGGAACATGTATAATGGAATTTGGGAGCAAGGCTGTCCATGAAACCTATAAGAGCTACCAGCCACCAGCTGGGAGAGCTGCAGGCACGGGCTGAGCACAGTAAGGACATGGGGTGGACTGTCTGGCCTTGGGGGACCAATACTTACCCCGGTGTGTCTAGAAAGCAGGATATGGAGTCTAGATTATTCTCAAACCTCATAATTGAATATTGTTTATCTGTTGGTTTAGATTTATTTGGCTCCTATTACTCTTTCCTTCTTTCCTCTTGCTCCCTTTTTGGAATGGGAATATGTATCCAATGCATTTCCCACCACTGTCGTTTGGAAATACATAACTTAGATCATAGGCTCACAGCTGGAGAGCAGTTTGCCTCAGGATGAATTGTACTTTGAGTCTCACCTCTACCTGATTTAGATAAGACTATAAACATTATTTTCAAGTTAATGCTGTAATGAGTTAAGACTCTTAAGGCTATTGGGATCTGATTGGGGGGTTAGGGTGGGATGGAATGGTATGAATGTTTGTGTTCCTGAAATTTCAGATTTGTAAACTTAATCCCCAATGCAACAGTGTAGGTAGGGCCCTTTAGGAGATGTTTTGGTCACGAGGACTCTGCCCTTGTGAATGGATTACTGTTGTTATAACAGAAGCTTCACACAGGGAGTTTAGTCTTTCTTTTGGTCCATTCACCTTCTGTCATGTGAGGACATGTTCCTCCCCCTCAGAGGAGGCAGTGTTCAAGGCTCTGCTTTGGAAGCAGAGAGAAGTTCTTACCTGAGGCCAGCGCCTTGATCCTGGCCCTCTCAGCCTCCAGAATTGTGAGAAACGTTGTTTATGAGCTACCCCACTTCAGATATGCTGTTATAGAAGCACAAAATGGTGTAAGACATAGGCTTAGTGTATCTGTCTACTTAGGAATAGCTGGAAGTGCAGGTATGCATCACCAGGCCCAATTCCCCTACTATCTTGAATAAAGGTAGTAAAAGTAAGCATTCTCGCCTACTTCCTGATCTTAGAGGAAAAGCTTTCAGTCTTTCCCCAACTAGTATGATGTTTGCTATGGGGTTTTCATGTATAGATTTTATTTTATCAAGGTAGTTTCCTTCTATTCCTAGTTATTTTAGTGTTTTTATGATTAAAGAGTGTCAAATTTTCTCAAATACTTTTCCCTTCATTGATTGAAATGACCATGTGGGATTTCCCCCCTTCGTTCTGTAATGTGGTATATTTTGTATTTTGTTGATATATGTTTTGTCTGTCTGTTTGTTTGTTTGTGGTGCTGGGGATTGAACCCAGGGCCTTATGCATGCGAGGCAACCACTCTACCAACTGAGCTACATCCCCAGCCCTGTCGATAAGTTTGTTTTAATGTTGAACCATCCTTGCATTTCTGGAATAAATTCCATTTGGTCATGGTGAATAATCCTTTTTAAATGCTGCTGAATTCAGTGTGATAGTGTATTTTTTGAGGATAATTTCATAAATGTTCATAAGTAACTACCTAATTAAAGAATAGTTAAAGGGAGTTCTCTAAACAAAATCAAATGATACCAGAACACCTGGAACCTCTGAAAAGAAAAAGAACATTGATGAGTGAATATGATGGACTGTCCTCATAATAAATATAATATTAAATCATACTCAATGATTAAGGTAAAAGTTATAACACTCTCTGATGTGGTGTTTATGTCTATAAATGAAATACCTAAGCCAATTATATTTAAAAACTAGGGAGGAGCCAGCTGCGTGGTGCTTGCCTATAATCCTAGCAACTCAGGAGACTGAGGCAGGAGGAGGGCAAGTTTGAGGCCAGCCTGGGCAATTTAGTCAGAACCTGTCTCAAATTTTAAAAAATAATAATAATAATTTTGGTACACAAGATTGAACCCAGGGGTCCTTAACCACTGAACTACATCCCCAGCCCTTTTTATTTTTATATATTTTTTTTTGATACAAGGCCTTGCTAAGTTCCTGAAGCTGGCCTTGAACTGTGATCATCCTGCCTCAGCCTCCTAAGTCTCTAGGGTTACGGCCATGTGCCACCGTGCCTGGCTTCAGAGTAAATTTTTTAAAAAAGGGATGAGGATATAACTCGGTGGTAGAGCACCTCTGAGTTCAATCCCCAGTTTAAAAAAAAAAAAAAAAACTCTAGGGAAGGCATGGGGACATTATGGAAGTAAGATTTTTCTGCTTCATTCAAAATAGTTAAACATCAATACCAATTGACTGTTCTGAGTTACATTTAATATATGTAAGACCTAGCGCAGTCACTAGGAAAGTGATACACTCAAACCAAATATGTCAAGATGGAATTTTACATTTTCCTTGAACACAAGAAATTAAGAAAGGAAACAGAGGAATGAGAAACACAGAAAGCAAGCAGAACACACATAATAAAAATGCTACCCTAAACTGGGCATGGTGGCACATGCCTGTAATCCCAGCAGCTCAGGAGGCTGAGGCAGGAGGATCATCACTTCAAAGCCAGTTTCAGCAAAAGCAAGGCACTGCACAACTCAGTGAGACCCTGTCTCTAAATAAAATACAAAATAGGGCGGGGGATGTGACTCAGTGGTCGAGTGCCCCTGAGATCAATTCCCCATGCCCTCCCATAAAAAAACTAACCTAAGCTGTAATATACCAATAATCAAATTCAAATGATGTAAAAGACAAATTGGCAAAGTGGATTATTAAAGAACATTATTAACAATATGCTATCTCTAAGAATTCACTAAACAATGTCATACCTAGATTAGAAGTAACATCATTTAAAAAACTACATCATGCAAATGCTGTGTGTGTGTGTGTGTGTGTGTGTGTGTGTGTGTGTGTGTGTGTGTTAGTTACCAGGGATTAAACTCGGGTGCTCTACCATTGAACTACATCCCCAGCCCTTTTTATATATTTATTTTAAAAAATTTTTAAACTAAATGAGCTAAATTGCCGAGATTAGCTTTGAACTTGCAATTCTCCTGCCTCAGCCTCCAGAGTAGCTGGGGTTACAGGTGTGCACCACTGTGCCTGGCTCAAATATTAATTTTTTTAAAAAGCAGAGATTTGTATCATACAGAGTACAGTTTAGAACAAAGACAATTAGCAGACATTGCACAATGATAGAAAGATCACTTTCTCAGAGACGCTACGTACACCCAAGTAACAGAGCTTCAAAATACATGAAGCAAAAACTGATATAGATAAAAGGAGAAATAGATAAGTCCACAATTTATAGCTGGAAACTTTAACATGCCACGCTCAGCATATAATAGAAGTGCTAGACAGAAAGTCAGCAAGGACACAGAACAGAAACACACACACACACACACACACACACACACACACACATACATACACACATATACTCACACACACACCAACAGCTCCTACTGCAGCAGTCCTAACTTTATTTCAGGACCCCTTTACTCTTCTAAAACCGAATACATTCCTCAGAGAGGTTTTGCTTATGTGCATTATTCTATTGATATTTATATGCTAAAAATTAAAACAAGTCTAAAATAGTAATTCATTTAAAAGAATATAACGAACTCATTCGGGACTTGTTAGCATAAATACCTTTATGAAAAATAACTATATATTCTAAAACAAAAAAAAATCTGTGAGAAAAATGACATTATATACTGCAGCCTGTGGTGCTACTGGGAGGTGGTGGAACCTGTCAGATGTGGCCCTAGTGGAGATATTAGGTCCCTGGAGTGTGCCTTAGAGGGGGATGTTGGGCCCCTTTTCTCTGTCTCTGTCCCTCCCTCTGCAATCTTGCTGTCATGGGATGAACAGACCTCCTCTGCCACGCACTTCCACCATGAAGCTCCGTGCTGCCCTGGCACCAAGTCATGGAATCAGGCAGTAATGAACCAAAGTCTCTGAAACCATAAGCCAAAGTAACTGTCCTTCTTTAAGTTGATTTTCTCAGATATTTTGTCACAGTGATAAAAAGCTGACTAATGTAGCATTACTTTAAATTCTTTCCAAGTATATTTCAGGCCTGATTTCATAGAAGACTGCTGAATTCTTATAGCCAGCTGCTTCCGCATATAATCCATACTTCATGGTGTCAAATATCATACAGCCTCTGGAAAGTTCCACTGTACATTCATGAGTGAAAATGCAGATAATATCTTAGTATTATAATATAAAAAATTTTAACCTTACAAGAATCTTGGAAGGGTCTCAGGACCCCCAGGGTATCCCTGACGGTATATTGGCTTTACAAATTAAGGAGATACTGCTGGAAGAACTCAATTTGATGACAAGGGAGAAATGTGGGGCAAAGGAAAGAGAAAGTCTAGTTAAAAGTAGGAAGAGGAACAGAAAGTTCGAGGCCATTTTTTTTTCATTATTTTTCAAAAACCACAGAGAAAGAATCCCTTGAGTCATGAAGTTAGGAAAGCAGTTCTGCCCCAATTCAAGTATCATGAACAACCATAGAGGTCCATAGTTTAATCCTGTATAAAATTATTAATAGAATAAAATATTAATGGACTAATGTGTAGAAATAACAGCCCTATAAATATGGAAAATATGCCAGAAAAATGTGCTCATAAAGTAAAGACAATACCTAACATCAAAATGAGCTTTAAAAAAAAAACATAAAATTATATAAGCAAGGCAAAATTTAGAATTTGAAAGATTCAGAAATGAACTGATTTAATAAAAGGAAGATATGAAAAAAGATGATGAGTTCAAGAAAAAAAATTAGAAAAGGGAAAACTTTCAGAAACTAAAGAGTAAACTACATGAAACACAAGAGCAAATAAGTCTGAAAAAATTTTGAAGGAGGAAAACAAACTAAATTTTTAAAAATAGGGATTTAAGACATTATAGAAAAAGTAATAGATATAGAAGATAGGAAATGAATATTCAACATAAATACAAAAGGAACATCCAAAAAAGAAAAACTGATGGGAAAAATAAATATTTTTAAATAAAGCAAAATCAAACAAACAAACAAAAACCACCCTAATTCAGTAAAAGAAAACTCTATCCTGAAAAGTCCTATTTACACAGGGAAATCAACCCAGCTGACCGACAACATGAAATGTTCTAGTATAATTGTTGGATTTTAAAGGGAAAATAAAAACTTCTTTGGACCATCAGAAAGACCAAGACATTTATAAGGGAAATAAAGCCAGACTGACATCAGGCTTTTCAAAAACACCACTGTGCAAGAAGACAGTGATTTAAGATACTCAAGTGAATACCTTGTTAGGATATTACTGTTACCCAAAGTGATCTACAGACTCAATGCTATTCCCATCAGAATTCTAATAGCATTTCTTTACATAGGTGCGAAAAGGATGTTGGATCCAGCCAAAGCAACCTTACTGTATAGAGAGCACAAATTGGTACGAACATAAAATAATTCAGGAGATATTGTTTGCATGACTCATTCCTGCAGGTTGGATCTGGCCTACACTTGTTCTTGTCTGGTGCATGAGTCAAACGAAAAGCATAAAATAAATATCCATGAGCCCATGTACATGCAAATCAATCATTGGACAATAAATAAGTCGGGGAGATGAAACAAATCAGTACAGAAGAATTCCAAATTAATTTATGTAGATAGGCCTCTCTTCCCCCTTAAATGTGGGATGTACTTAGTAACTTGCTTCCAAAAAGCAGAGTAGAGAAGTAGGCGGAGAGGGATGGTGAGGGAGAGTAATTTTACAATGAAAATATCTGAGAAACTCTGCCTCAGGTGGGTTCCTGAGGCTAACATCCTCAGGATAAGTCTCACTGATAGCATGTATCCACGATATGATGGAATAAGAGTGACACTTTACCTCTATGGCCTTCCTCCAAAAAAAAAAAACCCCTGAATCCCAGATTATGAGAAGAACATCAGGCAATCCCAAATTAGGTAAACTTTTTAAACAACCTGGGATGTGTTCCTTAAAACTATCATGGTGACTAAGGACAAGTGAAGCATGAGAAACAGTCATAGACCAGAGGTGACTAAGGAGACTTTTTTTGATGACTAAATATATTGTGACATTCTGGATTAGATTCTGGAACAGGAAAAGGACATTAAGGAAAAATGGGTAAAAGCTAAATAAAGCCTAAACTTTAATTAATAGCAATATATCAATGTTAATTTGTTAATATTAACAAAGATACCATGGTATTATAGAGTGCTAACAATAAGGCAGTGGGGTCAAGAACATACCAGAATGCTCTGTACTGTCTTGGCAAATTTTCTGTTCACTGGAAACTATTCTTTAAGAAGAAAAAAAAAATACTGTTTTCAAGAAAGACTTTTTTTTTTTTTTTTTTGAGACAGGATCTCACTAAATTGCCTAGGCTGGCCTCAAACTTGCCATCCTCCTTCCTCAGCCTCCCAAGTACCTGGAATTACAGGCATGTGCCCCCACACCCAGCTAAAAGGAACAATTTTAAGGTGCATTAGAGTCTGGATGTTTGTATTCCCCTAAATTCATATGTTGAAGCTCTAAATCTCAATGGGACACATTTGGAGTTAGGGCCTGTGAAGAGTTAATAAAGATTAAATAAGGTCAGGTGAGTGCTAATCTACAGGGCTGGCACCTTTATAAAAAGAAGAGACACCAGACTTCTTTCCCTACAGATTGAGGACCTCAACAAGATGGTGATTGTTTACAAGCCAGGGAGAACCCTCAGCAGAAACCAACCCTGCCAGACCTTCATCCTGAACTTCCAGCCTCTAAAAGTGTGAAAAAATACATCTCTGTTGTCTAAGCCACCTCACATGTGGTGTTTTGTTAGGGCAGCCTGGGGTGTGTGGTTGTACTGCGTAATGTGCTCAGGACATGACAGACAATAAGATATTATGAGGGGCCGGGATTGTACCTAGCATGGGTGAGGCTCAGGGTTCGATCCTCAGCACCACATATAAATAAATAAATAATAAAGGTACCTCAACAACTAGAAAATATTTTTTTAAAAAGATATTAGGAATTCCTGATGGTATTATACATCACAATGTATGAAATATTTGCCCCAAACTAAAACTTGAATTGCACCTCACTGTAGGTTTAACAGGTGATTGAGAATCATGTTGAAGACAACATGGGGTTGCCACCAGAGTATCCATTCTCTGGGAAACTATGCAGGACAAAGGGCCTGCTTTGTTTATTTATTTATCTTGCCATGCTGGGAATGGAACCCAGGGCCTTTCATAAGCTAGGCAATTGAGTCATATATTTTAGGGGTCCAGACTGAGATGTAATATCTGCAATTTGTTTCCAAAGCAACTAATAGAATTTAAAAAAAGTCTCCATAAGATCTGAAAGTAGGTAGAATTATAGATTGGCTATAAATTCTTCATTGTGAAAGCTATGTGATGGATATAGAAAATGTATTATTCAATTTTCTATATATACATTTGAAATTTTCCATAATGTAAAGCTAAGAAAAAACAACATATTTTTTTTTAACTTACACAAACTATATATGACCCTATCTTTCAGCCAAAAAGGAGTCACAGGGACTAGATTTACATCCCTCCTAAAACAACACACACACACACACACACACACACACACACACACACACAATAAGAACAGTATTTAAGATGCTTGACCTCAGGCAACAAAAGATTGATCCTTGAGAGATAGGACTAAATGTCATAAGCTGCCCAACTGCCACAGCTCACCACCTTGAGAAACTTTCTTGACAGTAATGAAGGAAAAGGAACCAAGACAGGACCTGGCTTGTTCTCTGACTTGGGGAGGTGGAGCTGAGCATTTGGGGTGACCAAAGTAGCTCAACTAGACAGGGCAGAGTTCAGAGAGGAGAGAGATACATAGGCTGAAAACCCCAGAGATCTGTGGTTAAGTAAACTAAGGAAATGACCATATCAACAAATTGAGAAAAAAAAAAAGTGTGTGATCCTCCTAAGAGATATAGAAAAACACTTGACAAAATCCAACTGTCATTCCTGATTTTAACAAAGTCAGATGTGTACACTCTCACCACTCCCATCTGATACTGCATTGGAGGCTCTACCTAGAGCCATTGGGCAAGAAAATGAAATGACAAGCCTGCAGAGAAGAAAGTAAAAACATTTTATTCTCAGACATGAATGTCCATGTAGAAAATCTATTGTAATCTACAAAAACAAAAACTATCAGAACTAAGAAATGAGTTCAGCAAAATGGAGAAATGAAACTTCCATATTCAAAAGTCAATTGTATTTCTACACACTAGCAACCCCAAACTGAAATTGAAAAGAACAATGCCATTTACCATAGCATCAAAAATACTATACCAAGATAAAATACTAAGCTTTAAAATGGCCAGAAAATATGAAGGAGCTGTTGAGTTCATTTCCTAGGGTGGCCATGAAAAATTATCACATACTTGGTGCCTTTAAACAATGGAAATCTATTCTCTCACAGTTCTGATCAAAGGTGTTGGTGGGGCTGAGGTCCTTTTAAAGGCTCTAGGGGACAATCTGTTCACCTTCTGTGGGCATCAGATGCTCCTCAGTGCTTCTTGGTGCAGAGTCTCTGCCTCTATTTTCTATCCCCCTGCCCTGTTCCTCCTCTGCATAACTCATGTAAGAATAATTGTGTGTGGATTTAGGATCTATCTGGACAAGCTGAGATGATTGCCTCATCTCAAGACCCTTAACTACATCTGCAGAGAACTTTTTGTCCCCAGTAAGGACACAGTCTCAGATCCTGGGGATTAGGACATGGACATGTCTTTTGGGAAGGGGTATAATTAAACTTGTATACAGAAAACTACAAATATTGCTGAGTAGAATTTTTAAATAGACCTCAAATAAATGGAAAGATACATCTTGTTTATGAGTCAGAGGACTTAAGATTATTAACCCCCCACACACTGGTGTATATTTCAATGCAATGCTAATCAAAACCCAAGCAGGATTTTCTAGCACAAATGAACAAGCTGATTCTAAAGTTCTTGTGGAAAGACAAAGGACCTAGAATAGCTAAAACAACAAGAAAGTTGGAGGGTAAATATTACCTGATTTCAAGAACTATTAAAAAACTAAATCAATGTACTGATGTAAAGATAGACAAATAAATTAATGCATCAGGATAAAGTCTAGAAATAGACCCACACATATATGAATGCTTGATTTTTGACAAAGGCAAAGCAATGAAGAAAGGAGAGTCTTTCAACAAATGGTGTTGGAACCATTGCATATTTGTATGCACCAAAAATCTTGGATCTGTATCTTCTTGTTTCATATAAGGAACTCAACTCAAAATGGATCATAGACTTAAATGTAAAACTCTGAAACTACAAGATCTCTGAAGAAAACAAAAGATAAATTGTGCGACCTTGGGTTAGGCAGAGATTAGTTGTATACATACAACACCAAAAGTACAATCCATAAAGGAACAGATTGGAAAATTGGATTGAATTGAAATTTAAATGTTTGCTTTTCAAAACACGATTGAGAATGAAAAACAGAGACTAAGGAAGAACTTTGCAAAGCATATGTCTGGCTGAGGGTCGGACTCAGGGGTAGAGTGCTTGTCTAGTGTATTAGTCAGCCTTTCCTCTCTGTAACTAAAACACCTGACAAGAACAACTTAGAAGAAGAAAAGTTAATTTGGGCTCATAGTTTCAGAGGTTCAGTCCATGGTTGGTGAAAGGTAACGGAAAATTACAATTCCTGGGGAGAAGGCAAACATTAATCCTTTCCCAGTGGCAATGGATTCCAGAGGAAGAAGATAAGCAATGAGTGCTGGGTTCCAGATGTTTCATCCTTCCCCAGCAATAATGGGATTTGGACTTTTATAACCTGTTTCCTGACTGCCCAAACCGACATGTTCTACTGAAGTCTCCAATGATAAAAGTCACCCTCATTGTAACCTAAAACACACTGTCCTCTCTTTTAACTGGTGGACATATTCTACCCCCAAAATCAGCCCCTCTGTTGCCTGACTGATTGACTCGATAGCTTAAAAAATGACACTGCAAAATCCATTGAGGTTTGCTCCTGTCTCGGTTATTTGTGCTTACAGTTGGCTGTTCCCACAGCTCTGGACCCAAAGTGAGGCCCAACACCATGGTGGAAGGATGGTGGAGGAAAGCTGCTCTGTTCACGGCAGCCAGGAAACCAAGAGAAAAAACGGAGGGAGTCACAGGGAAGCTGAGCCCTTCCAGGTCACGTCTCCTGAAGTCATAGCCCACCTGCCTACAATTACCACTCTGTGTTTTGAAACTAGGATGGACTGATTAGGTTACACCCCTCATAATCTAATTGTTTCACCTCGGAATATTCCTGTGTTGACAAAGGAACTTTTGGGGAACACCCCAGCATCCTGTCCTGCCAAAAAAAGGATTTATCTGATAAAGGATATATTTGAGTTCAGCCTATTTTAAACTCTCAAAACTCAGCGATATTTTTTACTCTGTTCTTGTGGTACTGGGAATTGAATCCAGGGCCTTGCACATGTCAAAACTTAATAATCGCCAGGCGCAGTGACCCACGCGTATAATCTCAGAGGCTAGGGAGGCTGAAGCAGGAGACTCGAGAGTTCAAAGGCAGCTTCAGCAAAAGTGAAGGGCCAAGCACAACTCAGTGAGACCCTGTCTCTAAATAAAATTCAAAATAGGGTTGGGGATATGGCTCAGTGGTCGAGTGCCCCTGAGTTCAATCCCAGGTACAAAAAAAAAAAAAAAAACTTAAAGGGGAAAAAAACAAACTATAAAAAGTGCAAACGGTTTTAATATATCATAAAAAATATAGAGTGGAAAGTAAACATCTGAAAAGATGCTAAGTATTAGTCATCATTAGAGAGATGCAAATTAAAACCAATGAGATACCACTGCTTTAAAATAGTTCAGATTCAAAAGAGTGACCATATCAAGTGTTAAGGACGAAAAGAAACTGAAACTCTCATACACCGTCAGTAGGAAGATACAATGACCCAATCACATTGGAAACAGTTGGCAATACCTTAAAAAGTTAAACATGTTAAAATACCTTAAAAAGTTAAAAAGTTAAACCTAATATGTGATCCAGGCATTTCACTCCTGTGTATTCTCACAAAAGAAAATCCATGCATGTGTCCCTACAACTTGTACACAAGTGTTCATAGCAGCTTGATTTGGAATACCCCCGAACTGGAAACAACTTACATGTCCCTGAATAGGTAAATGAATAAACAAGTTGTGGAATATTTGAAATACTATTAAACAATAAAAAGGAATAAATTATTGATGCTTACAATAACCAGGGTGAATCTCAATCTAATTATATGGAATGAAAGAAGCCAGACCTTCCCCCCATACACACACAACAAAATACATACTGTATGAATCCATTTATTTAAAACTCTAGAAAATGCAAAGTCATCTATAGTATCAGAAGGCAGATCTGTGGTTGCCTGGGGGCAGAGGGAGGAGCAGGAAGGAGGTCTTACAAAGAGGATAAAGGAAACTTTTAGGTTTATGGAAACATCCACTACATCATTGATTGTGGCACTGGATTTCATGGGTGTGTGTATACATATGTCAAAACTTGTCAAAGGGGCCTGGGGATGTAGCTCAGTGGTGGAGGAATTAGAATGCATAGACTCTAGGTTCAATTCCCAGTTTCAAAACTTACCCCATCATACACTTCAAATATTGCATGTCAATTTTACCTCAATAAATCTGTTAAAATAAAGAAAGCAAAGAATATTTGTAAATGAGTAAAAAAAAAAATCTGGAAGGAATATCATTTAAGTAAGTAGTCACCATGGGGATTGAGAAGGATTGTTATATTTCAGAGAATTTGAACTTTACCTGTATTTATGAATTCTTCTAACACAAATGTGCCCACATAGTAACTATGATATTTTTTAAAGTTAAAACAAATGGTCTACTTCACAACTGAGCTTTGGTGTTTGTTGATTCTAAATCTTCCACAAACCTCTATGTAATATTTTTGCAGTAGGAGTTTTGTTTTCACACTCTAAAATATTTTTAAATGAAATGGAATTTATTTATTTATTTTTTTACTTAAAATGTTTTTTCTTGAGAATTTCTAAAGGACTGAGTTTTCAAAAAACCTTGTGTTGTAGCAGATGTCTTACATTCCCTCCTCGGCCCTATCTCTAAATATTACTTGGTAAAAGTAAAATACTATTTTTCTAGACTCTGACTAATGCTTTTTTTCCCCCCTTTTGGTTTTTTCTGGCCACCGCCCATTCAGAACACAACCTCTATTACCAGATGTTTAGCTTCCTGCTTTCTATATTTAAAAGTTACAGAGAAGATATAGCTATAATCACCACGATCATTAATTTTTTGTCAACAACTTAAATTTTTGGACAATCCGCATCGACAAACTAATTTGAAGGCCCCCAAATCTCCATGTCATTAAAGGGGCTTAGGAAAGGTTTCAGCCTGTCTGCCAGGAGCAGAGCAGGGAGGGAGGTCAGGCTGTGGTATTCAGAGGCCTCCTACGCAGGAATTCTGACAGAGCGCCTCCTGGCCACTGCCCAGAAACTGAGTCATGGAGAAACCCTGTGTATAAAATAAACCTTCAGGCTAATGAGAAATGGTACTTCAGGAAGGACTGTGCCAGAGCCACGGATCAGAGATTTGAAGGAAATACAGGGCCATCAGAATTCTTTCTCTCTGGTTCACCTTTGGTGTCCTCCCTGGGTTAGGGACATGGCAGAGTGCTTTCTGCCTCCCAGCAGCCCACAGTGAAGAAGGGGTGTGAACCCTGGGAACATGCTGCTGCCCCAGGCAGGATGAGTCCTTACCACGGAATGTGCCAGGTCCAATGGGGCCACATGTCCTTTGGGAAGATGGAGGAGACCACATAGGAGGGGACACCTGGGCTCAGCCTTGTGGGGGATGTGAATTCTGGACAAAGAAACAATATATGTGAGTACTTTTGTTCTGAGAAGATCAAATAAGTCTTTATCCCTGGACCATGAGGAGAGGTTGAGGGTGCATGCAAAGTTAGAGGGTCATTCTGGTGACAAATTGCAAAGAGCCCCACCTCTCACTTTCTTTTACATCCCAAACACACGCACGTAAGCAAGAAATATCACATTTCATTACTATCTTCAAATCAAACCAGATTGACCCTGGCCCACCCCTTATCTTCCCCCAGGATGGTGAAATATTTCCCCTCTGACATTCTGGGGCTCCAAGATTGTGCCAAGGTTCCTTGGGCCCTGGATTTGGGCTGGGTTCTCTGCTCTCCTTCAAGTCAGAAATTGTTCCTGACGCCAGCATTTCCAAAGCACACAGAGAGCTGCTCTCTGAATGTTTGCCAGGCAGGGAGCAACAGCAAACCCCAGGCATCAAGCATGTCCCCCACTGCACAGTGAACAGTGGTGGCTCTGTCTGACCTTTGCAACCAGACATCCTGGTAAACATTTTCCAGGAGTTCAGAGACCTGTCTTCTTATTCAGGATACTTTTCCGACCCTAAGGAAGTCACTTGTATCTTTCTCTTTGTAATGGAGGCAGGCCATCTAATTTGTCCATAGATTACTGGGCAAATGTCTTTCAACTCCATCTGGCCCCGTGCCCTCTACTAATCTCTGGGTCATTCCATTTCTCTCCACATTCCCCACAACCTGTCTAAAGGACACATTCTCAGCACATCCTTTCCTATTTCAAGGTCGCAAGGTGACCCTGGCTTTGTTTGAGAGGTAGCAAAATAGGCCCCAGACAGAGCCTAGCTTATTTCCATTAGTGAGGGCCACTGTCCCCTGAGTCTTTGAAGCACTGATTACCAAAGAATTGGTAAATTTTGTTTTGTTTTAGTAATTTTTTTTTTCAAAAATGAAAGAAAAAATCTGGGTACATTAGTGCACAACTGTGATCCCAGCTACTCAAGAAGCTGAGACAGGAGAATCACAACTTTGAGACCAGTTTGGACAACTTAACAATATCCTGTTTCAAGATAAAGTTCTTTTTTTTAAAAAAAGGTGGGGAGATGGCTGGGGATGTAGTTTTGCCTGGCATGAATGAGGGCCTGCATGCGACCCCCAGTACTGCAAAAAAGAAAGAAAAAAAAAAATGAAAGAGAGAGAAAGAAATAAGCAGTGTCATGTGACACGATTGCCTATGGTTAGATGGGACAGGGTACCAGAACACTGAATGCAGCACCCAGCTCTCAAAAGTTTAAATAACACCTCCCAATCTGTCCCTTGATCCACTCTCACAATCCTCCAGTTGCCTGCTGGACACTCCCACGTACAATATACAATCCACAGTCCTCAGGGGGCAAACAAGTAAGAGTGGACCGACAGGAAGTACAGCCCAGGGCTTCCTCTGCCCCTCTGCTGGCATCCCATATGTGGGGCCAGATGGAGGAGCTGGGGAGAGATGGGATGGGCCCCGCCAGTGCACCTCCATGGGCATGCCCCATTTGGAAAGTGGGGTGCAGAAAGCAAGAATGAAGATTTAGAAACTGCCAATTTGACCATGGCTGATGAATAGAAGAATTTAAAATTAGGATTGTATTCTGAATGTCCTTTTTTTTTGTATTTTTTAAAATAATTTTTATTTCACTTTACAAAAGGATTGAATTTTTTTAAACTGGCCCTTTACCATAGTTTGAGAAGCCCTGAGCTAAACTGTGTCACCATAACAGATTCCCTCCTAAATCTCAGTGGTTTAGCCACAAAGCCTGTTTCCCTTTTAAACTCCCATGAGGGTTGGCTGGGCAGGCCTAGAACCTGGGTTGCTTCACGAGGGCTATGGACGGAGGAAGCCAGAGGTCAACTTCTCTTCTGCTGCCTGGACTGAACCAAGGGACTTGAGGAGGCTGGGGAATGCAGTGCTCAGGTGGTTGTTGAGCAACTGTGACCGTCTGCAAGGTAGATGTGACCTGGGCTCCTCCTCTTGGGCTTACCCAGGGAGCCCCCTTGTTTCCATAAAGGAAATGGTCTTTACTGCCACGGCATCTTCAAGTCTTAGAGTCCAATATCTACCTCTGACCCCTACTTGCCCCACTTTGCAGATCCTGCCTCCAGAGAAGCCGTGAGCCTCTAGCCCAGGCCCCATTTTCCCACTGTTTCCTGCAAACTGTCAAAGACGCCCTGAATTTCCTTGGTGCCTAGGAAACTGCTAAGGTAGTTAAAGCAAACCACTAGGTATCTGCATCATGAATCTCCTGCTGTCCTGCTCCGCACCTTGGATCCCAGTGGTTCTTTCTCTTGAATATGCCTCTCCCCAACCCTCTCCTCCACATTCACATGTCCAAACATGACCCATCCTTCAAGTCTCAGTTCAAATGCCAAGTCCTCCAGGAAGCTCGTGCATGAGCCAAGAGTGAGAAACAGAACCCGCCAACGGATGGTGGCTCCAGTCCCAAAGGCGTGTCTTGTTACTTACAGGAAGTTTCCAAGGAATTGGTTCCAGGGATCTTTCTGCAGTTTACTGACATCAATGTCCAAAGTCTGGGTCAACCTCTTTGCAGATCTTGGGACTTTACTTCTTAATTGTAATCTAGCCCCTAGTTCCAAGATCTTCCTGGAGGTGAGACATACACAATAGACATTATAAGAAAAGGAACAAGCCAAAACCATGGATTTGCAGAAGAATAGAAAAGGGTTCAAGATGACCTAGTTCAATAGACAGTGGATCAAGAGCATCTGGAGGCTCCCAGCCCAAGACAATATGGCAAGCAGAGAGTCCTGGGCTAGAAGCTGGAGCCCAGGACTCCTCCCACACCCCATGTGTCCCCCTGTCCCTGCTAACTATTGATGTACAAATGGGTGTGCACAGGAGGAGAAAGATTTTGGTCATGTTTATCTTCTAAACTACCAGGGACCATAAACTTTCTGAAAAAAAAGTTGGCAAGTAAATATTTAAGACTTTGTGGACCATGGATGATTTCTGTGGCATGTCCTTATTTTTTTTATTTTTTTTTTTTTGCTTGTTGTTTTTACAGTGTCTTAAAAAAAAGTGTATGAACCCTCCTTGGTTTCTGAGCTGTACAGAAAGAGCGATGGGTTGGATTTGGTTGCTGGCCTCCTGTGTGTTCCGGTGTTCCCTGGGGTGTCTGAGGCACTTCCTGGCTTCTTCTATCCTGAGGAAAGCCACGCCTGGCCACAGCTCTATTGTGAGTTGTCTTCTGGAGAGGGATTCTGTGCCTGTTCTAGAAGCCAGGCAGGCGTGTGTGTGTGTGTGTGTGTGTGTGTGTGTGTGTGTGTGTGAGAACATGCATGCTGAGGGTTGTGGAGGCACTGGGTGTGGTGTAGTCCTGCCCTTGGGTGTGCAGCTGCTCACGCCCCCAGTTTTACTGCTCTCCTGCTCCTACAGCTTCTGCAAACAGAGCCTGAAGCTGATCCTGGCTTAGTAGAATGGCAGCCATGTCAGTGTTCAGTTCTATCCAGAGACAGGAAAGTAAGAGAGACTTCTGCTGTCAAGTGGCAGTTTTCTTTCTGGTCAGTACCCATCAGACCCTGGCCCGTGGAAGAGCAGGGGATGTTGGGTCCCCAAATGGAGTCCTTTGGGCCAAACACACATCTCTGAAAGGTTGTAGGGGGACAGTTGGAGAAGGTTTCTTCTTTAGTCTTAAAAGACACTGTGGGACCAACAGGTGGAAACTACGGGAAGACATGCATGGTGGCCTGTCAGGTGGAGAAAATGTTCTAAACAGAATGGTCAACTTTCACTTAGTCTGTATGCAGTGGGACGGGGGTTCATTTATGAGCACCTACTAGGTGCCTTCTCACTGTGGTCGGATCCCAGAGACAAAGCCAAGGAGGGCTCAAGCTTTAGGTCTGCCCTGTGCTACAGGACACAGCACTGTTCAGAGGAGGCAAATGCAGGGGAGAATCTATAAAGCAGGGCAGACATGAATGGTGAACTTGTCCCAGGAAGAGAGTAGCAGATATCAGGGCGCATGAAAGAGGGCCTGGGAAAAGACGAGTTTAAGGGGTGGGCAGCAGATAAGAAAGGCTTGAGGGTAGGGTGTTGTGGGAGATATCTGGGGACTTACAGTCCATGCGTATGTTAACCAGCTTTCTGTCACTATAACAAAATACCTGGAAAATTCAGCTTATAAGGAGAAAAGGTATATTTTGGCTTATGGCTTCAGGTTTCAATCCATGGTCACAGCCTGGTTGCTTTGGGGCTGGGACAAAGCAGAGCATCATGGCAGAAGCACAGAAACATGTTCACCTCATGACAGCCAGGAAGTGAAAAGAGAGACAAGAAAGGGGCCACACCTGACTTTCTTGCAGTAGGACCCACCACCTAAAGGTTCTTCCACCTCCTGATAGTGTCACAGGCTGGTGACCAGTGTTTTAGGGGACATTTAAGGTCCAAATCATACACTACCAGAAGGGTAGAGTACAACACATTTAAGGAGGTTTAATTGTCAAGTAAAAGGCCTTGCATTTTATTCTGGAGTAATGAGGATCCAATACAAATGTCAAACCTGGAAAAGGTAACCCTAATAATGTTGACTTTTGAAAGTGCACCATTGCCTACATCATAGGTTCTTGCAGAAACATTTTGTTTAATTACTTTGTTGGCATTGCTTTCCCCAGCTGGACTATAAGATCCATGGTTTGTATTTCCAGGTTCTTTGGATATTGGTGGAAGGAAGGAAGAACATATTAGGCTTGAGAGGAGGTGGACCTGGGTTTGAATTCTAGCTGCATTAGTCAGGTTTTATTGCTGTGACAAAAGACCTGAGATAATAAACTTAAAAAGAGGATATGTTTATTTTCATTCATCATTTCAGAGGATTCAGTCTATGGGTTGGCCTCATTCCTTTTGGGCCTGTGGAAAGGCAGGTCATTATGGTAGGGAGCACGTGGTAGAACAAAGCTGTTCACCTCATGGCGGCAGGCAAGTGAACGAGTGAACAGAAAGCCAGGGCCTCCATTTCCCCTTCAAGGGCACAGCCCCAGTGACCTAACTTCCTTCCACTTGGCCTCACCTCTAAAAATTCCACCACCTTTCCAGATGTGCCACAGGGTATTGATCAAGCCTTCAACACATGGGCCTTTGGGGGTCATTTAGAATGCAAACCATAGATCCAGCCTAGTTCTCACTGTAAAATGCCACTAAATCTCCATAGTTCAGTGGAATAAATACTTCATGGAAGATGAATTGGTCAGAACCCAATACCAGCACCTGGGATCTTGCAAAGTAAACTGAAGAACATCGAAAATGTCCCAGAGTGCCTACCACCAGAGCTGAATGTGTGTGTGTGTGTGTGTGTGTGTGTGTGTGTTTTCCCTACCCTTCTCTCTCAACTCCTTACCTCTAGAGGGAAATTCTGAGTGACGTAGAAAAGAAATCACTCTCCTGCGTTGCTTCTGAGGAGGCCAACAGATCAGGAGATAGATGATTGCTGTTGAAAAAGACAGTTTGTAATTCACAACTCCAAGGGGAGGGGTCACACTGCACAGAGAGCCCACGTGAAGGCCAAGTATGTGAGGCCAAGGAAGAAGTCAACTGTGGACAGAGCCTTTACTGTGGTTTCCACAGGAAGAAAAAGGTAAGAATGGTTAACAAGCTTGGGTCTGGCTAGTTTGAATGAGTGCAGAGAGCCTGAGGCACAGGTATACCTAGTTGTCTGGTATCCGGCCGTGGGGAGATGAGGGCAGAGGGTGAGGTGGTAGGTTATGGGTTGGTTGGTTTGCAGTTGTAAAGAGCATTCTCAGGAGAGTCTTTTACTGTTTTTGGAAATTTATCATCCCTGAAAGAGGTCATCCCTCCAGGTTTTGCAAGGCACTGATATCCAAGCATCAGAATATCAACAATAAAATGTACAGCTAACACAACTGGGTCTTCAATGCCTCATTCTGGTGTTATGTTCTGGAGACTCCAGCCCTGACCTCTTTCATCCCCTCAAGGAGCCCCAGTTTCTCCTTCTCTGTGCCCTCCTCATGCATTCAACCATATAGTCATTGTGAGCATTCTCTCTCTCTCTCTCTCTCTCTCTCTCTCTCTCTCTCTCTCTCTCTCTGCTTCTCGCGGCCATGTCCTGAACTCCTCCTTCCACCACACCCTTCTGCCATGATGTTGTGCCTCACCTCCGTCCAAAGCAGTGTGACTGAGACACCTGAAACCATGAGCCCCCCAAACAAACTTTTCCTCCTCTAATTGTTCTTGTCAAGTCTTTTGTGGTCACAGCAGCAAAAATTTGACCAAAACAGATACAGAGTGGGTACTGATGAAAAATCATTAATAAAGCAGGGTAAAAGGATGCAGGTTCCTGTTTTATCTGATGGACTTTGTGGTGGCTTTCATGACTGATATGAATGACAGGCAGTGTCAGCCTGAGGTGTCATTTTATGGGGGTTGGAGGCCTCTCACAGTCATTTCCTTTTGAAGGTCTTATCAGTGTTCTCCAGGGTTCTTTCCTCGCCTGGTTAGTGTTTATGTGCTCTGGAAGGGAAGTGTCTCAGCCTTCCCCCAAGATGAGGTAACAATCATGGGAATTTGCCACAAATTCATGCTCTGGGTGCTTCAGGTCATTTACTTGAGGGGAAAGAGAACAGATGGATCACAAAGAAACATCCTGGCTAAAAATGTATGGGAAATGTTTAAGGAAGCACATAAAGCGCTTCACACCAAGGAGCAAAAACAGCTCACTCAAATGCGTGAAAAGCATAGAGAAATCAGGAATCTGGTACTCAATTATACATTTTACTCTTTTATTTTTGCCTAGTTTCCCAATCTGTCAAATTACTCAGCAACCTTAAATAGTTGGAACCTTAAATAGTTGGAACCAGGAGCATCCTTCATTCTTAACAAAAGAGCCCATGGATGAATGTGTGTGTGTGTGTGTGTGTGTGTGTGTGTGCGCGTGCACACACACACACACACATATATGTACCCTGGGTGTGTGTGCTGTGTGAAGCCTTGCAGCCCACAGGAAGATTTAAGGAACCACAGGTAGATGCAACTCCAATAGTTACAGTAAGAGCAACAGTGAAGTGGCATCGTAGCTCATTCAGAGTTGTGTGAATTCAGCACCACTTGGTCACCTGAAAGAGAATGAGGTCAGATGGGACCATGCAGTTCCTTTTGGTGGGTTTCTACATTGACTAAGAGGGTTGGATGGTTTGGAGAGCCGAATGTGATTCTGCTTTGGCCCTGATTTCAGAACACATCCTTGTGTCCGATGTGATGCTTCTTAAGCTTTAATTCTCCACTGTTGACAAAGTATATTCACAGTGTTTTGCCTATTTGATTCTCTCAATGACTCTGCAGGGGCAGACAATGGCAGAATTTCCACGTTTCAGTGATTATGTAACATCAACCACCAAGTTTAGGCTGTTTATTAATTATCAAGTTTTAGTTAAATTGATGATTTCTTTGGAGGAAGTAAAAGACGCTTTTGAGGATTCACAGTTTCACTGTTGCTTGATGCTCTGAAGCCAAATCCAAATGTGGCTCTGAAAGCAGGTCTTTTGGTTCCAAATGAGAAGTGTGTCCTTCACCAGTCTGGGTCTTTGTGATGCTTCACCCTCAGCCAGTCAGTCACCTGGGCCACTCAGAGCATCCTCGGCCTCTGCGCTCCTCCTTCTAGCTGTTGCCTCTCCTGCTGAGACACAGTTTGGCATTTTATAGCCATCACTTGCACGTAACCCTCACAATAACCCCATGAGGTAAGTGGCATGGCAATGTGGGAAGAGCTTTGGCCTTGGAATCAGAAAGACATTGTACCTCCCTGGAAAGTTACTTACCATCTTGGAGCCTTCCGAAAAACAGTCATCACACTATCTACACCAAAGGATTGTTGTAAGAATTCCAAGAAATGGCAAGTGTGGCATGCGCTTCCCAAATTATCATCAGAGCGGTACTAGCATCACCTCTATCCTCCCACAGGGTGTCCTGTGACACTGACTTCCTGCCTGTTTAAGAATAGATCGAGAATGTCATCAGCCTGGGTTATGGCAGGTCTTGAGTGGGCAGGCTTGAAATGGGAAGGGAAATAAATTTCAATGATTTTTCTTTCTGCAATTAGTCCTGCCTAAGTGATGAAGAGCCCTCACGTTGAATCTGTAAGCTCTTGAGGGTTCATAAGTCTCACTAGGTGGCCAAGATGTCTAGTGCCTGCACAGAGAGGAAAGCTAGCTTTGCCGGGAATATTTAGTCAGTGCTGCGCACAGCCCGGGCAGTGGAGTTATAGCTCATGTGGTTCATGTCCTCTCCATGTAAACAGCAGGACAATGTTTGGTTCCAGTTCAAACAGTTTTCCCTTGAAGGCACCAGCTGACAGAGGCGGTGCTTAAGTGCAATGAAGATATTACAGATTCTCTAGAGACAAGCTCTCAAGTTTGTCCTGAAATGTTTCAAGTTTTGAAATGTGCACTTAAGAAACAGGTAAATTCTGAATCCTTTAAGGGTTTCCAAAGAGAGGAAGTTAAAGGCCACATCATTCAACCTCTTACAGGATGTAAAAGTAGGCATGCCACATCATCTAGAGCCCTCTTTCCTCATTTTATGACTTTTCCTCCCTGCAATAAAATGTTAAGGGCTAATCTCTGGATACATTTTCCAAGAGAACAAAATTTTCCAAGTCACATGTGTATGCGCGTGTGCATGTACACACACACACACACACACACGAGTGAAAATTAGGTGGTCATTTAGAAATAAATTCTAGTGGCGAGATTTCAGTTCTTGTAGACAAGTGACATTAATGGAATGGGTCATGGCAGAAGCTCCTAAGTACTGATATTTGCACCACAATGGTTACCAAGGAATTGGTAGCACAGGTTGGGTTTTCTAGAAGCAACTCCAGGAAGCAGACAGAGTTAGTTTGTGAGGTGTGTAAATCAACACCTGCAAAAGGAAAGGAGGAGAGATAGCAAGAAGCAAAGAGGAACTTCAGTGACCACGCAGGCCAGACAAAGCAGCAGCCCATTCTGGTGTGGACTCTGGAACCAGCACTGCCCATCAAAATAGCCCATGGGAGGCTGGAATGGCTGGTCACAGGGTGTGACCAGCATAGCTGAGGACAATCCCACAGAACTAGTAACTGGAAGCTGATGACACCCACCACAGGAGGGTGAAAAGCTCTTCCTTGAAGGGAAATCTGGACAGAACTGTGTCTTCCACAGCTGACTTTATACATTTCCTTTTTAAAAAATAATTATCTATTTTTTAGTTGTAGATGGACACAATTTTGAGGCAGGGTCTCACTAAATTGTCTAGGCTGACCTCAAATTTGCAATCTTCCTGTCTCATCCTGAGCAGCTGGGATTATAGACCAGTGCCATCATAGTCAGGTGGCGTAGGAAAGGCATGTTGTATACAGAGGAACAATATAAAGATTGTATTAGAATTCTCCTTGGAAACAAGCCAACCAAGAAGACAATGGAGCAAAAAGAGTCTTAAAAATAGGCACTAAAGAAAGATGGCACTCTAAAATTCTATATCTAGTGAAAATATCTTTTAAAAGTGAAAGTGAAACAAAAATACTTTCAGACATTAAAAAAAATGAAAGAATTCATCACTCATAAGAAATGCTAAAGGAAATTCTTTCAGAAGAAGGAAATCTGGATCTACACAAAGGAATGAAAAGCACCAGAAATGAAAATCATACGGTTTTTTCATAGTATTTAAATCATTAATTGATTGCTCAAAATAATATGTTGGAGGATTTATGAAATATATAAAAATGTATGACAGGCCAGATGCAGTGGTGCACGCCTGTAATCCCAGCGACTCAGGAGGCTGAGGCAGGAGGATCATGAGTTCAAAGCCAACCTCAGCAAAAGCGAGGCACTAAGCAACTCAGTGAGACCCTGTCTCTAAATAAAATAAAAAATAGGGATGGGAAGTGGCTCAGTGGTCGGGTGCCCCTGAGTTCAATCCCCAGTAACCCCCCTTCCCAAAATGAAGACTAGGAGAGGCAAAATATAAGTATACTATTGTATGGTTTTAATTTTTAAAGTGGTCTAATATCACTAGGTAGACTGGTGGTTGATAATGCATACTATAAGCACTAAGGCTGTAAGCGCCAGGAGCAAACCTCAGATCAGCAGCCTTTTCTTTATTCTGCATTGCAGTCAATCCATCAAGCATGGAGGGCTCATTTTCTGGGTATGAAAATGGCCCCCGGGGGTTACAGAAGGAGTCTGGGTTTTATAGATTACAGCAAAGGTGAATTTACCATTGGAGATGCGGACATGCAGTTTGGACAGTCAGGGAACTAGTTGTGTAGGTTAAAATTTTAACCCAGGAGGGCAATTGTAAAAAGTTTTAAACTTGTTGTCCCTGGGAAAAAATCTCACAACTCGGTGTTCACTGCTTATCTCTGGGACCCGCTGTTACCCAGAGCTTCACCATTTGCTTTTCTCCTTCCAGGACTCATTGACTGTGGGAAAGGGTAAAAGTCCAGGGCCCAGTGTTTTAGTGTTTGCCTCCTCCCTCCAGGACCTGTTGTGGTTGAGAAGGGGTGAATGTTTGCTTTCGAAGGAGATGCTGGGGATAAACCCCGGAAGGGATGAAAGTCTGCTTTTTGCCTCAGGGCCCTTTGTTAATGTTTGGCTAATTTCCCTCCCTCCTCCAGAGCCACACTGCCCCTCTGTTTTTCTCCGGAAGCTGTCTTGTAGGAAAATTATTTTCCATAACCTTTCAAAACAACCAGCAAACTAAAGAAAGAGTCATATCCAGTAATCCAACGGTGTTAGCCTGTCATTCCTCTGATCAAAATACCTGACAAGGGCAGTTTAGAAGAGGGACAGTTTATTTTGACTGGCAGTTTCAAAGTTTCAGTCTGTGGTGGGCAACTCCATTGCCCTTGGCCCAAGGTGAGGAAGCACATCTTGGAAGGAGGCTGTGGTGAAGGAGCTCTGCTCTACTCATGGCAGCCAGGAAGTGGAGGGAGCAAGGGGAAGGGTCACAGGGAAGATGAGCCCTCCAGGGCACTCCCCCAGTGACCCACCCTCTCTACTCCTACCCCTCCTGCCTTCAGTTACCCTCCAGTTAGTGCATTCAAACTGGGATGGACTAACTAGGCTCAGCTCTCATCATCCAATCACTGCACCTCTGAATATTCCCACATTAACATGGGAGCTTTTGGGGAACACCTCACATCCAAACTATAACACCAGCAAAGGAGATAAAGTTGAATCACAGAAAAGGCATGGTTAATTGTAAAGAAGTTTAAAAAAGGAAGAAAGAAACCAAACCCTAGATTGGACAAATAGAAGCAAATAGCAAGGTGATAGACCTCAAACCTCTCCAGATTGAAAACCACCTTAAATCAAAATGGAATAAACAGTCTAATTGAAATGGTATTTTTCAGAATGAATAAAAATCAAGACCTAACTATTCACTGCTTATCACAAATGCACTATAAATGTAATCACAAAATAGGTTAAATGTTAATAAAAATGGAAAAAGACTGATTGTGCTAACATAAATCCTAAGAAAGTAAAAATGGCTCTTTGCAATTTGGCGTACAATTTATAAATTATCAGGGCCCTTGCATTTTAATGAAGGGGTCAATCAAAAGGACATGCCAGATGATAAGGGACTATTGTGAACAACTTTAGGCCAAAACTTCATAAATTCTGTGAGGGGCACACACTATCAAAATTCACCCAAGAAGAAATAAATTACCAGCATATCTGTTTATCTGTTAAAGCTAAATTTGTAGTTTAAAATTTTCTCCACAAAAGAAACTGAAGGCCCAGCTTCCCTGGTGAATTCTATCAAACATTTAGGGAAGAAGCAGTAGCAAATGTACACATAGAAACATCCAGAAAGTTGAAGATGTGACGTTACCTCCCAATTCTTTCTGAAAGACCCGTATTACTATGAAACTAAAATCAGAAAAAGAAAATTATAATCAACATTTTTTTATGAACATTGACATAAGAAATCTATAATAATTTTTTTTTGTTTTAGTTTTGTTGTTGGATTTTGTTTGCTTGTTTGTTTTGTTTTTTGATTCTAGGGATTGAACTATAAATCAAATCCAAAATATACAAGAAGTTTAGCATATCATGACCAAGAGGGTTTATGTCAGGAATATAAGGTTGGTTTAACATTCTAAAAACAGTCAACCTAATTCACCATAGTAGTAAACTAAAAGTTTATGTTAAACATTTCAATAAACAATTTTTTTTTGAAAAAAATCTAACATCCATTCTTGATAAAACTTCAGTGATTTGGGAATATCTCACACTCTGATTCTCCAACATTGGATGAGTTTTCAACAATTCAATTTAGTTGTAACCCACCTGATTCAGCATAGATCCCACAGGTTATGGGCTATCCCACGAGACTGCCCCATTTCAGATGCCAGGCACATGCCCCAGGTTGCCCCTATTCTTCTGACCAATAGCTATAAACTCAGGAGATTCCCACCACTGCCTTCTCACTTTTGAGAATTCTCTAGAACAACTCATAGAACTCAGGAAAAGACTTTACCTTAGCTCACTAGACTATTATAAAGGATACAACTCAGGAGCATCCACATGGAAGTGATGCCTAAAGCAAGATGGGGGCAGAGGAGAGTGGTTCAGAGCCCCTTTACCTCTCCCAGGCACATAATGCATTAGTATGGGGTGCTATAGCAAAACACCATAAACTGGGTTGCCTATCAACCATGGACATTTATTTCTCAGTATGGAGGTTCCAAGTCTAAGATCACAGTACTGGCAGATGGTTTCTAACGAGGACCTACTCCCTTGTATACATAGAAGTGAAGATTATAATTCCCTCTGAACCCAGGCTAGTACTCGATTGTTAGTGATTGTGCTTAGCTCTTTATTTGGAGAGGCTCTTCTCACTAAGTGTCAATTATCACTCTTGTTGTGTGATGTATCCTCACAGGGTAAAAGGGGCAAACTAGCTTTCCAGGGATCTCTTTTATAAGGGCAGTACCCAATAGCAAGGACTCTGCCTTTGTGACCTGATTATATTTCAAAGGCCTCACCTAATCTCATCACTTTGAGGACCAAATTCAACATATGCATGTGAGGGGAATGTAACATTCAGATCATAGCATTCTTCTTTTCCTGGTCCCCCGCAAAGTCCTACCTTCTCACTTGTAAAATGCATTAGTTTCATCTCAATAACCTAAAAGACTTAATTCATTCCAGTATCAACTCAAAAATCTAAGGTCCAGGTCTCATCTAAATATCATCTATGATTTATCCTGAGGCAAACTGATCTCCAGCTATGAGTTCATGAAATCAAAAAATTTAAGTGCTGCCAAACTACAATTCTGGGGTAGACATACATTCTCATTCCAAAAGGGATAAACAGGAAAAAAGAAAACAGGTCCCAAGGAAGACCAAATCTCAACAAAGCAAGTAACATTAAATCTTAATGCTAATTATGAGGGGTGTAGCTTGGTGGTAGAGTGCTTACCTAGCTTGTATGAGGCTCTGGGTTTGATCCCCAGCACCACCAATAGTGTTTTTTTTTGTCTTCTTTTTTATTTCCCCTCTCTCTCTCTCTCTCTCTCTCTCTCTCTCCTCCTCCTCCTCCTCCTCCTCCTCCTCCTCCTCCTCCTCCTCCTCCTTCTTCTTTTTTGGCAGAAATGCTTTTGGATAATTTTTTTTTCTTTGAGAGAGGGTCTCACTATGTTGCCCAGGCTGGCTGCAATCAAATGATCCTCTTGCCTCAGCCTCCTGAGTAGCTGGGACTACAGGCATATATCACTGTCTTCTAAAAGTCAGAAATCTTGATGCTCAATAATGATCTTTTTTGCCTCGATGCTTGAACTTCTGTACCCACTGGGGTGGCAGCCCTGCACATAGCTCTGTGCCTGCGTCATGTGCCCACGGTTCTTCTGAGCTAGAATCATGCACAACTGGCTCTGCCAGTTGGGGTCATGGAGGTAGCCCTATTACAATGGCTAACTAGACATTGTCCTCATGAGGACTCTCTGCAGTCACCCCACACTTGATGGTGGTACCCTGTTGAGGTGACATCCCGGAACTGTTCTGAGGGTTGTTCTTCTACCATCTTAGACAGTAGCTCCTAGTTTTTGTGTAGATGTTGATCTAATCTTATCAGATGGTCCTTTGGTCTTATCCTTGTTCTCTCCTGAACATGATTTTTCAATTTACAGTCTTGACCTGAATGAGAATTTTTTTCTTTTCTTTTTTTTCCCTTAAATTGAATGTAGGGCCTCATGTATGCTAGGCAAGGATTCTACAACTGAGCTACATCCATAGCCCTTTTAATTTTTATTTCTTAAGACAGTATCTCACTAAACTGCCTAGACTGAATGTTCAGCCCTGCTTCAGCCTCCCGAGGAGTTCAAATTACAGGTGTGTACCTTACAACTGGCTAGAGTCTTTAAATTTGCTTCCCTTTTGATTAATAATCTTGACTTTAAGTCATTCCTCTCTTCTTACATTTTATTGTAAGCAGCCAAGATTCAAGATTTACTGGATTCAGCTTATACCTTCAACAATTTGCTTGGAAATAGCTTCAGCTAAATATCTAATTTCATCCCTTACAGATACTACCTTCCACAAAACACCAGGACACAAACACAATTTAGCCAAGTCCTTTGCCATTTTGTAACATTGTTAAATAAGGGAAGGAGGGGGAAAGGAGGGAAGAAAGATAGGACCTTCATCTGTCCCTGGTACTACATGCAAAAATTAACTCTAGAAAATATAGGATAAAAATATTTGCAAAGTACATACCTGCAAAAAATAAAGACTACATAAAGAATTCTCAAAATTCAACACTAAGAGGACAAAAAAAATCCAAAAAATGGGCAAATATTTGCACATTCTCTTCACCAAAAAAACTATGGATGAAAAATAAGTGCACAGAAAAACTATCATTAGGGAAATGTAAATAAATCCAGAGCAAGATTAGGCCATTAGAAAGGTTAGACCGTACCAAGTGTGGGCAAGGATGTGAAAACACTGGAGCTCATACACTGTTGTTGGGAATGTAACAGTATAAATATTTTGGAAAATAGTTTGCAGTTTTTAAAAAAGTGAGACAAATTATTCAGTCATTCCTCTTCTAAGTTTTAAACATGTGAGAATAGGAAATGGCTATGAGGGAATAGGAAAGGGCTATGCAAACAGAGACTTGTACTGAAGTAACTTTTTAAAAATAATGAGCCAGAACTGGAAACAACAGAAAAGTTCTGATGGATAGATACATGAATGGATACACGTAAGCACCCAGAAATGAATCTGAAAATTTCTGAGTGTAAGAACCCAGACCAAAAAAAAGGGGGGGGCATGGTTTCCATCTTCAGAGAATTCCAGAAAGAGCAAACTAATATGCAATTACAGAAAGAAGGTCAGTGATTGAGGCAGGGAGGTCAAGATGAGTAAAGGAGGAAAATACAAAGGGGTGTGAGGAAACGTGGGGGAGCGATAAATTGGTTTTTATATTGATTGTAGTGATAGTTTCAAAATATAAAGTAAGTTTCAAAACTTATCAGATTTCATAGATTTTTGTATATTAATTATACTCAATAAAGCTATTTTTAAAATAGTTTAAGGGATATAAAGAATTGGACTTACTGAACTCAAGCAAGCATACAGTATTATTAGTAAATGATAGTATGCTTTTCTCATTCACTCACTCATTCATTCATTCATTTGTATGTTGTGGGCACCTGTCAAGTGCTAGATCCTACATGATGGTGATTCAGTGTACAATGGTGAGCAAGACCGAGTTCCAGCTCAGGCAGTCCCCGAAACTCCCCTTCACCAGCTGTGTTCGCTCCAAATCTGCTTTTTCTCCCTGTCACTCTGGATCCCTTCCTCATTTTTGACCTGATCATAGTGAGGCTTTAATGAGCTTCCCTGTGTTCACCCTGCTTCTCTTCGCATCCAGTGCTGGGTAAACATAACAGAAAACCCCTACATTATTTCAAAATTTCATATAATGTTAGAATATATTTATATTGTACTACTTGAACTCTGATCCAAACTTTCATCAAATGAAATCTCAGTATGCTTGCAAAATAGTGTGTTGTATATATAGTAGTTCCCCTTTATCTGAGATTTTGCTTTTCATGGTTTCAGTTTTCTATGGTCAAACACAGTCTAAAAAAGTTAAATGGAAAATTCCAGAAATAATTCCTAAGTTTTAAATTGGGCATCATTCTGAGCAACATGAAGAAATCTCATGCTGGCTCATTCCAACCCACCCTGAAGTGAATTGTCATTTTTCTGATGTATCCATGTTGTGGACACTACGCACAAACTACTCACTTAGTAGCTGTCTCAATTAGTAGATCAACTGCTGTGGTATTTCAGTGCTTGGGTTCAAGTAACCCTTAATGTACTCCTGGCCCCAAATTACAAGAGTAGTAGATGCTGGCAATTCAGATATGCCAAAGAGAAATTATAAAATGCTTCCTTTAAGTATCATCTCACATCATTACAAGAAGAGGAAGGGCAAATAGAATGGAGTATTTTAGGAAAAAACTACCTTCTTATACTTTTATTGTAGTGTATTGCTATAATTATCCTATTTTATTATTGTTGTTGTTATTGTTCCTAATTGAAAAATTAAACTTTATCATAGATAGGTATTATAGGAAAAATAGTATATATAGGATTTGGTGCTATGCCCAGTTTCAGGCATCCACTGGGGTCTTGAAACATATCTCTCGAAGTTAAGGGGAGAGGACTATAGAATGGATGAGCCGATTACTGCCTGAGAGGGAAGAAGCATTAAGGAAGGGCAAAGAGATGGATTTGTTAAGTGCCTGCTGCATGCCTGACCCAGTGCCTAATACTGCTTATTCACCAACTCCTTTAGTTTTCTTCAGATCACAGAATCCCATTTTTGACAAGACAGGGCTGCCCAGCTAGTAAGAGCCAAGACTCTGAGTTTGCATGACTTTGCCATGGGTGCATTTTCCTCTACATTGGCTGACCCTGTTAGGGAAGACCTGATCCTTGGGCTTTAGAGATAATCTGGAGACCACATATCCACTAGCCAGGGCAAGGCTATGTTAGCCGTGGACAGATCTTGACTATTTCTTTTTTTAAGAAACTGGATAGATCTGAGATTTTTATCCCCTTCAAAATCATTTAGCTAATTTTTTCCATTTGATTATTCTTTCAATTAAGATCTACTTGTGCTGCAGCAGAAGTCCAGGAGCACTAACTAAAAAGTCAGGGGTTCTGTTTTTTCTTAGTGAAATGTCTCTAGGTGGGAAGTCAAAGCTGGCTGGTGTCTCAGCCATGCTGGATGCACTGTTTTTTGCATAGGGTCACAAGATGTCTGTCACATGTGGGCATTGGATCCATGGGCTCTGCAAGGAAATGGGGAGGGGTCCAGATTTGTCCCAGAAGTGCTGTCTACTTTCCAGGAGCTTTTCCAAAAGCCACACCGTAGGATTTCTTCTGCTTCTATTACACACCTGGTCACTTCAACTGTGAGAGAAGCAGAAAATGAAAGAGGTAAAAAATGGATACTGAGCAGGTGACCAGCAGCACCCATCAGCCTCAGTTCTCCCTGTCTCAGAGTGAGAGGAGCCTGTGGCCTGAAAGTAAGCCTTTTCTAACACGTTCCTTTTCTCTTCCCAGGACATGGAGAGGCTCATTCAGGAACTTTCTGCTGGAATACAGACCGGGCTGAACACTGTGGGAAACTCCTGCTAAGTGGTAACCGGGGTCTCATTGCTGCCTTGAAAGAGCTGGAGCTGAAGCACTCCTTGAAGTAAGAAAGATTCCAGTGAGCCCGGTGGGAGTTCCAGGCCCACCACTGCCCTACCAGCAGAGGCAGGCGTACCTGTAGCAGCATAGAAATGCAATGCAGTTCCTCCAGGAGCACAAGAGGCTGAAGGAGAGATGGGGAGGTCACGGAGGGTGACGTGTGCACTTCAGGTGCCTGCTAAGGACAATGTGTCTATCAGAAACTGTTTGTAAGAGCTCACCAAAGGAATAGACATCACTAATCTGGTCCGGTCTGAGTCTGAGCAGGACCTGGCCACCACTGCTGCTGGACTCCACTAGGCAGGGAAGGTAGACAAAACAAGAACAGATGCTGGAGGAGATTCTATGCAAGCCAGTGTGGGGCTTGTTGTCAAAGCCAGATAAAGTAGCAAAGCTTTCTGGAAACTCATTTTAGGTCTGCTCTACTTCCTCCATCATGAGGGGTCCTCCATGTAGGGAAGTGGGCTCAAGGTAGGGAGCCAATGGTGTAAAGTCCTACTTTTGCTTCATTGTGGCTGCAATGCAACTTGAAAGATGCTAGACCTCATTTTTTTTTGTTGTTGTTGTTCAGGACATTGAAACCAGGGATATTTTACCAGTGAGCCACATCCCCAGCACTTTTTATTTTATTTTTTTTGAGACAGAGTCTCACCAAGTTGCTGAGGGTCTCACTAAATTTCTGAGTCTGTCCTTGAACTTTTGATCCTTCTGTCTCAGCCTCCCTAGTCGCTGGGATTACAGGTGTGCACACCACCGCACCTGAAATTAAGACTTCATTTCTTAAAAATAGAAAATAAAAGCTTTCTACATTGTGATTTCTCTCTTGATTTAGGTATATCTGCTCCTGATTGGTCACCTGAAGCTTCTCCTTATTTTTTTAATGGAAACCTGCTTAAGTAGTTTGTTGCCAGATACTAACATAAAAGTCCTTCAACTAGTGGAAAATGCTAGGCGTGCCTGGGAGTTGAGTTCTTGGAGCAGCTGAGCAGAACAGCATCGGCTCTGATGACTTACTATGCATTTTAGCTCAACGGAGCCTCAGATACCAGAGATTACAATAGTAATGATTCCCCCAAAATGAAACCTTTGGCTAGCTCTTACTTTTTTTTTTTTTTTTTTTTTTTTTTTTGTTCTTTTCCCATCACAATCAACTACAGTTGATTGAAAGCTTAGTATGCACTATTAGGTACTCTTTATATTAATGAGTTAATTTTAATTCTCAGAATATCTGAGATGAAACATTATTTCCTTGTTATGGAGGAAACTCAGGGTCAGAGAATTTAAATAACTCGTCCAAGATTGCCCCATTATTTAAATGGTGAATCATGTACAAATCCAGATCCACCTGGTTGAGGTCTGCTTTCTTTCAGGCTACCCCAGAATCTGAAGGCAGTACAGATTTGGAAATAACCCCTTAAAGAACACTGCTACAATTCTTCAGGAGGGAGGTCACTCTTTTAAAATCCAGTCCATGTTTTATTAAACATCTATCATAAAGTTTAATGAATGTTTATGGAATACTTAGTGATTGCCTATTGTGTGCACATACATTATATCACAAAAACCCCATTTCACTAGAAGAAGTAGGCATTAGAGTACCCACTGTACAAATACGAAAACCAAGACCCGAGGAGATCAGTAATTTGTCCCAGATCATCTGGTAAATGATGGAAACATGGGTTCTGAATGTTATTCACAAGTCCATTCTCCTTCTAACCTCCTTGCTGTTAGTCACAATTGCAGTTGCAAGAGACAGGAATTCCATCCCATTCCTGATGGGAAAAGAGGGAACTATGTCCACTGATTCTCACTGGAGAAAGACTAAGGGGGCCTCTGAGACCCCTAGGTGCAGGGACTAGCCTCCGTAACAATCCCTCTTTCTGCTTTTCATCTCTGTGTCTCAGTCTTGCTTGTTCTCTTTCCTGAGGATCAGCCTTGTCTCAGCTGTCATTACAAGTTGGGGCTGAGAATAAGGAGACTTTCTTCTCCCAGTTGATGTTTAATACTTTCCTAGGAAGGAACTTTGATTGGCTTCATTCAGGCACTGACTGAGACGGATCAACCTGTTTACTTGTTTACCTCTATAACTAAGGTGCCAAGATTATCAGCCAAGACCCAAGTGGGGCAGGAGCAGTGCTCCCAAAGAAGCGGCTGTGCTTTGAGTGCAGAGGATGCAATTCCAGATGACATGGGGCAAGGCCTGTAATGCAAATGAAGCCGGCAGTGGCCATGACACACAGCAGGCCCGCACTGTACATCAGGAGGTACTGCCAGGTCGGAATGCGGCTCCAGCGGAGCCAGAGATTCCAACTTTTTTTGAGAAAAGCAAGAAGTCCAGTTTTTTCATTAAATGTATTGATTCTTTAGAACTGTCAGCTAATTGAAAATAGATTTAAAACATTACGTGGGTGTAACAAAGCACTTCTGTGAACCAGATGTGACCCCAGGCCATGACCAGTTTGTAAACCTCTGCTTGAAGTAGATAATAGATGTCCACTCCACCCCAGGGATGCTCCTGAGGGGCATTTGCTATGCCTGAGGCCTCTCTGCCTGTGAGTTTTCCCCTTTTCTTTTGTGACTCCTGAGGAGGCACCACTTCCAAGCCTAGAAAATAGGAGGCTCCTGGAATCATGAGAGTTGGAGTGGTTTTGGAAGTCACCACCCTGTCATCAACCTCATGGTTAATACATTTCCATGCTCTGTATTAAGGCAAGGGACAGCTGGTACAGGAGACCCAGTGTATTAGCCAGGGTTCTCCAGAGAAACAGATCCAACAAGATACATAGAAAGTTCTCAGCCTAGGAAGGTGCAACTTATGATGAGGTCATTGGGCCAAAACGCCATCTTGAGCTGAGGAACGTCTGTGTGCATGTGTATGTTCCTGGCTCATTTTGAGGCCATAAAGCCACACATCCTGTCATCTGCAAGCTGGAGACCTAGGAAAGCTGGTGGTACAGTTTGAAGGCCTAGGAATAGGAGGGCCAATAGAGTCCAGTCCAGCCTGAGTCCAAAAGCCTGAGAACCAGGGTGCTTAGGGCCAGAGAACATCCATGGATCCGCTTCCAGGAGGCAGAAGAAGTTCAATCTTCCTCCACCTTTTTGTCCTATCAGCCCTCAATGGACTGAATGAGGACCAAGCATATTGGGGAGGCTCATCTGTTTTCTTCAGCTAAGAAATTCAAATGATAATCTGTTTTGGAAACACTGTCATAGACATACCCAGATATAGCTTTAACCAGGTATCTGGGCACCTTATGGCTCAGTCAAGTTGATATATAAAATTCATCATCATGCCCAGGACTAAAGGCAGAGTCTAACCTATGAAAACTGAGTATCTCAATGTCATGTGATGAGTGTAGGGCCAGAGGGTATCAGGCACACTTGGATGGGGGAGAGAGCTGAGGCAGGGAGGAGGTCAGAGAAGTTTCCAAAAGTATGCATGTTTTACCCTGGTTATTTTAGTTGCAAAAAATACAAATTTAAGAAGTTTGTTTTAAGATTTCATCTCACGTCAGTCAGAATGACACTTATCAAGAAAACAAACAACAATAAATGTTGGTGAGGATGTGGGGGAAATGGTACACTCATACATTGCTGGTGGGAATGCAAATTGGTGCAACCATTTTAGAAAGTGATATGAATATTCCTCAGAAAATGAAACCACCATTTGACTCAGCTAGCCCACTTCTCAGTTTATACCCAAAGGACTTAAAATCAGCATACTACAGTTATGCAACCATGTCAATGTTATAGCAGTTCAAATCACGATAGCTAAACTATGGAACAAACCTAGGTGCCTTTTAACAGATGAACAGATTATAAAATGTTATATATACACACATACAAACACACACACATATGTATGCATGTGATGGAATATTGACAGCCTTAAAGAAGAATGAAATTATGGCATTTGCTAGTAAATGATGAAACTGGAGAATAACAGGCTAAGTGAAATAAGCTAATCCCAAAAAGCCAAAAGCCAACTGTTTTTTTCTGATATGCAGATGATAATTCACAATGGGGGGTGGCTAGGGAAGAATAGAGTTACTTTAGATTAGGTAGAGGGGAGTGAAGGGAGGGGAGGGGGTATGAGGGTAGAAAGGATAATAGAATGAATAAGACATTAGTACCCTATGTGCATATATAACTATATGACTGGTATGATTCTACATCATGTACAACCAGAAAAATGAGAAATTATACTCCATTATATATGATTTATTAAAGTGCATTCTATTGTTATGTATAACTAATTAAAATACATTGAAAAAAAATTTTAAAAAAGGCATGTTTTGCCTAGTTCTTTCCTAAGGCTGCATATATGAGTGGAATAGGAATTATAAGATAGAAAGGACTCAGCAATGTGGGCTTTGCTACTTTTGAAATCTCAGCTACAGAAATTTGTCCTGGGACTCGATATCGATATCTCTGCCCAATTCTCTCACCCAGCAGCGTCTCCCTGCTTTCCTCCTACTTTCTATTGGTCCTGACTCTCTCACAGCCTGGACTTCCCCTCCCGGAAAAGAGGGGTGGGGGTGGGGAACAGAACCCAGAAACCTCGCCCAATCTTGCAGGCTACATTCAGTGAACAATTTATGCCTGTGACACCTAAAAGCTGGTTTTCTATTAAGTACAGAAAAAGGAAACAATGGATATTGGGGAACAACTGATAGTCTCTGGCATAGCTTTTATTTTTATGTTTTCCCCCCAATTATTAAAGCAATAAATAGTGCCAGAGTCCAGAAATGTATAAAGACAATAAGAACTATGAGTAATTCCAGAGTTAATTGTTTTCAAGTTTATGGGATCACCTCATACATGTTTTTATGATCTTATTTCTCATTTAATAGTTTACCCTGAGAGTTTTCCTTAGTCAACCAAGGTAGATCTATATTACTATTATAGTTCCTTTAATGGCATGTTTGGATCCTAATTTATGCAATCACCTATTGTGAACTAGGAAATGATTTGAAGTGATTGTAAACAAATGATGAACAGCCTGTGGAGGAATATTTGTACATTTGTTCTTTGTTTTCTAGGCATAAATTCTTAGCAGGGCCCAACTATTGGATTAAAAATATGTACTTTTTAAAGATTCTGATTTCTGCTGCCAAATTGCCCCCAGAGAAATAATTTTACATTTCTGCCTCTTACAGTTCCTTCTAAAATGCCACTGATCAACTAAGAGATGAGAAATTTTTCATTTTTTTAAACACTTGTATTCAACTGATTTCCTTCTTTTCTTTTTTGGTACCAGGGATTGAACTCAGGGGCACTTAATCACTGTTATGGGTTAGATGTGGTGACCCCCAAAAGCTCACATGTGAGACAATGCAAGGAGGTTTGGAGGAGAAATAATTAGGTCATGGCCTTAACCTAATCAGTAAATTAATCCCTCATGAGAGTAAATGAGGGGTAACTGGAGGCTGGTGGGGTGTGGCTGAGAGGTGGTGGTTCATTGGAGGCATTGCTATGAGGTATCTGTTTTGTATCTGGAGAATGGAGTCTCTGTTTCCTGTCATCATGTCAGCTGCTTCCCTCTGCCACAGTCTTCTGCCACGACCTTTTGCCTCACCTTGAGTCCTGAGGAATGGAGCTGGCCTTCTATAGGCTAAGACCTCAGTAACTGTGAGCCCCTAAATAATCCTTTCCTCCTTTACAGTTGTTCTGGTTGGTTCCTTTACACACAGCAGCAAAAAAAGCTGACTAAAACAACTACTGAGCCACATCCCCAGTCTTTAGTTTTTGAGACAGGGTCTCACTAAGTTGCCTATGGCCTTGCTAAGTTGCTGAGGCTGCCTTTGAACTTGCAAGCCTCCTGTCTCAGTCTCCTGAGTCAACTAGATTACAGGCCCACACCACTGTGCCTGGCCTTAGAAAATAAAGATAGACATCTTTTCACATTTATTGGTGATTTTCTTCTTGTGTGAATCGAAAGTTCATCTCTTTTGTTTACATTTTAACAGACTGTTTATTTCTTTTGCTCTGGGAGAAAACTCAATTCATTTATTAAGCTAACATTAACACTTACATAGTACTTGTATGTACCAAGAACTGTTCTAAGTAGTTGTTTATGCATTTAGTTCTTTCAACAGACCTATAAGGTAAGTATTATTATAATCTCTATTTTATAGAAGTGCCTGAGGCACAGAAAAGATACCCAATTTGCCTAATGGTATAAAAACATATTGCAGGGCTAGGGATGCGGCTCAGCCCGTAGAGTGCTTGAACTCCCCGAGCTGAAGACTGTTCCCGTCATCCAAATACCTAACACCATGTTAGGGTGACATTAAATGAAGTCGGTCTACGGCACAACCCCCATCTCTCCTGAGCACGTCTTCTTCCTCTGGTGGTGTCCTCCTTCAATCCTACCCATCCTTCAGTTTGGGCTCATTTTCCTCCTCTAGTTTCACGTTCACTCTCTCACAATCCACTTGGGCACTGAAAGTACCAACACCTGAGATCATAAATGCGAGTGGTTGCTAAAGCTTAAGCGGCCCCCCACCAGCCTCCTCCGCCTTGTTCTATTACAAATCAGCCTCAAGTTTGCCTTGGTTGCATAAGCTACCTAACTGTGTGCAGTAAATTAGGGCCAGGTCTTGAAAGGACCCACCAAGAACTGGCAGAGACCTTAAGGGGCACTTCGGAGATTTCTGGAGTCCTTGTATGAAAAGTTAAAAGGCCACAGAAGAACTGTTTTTGATCAATTTTAAAATAGGAAAATTACGGATTGGAGCTCTTGAAGACAAAAAAAATTTAGAACATGTAAAAAAAAATCATAAAAAAACTTAAAGGGGTAAAAGGTGGAATGTTGGGCGACATAACTACTTCATTTGTTTCATTTGACAGATGGGAAAAACTGAGGCCACGAGAAAGGGCTTGCCCGCGTCTTCCCAAAGCACTGAGCGCACCAGGCTTGAGCACAGAGCGCGCGAAGCGCACGTGCTAAACGCCCGAAGACCCGAGCAACTGCCGCCCCGCCCCGCCCCCTCGGCGGCCAGGTAACGCGACCTATCCATCACGCGCGGAGGGCGGGCCCGGGAGGACACCGGCCCCGCCACTCTCCCGGCCCTCCAATAGGAAGGGAGGCTCTAGCCAGGGTGGGCGGGCCAGGCCAGCCTCCTCCGTGGTAGCCGCCCAGAGCGGGGTGGGCTCAGTTGCCACCCTCCAGTGAGGTCCGGCGAGCCCGGCTCCACTGAGGCGAAAGGGCGAGGTCCACATCAGTCAGAAGGCCCCGCCAATGGGCTCCTGCGCCGCCCGTGGTTCCCGCCCCCGCCTCGGCCTCCGGGCGCCCGCGCTGCCTTCCCTCAGGCCGCCGCGGCGGCGCCCGCCCGCATCTTCATCCGGGTCCTCGCGCGCTGCTCTCCGGGCGCGGCGGTAGGCAACGGCGGGCGCGAGGTCCGGGCCATCCTTGCGGCGGCGGCGGCGAGCGGCTTTCTCCGCGAGCCTGAGGTGGGTACGGCGGGCAAGGCAGCAAGCGCGGGGCCGTCGCCATTTTATTTCCCTCAAACTCGCGGCGGCAGGCAGGCAGGAGGGGAGAGTTATGCACCGGCCCGACGCGGCCTGAAACCCGTGGGACAGCCAGGCGCCCTCCCATGGACGGGTGGGTCAGAGGTGGGCGGCCAGCGGAGGCTGCGGGTGCCCGGGACGCGGGCGGGGGAGGGGTGCCGCGTGGCCCTGGCGGCGCGGCCCCAGCCCCCTCCGCTTCCCGCCCAGCTCCTTACCGACGGGGCGGGGGAGGGGGTCATTCTTCACATTCCTTACCCCGCCCCTCCCCCCGCTTCAATCAAACTTGGGGCGGGCGGAAGTTCCGCCTTCTGGCTGGCGCTCGTTGGCCGGCGCAGCCTCCTGCAGTGGCGTGACTGGCTGTGGCTGCTGCCAGGTCTTTATGACGTCACTTCCGCTATCAGGTTTGTGGGCCGGGGAGACCTTGGCCTTGGGGGTTGGGATGGAGGAGTGAAGGTAGGAAGTGCTGGGGGAGGGACCGAGCGGGAAGGCGCGGGCGGGGAGGGCGGGAGAGCCGGGGCTGGCTCCCTGCCCCTGCTCCGCTCGGCCAAGAGCCGAGCGGCCTCCGTCCTGGAGCAGCTGCTGCGGCTGGAGGTCCGCCGCGGCGGCCGTCCTTGGTGAGGGGGAGGGGAGCGAGAGAGCGGGAGGAAATTCTATCCCGGGGGATGGGCTTGGGGATTTGCTGCTCGGTGTCACCGGAAACGGCTCTGGCCTCTTGACTCGACGCTGCAAACTCTTGGAACCGAATGCCTCTCCCAGAGCTGGCCAGTAAACTTCCCCCGCGCGCTTCTCTGCGAGCGGTGTGGTAACCTTCATGTCCTTGGCCAGCGCTGCCCTTTGCTCTTCCAACTTTTTACAGTAGGCTCTGTGTCAGAGGAGGCGGTGTGTATTCTACTTAATTTTCAACTTTTGAGATTAAAAGTAAAAAATAGAGAAATCATGAAAGGGTTAGGACGCGGGGGGAAAAGACCTTGGAAACCGAGTTAAAAATCTTGAAGTAAATCAGGAGATGAAGGCTGAGATTTCATTAACTTTATTGACGACTTTTGCTTTCTTGGCTCTCAGTTCCTAAAAGTTAAAAACATAATTTTAGCGTCTCCTGAATTTATTTCTATTTGACTGAAAATCTTGAGATTTAAGAAAATTGTTCAATTCTAAGAATAAAGTTGTTTGTATCCATATTTTTCTGTTGTGTGGCAGTCTGGTTTCCTTTACAGTACACTCAGGGTGTGTGCATAGTTAAGGAACTATCAACTTAGGAATTACTTGGAGTTTTGTGAGGATGTTTGATTTATTATACACAGGTAAAATGTTATTTGAAATGAAAGACCGTTTTAGAGGAGAGTCCTAAATTCAGTTACGACTAGTATTTAAAAAGTGTCACTTTGGTCAAATAAAGTTGGTTTTGGGAAAATAACTTTTTGAATGAACTGCAGAGACAGTGACAGGTATAGAGTATTTGTCCTTAAGCATGCTTTAAACCCTCCCTTCACTCCCCCTACCACATTTGTTTGAAGTTCTGCTGAATTTGAGCATTTTGCAAGTCTGAAAAGTTTGATAACACCCAGTCATAAAAGAGAAAGAGATAAATACTAAACAAGTATGTCTCAAATGTTATTTCTTAGGGCCTTTTTTTCCTTTTTAGCATTAACTAGACATTTCTTGGTTTAGAGTACAGCACCTAGATTGTGTACCTTTATTTTAATAGTAAGTACTGGTTTTCCATGCAGTGGGAATTAGTGTTAGGAGCACTAAATCGATGTTTCATGCTGTATATTCTATCGTTGGGTCATAAGTCACTTTAGCGGGTGGTGATCACAATTTTAAAAAATGAAAATTAATAGTGTGCATGAAATAGTATGTTGATTTTTTTTCCCTATATGCAGATATGTTCTCACAAGTTATTTTTGTGTCAGAATATTGAAAACATTCTTTTAAAGGGTATTTCTCATTAATAGTACTGGTTGTCTCCAAGGAGTATTGAAAACAGTCCTGTTTGTGTTTACATTAAGTGAAACATGTTCCCCTCACTTGAGTTTTTATGAGTTGGGGAATAAATCCGCCACCCAGGATCAGCATGTGTTTTAATCATGTACTATTAGTGTAGCTATTAGTACTTTTAATAGCTCAAGATGCTTTTATTTAGATTGTAAAGGATCTTTTTCATCCCAGACTATTAATTGCCAGGGATTTTCTTCATGTTTAGATGAGAATTGAAGATTCTGGATCCCAAGTAATAAGTTGTCAACATTGCCTCGCATAACCTCACTAGTGGAGTAAAGGAGGCCTGCTCATTTCATGCAGATTCCCTGTGTGGGTGTTCTAAGCATTGCATAATCACTTAAGAGTGGACTTCATTAAATAGCCAGATAGAACGAGTGCCATTAGTACGTTTTTGGTATTAAGTCTTTGAAATCCAGGGTGTATCTTAACAGTTACAGAACATAATACTTTGGGCTACTTACATTTCAGGTGCTCAGTAGCCATTTTTGGCTAATGCAAGTTTAGTGGATTGTCTAGTTTTTTTTTTTTTCCAAAATTATATTTCACTAGCTGAATTTTTACAGTTTAAGGTAGCTAAAAATGTCCATCCAAAGCCTCCTCTCACATGTGAGTAAACTGTACCAGATAATTTCTTAGGTTCTTTCTGTATAGCAGATTGGAGTATTCTGAGGCACTGGAATGTCAATACCTTTCTTTAAGTTACTTTTGACTTCTCTAGAAATATTTTAAGACATTTTAGATAATTTGTTTTAAAATGACACATAGTGGATATGATTTGAGAGCATTTTGTTCTTCCAAATAGTCATTTTTCCTGCTTGTCAGTATTGCATTAGCATCACATGAGGGATCAGCCACACCTCTTCCTTCCTTCCATGAGAAATTTTATTTGGCCAATTATGTGCTTACCTAATGCCTAGGAGGAAACTTTTTCTGTGTCAATTCACATTTCTACAGTGTAGACTATGAATTATCTGTTGAGGATACAGTTATATCAAACACTAAAGTTGACTAGAATCTAGATTAAATGAACTAGAAGCTACCTTCTCTTGTTTTGGAAATTGTGTAGACTATACCGAGACTTTTCTGGGAAAGGATAGGAAGGGCAGATTTTAGAATGGAGAAGTAATCATACATATAATGATCAATATGCATACAAGTTATCCAAGTGGCACATACTACATCACACAAAATATTTGCAATTATTTAGGGTTTGTAGAATTAATTTAGCTAAGCAAGGGTAGTATGGAATGTATTTGTGGTAGTAAGGAAGTCGGTCCAAAATTAAGAGTTTACATCTGGAAACTTAGAAAGAAAACTGAAAATTGACTTTGCATTGGTTACCTTTTAAAAATTTTTCAAAATTTAGGCATATTGATTTATCAATCAGCAAGGGCATCTGAAGTATCTGCTGTGTCTTAAGAGTAAATGAAATGGTCCTTTTGGGAAAGCTGACCTAGTACTTAGCTATTTAAAACTTAACATGAATCTGTATGTTGCATAGGATAAGAAATTGAGATACTAGAATTGGGTTAACTTCCACTGGAGACAGAAATCTAGAAAACTCCATTATCTTGTCAATAAAACATGGATTACTTCCCATTGCTAGAAATAATTGCTTTTGCTATTGAAGAGTTTGCTTAATGTTAGAATATTCAGCAGGCACATTAGTACATCATTTCATTGATATTCAGCTATTTGAAATTAAAGGAAATTTAATTATAAGTAACCACTGTTTGATTTGTATTCGATTATCAGCAAGTGAAACTGATGTTAGAGGATGTAGTTCATTTTATGTGTAGGGCAGTTTTGCTAAAATGAAAGCTTTTAAAAACTTTCTTGCCCAGCATGTTAAAGCCCCTGTGTTTAGGCCCTAGTTAAATAGATAGGTACATAGGTAGATACAATAGGAAAGAAATTTTGAGCTATAAGAATGTAAACTAATGTAAAGGGTAGGAAATTAAACTTCTGGAGAAACATTTTAGCTCAGAATTAAAACTTTTAATTGCTATTAAGTATGTACGAGGTAGTGTATGCCTGCTTGTGAATTAAGTTTGAACATTTAAGAATTCAGAAGCAATTTTTAAAATCAGGAATGTTCCTAAATTTCTCACTACAAAAGAATAAGTACATAAGGAATGTGTATGTTAATTAACTTGATTTAGCCATTTCATAATTGCATGGTTGAAAACATGTACCATAAAATAATATGTGATTTAACAATTTAAAACAACTAAAAATCAGTTGCAAAAAAAATTTAGAAAAGTGAATGTTAACAGACTTCATCATGAAACCGTGTTTGATAAAAATGTGGATATAGACAAATTTATTCATAAGTAAGTTTGCCTCTTAACAGTTCTAAATAAATAACAGTTGTGACTGTCAATATATCTGGGAAGGTAAGGTTACCCACTTAGGACAGTTTTCTCTAATTAATTAAGAACAGTTGCTGTTTGTTGATTTAATTTTGACTCAGTAAGTTGCTTTTCATATTTTCCTAATCAAGACCCTATGAGGTGTGGATCTTATAGTTGCCTGAAGGGAGACTAGAGAACTTGCAGGTATCTCAAGAACACAACCACTAAATAGCTGTTGAGCCTCAAAGCCTTTGCCCTTAGCCCCTTTGTTTTCCTAACCTGCTCAGCTAAAAATGAGTTTCTTTTGATACATTTTGTATACATTGAATTTTTTATTTTAATTGCCATGATTTTGGAGGGGGACCTGGGATTGAACTTGGGGCACTCAACTGCTGAGCCACATCCCCAGCCCTTTTTAAAATTTTAGAGACGGGGTCTCATGCCTTTGCTTTTGCTGAGGCTGGCTTTGAACTCACGATTTTCCTGTCTCAGTCTCCTGAGCCACTGGGATTATAGGTGTGCCCATTGCGCAGGTCAATTGCCGTAATTTTAATGGGAGGATAGTTTCTACAGATTGAGATAGAATCCGAATAAGAATAGAAGATGAATAAAAAGTGTATCAGTTTCTAAGAATTATCAGGAAAATCAATTTTTGATAGTTTTAGCTAATAGATACTTGCCTAGTAATGTAAACAGGTCTAGGGATTACATGGTATAGTTAAAGACATAATAAATGGAGAGCCAGAATTCAAACCAGGTTCTGGTTCTTAAGTACAGTTTAACCCTAGACAGAAAAATCACTAAAGATTTTCAGCTTAACTATTCATCCCACTCTGTTTAGTGTTCAAGCATTGTATAGTTGTGATCAGTGTTTGTTAGTTAGGGTTTTTACTTAACTTCACTTTTAAATGAATATTTCCATCCATAAATTTCCATCCATAAATTCTAAGGTAGGAGTTGTATTCTGTTTTTCTTCACCTTTGGGCACCAATCCAGTTTGATTTCCCTAAACTTGCTTAACTGAATGTTGCCTCCCCTAAGCTTTAATATTTTTCAACACTTGCTCTAACTAGCACTTTTTAAACTGCCATTTTGGAAATATTGTATCATAAAATCAATTTATGAATATAATTAAATGCAGGAGTAAGGGTTAGTGTTAATTTGTGAACAGTATTTTCTATTAGTATTATGCAGACGTGAGTTATTTAAAAATGTTATTCTTGCTGTGGGTTATAGAAAGGTAGATTAACTGCTCTAATAAATAGTGATGCTATACAGTAGATGATGTCGGTCCCTCATAAACACCCATTCTTGGTTTATTTTTGTACATGCTTTGTCTTAAAAAGTTAAGATTCTTGTTAATAGTCCTTGGTATGTTCATTACTGGATTGTTTTCTAGCTGTATGGTACCTGCTTACATTGCTGGATTGTTGGCAAGATTGAAAAATAATGCATTTTAGAATGTTTCAGAATTTGGGGTTGGGGATTTAGCTTAGTGGTAGAGCACTAAACATCCAGGAGGGCCTGGGATTTGATCCCCAGCACCACAGGGAGATAGGCGGAAAAAAAAAATCAAATGTGCTTTTTTTGTTTGTTTTGTTTAGGACCATGTGCATACTTAAATCTACATCCCTGGCCTCAAACCTGATTTAATTGGATGAAAGTTGAATATTAGAATAGAGGACAATGCTGGTTCTGAGGAAGGATTTTGGCTTTATAGATACTTGACTTTTGGGGGGGACAGTTGTCTGCAAGTTTATACTCAAGGTATATAACCTGGATTTCTAGAATTGGGCTCAGATATGGTATAGCATGTTTGGAGATCCTGTGCTGCCTTCTCACATTTGGGGCAAGTTATGAAACAGCGCAGGACCAGCTTTCACGTAGAGAAGTTGGAAAGTGGGGCTTAACATCTGTTGAATGGTGGTAAATCACTCACCTTACAGATTATTTTATCTGATGTATTAATATAATAACTAAGAAAGCTGAGGAGCTAGGAAGATTGAATTATTTGTATAAGGTTTTGGTGGTGGTGAATATAGGGGCAGGATTTGAACTGATTTTTGTTTACTAGAGTAATGTTCCTGTGAACATTTGTCTATCAAGTGTTTGTGTTCAGTTCTCTTGCATATATACTTATGAATGTAATTGCTGGGTCATGGTGAAGTGTTTTTTAGTCAACAGTAGGTTCTGACCAACACTGAATCAATTCTTCACCTCTGGGCACCAATTCAGTTTGATTCTGATACTACCTGGAGTTAGTCCAGACTTTACAAGTTAAGGGCACAGTCCCCAAGACTTCTTCCTTTTCAGGTTCTAGTTTACTTGAATTTTTGACCAGCTTGCTATAACTTAAGGGGCTTTGTATAACCCCCTCTCAGGCTTTATAATTTTCTAGAATGGCTCTTAGAACTCAAAACATTTTTTGGTCTATCACTGGTTTATTATAAAGGATAGAAATTAGTAAGAGGTAGTCTAATAAGTGAGACCCAGAAGCATTCTTGAGCTTAAGAGGTTCTGTCCCTGAGGAGTTGGGATTGTGTCATCTTCCTTTCATGAGGACGTACTTGCCAGCTCAAATCTGTCTTCATCATGTAATTTGGGGGTTTTTAATAGAGATTTCAGCACTGGGTCTGATCAATTACATCAGGGGCTATTGATTGGCTCTCCAGCTCCTCCCACCTCCCTGAAGGTTGAGAGGTGGGGCTGAACAGTTCAACTTGGTTGTTCTGATGACCAGTCTCCACTCTGAAACTTATCCTAGGGGGTTTCAGTCACATTAACATTTTGGGGGTGAGTACCCAGGATCGAACTCAGAGGCACTCAACCACTGAGCCACATCCCTGGCCCTATTTTGTATTTTATTTAGAGACGGGCTCATCGAGTTGCTTAGTGGCCCACCGTTGCTGAGGCTGGCTTTGAACTCCTCCTGATCCTGCCTCAGCCTCCCCAGTTGCTGGGATTACAGGCATGTGACACAGTACCCTGCTTCCCTTATTAGCATTTTAAAGTCATCATTTGGGAGATTGGAGGATGTTATGAGGAGATTCAAGTCAAGAACACCAAATGGAAATAGAGCCAATTATGTATATTTCTTGTACCATATGTGATAACAGTTCATCTCTTTTTTTGGGGGGGGGGAGGGGGTGATGGTGGTGGTACTAGGAATTGAACCCAAGAGCATTGTTTCTGCCTCAGAGCTCCAGCAGTTTTAAAATTTACTTTGAGGTAAGGTCTCCAGGCAGACTTGCCCAGGCAGGTCTGGAATTTGAGAACCTCAGCCTCTTGATCTTTAGTAGCAGGGATTATGGGTATGCATCTTCATGTCCCAGCTCTGTTTAACTTTTTGCTACTGGGCTTGGAACCTAGAAGCGCTTTACTACTGAGCTATGTCCCCAGTCCTTTTTATTTTTTGAGGAAGGGTTTCAATAAGTTGCTGAGGATCCCCTTAAATTGCTGGGCTGGGCTTGAATTTGAGATCATCTTCAGCCTCATGAGTCACAGGGATTATAGGTGGGCAGCACCATGCCTGGCTGTTTCTTTTCAACGAGTTGCTGAACTGTTCTTCAGAGCAGCTGTACCATTTCACAGTTCCCACCAGAAATCTAGGATTCCAATTTTTCCACATTCTTGCCAACACATGGTAACTTTCTGATTATTAGCCATTCTTGTGACTATAAAGTGATATCTCATTGATTTGGGTTGCATTTCCCTATTGACTGCTGAATATGACTGTTCATCATAGCCTGTATTCATGGATTTGCTATTTTTGTCTGTAAGCCTTATTTTCTTTGAAATATCTACTAAATCTATTAAAATATCCATTAAATACCTATTAAAATTCCACTAAATTAGGTAATTTTTCTTATGTTACTTTTGTATATGGTATGTTGTGGCGTGGTCATTCATTTGTATTTGGATATGCTGTTGTCCTAGCACTATTTACTTGAAAAAACTACTCTTTCCCAGTTGAATTGTCTTGATGCGCTATTGAGCCTGTGCATATAGATTTATTTCTGGACTTGATATTTTACTTCATTGAGCATATCTTTGCTTACAAGTTTGAAATTTTAAAATGGGTGTTTTTGTTAGTAAGTCACTGTCAAATAAATTTCTTTCTTAAATTTGGTGCCTACTTGAAATCTTTGTGGTAGTTACCTTTTCAGTATGAAGTCTGTAAATTGAAGACTAGTAAGTAACAGGTTTTAGATTAGTTGAGGTAAGATTTAACAACACTGGTGTCATGTAGCTTAGCTCAGTTTTGTACAAGTTGTTAAATATCATGTACTCTGTCGGATCCCAGAGTGAGCACCACTTTTCTAACTAAAAGGAAGAATCCTGACCCTGATACAGATGGGTTGATTGTCTTTGATTGTTTTTCACTAGTAAGATCATTTAGTATTTGCTTGTATGGAATAAACAAGTGGTTCCATTGAAAATTAGTTTTTCCTTGTGTCTATTTTTTTGTCATTGCTTTGTACATCAATGCATTTGGTCATGGATTATGTATGATGTTTAGGGCTTTTAGGTTTTGAGGTAATTGGATTTTATCAGAAGCTTTTGTGTTCTTCCTTTGTAACGATTTTTTGTTTCTCGAAGATAGATAAGTGACTTAATGAATTTTTGTTTGCAACAACTATATGAAAATCAAAGACTGATGATATAGGGCAAGTATTCTTCATTTGAAATGCTTGGGACCAGAAATTTTATGGATTTTAGAATATTTGTATATATAATGAGATTTTGGGGATGGGATTCAAGTCTAAATAGAAAATTTATTTGCTTTATGTAAACCTTAAAAATACAGCCTGAAGGTAATTTTATACGGTAATTTTAGTGTGCTTGTTTTGTCTGTTCTTCAGCACATGAGGTTAATGTGAAGTTTTCCACTTGTCTCATTATGATGCTCCAAAAGATTGGATTTTTGGGTTAGAAGTGCTCAACCTGTGGTTATGAGATATGGTACAAAGGTGATTTGAATTTTATAAATAAGTGGATTCAGGTAACCAAGCATTTTAAATAGTAAAAAAATACAAAGAAGTGAAAGACGGTATAGATCATACAAAATGTGTACTTAAACTTCATGTTCAAATTAAAGGAATGAAAAGAGGTCTAATATTTCTTTTTTACCCCATTACACAGGAAACCAGGATTACGGAAGAGAAAGCCTTTCCGTGGTGCTCTGCTGTGGTCCTTTTCAACATTCACCCTGGATATTCTCTTCACTGTGGGATGAGGTAGTAGGTTGTATAGTTTTAGGGTCACACCCACCACTGGGAGATAACTATACAATCTACTGTCTTTCCTAAGGTGATAGAAAAGTCTGCATTCAGTCAGCCTTACAGAAAGTTAATAACTAATTGTTCAGTGTTTAAAATTAATTTGTCTAAAAAAATAATGTTTCATTATTTCCTAGAAAAGTCTTTACCAGGTAGACAGGATAGAAATGGGGCTACTTTTTGCTTATCTCATTTCTGTGTCAGAATTATGTTTTATTTTGATTGATGCTGATAATTTTGTGTTGAAATTTTCTTTTGAAAGAAATTGTGCTCTTCATTCCAGAAGAAAAAAATTGCTCTATCAGAGTGAGGTAGTAGATTGTATAGTTGTGGGGTAGTGATTTTACCCTGTTCAGGAGATAACTATACAATCTATTGCCTTCCCTGAGGAGTAGACTTGCTGCATTATTTTGTTTTTAATCTAGATGATGTTAAAGCTTGGATGAATTTTGACTCTTGTATTTATAGTTGTCAGTTGTTAATTTTCACATGATATATTTCAGAAATTTGAAATTAAGCAAAAATCTCTGGAGAAATGTACCTTTCAGGAAATCTTTTAAAGAAGACCAGACCCTTTTAGGATGTTCCTTGTCCTACATTCTGGTAAATATGTCTAGAGTGAGCTTTAGCTTGGTATAAAGGTACATACTAACTCTAAGGGCACTGTTGGAGCTAAATTTGAGTCAGGTTGATTATTTCATTCCTAGTCTTGGGTTTTGAGTAGCTTTGGAGAATACTACTATAAGCACTGCTTCATTGGTGTATTGACTTGGACAGAATTTATTCACTATCCTGAAAAGGGAGAGATGGACTTTGGGTTCTGCTTTTGTTCCCTGGCAAGTTGCTAAGAAAAACTGAAGTGGTTCTTTATTCATAAGGGGGGATCATCCAAAACTGTTAGGTAGGAAAGTGTGTGTGTTGCTTTAAAAAAAAAAAAGACAAATATTAGAAAAAAACATTGAATTTGTTTTAACATCCATAAAGGCCCATATTTCAGCTTTCTTCTGGTGGCCAACCCATATACTTCCTTGGATATTATAGTCAAGCAAGACTAAGAACTCCATTTTAAATGCTTGCTCTTTAAACAATTTTATTTTGAGGAAGAGAGGGGAAAGAGGAAAAATGTGACGGTGAGGGAGAAATCTTCTTTTCAAAGATATTTCCATTTAGTATCTTAGCATCTTGGATGATTACTGTGCATTACCATTGGTGGTGGGAACTTTAGAGGAAACATGGAAACTCTTGGATTGGTCAAATCTAGATGTTTTCTCCTGAACCAATATTTATGCTTATTTCTTCCCTGGCATGTTTGTTCTTGTACCAAATTGGATATGTAAACACTGTAGGGAAACAAATTGCTAATATGCATCACCCACCTGCTGAATATGTGACAAGTACAGTAGTGGAATTTTATGGTTTTCTGTTAAGTGCCCCTCCAATGTGGATATCTACTACTGTGAACTTGGAAACTTCACTAAGGTCTGGAGAAAATTGTGTTTATATTATCCATTACGTTAGGGCCTGTTTCAATATCCTTATTAGCTAAGCAGAGAAAGTGGATCAGATTGTGAAGAACTGATATACTTTGTAAACATAATTTAAAAAGATACCTTTATGGAGACTGTGGCAGACTCTAAAAGCTTTTTAATGGCAGCAAAAATGATGACCATAGTGCTTCTGTTTACTGTAATTCAGGGGTGAAGAAGAGACTAACTGGATGTAATTCTGAAATGTGACCTCTCAAGTCGTCATTTCCTCCAGTTGATAGGTGGCAAACAGGATTTATATACAATATTTAATCAAGAGAGGCTGGAGGTTTTACGAAATTGGATCTTTGAATCTTGGTGATTAAAAGTCTAAAGTAATCCCAAGTACCATAAACAAAACAAAAAAATTTAAATAAAAAGCTGAGGCTCTAGTATGTGGTAGGTTGAGTTAAAGGTCTGGCTTGTATCCTTACTTTTTTCTTTTTAACTTGAGGTTTGTTTTTAAACAAGTACTGTTATGGCTTATAGAAAAGCCATACAGTCAATAACTTTAAAAGCATTAGTGAAAGAATTCTAGTTGGTTGCCTTTGAAACAAGATTGAAAGAATATGGCCTAATTTAACTGGGTATTTTGATGTGCACCTGCCAAATAGAAGACCAGCAAGAATAAAATGGGTTCCTAGGAAGAGGTAGTAGGTTGCATAGTTTTAGGGCAGGGATTTTGCCCACAAGGAGGTAACTATACGACCTGCTGCCTTTCTTAGGGCCTTATTATTCTACGGTACCCTGTTTCCTTGTTACTTATTCAGGTGTAAGCAGACTTCTTACTGCAGGTTTTCTCAAATGAAAACATTGCAGGAATACCAAAGACAGTAGTGTTTGCATTAGTGTTCTGTAATTGCAACATGGTGCCAACATTAATTACTGACAGTCAACTAATGAGAATTTGAGAATTGTGAAATATGCCTAGTTGCTTTTGTGTTACACTTTGGTGGTCACTGGAAGGTTTTGGAAAGCACCCCCCCCCCCCCCCCCGCCTTTTTTTCCCCTCAAATTTCCCTTTCTCTAACACCTAGGTCACTGTCAGCTATTCCCCTCTCTGTAGCCACCACATGTGTCTGAAGAGAAAGCATTTAATAAAACTGTTGAAATATTTTTCTATTTCTTTCATTGTGTTTGTGAATGCCTTACAAAGTTTCTGGGTTTCTTTTGTCTTCTGGATTTAAAATTTGAGGCCATTCTTAAGATGGTATTTCATAGTGTGGGACTTGATAATCACATTGAGTTGCTTATTATGTATGTAACCTTGTGATTGAATCTGTTAAATGAATGCAAGGACTAGAAAATTATTCAAGTACTTGAATGAAAATGGTTATCATGACAGTGGAGTTATAATAATTTAAGACATAACTTTTCAATAAAAATATTACATAATCTAAAGCTCGTGCTTTTAAAATCATTCTTATTCCACTACATACTTGCTAACTTTGCTGTTGTTGAAGTACTAATTCTGTATTTAAGTTTATTTTAGGATTTGTTAAATTTCATTTTTCGTAAATACACATTTGATGATTGTATTATCATTCACATATAAATAAAGCTAACTGAAGCGATATCTAGCTCTTGCGTTTTTGTTAACTATTGTGACTTTATACACACAGCTGTATTTGCCATTACACCCTGCTTTCTTTACTTAATTCTCCTGCCTAAGCAGGCACTATTTTGCAGAAACGATTTTCATTATCCTCCTTCATTTCCTTAGTCTGGTTCGAGTATTTCTCATATGAGGAATGGTGCATTAGCATCCCAAGTAGCTTGCTTTTTCCCTCAACTATTTTGAAAAGTAATATATTTAAGAGACTGGAATGAAAAGGTTGAAAGGAAATTTAGTGGTTTTCTATCTACTCCTCTGCTGCCTAGCTTTTTGTCTCCTTTTTGAAGAATGTTCAGTGAAAGGAAGGAGATAGATTTATGGTGTGTTATACTCCTGACCACCTGGGATTTCAAATTTCCTTTCTAAATTGAGAGTTGGGTACAGTTTCTAAGGCACTTTATATGCTGCAATTATTTAAAAGAAAACACACTTTAAAAGATTTCAATAGAGTAGCAAACCCCTTAATTTCATGTGCACTGATTTAAGAATGCACAGGAGCAAAGTGAGGAAATTAGAATACTTTAGTGAGATAAGGGGTGATTTTTTAAATCAATATCCCCAAATTTCTTCATAGTTTTAACTTTAGTCTTGTAAACAATATGTGTCTAGCCATTTTGCTTATTTTAAATGAGCTTTCATATTTTTCTCCATTTAACTAGTTTTTCAGATTCTGTGTGCCTAACATTTTGTTTCCTTCTTACCTTGCTTAACTTGTTGGGTTTGGGAGAGGAAGGCAGGGAGGGGGATTGAGGAATCCTTTTGCGGTTGGAAGAGATTTTCTCAGCAATGTTTGTTGATTGAAGAGATGACCTGATAAGCAGTATCTGCATTTGATTCCTTGGGATTCTGAAATCTTACTTGCTTGAAATCCAGAACTTAAAATTTTAGCTCAATCTAAAGCTTGTTTTTCTTTAAGAAAAAGTGTGGGGCAGAGTAATGACATTGAAGTGCTAGTAATATCAGGGGGAAAAAAAAAAAAAGCAATAGGATGATTTTTCTGCCATTCCTGGCCCATGGTTTCCATTCTCAGGGTCACCTCTTTGTCAAAATATGACCAAGTTATCTGGTTTCTTTTGTTCTTTTTTGTAGGTTTGAATATGTAAGGAAAAGCCCAGAAGGCACATTTTAACCATTAAACTATTTAAAGAATTTGTCTCAAAATGCTACCTAGTAACTTTACATGTTGTCATTTGGAACTGTTCCAAATTAGGCTGGAGGAAGGCTAGGGGAAGTGTCCTAGCAGGATAGGTTTCTACTAGTAATAAAGAGGGAGAAAAGAAAGGGTACAAGTTAACTATTTTGAGTAGAGGACGTCAGGGGGAAAATGTGTATTAAAAAAGACAAGCAGGCTCCTCAAAAGGTGGCCTCAGTTTGGCAGGGCCTTTGCCACCCTTGGGCTTGATGAAATTTTTTTTTTTTTTTAAGTTGTAGATGAGCACGCAGTATGCAGTGCTGAGGATTGAACCCAGTGCCTCACATATGCAAGGCAAGTGCTCTACCACTGAGTCACAGCCCCCACACCCTCGAAAAATTCTTAATGGAGTTATATTTAGAAAGCCAGGAGTGAGGATGAGGGGTGTACAAAAAAACAGTTGAACGGAGACCTCCCATTTTTGGATTCTACAGTATATTACCTCTTGCACAGGGTCCAATACAGACCTAAGAAAAAGCATTAAATAAATGTCTAGAGCACTTTTAGGTTCTCAGCAAAAATTGGGAAATAGTTAATATGTGCCCGTTGTCTTCTTGCTAAGAAGTCTCAATTTTGTTCCAGGCATGGATCCTTGATTTTAGGAAAGGTGCCCTAATTCTTGATGTAGGGTGGGTAGGTATGTGACTATCTGACTAAGGAGTGGTGGCAGGAAGAGGGTTTTATAAGAATATCTGGAGGAGAAACTTGTGCTGTATGCTGGTGCTTATGTTTGAACATGTTGAGAGATCCTACCAGGATCCCACATGCCTTAGGAAAATTCCCTAAGTTTACTTTTAAGAGTGAAGTGTTATAAAGCCATCAGCTAGGAAGAAACCTTTGTGGCTTAGATAAGGATAATAGAGAATGGGTCTCTGACATTCACAGTAGGGCCCTGAATGAGCAGAGCTTGCAGTGGGGGAAAGGCTGATGTCAAAACCATGTCAGACACCAGCAAAGACCAAACAACGTGTAGACTTCGAGCCACCTTTCCTGGTGCTGATATGAGCTAAGCCCTTTGGAAATTTAAATCATCCTAAGTTTGATGCTTTAAATTAAGATGGGTGTGTAAGCAAGTTTGAACTCCACTGCACTTAGAAAAGGGTAGACAGCAAGATGGGAGCTGTGTGATGCTTCAGTGTTTGGCACCCCCACGGAAACATGAGTTTGAACAGCTGTTTACCCACTTTCCTCACAAGAGTTAAGGAAATCAGGTGAAAGATATAGTATCTGTTTGAAAGTATGAAACAACTTAACCCCCACCCCCACCCCCCACAACTCTAAGCAATGCAGCATGGAGAGACTCCAGCTTGAGGGAGGAAGAGGGAATTCAGTCTGGATCTTAGACTTGAAACTCCTTGTCAGGCAGAGCATCACTCCTCTGTGCACAGGCCAGTGCTCACAGCCTTTGGACGTACATTGGTCAGGAAGCCCAAGGACTGAGTAACTCAACTTCAGGTGACACAACGTGGAGCAAAGCCACCCCACTGCGGTGGGGACAAAAAAAGTAAAGTACAGGACTTTGCTTTAGAACTCAGTGTGGCCCTGCTGCTGGGAAAACATGAGTCCCTGTCCCCAAGTTGGTACTCATGGGTGGAAGCTCTGGACTTTCCCTAGCACCTGACAGACCTGTGCTGCAGAGGAATGAACTCATGTTTGGGCCTGCATCAATTGCCAGCTGCAGTGTAGGCCTAGGGTACATGCCTGAGATGGGAGGGGTCTGTAGTTGTGATTTTCAGATTTACCCAGTTATCCTTGGGGGCCAATGGACTGCTTCTTGGGCAGTACGGTGTAGAACAGGACTCTATCCATGAAGGTGTGGGTTGATAGGTAGGGGATAGGACAGGGAAGTGATTGTGGGAACTTTGTATTGCACTGGAGAAACAAATGGGTTCTACCTCTAATACAGGGACCATGGACGAACCTCTGGAGCTTGACCAATACCAGGTGTAGTCCTGTGGCCTCAGACTAGTATGCTGGCCATCATCACCTATGATTAGTTAGCAGCAGTCTTTAAGAGTACATCATAACAATAGGCAGTCAATAGCAGTGTGATCCTTTGCTCTGCCACTCTGTTGTGCTGGTCTCAGCAGGCTTTAGGCTGTAGGTATGACCTAGCATTGCAGCATTGATGGCCATGGGATTGCCAACTTCATCCCTCAAGTCTACCCCAGGCAGCATAGCATGGAGGAAAAAGGGAAGTGCCAAGATACATAAGCCTAGGGTCAGCCCTGCAGTATGGCTCAGAGCAGGGATCCTCTGGTGCCTGATCACACGCAAGTGAACTGGACAAGGTGTCTGGGCCAGCCCCAGGCAGAGGCTTGGGGCTAGGGGGCTAGGGAATAAATTGCCCTTTTTAGTAACATCCTCAATTCATTGTGAATGATTCACCAAACTTGGGCTTGGGGCATCCTCTAGTGTATAACAGTGACAGACAACATATCAAATGCAGATTCCCAGAAAACTCACGTCAAGGATGCCATCTAGTGCTGAAATGGCATAACAACCACAGGCCCACACAAGCACATAAGCTGGATAATGAAGAAAAGGCAAAACCTTCAATATGCAGATGACTTTGCATGCCAAAAGCAAACCAAGAATTTTCAGTAAACTGTGACCTCCTTTGATCTATAAAATCAGGTATCAGAAACCATAAAATAACCAGTATATGCAAGCTCCAAGAGAATTCACAATAAGTGTTATTAAGGAAATTCTTCAAGGAAAAACAATTTTTTTTTTTTTTTTTTTTTTTTTGCGGGGGGTGTGTACTAGGGATTGAACTCGGATCTCAACCACTGAGCTTCATTCTCAGCCCTATTTTATATTTAGAGACAGGGTCTCAGAGTTGCTCAGGACTCACTAAGTTGCTGAGACTGGCTTTGAACTCATGATCCTCCTGCCTCATCCTCCAGAGCTGCTGGGATTATAGGTGTGCATCACTGAGCACAGCTGATGTTCTATCAGGTAAACTTGGCAGAATGATTGAAGGTATCTTTTTTAAAAGCAGAAACCCTTAAGTTGTGAATTACGCTAAGTGCAATAGGAAGGAATAAAGTTATCGATAACTTTAAAAAATACTTAACCCAGCAAAATTGTCCTTTAGAATTGGAGAAAGACATTCCCAGACAAAAGCTGAGAGAATTGACCACCACCAGACCTATCCTACAAAAAAAGGCTAGCGTTCTCAAACTGAAAGAGATGCTGATGAGTAAGAAGAAAACATCAGAGAATATAAAACACTGGCAATCCCACGGCCATCAATGCTTTACACAGACAAATTCAGAATGCTCTTAATAGTGCAGATATGGTGCTAAAACTTTTTTTTTTTTTTTTTTTTAAATGATGCTGGGGATTGAACCCAGGGTCTTGTGCATGCAAGGCAAGCACTCTACCTACCAACTGAGCTATATCCCCAGCCCAATGATTTAATTTTTTTAAGAGATTTTTTTAAGATTTATTTTTTAGTTTTCGGTGGACACAACATCTTTATTTTATTTGTATGTGGTGCTGAGGATCGAACCCAGCGCCCCGCGCATGCCAGGCGAGCACGCTACCGCTTGAGCCACATCCCCAGCCCAATGATTTTATTCTTTATAGCTGAATGATATAAAATAATCCATTGTATATTTATCCATTCATCTGTTAATGAACAACTAAAGTAACTTGACTATTGTGAATAGTGTCACATAACATGGGCATGCAGGTTTCTCTTTTGTATGCTGACTTCATTTCTTTCTGGTATACTCAGCAATGTTATAGCTGGATCATATGGTAATTGTTTTGTTTTATCCTGTCGTCCATCCCCCCCCCCCCCCCAGTACTAGGGATTAAACCCAGGGCCTTGTACATGCTAGGCAAATAATCTACTACTGGGCTATAGTCCCAGCACTTAAATTTTCATTTATTTATTTATTTATTTTGAGACAGGCTCTCATGAAGTACCCAAGCTGGCTTCGAACTTGCAGTCCTATTCAGCCTCCTGTACCGCCACCTCTGGCCCATATGGTAGTTCTAATTTTAGTTTTTTGAGGAATCTCCATACTGTTTTCTATAGTGTCTGTACTCAACATTCTCACCAAGATTGTGTAAGAGTTCTTTTTCTCCTACATCCTCACCAGCATCCCATCTCTCTCCTCCCCTCCCTCCCCTCCCTCCCCTCCCTCCCCTCCCCCTCCCCTCCCCTCCCCCTCCCCTCCCTCCTTCCCCTCCCCTCCCCCTTCCCCCTCCCCTCCCCTCCCCACCTTCCCCTCCCCCTCTCCCCCTGCCCCTCTCCCCTCCCCCTCCCCTTCCCCTCTCCGCCCTCCCTTCCCATTCCCCTCCCCTCCTCTCCCCTCCCCCCTCTCCCCCTCTCCCCTCTCCCCCTCTCTCCCCTCCCATTCCCCTCCCCTCCCCTCCCCTCCCTTTCTCCCTTTCTTTCATTCTGATAATAGCCATTCTGACTGGGATGAGATGGAATCTCAATATGGTTTTGATTTATATTTCCCTGTTGACTATAGATGTTGAGCATGTTTTCATGTATTTATTGGCCATTTGTACTACCTTTTTTGAGAAGTGTCTATTGATGGTTAGCCTACTTATTATTTGGATTACTTTAAATTTTTTTTAGTTCTTTATATATTGTAGATATTAACCCTGTATCAGATGAGAAGCTAGTAAAGATTTTTTCTTATTTTGTAGGCTGTTTATTCACTTTGTTGATTGTTTCCTTTGCTGTGCAGAAGATTTTTAATTTGATGTAATCCCGTTTGTCAATATTTGCTTATATTTCACGAGACATTGGAATCCTATTCTAGAAATCATAGCTTATGCCAGTATTTTTTTAAACTGCACCCCAGTTTTCTTCTAGTAGTTTTAAAGCATCAGTATTATATTTTAGTCTTGGATTCATTTTGAGTTGATACAAAATGATATAAAAAGTTATTGAGAACTTTAAAATACAGGCTAAAATACAGAATAAAAAAATACAGGATAAAGGCAGGGGTTTCATTCTTCCACATGTGGATATCCAGTTTCCCCAGCACCATTTGTGGTTTTTGGCGCACTTGTTGAGAATGAGATGGCTATAGATGTATGAGTTTATTTCTGAGTTCTGTATTCTATTCCATTTGTCTATGTCCCTGTTTGATGCCAGTTCCATTCTGTTTTCCCTCCTGTGACTCAGTAGTATATTTTGAAATCAGATATTGTGGTACCTTCATTATTCTTCTTTTGTTCAAGGTTGCTTGGGCTATTTTGGGTCTTGGGCATCTGTGTGAATTTTAGGATTTTTTTTTCTAGTTTCATGAAGAAAGTCATTGATATTTTGATAGGGATTGCATTGAAACTGTAGATTGTTTTTGGTACTATGCCCATTTTAATGGTACCAATTCTCCCAGTCCGGTGAACATAAGACATCTTTCAGTGTCTTCTTTAGCATTTTACAATTTTCATTGTACAGGTCTTTTATCTCCTTGGTTTTGTTTATTTCTAGTCCTTTCTTTTTTGGGGGCTATTGTGAATGGAATTATTTTTCTGGTTTCTTTTATCAAAGAGTTCATTGTATAGAAAAACTATTGACTTTTATATGTTTATTTTACATCCTGCTACTTTGCTGATTTTTAAAAATCAGTTCTGTGAGTCTTTTGATTCTCCTGCCTTAGCCTCCTGAGTACCTGGGATTACAGGCATGCACCACTGTCTCTGGCCCCTGTAGACCTTTTTGTGGCGTGGCAAAAGTTGGAGTTGCTGTAAACCCTTCTTACTAAACAAGCTTCTGCAGTTTGTGTGCCATCTAGGCAGGCACATACTTTGTCCAGAAGTCCTCAGTCTGTGTGCATTAGGAGTTCTGGGAAATGTTGAAGGTGCAGGACTCTGTAGTCTTTCTCTGAGAGCGGGGGAAGATAATCAAACCTCTGAGTTATCCACTGATGTGGAGGAGAAGCAGAATGGCAATTGATCAATTTGACAGTCTTGTTGTTGGTGCTATCAGACTTGGCCCCCATGAGAAACCACACAGGATTGGTATCATTCTTTGTCACAGGGGGTGGGACTACCAACTGCTGAGCCCTGTCACAGCCTACATGCCCCACTGCTTAAATCTTTCAGCAGGTTTGTGACAGACACTCCCCTAATCTATGATTGCACATGTGGCCTTCTCTAACACAGTTACTGTGGTGGGATGTCTCCAAGGACCCTGAATTATTTTTGTTCCATGTTATCTGATCCCCAGAGCAGTTTAATCTCTTTCAACAGGTTCTTGGAGCGATTATAGCACTCTGCCAGTGTGCTGAGCAATGGAATGAAACTCTTCTCTAAAGCTAGCTTGTGTATGGGGAGTCACTAGCAGACCAAATTTCAAATCTGGATTAAAGCTTATAAGAATCATAGATTTCGGGGCTGGGGATGTGGCTCAAGCGGTAGCACACTTGCCTGGCATGCGTGCGGACCGGGTTCGATCCTCAGCACCACATTACAAACAAAGATGTTGTGTCTGCTGAAAACTAAAAAATATTAAAAAAAATTTTCTCTGTCTCTCTCTCCCCTCTCTCTCTCTATCTTAAAAAAACAAAAAAAGAATCATAGATTTCTCTTATAGTTACTATTGCCAGTCTGCTATTGTCCTCAAGGTTGTCTGCGTTTCTTGGCTTAAGCTTGTAGCATTAGGTTCCTTTCCCCAACTAGGGAGCTAGGTCTGAAGTTGCCAGTTGCTTTGTATTTTTTTCTGAGTTGCCTTTCTGCCTCTCCATGCTGTTTAGGTTTCCTATCACTTCTTTATTTGTATGTAAAATTTGTTATCACTTTTTCTCCTTGGAATCTAGTTCCTTCTTTGTTGCCCTGACTCTTTTCATTGTAGAATTATATGATGGGTGCTTCTATTCTGCCATCTTCCCATAAGTCAACCATTCATATCTTTGGTGCAAAGACTGGGAAACAAAACTATTAAAATACCAATAACTATGTTAATATGTTAAGAGACAGGCAATATAGAAAGATATTAAATGACAATTCAAAATTTGGGGAAGCATGGAATGCAAGTGTAGAATTGTTAATATATTTTTCTTTTCCTATCTTGGCAATCAATGTTAGGTTGTTATTTCAATGTAGCTTGTTGTGATCAAGACTTTTTTGTATACCTCAGGGTGACCATAGTGCAAAAATCCATTCTATAATAATCACACCAAAAACAATAGGCAAGGAATCAAAATCCACCCCTAGAGATAATCATTTAACCACAGGGAAGACTCTTGAAGAGTGAGAGGAAGAAAAACTAGACGAATAACAAAATGATAGTAGTGAGGCCTTACCTATTGATAATTACCTTACATGTAAATGGATTAAATTTTCCAGTTAAGACATTGAATAACTGAATAAGTAAAAAAAAAAAAAAAACCTTAAGTATAAGATGCTTTCAAGAAACTCATTCACCTCTAAGAACTTGCTTAGATTGAAAGTGAAGAAACTGAAAAAGGAAAATGTGAATAGAGAAAAAAAATAGGAGTAGCTATACTTCTGTCAGATAAAATAGACTATAAGTCAAAAGTAGTAAAAGGAGACAAGGTCATTAAATAATAATATAGTCAATTCAGTAAAAGGAAATAACTATATGAATCCAGTATCAAAACACCCCAATATGCAAAGAAAATATTAATAGACCTAAATGGATATAGGCTCCAATACAATATTAGTAGCAGATTTTAATACCCCATTTTCAACAGTGGACAGATAATCCAGATAGAAGATCAATAGAGTTAAACTGCACCCTAGCCCATGTGGATCTAACAGACATCCATAGACTGTTTTACCCAATAGCTGCAGAATACCCATTTTCATCAGTATGTGTAGAACATTCTTCAGGAGAGATCATATTGATAAGCCACAAAACAAGTCTAATAATTTTTTTTTCAAAGTTGGGATCATATTATCTTTTCTAATCACAATGAAATAAAACTGGGAACCAGTAGCAAGAAAAATTTTAGAGACTACAAATATATGGAAATTAAAGAATTTAATCCTACACAACCAATTCAATAAGGAAGAAATTAAAAAGTTTCATGAAACAAATGAATATCGAATGTAACTTACCCCAAACTATGAGATACAGCAACAGTTAAGAGAACTTTATAGCAATCAACACATCCAAAAAAGGAGAAAGATTAAAAAAAAAATTCAAGAAACTAGAAAAATAAACCCAAAATTAGTAGGAGGAATGCAGTGATAAATACATAAAAATCATAAATAAATAAAATCAGACTAAAAAACAATAATACAAAGATCAACAAAATGGGCTGTTTTTTTTTTAAATTAACAAACCCTTAGGCCAATAAATAAAAAACAGGTAAAATCACAAAAAGTGAGACATTACAACTGATATCACAAATACAGAGGATTATTGGAGATTATGTTGAACAGCTGTACAAATTTGATAACCTAAAAGAAATGGATAAATTCCTAGACATACAGCTTAACACCATTGAATCATGAAGAAATAGAATACCTGAACAGAGTCAATAATGAGATTGGGTCAATAATAAAAAGTTTCCTACCAATGAAAAGCCCAGGACCAGATGATTTTACTGTTGTGTTTCACCAGGCATTTAAAGAACTAATATCAATTCTTAAGATTCCTATGGGTGTATTGCTTCCAAAATAATTGAAGAGATGATAATACTTTAAAATCATTCTACAAGGCCAGCATTATACCCTGATAGCAAAATCATACCAGGACACAGCCACCAAAGCCACTGACCAATATCCTTGATGAACCATAGATATAAACCAAATCCAATAGCACAATTAAAAAAATAATTATTTGTCATGATAAAACGGGACTCATTACAGGAATGCAAAGATGCTTCAACATATGGAAGTCAATAAATGTGGTACACATAAACAGAAAGAAGGAAAAAAACATTATCTCAATAAATGCAGAGAAGGCATTTGGTAAAACTCAGCAGCCTTTGTGATAAAAATTCTGAGTGAAGTAGGTATGAAGGAATGTACCTTAACATAATAAAGACCAGACTTAACTGATCCAAAGCTAACATTATGCTGAATAGGGAAAAGCTGAAAGTTTTAAGATTTGGAACAAGATAAGGATAATCATATTCACTACTTTTATTCAACATAGTAATGGATGTGCTGGCTAGAGCAATTGCACAGAAGAAAGAAATCTAATGGTATTCAAATTGAAAATTAGGAAGTAAAATTTGTTAGATTGTAGATGACATAATGGTGTGTATGAAAACCACAGACTCCATCCAAAAATTGTTAAAATAATAAATTCAGCTAGGTTATAAGATAATCAACACAAAAATCAGTAGCATTGCTATACACTGATAACAAATTATCTGACAAAGAGAAGACGAAAGCCATCGCATTTACAATATATACAACAACAACAACAAACCCAAAACCTGGGAGTAAATTTCACAGAAGAGGTAAAAGATCTAATGAAAACTATAGATCACTGATGAATGAAATTGAAGAGAACACAAAAAAGTGGAAAGATATCCCATGTTCATGGTCTGGAAGAATAAATATTGTTAAGATGTTGATATTACTCAAATTGATCTACAGATTGAATACAGTCTCTACCAAAATACTAATGACATTTTCCACACAATTAGAAATACAGTTAGTTTAAATGGGTAAGATTTCAGTGTTCTATATTAGCAGAAATGGTTTCTCTAGGTATTCAGCAACTAAAATTTTAAGATACATTTTTGTGTTCTTGAATGGTAACTGCAAAATTTTGAACCTCTGTAGTTACCCTAGTATAGAATTTACTATCCTTAAATAGAATCATTTAGGATTAACAATGAAATACTGAAAAGCAGGGTTTTAAAATAAAACTATTAAGTTTCTTAAATGAAAAATTATATACCTAGGTATGCTACCCAGAGCACTTAATTTGAGCATATTTAACATGACAGTCGCCCAATAACAGCAGTGTGTGTGTGTGTGTGTGTGTGCGCGCGCGCGGTCACACACCTGTGTACATGGACATGCAGTTCTCACTTTGGTGCCTTGTTAACAGAAATTTATGTACATAGGAACCCTGTTTTTTTTTTGTTGTTGTTGTTTTTGTTTGTTTTTAACTTTGCCTTTTAGAGAACTATTCAAAGTGAAAACAAGGTCCCAGTATGAATGAATAAGCTTGTATTAATATAGTACTATGTAGGCCAAGAACTGCCTGTATTCATACCCTTTGCTTCTTAAAATATGCCCAGCTCCATTCTTTGTCTTGTTTTTGTTAACTGAGTCAGTTTGTCTCAATTTGACTCAAATTGACTCAGCCTGTCAAAGTCTGACTATTGAATCGTATGTTAACTTTTTTTTTCAAAATTGTTTTTGCTATTCTAGGTTATATGCATTTCTTCATGAATTTTACACGCAACCCATAAGTTTCTTTTTAAAGAATGTTATTTTTTAAAAACTAGTCTTGGACATATTAGTCCTAGGTCCTCAATGAGAGTTAACCTCTCTAAACTTTCAGGTTCTATCATTCAGACTGTGTTAGTCAGCTTTCTGTCAAATACATGAGGCAGTTAATTTATGTTATGGTTTGAATATGAGGTGTCCACCAAAAGAAAGAAGGTTAAGACTTGAAATGATTGGGTATGAGAATCTTAACATAATCACTGATATATATTAACTACACATTAACCATAGACAAGCAGGGTGTGGCTGGAAGAAGTAGGTCACTGGGAGTGTGCCTTTGGGATTTATATTTTGTCCCTAGTAAGCAGAGCTCTCTCTGCTTCTTTGTTGCCTTTTTTCCTCCTTCACACCACTCTTTCATGATGTTCTGTCTCACCTCGGGCCCAGAGCTATGGAGCTGGCCATCTATGGACTGAGACCTCTGAAACTGAGCCACATAAACTTTTCCTCCTTTAATTGTTTTTGTTAGGGCTTTTGGTCACATTGATGAAAAATCCGACTAAAATGACTTAGAAAAGTTTAGTTTGGCCCATGGTACTGAAGGTTCAAGTCCATGATTGAGTGGCCCCATTATTTTGGGCCTCAGTAAGGTACATCAGGGTGGATGTGTGGTTAAGCAAACTGCTCACTGGATAAATGCGGAATCAGAGAGAAAGACCTTAGGTCCTATAATTTCTTATAAGGGCATTCCCCCAATGAGCTAAGGGCCACCACTAAGCCCACCTCCTAAGGGTCCTCCTACCTGCCAGTAGCACCACTCTGCGGATCAAACCTTTAACACATGGGACATTTGGGGATCATCATACAAACGATAGCACAGCCCACTGGTAGTTGCTTAAGAAGCCAAATACTAGAAGGATAGTAAAAGTATGTTGTTTTACTCAAACTTGAAAGAAGAATGATTCAGCAGAGGGGACTCTGACCAAAATGAGAAAGGAGTAGGAAAAATCTGAAAAGATGCACAAACTTTGAGGTCTAATACATTTGTCTAATATTTCAAAAGATTGCAGATAAGATTCCTAATTAATCTTATAATGATTATTTCAATATCTTGGATATCCTAATATAGAGGATGGAAGACAGAATGGTGAATGGCAGAGCAGAGGATATCTTAATTGTGGGAAAATATTTCCATTACTAGAAGACTCCACTGAAGAAAAAATATCTGGTTGACACATAATTCTTTTGTTATTAGGGGAATGGTAATATGGGCACCAAGAGAGTCACTCAATGTGTACTTTGCATATGGTTTCTTTCCCTTAGCATATTTTAAAGGTTCATTCGTGATGCAATGTATACATTGTTCCTTTTTATTGCCAAGTAGTATTCTGTTATATGAATTCTAAATTTTGTTTATACTTTTGACAGTTGATGGACATTTAGGTATTTTTCTAGGTTTGGTTCTTATGATTAATGCTGCTATGAACATTTTTGTTCAATATTTTCTATAAATATCTGTTTTCATTTCTCTACAAGAAACACCCAGGAGTGGACTTTCTGTGTCATACAGTACTGTTTAACCTTCTAAGAAACTATCAAATTCTTCCAATGTGGTTGTACAATAGCAATATATGAGGTTCTATTTTATGGTATTTTCTTTCTTCTTGATTATAGCTATTCTGTTGGATATGTAGTAATACCTGAGTTTCAGTGTCCATTTCCATAATGATTAATTACATTAAGTATTTTTGCATGGACTTATTAGCCATTCTTGTATCTTCTTTTGATGATATATTTGCTTACATCTTTTGATTGTTTCCCCCATCCCCAACTTTTTGTTATTGAGTTATATGAAATATTTGTAAATTCTGGATACAAGTACTTAATCAGAGATATGCTAAGCATGTATCTTTTCTCGGCCTGTGGTTTTTCATATATCTTTTCTGAGGTCTGATATTTCATTTTCTGAATACCATTTAAAGAGCAGAAGCTTTAAATTTGATGAAATTTGTTTTATAAAATTTTTTTCTTTTATGATTATGATTTTGGTGCCAGTACCATGGTGGAAGATTTTGTTTTGCAGGTTATAATTTATCTCTTGTATTCTGGCCTGTGATTGAATTTGACTTCATTTTTGTGCTGTGAGGTAAAGGTCTAAATTTATCTTTATGCTACTGGATTTTCAGTTGTCTCACAATCATTTGTTAGGAAGACCATCTTTTTCAACTGAATTGGCCTGGTATCTTAAAGGAAAAAACAATCCATTATGCATATGAGGCTGTATTTCTTTCTTTTTTTTTTTTTTTTTTTTTAAAGAGAGAGTGAGAGAGGAGAGAGAGGGGAGAGAGAGAGAATTTTTAATATTTATTTTTTAGTTCTCGGCGGACACAACATCTTTGTTGGTATGTGGTGCTGAGGATCGAACCCAGGCCGCACGCATGCGAGGCGAGCGCGCTACCACTTGAGCCACATCCCCAGCCCGAGGCTGTATTTCTTAAATCTCTTCTGTTCTATTAATGTATATTCCTATCTTTGTACTATTATCACTCTGTCTTGATTATTGTAGCTTTATACAGTTTTGAAATAACAGTATAAGTCCTCCAGCTTTGTTCTTTTTTGAAATTATTTTGGCTATTCTGGGTATACACAATTCTGTAAGACAAATTCTGATGGAATTTGATAAAGATTGTGAATTGCCACCTTAACAATATTGAGTTTTCCTATCCATATACATGTAGTGATCACTCCTTTTATTTATTTAATTTGGTTCAGCAATGTTTTATAGTTTTCAATGTCTTATAATTTTGTTAAATTTCTTTCTATTCTATTCTTTTTGATACTATTTCGAAGAGAATAATTTTCTCAATTTGATTTTCAAATTGTTTATTGAAAATTACAATTGGCTTTTGTATATTTATCTTGTATACTTGTTATGGATTGGATCTGAAATATTCCCTCAGAAGCTTATGTGTTAGATAATGTAGTGATGTTTTTAGGTGAGAAGATTAGTTTATGGGTGCTCTAATCTCATCAGTGGATTAATCCATTTTATGAATTAATAATTTGAACAGACCTCTAGGCGGTAACTGTAGGCAGGTGGAATGTTATTGGAGGAAGTAGAAGGCATGTTCTTGGGAACTATATCTCTCCCTGCTCCCACCTTTTTCTTCCCCATCTTCCATGAACTGAACAGCTCTCCTCCACCAGTCCATGTGCCATGATGTTCTGCCTCACCTCAGGCCTAGAGCAATGCAGGTGGCTGACTGAGACCTCTGAAACAATGAGCTAAAATAAACATTATCAGATGTTTTGGTCACAGTAACAGAAAGCTGACAGAAATTGGTACCAAGAAGTACCAATTTTGATACTTACTATGATTATGCCTGACCATGTTGTTCAGAAGCCTTTGGAAATAATTTGTGAGAGGAATTTGGAAAAATTTGGAGATGCAGCCTAGAAGACTTACAATATTGTAAACAAAGCATAACAGGCAATTCTAGTGTGAGGTCAGATCAGAATGCCAGTAGGAATGTGGACAGTAAAGATTACTTTTGATGGGGCTGGAGTTGCGGTTTAGCGGTAGAGCGCTTGCCTAGAATGTGCAGGGCACTGGGTTTGATCCTCAGTACCACATAAAGATAAGTAAAAAAAAATATTTTAAAAAAGATTGCTTTTGAGGTTTCAGATGGGAATGTGGACTCTACTGGGAACTGGCCTCGACCAGTTGTGTTACATTACAGCAAAGAATTTGTCTACATTTTGTCCATGTCCTGAGACTTTGTATGAGGCTGAATTTAAAGGTGATGGACTAGTTGATCTTGTGTTAGAAATTTCAAGGCTGCACGCATTCAGATGGTGACATGGTTATTTGCTGAAAGCTTTTAGCCAGTTTACTATGATAAATAGGAGAAAAAACAGAGGAGAAAAATTTTTTAGAACTTGAAGTTTGCCCAGAAAAGCACATGTAAAGTTGGGGCCAAGGAAGGTTTGGCTGTGATCAGTGCCATTAAAGAGAAACCAAGTATTTTGCACAGTGACTAGAGGGAAGATGCTGTAAGGGCATCTCAGGAATCAACCAGACCCATGTCAGGCTCAAGGGTGTAAAAGTGAAAACTTATTTGAAAGATGTTGCTTTAAGAAGCGAGTTCCAGAGCCACCTGGGATCCTGCCCCACTTCTCAAATTTGTTTCACTGTTATCAGCCACCCAGGCACTCAGAGGCCACTGCAGCCAGGTTCAAAGGGCCTGGCTACTGCTTGAGCTGGCAGCAGACTTTGGTACTTGTTGTACCCATTCTGAAGGAGGATGCTGGGGGTAATGTTCATGAAGATTTCAAAGGAAGGCCTGGGAGGCTAGGTAACATGTTGCAGGGTCAGAATTACCTGAGAGGGTGATGCACAAAGCCGAAACTGCAGAGATTATGGGAATTAAGAGATGGTAGAAATGTGGAATTTCTGCCAAGGAAAGCTTCAGGCTGTCAACGGAGCCTGTCTAGGAGAGAGGCCATACGGGTTGCAACCAGCAAGACCATACAGACTAAGATTCCCAAGCCTTTTGGGGCCCAGATTTCACCACCATATGCCCTAGATACCAGACATGGAGCTATAGGACATGTTTGCTTTGATGGGTTTTGGTCTTGCTGTGGTCCTGTCCCTTCTTTCTGTGGTTCTGTCTCTCCCTTTTGGAAGGGGAATGTTTACACTGTGTCATTATAAATTGAATGTATATAATTTGATTTTGTTTTTTAGAGGAGCTCACAGCTAAGAGTTTGTCTTGAGTCTCTTTGGACTTGAGCCTTTAAGCAATGCTGGAACTGTTAGGACTATGGGGAGTCTTGGAGATGGACTGAATGCATTTTGTATTATGAGGTGGGCATGAGCTTTTGGGGAGCCATTGGCAGAATGCTATAGTTTGACAGTTCTAGGCAGGTGGGGTGTGGTTGTTGGAAGTTGGTCATTGGAGGTGTAGCTCTGTACCTCTAGTAAAATGCTGAATAGAAGTGGTGAGAACAGACACCTAATTCCTTTTTTTGTTTCTATAACAAAATACTATAGACTGATATAGAATAGACTTATGAAGAATAGAAATTTATTTCTCACATTTCCAGAAGGTAAGACGAAGATGAAGATTTGGTGTGTGTGTATCTTCATGCTATGTCATGTGCAAGAAATCATTGCCAAATTCAATGTCATATTTGTCTTCAGAGGCCACCATCACTGAATACTACAGGTTAGGTAACTTAAACTACAGGTATTTATTTCTTAAATTTTGGAAACTGTAAAGTTCAAGATCAAGAAGATGGCTGGTTTGGTTTCTGGGGAGAGAGAAGTTGCTCAGTGTCTCTTCCTTTCCTTTATGAGAGCACTAATTCCATCATGAGGACTGCACTGTTATAATTACATCTAAACTTCATTATCTCGTGAGGGATTTAGCCCCTAAAACTACCACATTGAGAGTTCAAAATATACTTTTTAGGGGGATACAGTTTAGCCCATAGCAAATTTCTTGAATCTTTCCCCCTGTTTTTCTTTTTAAGACTTTTAAAAATACCTCTTCCCCTTATGTTTAGGCCTTTAATCCATTTTAATTTATTTTTCAAATACAACATAAATTAAGGGCTCCACTCCACTCCTTTGTACAGAGATATTCAAACTTCCCAGCCTTCTTTGTTGAAAAGACTGTCCTCATTGGCTGCTCTTACCACCTTAGTTGAAAATCTTTTGGCCATAATATATACAAGGATTCATTTCTGGATTATCATATTCCATTGGTCTGTAAGTCTCTTTTTGCCAGTATTGCACCATTCTGACCACTATAGCTTTATAGGCGAGTTTCAAAATCAGGAAATAAGAGACTTCCAACTCTGTTTTCTTTTTTTTAATCCTTCAAAATTGCTTTTGCTGTTCAGGGTCCCTGAGATTTCACATGAATCTGGGGATGTATTTTTCTTTTTTTGAAAAATATAATCAAGGGCTGGGGTTGTAACTCAGTGGTAAAGCACTTGCCTAGCATGTGTGAGGCACTAGGTATGATCCTCAGCACCACGTAAAAATAAATAAACAAGATAAAGGTATTGTGTCCATCCATAATTAAAAAATATAGAAAAAAATTTTAAAAATATAATCAATGGCATCTTGGTAAGGATTGCATTAAATCTGTAAATTGCTTTTGTAGCAATAATGTTTTAGCAATATTAAGTTTTCAGATCCATGAACATAAGATATCATTCCATTTATTAGTGTCTTCTTTAATTCTTTCAGCAGTGTATAGTAGTTTTCAGTGTACAGCTTTTTTGCCTTCTTATCTAAGTCTTTCATGATTTTTTATTCCATATGATACTATTGTAATTAAAATCACTTTATTTATTTCCTTTTTGATTGCTTATTGTTATTGTACAGCAATACAATTGATTTTTGTGTTTCTTCAGATGTGATGAATTTGGTTTTAACAAGGCTTTTTTTTGGGGGGGGGAGTGGAATCTTGAAGGTTTTCTACGTATGAGATCATGCAGTCTTTAAATAGAGACAATTTGACTTCTTTCTTTCCAATTGGATGCTTTTATTGTTTTTTTTTTTTTTTTTTTCTTAGCCTAATTGCTCTGGCTAGGACTACTAGTACTCTGTTGAATAGAAGTGATGAGAGTGGGCATCTTTGCTTTCTTCCTGATTTTAGAGGAAAAGCATTTAGTCTTTCACCATTTAGTATGATGTTAGTCAAAAATTATCTTTACTATATTGTAGTATCTTCTTTCTATTCTTAGTTTGTTGAAGTTTTTTTCCTAACATGAAAGGATGTTGAATCTTGTCAGCTGTTCTTTCTGCATCAATTAAGATGACCAAGGTTGTTGTTTTTTCTGAAGGACAATTTTGTTGGCTATAGAATTTTTCCTCCACTTTTCTTTCTTATTTATTTGTTTATTTATTATTTTAGTAATTTTTTTTGTTACTAGATTGAACCCAGGGGCTCTGTCCACGGAGCCACATCCCCAGCCCTTTTAATTTTTATTTTGAGAGGGTCTCACTGAATTGCTTAGGGCCTTCCTAAGGTTCTGAGGTTGCCCTGAAACTTGCGATTCTCCTGCCTCAGCCTCCCAAGTTGCTGGGATTACAAATGTTTCAAGATGCTCTTTGGTTTATTTTTTAATATGATTTCATTATGATATGTTTTGATGAAATATTGAAGACTTTGAATATCATATACTTGGATGTTCATGTCTCTCCTGATAAGCCTTCTGCCTCTTTGTCTCTTTTCTTTTGATGACTCTCAAATTGTGAATGTTAGCTTTCTTGATAGTATCTCATAAATCCTGTAAACTTTCTTCATTTGTTCTCTTTTGTCTGAATTTTTTCAAGTGACCTGCCTTGGTGTTCATAGATTTTTTTTCCTTTTCCTGGCCAGGCCTGATCTTGATTAAGTCTTTTACTTCATTTGTTCTGTTCTATAGCTCTAGAATTTCTATTTGGCTTTTTAAATATTTTCTGTCTTTTAATTGAATTTCTAGTTTTATTCATGTTTTGTTTTTCGTATTTTGTTGAGTTCTTTTGTAGCCCACTGAGCTTTCTTAAAATACTTATTTTGAATTTTTTTTTGTCAGGTAATTTTTAGATCGTATTTCTTTGGAGGTGGTTCCTAAAATTTTAAATTTTATGTTCCTGTGATGGTGTCTAATTTCATCGTGTGTGTGTGTGTGTGTGTGTGTGTGTGTGTGTGTGTGTGTGAATTCCTTGAATTCTCCTGTTGCTGTCTTTGCATTTGAAAAAATAGCCTTTACTCCTTTTGAGAGAGAAATGCCTTCACCATATATCTCTGCTAGGTGTTCTGAGGTGTCTCACATCTGTGGAAGTGTCTGTTTCACACCTCTTGTTCTGTCATGGGATGAGGGCATTATATGTATGTTTGTCTTCTCCTGATCCTGCAAATGCAGGCTTTGTGCTGAGCCTCCTGCTTGTTTTCCCTAGGGTCATGTCCTGGTTTGCTCAAGTTTGTTTGAATTCTTCTGGTCTTCCAGAGTTATCCTGTCTGTGTGAATTTCTTGCACTTGCCATTATGTGTTCATGGAGCTGGCCTGGGGAAAGGTGAGTTGAAGCACATAGAACATTTAAGGGCACCTGTGGGCCAGCTGGTCAAGATCCACAGATGAGGCATCCCAAGAGACTCATGGGAAATAAACTTGATGGAACTTAGGGAGTAGTTAGTAGAGTCTGACCCCTCTTCTTTGCTACCAGTCTTTCCCAGCCATTCATATATAGCAATCACTTCAGTATTCTGAGTGGTGTGAGAAAAGAAATGGGCCTTTTGGGCAATGTCATATGTGGCTGAGGTAGCCAGATGATCATTCACTAAGCTTTAATTTTTACCCCCTCGATAAAATTACAGGCCAAGGGGGTCTCTTGACATTGATCTTTGTACCACATAGAGGGGTGACATGAATAAAGTGAAACTCTTCTTACCCTTTTCAATTCACCTATTCTTGGGTTTTTGGCTAGAGTAGTAGGCTGGAATTGCTTCACTGGATTCTCACACTCCCACAAAAGTATTCTTGTCCTTGGGAAATTGTCAAAATTGATGCTTTTATTGGGGAATGATGGTAAAAAGCACCTAATCTGCCATCTTGCTGACATCATTCCTAGAATTATTATCTATAATTGATTTTTATGGGTTAATCTTGTATCTTGTGACATTACTAAACTTATACATTAGTTCTAGGAGGTTTTGTTTTATCTGATTTTTTTTGCATGTAAATTCTTTGGGATTTTCTAAATAGGAAATCATCTTCAAATAAGGATACTTTTATTTGTATTCTTCTTGTTTAGATGCCTTTATTGCCTTTTTAAAAATGAAATGAAGAGAGGCATGGGATGCTGGACGCCAGCCGCAGTGGTGCTCACCTAGGCCGAGGGCTGGCCACTGGCAAAGACTGGTGCTACGAGTTACTTCATTCATGATTTCTATATAGGCTGAAATTTGGGTTGAGTTAAACTCAAGACCTCTGCAAAGAGGACCTATTTGGGGTTGATTTGGTGTTTGGGGTTTGGGTTTTTTTTTTTTTTTATCCTTTTTCCAAAATGGGAGCCTCAAGCTGTATACGTGTTAGATCTGTATCAAGCAATGCTGAGAGAGGGCAAGTATTTCAATGCCTATAATTACATAATGTACGCTGTTGGGAGCATAAGAGATGCCTTCAGAGGAAAAAAATGTAAAGGATCCTGTAGAAATTCAAAATCTAGTGTGCCGCAGTCTTGGCTGGGCACAGAATCACGAGCCACTCAAGCAGGAACAAAACTTTATTTTGAAAAAGCCGCCAATACTCCGTAGGCGCCGGCAAGCCAAACCCGGTCCTCCCACGTGGGGCGTCTGCCGGAACCGCGTGCTCCCCCGGAACCAGGGGGGGGGCCGACCTCCCCCGGAATTTCCTCCTACTATCCTTCCCCAACCAATGGGAACTCTCCAGGAGTCCCGTAACTTGAGTCCGGTAGCAGGCCAAGGTGAACAGCAGGAGCCCAATTTGCATATGAATGTAAATCTTAACATAATCATATCATCTGAGTGGCTAGCTGGCTTCACTTTACAAGCAAAGGTGCCATGCATCATTTATCTGCTTGTGGCTCCTAGCACTAGTGAATAAAGCCAAAAGAGACCTTGAAATAATTTGTTGACAGATTCATATTGGCCAACTCTATTCAACTGACAAGCTTGTCACTAAGAAACAAGAGAAGCCAAGGACCTAGGAAGCTGGGAACCTCCAGCATCCAGTCTGTGTGCAGGCTGGGGGCTCCCAATGCCAGCTGAAAATTCCCTTTCACTTTGCCTGCCCTGGGGAAGCTGATAAACTGAGTCATGTTTCCATTTCTGTTTCAGCCTTAGTGAAAAAGGATGGTTGTGCCTTCTTGGTTAAGTGTTTGAATGAAGGGCTGGGAGGTTATCAGAATAATGCTATGTATTTTTGTGTCTCCTCTCCATCACACCTCATCTTGTAGCTCATCACCATTTGTATAGAACATATACAGACTTTGTTTTTCTTGGTCCTTGACAATAAACCAAATTGTCTCCCTTTTGTTTTGTGCCAAATAACCCCAGTAAGATAACACACATTCACTTCATGGGCAGGGTCCCACCTTGAGCTGAAAACTCCCTTTGTGTGGGGAGTGGGGAGTAGGTCAGGGTGATGAGAAACAGGATGTACCCTGTAATTTACACCTGTGCCCAATGCAGTGACAAAAGGTGGCAGACATATGAATATACACCCAGAGATGGAGAACTTTGCAGCAGAGTGTGAGGTAAGGATTGGCAGCAAGCCCCTCCCCACCCCTTGTGCATCAGATTCTTCCTGCTGACAGTCCCCAGTGTGGTGCCTGGACCCTGAAAGAGAGGGAATTGTAGCTTATAGCACTGTGCCCAGCTCTGGGTGACCATCAGGATTGACTGGAGAAATGGAGCCTTGTTAACAGACAAATCTCTCAGCACTTCCCTCCCTGAGGATTCTGACTTGGTAAAGAATGAGAGGCGAGACAGATTCTTAAAGATCTAATGTTTTCAGTGTTTAATCAGTTTGAGGAACCACTGCTCCTTGAGTATGTTACAGCTTATAAAGATTATCAGTTGTATACCTTTATCCTAGAAAATACATTCTTTCCAAACATGTAGAAGCAGCATATTAAATAACTTCTTGACTTCTGGGAAGCTTATATAGGGCCCAGACCCTATTTAGTGATTTCTCATTCTCCTTTGTGTACAGTGTTAAGTGGATTCAAGATTCATGGGTTGGGGATGTGGCTCAAGTGCTTGCCGGGCATGAGTGAGACACTGAGTTCAATCCTCAGCACCACATAAAAATAAAATAAAGATATCATGTCTACCTAAAAAAACTAAAAAGTAAATATTAAAAAAAAGATTTGTGTGTTATGGTTTGAATAGGCTCATATAAATTTTATAGTTTCTACCAAAAAAATTTAACCATTTTAAAATAAAGTAATTCGTTGATGGTACTTTCATAATATTGTGTAGTGACTACCTCTATCTAGTTCCAAGATGTCCTTAAAAAGTTTCTTAAACATTCTAAACAGCTTAGAGCTTTACCAGATATGTAATTTGCAAACCTGTACTCATGAAGCAGTTGTTACACATTCATCTCTCTCCCATCCTCTGGGGACCACCAATCAGCTTTCTCCCTATATGAGTTTTCTTATTCTAGGTAATTCATATAAATGGAGTCATAAAATGCATGACATTTTGTGCCTGGTTTCTTTCATTTAGCACAAATGTTTTCAAGGTTCATTCACATTGTAACATGCATCACTAGTTTATGACAATATTTCATCAAACATTCACTAGAATTTGTTTATTTATTTATTAATTGGTATTTGGGCTTTTTGACTACTGTTGGTAGTATTGCAGATGAACATGCATGTAATTATATTTGAGTGCCTATTTTCAATTCTTATACAATACTAAGGAGAAGAATTCGCTATGTCATACGGTAATACTATAACTATTTTCCATTTTGCATACTTGTATTTTAGTGTCATTCCTGAATCACATTATCATTACAATTTCTAAAATAGTAATAAAGATGATGATTATATCTTCTCCAATGATTTAGTTTGTACCATAAAATATTTTATCACTTAAATTACATATATTTAGAGCAAAACCCAATATTATACATAATTTCTGTTATTGGAAGAAATTGATGTGATTTTTTCCCATTGCTACCCTAATATTGGCCCCTGTTCTGTAAATTTATTTTATCCATATTCTATATATCCAATCTGGTCATAGGAAATAAAAATTTATTTACATTTTGATTTTCATTCATATGTGTTACTATCTATAAAAGGAAATTAGCACAAATGTATTAAATGAATTTCAAATGTAAGTTATAGATATGTTTGGATTATTGAAGAAACACAGCTATGTGTTTATGATAGTAAAGCACAGAAATACGCATCAGTGTCAATATGAGCAGTCTGCCAGGTTTAGACACTGATTTTACCAATATTTAGCTGAATTACATAACCTCCTTTAGATATATATTTAATTTTTTGAGTAATCACCACACACTTTTCCATAGTGGCTGAAACATTTACATTTCAGCCCACACAAGCCATTTACATTTAGCCCACATTGTACCAGAGTTTTAGTATCTCCAAATCCCCAACATTTCTTAATTCCATTTGTTAGTACAGCCTTCTTAGAAAGAGTGAAGTGGTAATAGATTGTGAGGTTTTTTTTTTTTTTTTTTTTTGCATTTCCCTAACAAATAATAGTGTCAAGCATCTCTTCATGTGTTTGTTGCCTTTTAATGAGTCCTTTACCATTTAAAAACTTTGGTAGTTTGTCTTTTTTTTTTTTTTTTTTTGCTGTTTTAGTGTTGAATTCTTTAGATATTCTGAATAGTTTAGAGCTTTATTGGATATATAATTTGAAAATATTTACTCCCATTCTGTAGGTTGTCATTCATTTTCTGGATAACATCCTTTGATATACAAAAGTTTTAAATTTTAATTTAAGTCTATTTTTCTATTTTAATTTAAGTCTATTGTTGCTTAAAAGTGGCATAAAATAAATGCCACTTTTTTCCCATATTTGAGTAATACAATAGTTTTTCATAACATGTTATCTTAACATTTAGTAAGTTTATTTTGTTTTAAATAAGATTTTTGCTTTAATTTCTAACATGGAAAATATTAATAGATTTAACCTTCCCAAACAGAAGCCTTTTGTTTTCCCAGTAATTTTTAAGTATCTAAAGGAGTCCTGAGGCCAGTCTGTTTAGAGATCAGGGCTCAGAAGATTTCAGTAACTTCAGCTAATCATTGTCTATCTCTAAAGTGTATCCTGTGACTTCGTGGGTCATGTATGAGCTTTACAACAGCCTGGCTCTGTTTCTTCTTCCCCATACTGGTGCTGTTGCTGTTATAATGTATTTCTCTGAATACTAAAGCTCCCATATTACATTGTTATTTTCACTTTAAACAGTTGAGGGGCTCATGGGCTCAGAGTTCCCATGGGATAACAAACATGGAGGGAAATGAATTACAGTAGATGGGGTAGAGAGAGAAGATGGGAGGGGAGGGGAGGGGGGCTAGTAGGGGATAGGAAAGGTAGCAGAATACAACAGTCACTAATATGGCAGTATGTAAAAATGTGGATGTGTAACCGATGTGATTCTGCAATCTGTATTTGGGGTAAAAATGGGAGTTCATAACCCACTTGATGCTAATGTTTGAAATATGATATGTCAAGAGCTTTGTAATGTTGTGAACAACCAATAAAAAAAAAAAAAAGAAAAAAAAGAAAAAGCTTGCTGTTCACCTACAATAACTGCTGCTCCTTGAGATTCCGAAGCTGTAGTACCTTCAGAATCTGCTTTAGTTTGAGAACGGAGGCTGTGATTCCCCAGGCAGTCCCCAGCACATGAATGAGCATGGCAGGCTCACCAGGACTTGACAAGTTCAGTATGGTGCAGCTCTTTTAATTGGCTTTCTTTGTCACAGGGTTCCCTGTTGGGTTGGCTAAGATTTTGTGAGCTCTCCCTGCCAAATCCTGCTTTCCCTATGCCTTTCACAGATGTTTCTGTTTACATGGTGGTCTGAAGGCTTCCTCTGCCTAATTCTGGCCTACTTTTTAACTTTTGTGTACATTACCCTCAATAAATCTCTTGTACTCCTATCTTACCATTTGCTTCCTAGGGGATCCACTGAAACTCTTTGTCTTTCTAAGAGACTTTATCTGGTTTTTAAAAATTTCTTCCTGCAGAATTGAGTTTCTGCATGGTATTGTTTCCCTTTGGCCTAAAGAATTTTTTCATCATTTGATGTAGTTCTAGAGTGTATTATCGGAAAAGGGAAAGAGAGCGAAGGAAACACCAGGGGTCCAATAGGCAAAGCCAGGAGCAGTATGCTTTTGTGAGAGAAGGTCAACAATGGACTTCCAGTGTTATTCCCCAAGGATATTTACCATATGTCATGGGATGGTGGTGGCAGCTCTGGCCTAGTGGACAAAACCTGACATGATATCAATGTTTCATTATATTAATGATGTGAATTTCTGTGTTTTTCCCCACCTAGAAGAGGCAGCTCAAACAGTGGAGGCATATCTCTAAGACAGACAGTGGGGCCATCAGCTTTTAGAAATTACAAGGTCCTGGGCTACCTGTCAAGTACTTGGAGGTTATCTGGTTGAATACTGATGTTATAAAAAGAAAGTCCAAATATTCTCCACTTCCAAGCAGTCATGGACCTTCTTGGTAAGGTTGGATATTGGCAGCCCTCTATTCCAAACTTAGCACAAATGTTAAAAATCATTTTGTGATATAATAAAAAGGGAAATTATGGTGGTACTGAGAACTTGAGCACCTTAAGGACTTTTCTCAAGCAAAAATAATTGTGGAACAATTGCCAGACTTGGGCATGTTTGTCCAATACCAACCCTATGATTGGATGTTTTAAGTTGTCCGGCTAGGTTTGAGTGGGTCCTGTGGCAGCAGTAGGGCAATAAATGAGTTGCCTTATGGTCTTGATCACAGCTATGGAAGGAGATAGAGGTATAGAAAGATATGGAAACCACTGCCAGGGTTGGAACTGACTGTAGGGCAGTGCACAGCCATGCTCCTCTGCCAGGCAAACAGGAAGCAGGCAGCTATCCAAGTGAGATATCTGGAAGATGTCTAGCTGAAGATGTGGCCACTGGCTGTATAGAAAGATGGATCACAAGAAAAAGAAAACTCTTTGGACCATAACAAAGAAGAAGGGATTCTCACCAAGATACTCAGACATCATATGTGTATGTATCTCTTATTCTACCTGTTCAATAAAGTAGTCATGCTCAAGGCCTCATGTTATGGGATAGATAGCTCGAGGGGACCACCTGCACAGTGGCAGGTTAACTTCATCAAAACTTTGTCCCCCATAAAGAAGACTGCAGTGTTGCCCTAATGTGTGTGGACACATACCCTGGACTGCTACGGTATATTCTTGCAGAAGGCAACAATAAATGACCTTCAATGGCTTAGCATTGTGTGTGGCACACCCATGAACATAGACAGTGACAAGGGAGTACACCTCACTGGCCACAGGATGCAAGGATGGAACTGCCTTTGATCTCTTGTAAGCTTTTCCCAATGTCTCCCATGCTTTCTCTAGGGTCTCTCATTGACCTGTGTATTACGTACCTCATTGTCCAGACTGTCTTGGACTTGAAGATAGATGTATTTCACTGGTTTGGGTAAATCTTGTCCATAAGAACATCAAATGTCTAATCTGTCTCATTCTTCCTTCTATTAATTTATTTTAAAAATTGGTACATTATAGTTGTATGTAAAAGTGAGATTTATTGTGATATATTCATAAATGCTCATAGGATAGTTCCTCCCCTTTCCCATCCCTCCTTCCTCCTCTTGATCATCCCCTTCCTCTACTCCACTGTTCTCCCTTCTATTCTCATGAGATCCCCTTTTTAGAAAAATTCCTTATTTCTCTCCAGCTTCCACATATGAGAGAAAACATTTGACATTGACTTTCTGGATCTGGCTTAGTTAACTTAGCATGATGGTCTCCAATTACATCCATTTGCCATCAAATGCCATAATCTCATTCTTTTTTTTTTTTTTTGGCTGAATAAAACTCTATTGTGTGTATACAGCATTTTCTTTATCCATTATTTATTGAGGAACACCTAAGCTGGCTCCATAACTTGGCTATTGTGAATTGCCCTGCTATAAACATCGGCATGAATTTATCACTATAGTATGCTAATTTTAGTTCTTCTGGATAAATACCAAGGAGTGGGAAAGCTATGAAGGGTCCACTCCTACTTTTTTGAGGAGTCTCCATATTACTTTCCAAAGTGGTTAATATTTCTGATATTTTGATTGGTGTTTTATCATACAGGGTTAATTTGAGGAGAATTGTCATTTTATTTTTATTTATTTATTTATTTTTTATTGGTTGTTCACAACATTACAAAGCTCTTGACATATCATATTTCATACATTAGATTGAAGTGGGTTATGAACTCCCAATTTTACCCCAAATGCAGATTGCAGAATCACGTCGGTTACACATCCACAATTTTACATAATGCCCTATTAGTAATTGTTGTATTCTGCTACCTTTCCTATCCCCTACTATCCCTCCTCCCCTTCCCTCCCATCTTCTCTCTCTACCCCATCTACTGTAATTCATTTCTCTCCTTGTTTATTTTCCCATTCCCCTCACAACCTCTTATATGTAATTTTGTATAGCAATGAGGGTCTCCCTTCATTTCCATGCAATTTCCCTTTTCTCTCCCTTTCCCTCCCATCTCATGTCTCTGTTTAAAGTTAATCTTTTCTTCCTACTCTTCCTCCCTACTCTGTTCATAGTTGCTCTCATTATATCAAAGAAGACATTTAGTATTTGTTTTTTATGGATTGGCTAGCTACACTAAGCATAATCTGCTCTAGTGCCATCCATTTCCCTGCAAATTCCATGATTTTGTCATTTTTTAGTGCTGCGTAATATTCCATGGTGTATAAATGCCACATTTGTTTTATCCATTCATCTATTGAAGGGCATCTGGGTTGGTTCCACAGTCTAGCTATTGTGAATTGTGCTGCTATGAACATTGATGTGGCAGTATCCCTGTAGCATGCTCTTTTAAGGTCTTCAGGGAATAGTCCGAGAAGGGCAATAGCAGGGTCAAATGGTGGTTCCATTCCCAGCTTTCCCAGGAATCTCCAAACTGCTTTCCAAATTGGCCCCACCAATTTGCAGTCTCACCAGCAATGTACAAGTGTACCCTTTTCTCCACATCCTCGCCAGCACTTGTTGTTGTTTGACTTCATAGTGGCTGCCAATCTTACTGGAGAGAGATGGTATCTTAGGGTGGTTTTGATTTGCATTTCTCTGACTGCTAGAGATGGTGAGCATTTTTTCATGTACTTGTTGATTGATTGTATATCCTCCTCTGAAAAGCGTCTGTTCAGGTCCTTGGCCCATTTGTTGATTGGGTTATTTGTTATCTTATTGTCTAATTTTTTGAGTTCTTTGTATACTCTGGATATTAGGGCTCTATCTGAAGTGTGAGGAGTAAAGATTTGTTCCCAGGATGTAGGCTCTCTATTTACCTCTCTTATTGTTTCTCTTGCTGAGAAAAAAACTTTTTAGTTTAAGTAAGTCCCATTTGTTGATTCTTGTTATTAACTCTTGTGCTATGGGTGTCCTATTAAGGAATTTGGAGCCCGACCCCACAATATGTAGATCGGAGCCAACTTTTTCTTCTATCAGATGCAGAGTCTCTGATTTGATATCAAGCTCCTTGATCCATTTTAAGTTAACTTTTGTGCATGGCGAGAGAAAGGGATTCAGTTTCATTTTGTTGCATATGGATTTCCAGTTTCCCCAACACCATTTGTTGAAGATGCTATCCTTCCTCCATTGCATGCTTTTAGCCCCTTTATCAAATATAAGATAGTTGTAACTTTGTGGATTAGTCTCTGTGTCCTCTATTCTATACCATTGGTCCACCCGCCTGTTTTGGTACCAGTACCATGCTGTTTTTTCACTATTGCTCTGTAATATAGTTTGAAATCTGGTATTGCTATACCGTCTGATTCACACTTCCTGCTTAGAATTGCTTTTGCTATTCTGGGTCTTTTATTTTTCCATATGAATTTCATGATTGCTTTATCTATTTCTACAAGAAATGCCGTTGGGATTTTGATTGGCATTGCATTAAACCTATAGAGAACTTTTGGTAATATCGCCATTTTGATGATGTTAGTTCTGCCTATCCATGAACAGGGTATATTTTTCCATCTTCTAAGATCTTCTTCTACTTCTCTCTTTAGGGTTCTGTAGTTTTCATTGTATAAATCTTTCACGTCTTTTGTTAGGTTGATTCCCAAGTATTTTATTTTTTTGAGGATATTGTGAATGGACTGTTTTTCCTCATTTCCATTTCAGAAGTTTTGTCACTGATATACAGAAATGCCTTTGATTTATGCGTGTTGATTTTATATCCTTCCACTTTGCTGAATTCATTTATTAGTTCTAGTAGTTTCTTTGTAGATCCTTTTGGGTCTTCTAGGTATAGAATCATGTCGTCCGCAAATAGTGATAAATAATTTAAGTTCTTCTTTTCCTATTTTTATGCCTTTAATTTCTTTTGTCTGTCTAATTGCTCTGGCTAGTATTTCAAGGACTAAATTAAATAGAAGTGGTGATAGAGGGCATCCCTGTCTTGTTCCAGATTTTAGGGGGAATGCCTTCAATTTTTCTCCATTGAGAATGATGCTAGCCTGAGGCTTGGAATAGATAGCTTTTACAATGTCGAGGTAAGTTCCTGTTATCCCTAGTTTTTCTAGTGTTTTGAACATAAAGGGATGCTGTACTTTGTCGAATGCTTTCTCTGCGTCTATCGAGATGATCATATGGTTCTTATCTTTAAGTCTTTTGATGTGGTGAATAACATTTATTGATTTCCGTATATTGAACCATCCTTGCATCCCAGGGATGAATCCTACTTGATCATGGTGCACAATTTTTTTGATGTGTTTTTGTATTTGATTCGCCAGAATTTTATTGAGGATTTTTGCATCTAGATTCATTAGAGATATTGGTCTGTAGTTTTCTTTCTTTGAGGTGTCTTTGTCTGGTTTCGGAATCAGGGTGATGTTGGCCTCATAGAATGAATTTGGAAGAGCTCCCTCTTTTTCTATTTCCTGAAATAACTTGAAAAGTATTGGTATTAATTCTTTTTTAAAGGTTTTGTAAAACTCTGCTGTATACCCATCCGGTCCTGGGCTTTTCTTGGTTGGTAGTCTTTTGATTGCTTCTTCTATTTCATCCATTGATATTGGTCTGTTCAAATTGTGTGTATCTTCCTGACTCAGTCTGGGCAAATCATATGACTTAAGAAATTTATCGATGTCTTCACTATCTTCTATTTTATTGGAATATAGGTTTTCAAAATAATTTCTAATTGTCTTCTGTATTTTTGTAGCATCTGTTGTGATATTGCCTTTTTCATCCTGTATGTTAGTAATTTGAGTTCTCTCTCTCCTTCTCCTCATTAGCATGGCTAAAGGTCTGTCGATCTTATTTATTTTTTCAAAGAACCAACTTTTAGTTTTGTTAATTTTTTCAATAGTTTCTTTTGTTTCAATTTCATTGATTTCCGCTCTGATTTTAATTATTTCTTGCCTTATGCTACATTTGCTGTTATTTTGCTCTTCCTTTTCTAGGGCTTTGAGATGAAGTGTGAGCTAATTTATTTGTTGGTTTTTCCTTTTTTTGAGGAATGACCTCCAGGCAATGAATTTCCCTCTTAAAACTGCTTTCATTGTGTCCCATAGATTCCGATATGTTGTGTCTGTATTTTCATTTATCTCTAAGAATTTTTTGATTTCCTTTTATGTCTTCTGTAACCCATTGATCATTCAGTAACATATTGTTCATTTTCCATGTAATGTAGGATTTTTCCTTCCTTCTTTTATCATTGATTTCCAGTTTCATTCCATTATGATCAGATAAAATGCATGGTATTATCTCCACCCCTTTACATTTACTGAGGGTTGCCCTATGGCATAATATATGGTCTATTTTTGAGAAGGATCCATGTGCTGCTGAGAAAAAAGTATATCCATTTGATGATGGTTGATATATTCTAAATATGTCAGTTAAGTCTAGGTTATTGATTGTGGTATTGAGTTCTATAGTTTCTTTATTCAACTTTTGTTTGGAGGATCTGTCCAATGGTGAGAGAGGTGTGTTGAAGTCACCCATAATTATTGTGTTGTGGTCTATTTGATTCTTGAACTTGAGGAGAATTTGTTTTATGAATGTCGCAGCACCATTATTTGGTGCATAAATATTGATAATTATTATGTCTTGTTGGTGAATGGTTCCTTTTAACCGTATATAATGTCCTTCCTTATCCCTTTTGATTAACTTAGTCTTGAAGTCGATTTTATTCGATATGAGGATGGCCACCCCTGCTTGCTTACGAGGACCGTGTGCGTGGTATATTTTTTCCCATCCTTTCACCTTCAGCCTGTGTATGTCTTTTCCAATCAGATATGTCTCCTGGAGGCAGCATATTGTTGGATTTGTTTTTTATTGGAGAGTTTAAGCCATTAATATTCAGAGTTACTATTGATATATGGTTTGTACTTCCAGCCATGTTTGATTATTTATCCTTTTTTAAAAAATTTAGTTTGTTTCTCCATGATTATCTTTCCCCTCACCCTCTGTCTTTACCGAGGCACTTCCCACTGATGGTTTTGGTTATTGTTTTTCATTTCTTCCTCGTGTAGTGTTTTGCTCAAAATGCTTTGCAATGCTGGTTTTCTGGCTGCAAATTCTTTTAGCTTTTGTTTATCATGAAAGATTTTTATTTCGTTGTCATACCTGAAGCTTAATTTTGCTGGATACAGTATTCTTGGTTGGCATCCATTGTCTTTCAGTGTTTGAAATACATTGTTCCATGACCTTCTTGCTTTCAGCGTCTGTGATGAAAAATCTGTTGTTAACCTTATTGGTTTACCCCTGAATGTAATCTGCCTCCTTTCTCTTGTAGCTTTTAATGTTTTCTCTTTGTTCTGTATATCGGATATCTTCATAACAATGTGTCTTAGCGTTGGTCTACTGTGATTTTGTGTGCTCGGTGTCCTGTATGCATCTTCAATTTGTGTATCTGTTTCCTTTTTTATTTCTGGAAAGTTTACTTTAATTATTTCATTCAGCAGGTTACTCATTCCCTTGGTTTGAATCTCTGTACCTTCTTCTATCCCGATGACTCGTAAGTTTGGTTTTTTTGTTATCCCATAACTCTTGGATGTTTTTCTCGTGATTTTTTTACCAGCCTTTCTGAGTTGGCTAGACTCTTTTCAAGATGATATATTTGTTCTTCATTATCTGACATTCTGGCTTCTCCTTGATCCACTCTGTTAGTGATACTCTCAATTGAGTTTTTAATTTGGTTTATCGTTTCCTTCATTTCTAGAATTATTGTTTGATTATTTTTTATAATCTCTATCTCTTGATAAAGATGATTAACTTCTTCTTTTATCTGTTTATGTAATTCATTCTCAATGTGTTCTTTCGCTGCTTGAATTTGCTGTCTCGTATCCTCTTTAAGGTTCCATTCCATCTGTCTAAGGTGTTCCTTGAGTTCTTTATATGACCATTTTTCTGATGACTCTAGGTCCTCCTGAATATTTAGGCTGTCCTGCATTGTTTGTACTCCTTTTCTTCCTTGCTTTTTCAAGTTGCTCATGTTACTTCTTGTTCTGTTGACTGCTGAGTTACTGTTTACTCCTATAAATTTATTTGATGCTTGGGAGGAAAGGTATTAGAAGGGAAGAGAAGAAGTCACTAAAGAGAATAAGAGTAATCAGGTAGAATTCAAGGAAGGGGGAATAAGAAAATTGAAAAGAAATGAAAAGACAAAAGAAGAAAAAAAATAGGAAATAAAAAAAGAAAAAGCAATTAAAAAAATAAAAAAAATTAAAATTAGAAGAAAAAAAATTTTTAAAATTGGAAAAAAAATTAAAAAACAACAAGAAAGAAAAATGAAAATGAAAGAAAAAACCCAAATCAAAAAAAAGAGGAAAAAAAAACCTAATAAATGCAGTCTTAGAGTTTGATTAACTTCTCTTCCAGTAGGTGGCGCTGTGCCCACCAGGCCAAGTTTCTCCTGTCAATACACCGGAACCAATCACTGTGCAGCAGCTCCTCCTCCCAGACTGGGCGAGTCTCCAATCCTGAGTGCCTAGGGCCTCCTCTTGTGTCTAGTCACTTCCCCACTTTTCCTCTAGCCAGGCCCCTCTCATGGGTGCCGCTCACCACAATACTGGCTACATGCCAGGTCTGCTTCTCCCGGGAGCCCTGTTTTCATGAACGACTGGGCACACCTTCCCTGTTTGCCATTCCCTCAGACCCTAAGTTGGTAGAGCTTGGGGCTGAGAATCCTCAGCGAATTTTACTTGCCCTCCGGTAGCAACGCCCCCGGTAGCTGGTGCAAGAGACCTCAGCTGTCAGCACTTGTGGGAGCGGTAGTTCCGCGCCGCGGGTCCCGCGCCACCTCTGATTCCCTCGGTCTGGCTGTTGCGCTCACGGAGAGCTGGGAGGGGCCCTTAAGGTTTCCCCATGTGTGGAGAGGGAAGGGTAGGGGATTACACACCTGTAGCCGCAGGTTTCAGTGAAGTTATCTCCTCCGCCGCAGTCTGGTGACGTCAGTTCTCTGCCATGGTGGTATCTCTTGCAAATGGCGACAGTTCGTTTTCCTTTGCCGGGTGACCAATGCAACGGGTGGGTCCTGACTGTCTCTCCCACGTCCCGTTTCAAACCTGTGGCCACTAGCTATGAAGGCTTGGTTGGCATTTACCTCCGTAGGAACAGAAGGGCCGACCAGTTGTTTCAGCCGGATGGATTAGTGCTGAGTCACAGCTGTTTGTCTGCGGGAAGCAGGCGAACGGGAGCTTGAATTCAGCCGATCCGGGCTCAGTGTGTGTTCTGAGAGGCCCAGACTGTTCGGCCCAGATCCACGTCAGTTCAGCATTGCCTAGTGATCCTGAGCAAACAGAGTTTAGATTGTTTACGACTCCCTATGCCCGCACTGCGAAGAGGTCAGAGACTTGATCTCTCCGCGCCCGCCGCCATGTTGGAATCCCCCGAGAATTGTCATTTTAACATTTAGTCTTCCTCTTCCTTTTCAAGGGCCTTTAAAAATACCTCTCAGCCCCACTGTTATGTATCATAATGCACTAAAAAATAAATATAAAGAAAGCAAGAACAAAAAAAACCTCTCAACAATGTTTTATATTTTACAGGTTTTGCAAGATTTTATAATATTTATTCCTCAGAATTCCATAATTTTGGTGATATTGTGTTATTTTCTTTTAAATTTTGATTTTTTTAAAAAAATTCTTTTATAAAGAAAATATTGATTTTTTTTTGTATATCAATTTTGTTTTCTTTACAAACTTGTTAAACTTATTTCATTAGACCTGACCATTGTTTTCCACATAGATGATTATCTACTCATGAATTAAACACATTTTTACTTCTTTCCATTATGTATGCATTTTATTTATTTATTTATTTGCACTTATTCTACTGTATACCAATTCCATGTTGAATAGAAATAGTGTTGGACAGAAGTGGAGAGAGTGGAGAGCCTTGTGTTTCTATAGAGAACATTTTTCATTTAGTATGATGTCTACCATAGGTTTTACAGGTTGAAAAGTTGTTTTCTATTCACAGTTTTCCAAGAATTCATGAAAATAAGGAATGGGTTGGATTTTGTCAAATTTTCTTCTGTGTTTATTCAGACTATCATTTTTTTTCTCAGATTGTCCATATATAGTGTTAACATTGACAGATTCTCAATCATTAAATGAATCTTGCATTCCTGGGGTAAACCCACTTGGTCATGATGTATTATCCTTTTCATTTTTTCATTCTTTGTTTAAGAATTGTTTTTTTCACTATTTATTTGTGTTTCAACTTGTATGTTTTCTCTTGACCTGTCTTAAGTTTATTGATTCTTTCCTCTATGGGTAAGTCTAATTCTTTTCTGATCTATTTTTCATTTCTCATATTTCCTTAATGCTCTTTTTGGGAAAAAGTTTTCATGTGGATGCTAAAATTCCCTATAGTTCATGTTGCCTTCCTCTTCACTACATTCTAGTGAAAACACTGATCATAATAATTTTAAAGTTTATGTCTAATAATTCCAATATCTAAGCCATTCTGGGTTGAGATATTTTCTTTTATATATGACTGCTGTGGACTGCCATTGCCTCATACTTCTTGTGAGATCTTAGAATTCTCTCAGTTTTCCCATCTGCCCCAGGTCTTAGCACACACTGTATACTCCCACCACAACAGATTCTCTGTCATTATAACAGCAGAATTCCTATGGAGTTCCTCTCATTTTTCTTTTTTTTCCCCTATTTTTTAGCAATCCCTGGGAGTCTGAGCTGCGTGTCCCTTCAGCTCTCTTGCTCTGCCCCAAGTCTTTCCTGGGAACACTCGTGAGAGCCTGTGGAAACAATTATCTGGTGGCTTATAGGTTCCCCTGATGTTTGGGACTTTCAAAGATTCTAAACTCTCAAACCAGCCCATCTTCAGGCTTGAATTTTTTTTTTAACCTATGTCTATAATATCTTCCTCATCTTTCTGCACTCTGTCAGTGGTAAAGTAACTGGAGTATCTTTTTTTTAATATTTATTTTTTAGCTTTAGGTGGACACAATATCTTTATTTTTTTATTTTTATGTGGTTCTGAGAATCAAACCCAGTGTCTCACGCATGCTAGGTGAGCGCGCTACCACTTGAGGCACATCCTCAGCCCTGGAGTATCTTTTAAGAAGGATGTATCATTTCTGATAATTTAATAGGTTACTTGGCAACCTCAGCTTTCTAATGGACTAAATCTGTCATTTAAAAAACTATGATATTGTAGGTTATTTGGCTTTTGTTTTGCTGTTATTATGGTAGGGAAGATATCTTCCTGTGACTTTCTGCATCCTAAGTGGAAGAAGTTCCTAATGTTTTTTGAATCTCAGTTCCAGTTGTCTCTAGGTCTGCCAGCTCTTTTGTCACATCGTCCTTCTATTAATCTTCCCTCTTTGCTTACCTGGGTCAAGTCTGGCTTACCTCACTGTAACCCCAAGTGTCTAGACTAATACAGAAATGGGGAACGTGTTCTGAAAGTATTATGCAGGAGGTGGCTCTGCCTTCTGAAAGAAATGCCTCCACTTTTTTTTTTTTTAACTTGTAAAATGGAGTAAAATTCCCTGCCCTGTCTGCTTTACAAGTTTCTTGGGAGATTCTTCTGAAATAATAGATGTGAGTTCTATAAAATATACATTGGCATATTATTGCTAATGATGAATTCCTATTATTTCTCCCACTTTAGTATCTATATAACCCAGCTGTTTTCTCCTTTGGTCTTTCCACGCTCTGATTTGGGCCCATCTTTTCTCATCTGGGGCTTACTGTGTGCTGGATACTCTGGGCACTGTAGGCATCTGTGCCCTAACAGAAATGTGGTCTATGGATTCCTAACTCCAACTCTTACTCACCATGTGATGTTTGAGAAATAATGTATATCCTAAACCTCTTTTTTTTTCCTACCAGGAATTGAACCCAGGGGTGCTTAACCACTGAGCCACATCCCCGCCCTTTTTTATTTTTTATTTTGAGACAGGAGCTAAGGGTCTTGCTAAATTGCTGAGACTGGCTTTGAACTTAGGATCCTCTTTGCCTTAGCCTCCCAAGCCACTGGGATTATAGGTGTGTGCCACCACGCCCAGCTTGCTTGCTTGCTTTCATAAACTGAAGATAAAAATAGCATATCAACTCATAAGGTTGTTGTAAGAATTAAATGCAGTTTGTGATTTGTGCTTTGTATGCTGAAAGTGGCTTGTCCATGGCTAGATCCCAAGTCTATGATAACAAAGGCATGGGTCAGAATTACTGAATTGTGTGGTCATTGAATAGCTTTTGTGGCCTCTCTGCCTCACCTTGGTATATACTCCAAAATACTATGCTCTTAGGGGTTCTCCCTTGCCCACAAACCTTTGTTTGCTCCTCAAGGACAGGAACTCTCCACTACTCTAGATTAATTACCACAGCATTCAAGGCTCCTGATGATCCTGGACAAAACTTACCTCTTTGTCCAACATGTCTCATTGTCACATTCAGCCCATTGTGCCCTGGCTGTGCCTGGAATGGTGGGTGATATGGGCACAAGCAAAGGCAGAGAGAACTGTTGATAAGTGTGTATGGGAGGAAATTTCCAGGGAAATAATTGGAGAGAAGACAAGGGAATGGCTAAGAATGGTGGAGTGAATGGAAAATAGTGCACAGTCTCGCAGGCTGTTGGGTGCTTGAAAGGTGGAAGTTGAAGATGAGGGTGGGATATCACCTCCATCTGGACTGTATACCCCATGAGTGCGGGTCTAAGTTGTGTTGCTTTTGTTTCACAGGTAATGATGGAGAATCTGTGGTTTGAGAAGTGAAGATGTGGCCACTTTGGAAGGGGATCTTGCCAGTTTTCACTCAGACTGTCTTGGAAGTTCAGACACTCAGTTTGGGGTGGATTCTGAGCACTCCCATTGCATATTGTTCTAGCTTCACTCACCACCAGAAAGGTGCTGTCTGCAGCCTCAGAAATCTGAGATGCAGACCTAAGAAAGACATATACAGGAAGCCAGGGCTTATAGTACAACTGAAAAACCTCAGCTTCTCCACATAAAAATCTATGTCTGGGGCTGGGGATGTGGCTCAAGTGGTAGCGTGCTCGCCTGGCATGCGTGCGGCCCGGGTTCGATCCTCAGCACCACATACCAACAAAGATGTTGTGTCCGCCGAAAACTAAAAGAATAAATAAATATTTAAAAAAAATCTATGAGTTTCCTCAACTGTTAAAGAGGGATAAAAGTGACTACTTGAGATGAATGCTATTTGGATTAAATTAGATAATGAAAGAAGTGCACATAGCACAGGGCCCGGCATGAAGCAAGCTTACAATAAAGCCTCTGCCTTTGCCTTTCTTCCATTTCTTTCCATACAAAGACAGTGTGATCTGAGGTTAGAAACCAGCTTTCTTCCATTTGCCCAATCTTGTCTAGTTTTGGGGCATTGCCTGAGAAGTAGCCACACTCATGACTTTGAGTAAACATAGATAAGAACAGAGACGGCCAGTTGTTCACATTTCCAACAAGTATAGACATGGGAAGATGCTTATTTTCCCTGCCCAGGAAGTCTCAGTTTGGAGGACAGTATGATGCAAAAGAAGAAAGGATATACAGTCAGTCATGTGACTTCCAGTTACATCTCCACTCCTCACCCATACGGTGAAATTACTCCACTGCTCTGATTCTCAGTTTCTTCATTGAAATTGGGTTGATGGAAGGGCCAGTGAGAGAATCCTGGTGAAGTGATGCTGGTGACTGGCCCTACTAGCTCCCAATTGTCAGGAGCCATCCATGGGTTGCATGTGGGTCACCATGTATGGAAGCCTTGTAGATAGAGACATCTGGTGTCTGGGAATGGCTAGTGGACATTTCCTCGGTCAATTGCCCAGGAACAATGTGAATCTCTTTCTGGCTCTGCGGTGGCCTACACAGCACCTGTGATGGGTGTGACCTGCCAAAATGTCAATCAACCTGCTGACAAGAAGACATGAAGCAAGACTCCACCCTTGAAACTTTGTCAGTGCCTTTGATGTACCCCTTAAATAAACCACTGGAGCCATTTCCTCTTGTCTAGTTCCAGAACCCATGTGGACTAGATCTATCAGGAGCTTCGTATTCTGTAAATATATTTCTAAGTATTTGTGCTTTGTTACTAACTATCTGAGATTATAAGTTTTAGGGTGGCTTGAACTCCCCTGGGTAGGAAGAACCCCCGAAGAGATGCTGGTCATCATCCCCTGGAAACCCAATATAAACTGTCTCTCCTCAGGTAGTCCTGAGACCCCACAAAGGGAGGAGCAGTCAGGTGGTCAGTGGCTCCCCTTGTTGCTTTCAGGGCCTTGCTGTGATCTCTCCCTCTGGGACTGGCTCTGCTGTGATTGGGGGCGGGAAGTAGTTCTAATGTTGAGTAGGTAAAGAGATGTGAGCAGAAGAACGGGGGAGGGACAATCGGGCTCACACCATCTTGAGCGACATAAGATCACTCTACCTTAGTGACAAAAAGCCCCACTTCCTTTTTGACCACATAACACCTTAAAACTGAGAAATGGGTGTAATCAGCCCAAGGGACTTTTCATCTTTGGAACATGTGCAGAGCACTGAGGCCCTCTTCCATGGTGGGGGAAAATGTTAACTGCCCCAAAGAATAATTCATGAGATGGGAGGATCCCAAGCAGGCTATTAAAAACCCACAACCAGCAAGCATGAGGCCATTTCTTCTCTTTGGAAGACCTGCTCCAAGAGCACACATTCATTTCATTATTGAATTTTTTTTTTATGCTTTTTATGTGTGTCTCTTGTCTAAAGGTTTTCTTTTGAGGAGACAAGAACAAGGAACCTCCCCCGGGTTAACACTATGGCATCCATATTCCATGGCTCTGCATCTTGGAATAGAGGCTGGAGCATAAACTCTTTGGCTCAGGCTGATTCTGTTGGGAGGTTTTACAGAAGGCCTATCAGAGTGCTGTCTAGTGGAAATCTAATTGATCCACATGTGTAAATGTAAATGTTCTGACAGTCACACTAAAAAGTAAAGAAAGGTGAAAATAATTTTAATATATTTAACCCAATAAATACAAAATATTAGTTTCAACATGTAATCAATATTGACATTCTTTTAAAAATTTGTTCTTTTTAGATACACATGATAGTAGAGTGTATTTGACGTATTACGCATATATGCAGTATAACTTATTCTAATTAGGACCTCATTCTTGTGGTTGTAGATGATGTTGAATTTCACTGGTCATCTATAAATATAGGAAAGTTATATCCAATTCATTCTATTGTCTTTCCTATTCCCATCTCCTCTTCCTTCCCTTCATTCCCCTTTGTCTAATCCAATGGACTTCTCCCCCCCCCCCCATCTTTAGTATGTGTTAGCATCCACATATCAGAACATTTGGCCTTTGATTTTTTGGAATTAGTTTATTTCGCTTAGCATGATAGTCTCCAGTTCTAACCATTTACTGGCAAATTCCCAAATTCCATTCTTCTTTATGGCTAAGTAATATTCCATATGTATATATACCATGTTTTCTTTATCCATTCATCTGCTGAAGGGCAGGCATCTAGTTTGGTTCCATAGTTAAACCATTGAATTGCTATAAACATTGATGTGCCTGCATCACTGTAATATTGACATTTTTAATGAGGTATTTTATGCTCCTCTTTCATATTAAGTCTTCAAAAACACATGTGTTTTACATGGAAAACAATTTTAATTAGGACTAGCCACAATGCAACTGCTCAATAGACATTACAGGACTAATGGCTTCCATATTGGACAGATCCAGTGTCCTGGTCTCTTAGGAACAGAGCCATGCTGCCATCTGGTGGTAATTTAGTCACATAGCAACCCTGACACCCACTGTGGGCCCCGCCTTGAAGTGGCAATGAAGACATAACTTGACCCTACTTGCTCTTTGAGTGCCTTCAACCTAGAGTTCAGGACAAAGGATTCAAAGTTCCAGAAACAAAGCGGCCTACAGTGCCCTGGTATTTGGTGGTGAGAAGGTTCTAACAATGAAGGCATTTCACAGATATAGAAGTAAGAGGGGGAATGACCTGCTTGGAGCCAGGAGATAAATATGAAGCTAACCTAAATGAAAGACGCCATGGCCAGACTACCAGCATCTGTCACTGAAACAATGGAGACTGCTTAAAAATAGTTCTTGTTTTCACTAGATAACGAATATATTAATAGGATTCAAAATCCCAAAGTGAAAAGCAAAGAGACTCTCCCATACTCCCTAATTACTCAGTTCCCCTTTAGTGAGGCATCACAATCAATACTGTGATATTGCTTGTTGGCACGTTATTTTTACATGTGTCAATCTATCTGTAGGATAGTTCATGAAATGGAATTTTGGGCCCAAGGATATGCAATTTTGTTAATTAAAAAATCATTTTTTTAAAAAAAATTTGGCTTTATTTTATACACTCTACATCTCATAAGTTCACTGTTTTTCAAAATGTGTTCTACTTAGTTGTACATGATAGCAGAATGCATTTCAATGCATTGTACACAAATGGAGTGCAACATTTCAGTTCTGTGGCTGTACACGGTGTAGAGATGCACCATTTGTGCAGTCATTCATGTACCTAGGGTACTGATGTCTATCTCATTCCACCATTTCCTACCACCATAACCCCTCTCCATCCTCCCCTTTGCTCAATCCAAAGTTCCTCCATTCTTCCCATTCCTGCCCCCTCCCCATCATAGATCAGCAGCCACTAATCAGAGAAAACATTTGGCCTTTAGTTTTTTGAGGTTTTCTTTGCTTAGCATAATATTCTCCAACTCCATTCATTTATCTGCAAATGCCATAATTTTATTCTCTTTTATTACTGGGTAATATTCTATTGAGTATATACAAGTTCAGTATTTTAAGTGTGCAATTTGAGAAGTTTGACAAAGGTATAGATAGTTATATAATCACCACAACCATGATATAGAACATTTCCATCACTACAGGAAGCTTCATTGTTGCTGTTAGTAGTTAATTTCCTGATTTCCACCACTGCTTCTGGAAACTACTAGTCTGTTTTCTGTACTTTACAAGGTAGCCTTTTCCAGAACATCATACAAATGGAATAGTATAGAATATTATCTTTTTCCTGTCCAATGTGATTCATCCATATTGTTACAGGCATCATATAGCACAGTAAGACCTTTGTAAAAACTATCAGCAGTATTCTATGACATATCACAGTTTATTCATTCACTAGTTGATGGACATTGAATTGTTTGTAGTTTCGAGTTATTAGGCATTATGTTTCTATGGATGTTTGAGTAATCTTTGAGCTTTCATTTCTCCTGCGTATATCTAGAAGTGAAATTTGTAGGTCATATGATAAGTGAATATTTAACTTTACAAGAAGCTGCCACATTGCCTTCTAAAGACATGTACCATTTGTTTGCCATTAGTAATTAGATTTCCAATTGCTCTTTACCCTCACCTGCTCTTGGTTAGAGAGTGCAGTGCCTGACATCATGTCTTTAATTTTAGCTATTTGGTGGATATTTAGAGGTATTTCCTTGTGGTTTAAATTTGATGACTAATGGTACTATACGTCATTCATATGCTTACTTGCTACTTGTATACATTCTCTGGTGATGTGCCTGTTCAGAACTCTTGTCCATTTTTTAAATTGGACTGCTTGTCTTATATTAAGGCAAAAGAGATATTTGTTGCCTGGGCTGCTCCTGTTCTTTGTTTTACCACCATGAGTAAGAAAGTCTGCCTTCTGTTTTCACAGTATAAGTAGAACCATCCTGTACTGCTTCTGGGTCTGTATTCTATTAACTGCTTCTTGTCTTTTTTCTTTGTTTTAATGAATTTTTACCTTTTCCAGTTTATTGAAGTAGTAATCTTTTTGTTTTTAGATATAAATTTATAGTTCAAAAAACTGACAGAGCCATTGCCCAAAAACTATCAAGAACATCCCTATAGTTAAAGACAGATTGAATTCTTCCTTGCTGCATTCAGGGAGTATATATGCCCAAAACAAAAGTGTGGGTCATCTTAGGACAGTATGTATGTGTGGAGGGGGGTTGTTAGTGCAGGTCTAGGTGGTAGAGTTAGTTATAGGATGGTATTGATAGGGATTATTCAGAATTTATAAACTAGGTATATAACAATTCAGAGTCTCATTTTTATAATATTCAAGTTTCTTTTCTCTGATTAGTTTTTAGTCTTATCTTATAAATATTAAATGAGACTTATAGGCGGTAACTAGATTGGATTGAGCTCCTGCACTAAATCCCAACAGACCAAACCAAAATGAAGTCACTCTTGCTGAAGTTCCAGTGCACCAATCCAAACTAAGTCATTTAGTTTTGGAAATCAGGAGGGATGATAGTCAAATCCCCAAACAGGTTGGTTTTAGACATAAGGAAGTCCCTCTGCTTTAACCCTCACAAGGGAAGTAGCTAACATTAAGCAATCTGCTTTTTGTATTGTGATATTTCCTTGTTCCAGCTAAAGCTACCTTATAAAAATGGATGGTTCTGCAATATCCAGTTTAATTAACACATCTGTTATTTTAAGATGAGATGATACCTGATTAATTGCAAATACATCATTTAATTAAATATGTTGAAATTTTATCTTTTGATAAAAAACAAAGTTGTCTGATGGGGCTGGTGGTAATAGTCCGGATTTATAGAATCTGTGATGATATTATAGTTTTGATTTGATGGAGTTTATCTCTTTTGTGAATTAGGGTGCATTTTGCAAGTTGTGATTTCCTTTTGATTTTATTTTTTTATGTCACTCTGACTTTGGTGTGGAAAAATGCAGTCTATGGTGTTATGAGATTAAGTTAGCATGGTAAATAGTGAGAAGGCTTTTAAAGGCTGTTGGAACAGGGGAATATCTATTTAGAAAGTATGATATTTATGTCTCTACCACCTATATTCATGATTCTACCATAAAAATGAATCACAATGAAGTATCAAATATACTAGAAGAAAATATGGGAGGACATTACAAATGAAAATATTTATATGCTGAGCAGCAGCAGTGGGGGTCCTGGGGCTGTGATTCTGTGGATGTTGGCAAATTGGGCCCAGGATATAGAGAGTGCAGTGCCTGACAGCATGTCTGTTGTGAGGCTAGGTGGGGTAGAGAGGATGTGGTTGTGGCGGGAGGCAGTGAATCTATATAAATAGAACCCAAGCAGGACCAAAAGGCTAAATTCGAGGAGAGTGAGTGCTGGGCCTTTTCTTTATGAAGCAAAGTCTATAAAGGCTGCCCTGAAGGACAATCAAGTGAAATGCTTTATACATTATGGTGGTTGCATAAAAATGGGGTGAATGGCGTCCAGAGTACAGATTATTCAAACACATGAGCAATGAATTTCAGAAACAGCGAGAACTTCAAAACACCAATCAGGAGCAGCACATAAGAGGGGAATATGAGAGGAGCTGCCTCAGTGATCTGATCTGCCACAGGAAAAATGTTGGTATGAAAGCAAAATGGAACAGATAAAAAACACCTGGAAATGGAAAAAGTGGTGGTGAGACACCTCAGAATCCTTGGAAGAAAAAAAAGCCCAGGTACATTCATGAGTAGTGTTTAAGATTCCCAAAGAGCTAAAACCATGTCTGAATGATGATTACCAGACAAAAACAGCTCTGTTGTCTTCCTGCCAAGAATGGGGACTCCATTTTAGAGCATTATGCAAATTAGAAGAAATCTCTAAGAAGCATAGATAATGAGGAGTAGGCTATTAATGAAGTTGTGACAGGGCTAGTTCAATATGATTTTGGGAACTTGGCTCTTCTGTATTTCAGTATGCTGAAATCCCCACCTATCATCCCGATACTCACCTGTGTTAGGTTTATGGACCTGGGACATATAGTGAGACTATTTGTACAAAATGAAGTGATGCCGGTCTACACACCCTGGATGAAATGAGTCTTGCTTTATCACTGAACCACTCACATTTCCTGAAGTATCTGGTAAAGATTTTAGCAACTACTTTTGGTGCCAGTGATTAGGAAATGGCTCTTCCTACACCATTAGAAAGCTGTGTGAAAAGCATTCTCATTTATGTTTGGATAAAAATGGTTTTGTTCTTAGTCCTTCTCTTGTGTAAGTTATATGCTTTGAAGATGTTGGTGAATAACAGAATTGATGTTTGTTTCTGTTTGATTTTAGCCAGAGAAAGTAAAAGGGTTATAACTCATTTTTTTCTTTTCTTACTTTTTCATTTCAAAGTATATTCAACAGTGGACAACAGAGAGACATGCTGTAGAGGGTTTTATTACCTAGTTGACAAAGCTTCTATTTTTTTCTTTTTTTTTATTGGTTGTTCAGAACATTACAAAGCTCTTGACATATCATATTTCATACATTAGATTCAAGTGGGTTATGAACTCTCTTCTATTGAGCACTGGTGGTTCTCTTTCCGAACCATGTACTTTTATAATATGTGTTAACGCCGTGTGACAAAATACTCTGATCCCTAGTGTCACGTATTCAATTTAAATTTAGTATATATAACTGAACACACTCATCCATTTGTGCTCCTTTTTTTTTAAGGCGCTTTTGCTTGCTTCTGCAGTACATATGCTAAAATTGGAATTAAACGGATATTAGCATGGGCCCTGTGCAAAGATGACATGCAAATTTGTGAAGCATTCTGTATTTTTTCAAAAACTATTTGGGAATCAATCTAACAAAAGAGGTGAAAGACCTCTACAGTGAAAACTATAGAACACTAAAGAAAGAAATTGAAGGAGGCTGTAGAAGATGGAAAGATCTCCCATGTTCTTGGATAGGCAGCATTAACATTGTCAAAATTGCCATACTGAGGCTGGGATTGTGGCTCAGTGGCAGAGCACTTGCCTTACATGAATAAGGCACTGGGTTTGATCCTCAGCACCACATAAAAATAAATAAATAAAATGAACATATTATGTCCATCTACAATGAAAAAAAAGTTATTAAAAAATGGCCATACTACCAAAAGTGCTATACAGATTTAATGCAATTCCTATTAAAATTCCAATGATGTTCCTCATATAAATAGCAGTCACGAAATTCATTTGGAAAAATAAGAGGCCCAGAACAGCCAAAGCAATCTTTTGTGAGAAAAGTGAAGCAGGAGGCATTACAATACCAGATTTTAAATTATACTCTAGAGTGATAGTATAATAAACTGCATGGTATTGGCACCAAAGCAGACATGAAGAAAAATGGTATAGAATAGAAGACACAGAGAGAAACCCACATAAATACAGTTATCTCATTCTAGACAAAGGTGCCATAAACGCGTGTTGGAGAAAAGATAGCCTGTTCAACAAATGGTGCTAGGAAAACTAGGAATCCATATGAAACAGAATTAAGTGAAATTAAACTCCCTGTCTCCTCCCTGCACAAAACTCAAAGTGGATCAAGGGCCTAGATATTAGACCAGAGATTCTGTACTTATTAGAAGCAAAAGTAGGTCCAAATCTCCATGATGTCAACTTAGGGATTGAATTCTTCAACAAGACCCCTATGGCACAAGAAATAAAATCGAGAATCAATAAATGGATGGTATTAAACTAAAAAGCTTCTTTACAGCAAAGGAAACAATCAAGAATGTGAAGAGGGAGACTATAAATGGGAAAAAATCTTTTCCATCTGCACCTCAGAGCATTAGTCCCCAGGATACATAAAGAATTCAAAAACATAAAAAAGAAAGAAAGAAAGAAAGAAAGAAAGAAAACCAAAATCCAAATAACCCAATTCATAAATGGACAAAGGAACTGAACAGACTCATCACAGAAGAAATATGATCAGTCAACAAATATATGAAAAATTGTTCAATATCTCTAGCAATTAGAGAAATACAAATTAAAACTATACTGGGATTTCATCTCACTCCACTCAGAATGACAATTATTAAGAATATAAGCAACAATAAATGTTGGCAAGGATGTGGGGACTACATTTTGTTGGTGAAACTGCAAACTGGTGTAATCACTATGGAAATTAGTATGGAGATTCCTCAGGAAACTTAGAATGGAACTACCATTTGACCCAGTTATCCTACTCTTTGGTTTATACCCAAAGGACTTAAGCATATTATAGGAATGCAACCATATCAATATTTATGGGAGCTCAATTCACAATAGCTAAGCTATGGAACTAGACTAGATGCTCTTCAACAGAATAATGAATAAAGAAAATGTTGTGTGTATACACAGTGGAATATTTCTCAGCTATAAAGAATTAAATTATGGCATTTGCCAGTAAATGGATGGAACTGGAGACTATCATAGTAAGTGAAATAAGTCAATCCCAAAAGTCTAAAGGCTGAATGTTTTCTCTAATATGCAGATGCTAACACACAATGTGGGGAAGAATAGATGTTCATTGGATTAGACAAAGGGGAATGAAGGGAAGAGGGGGAAGATGCGAAACAGAAATACAGTAGAATGTATTGGACAGAACTTTCCTATGTTCGTATCTGAATACATGACCAGAGTAACTCCATATCATGTACAACCACAAGAATGGGAAGTTATATTCCATGTATGTATAATATGTCAAAGTACTCTCATGTATAACTAAAAAGGACAAAATTTAAAAGGTACTTAAGTAGCCCATCAAGTTGTTCCTTTCTTGTTGCTCAAATTGTTGAACAGTGGTAGGTTCTTAATAGTTTTTGTATTTGTGGCTAATGTATGTTTTAATATGGTGAATGCAATGCAATGTATAGCTATAGTTTTCTGGAAAAGTCAGTCTTTGGGAATTGTTTTTCATATTTTCAATAAGCTTTTTTCTTTAAAATAAAGAAGAAAAAATGTATGTGACAAAGCTTGATAATTGTTATAGGTAACAATTCAGTCAGAAAAAACACAAACAACTTGTGACAGAGATGTACACCTCAGATCCCTCACATAAGGGTTGCTAGCTGCAGGAAGTGTGGTTAGCTAAGAGCCTCCAATGGCTAATTCCTTCAGATTCACCTGAACCATGGAGCTGAGGTTACCTTGCTCTTGGATGGCCCACACCAGTGATAGGGCAGCTCTATGGCACAAGGTCTACTCTCATTGGTGACATTTACTTTAGAATTCCCCATGTGGTGGGCAGAGACATCCCATTCCTGTAGATCTCCTTGACCCACCCTGCTTCCTCCCCTTTTCTACAGAACCTCTCAAATCGAAAATCTCTTCCCCTCTTGAGCCCTTCACGAATTTAAGAATTTCACCTTCTCTTTATAGAGAATTCCACGATTAACCTCTATACTTCTTCTTCCCTCAATCCTGCCACACTCCTTCCACTATCCCCATTCCCTTTGGGGATAACCATGGCTATCCATGAACCAAGGGCTCACCATTCCTGTCCACAGGTACTGGAAGCCCTGATGATCACCCCATGAGGACCTCTTTGATTATCCACTTTCCTCCCCTGACTTAACCATTTTTGTGGATGGCAGTTTGGTGATGGGTTGTGATGGACAGCATAGGGCCACGTATGCTGTAGTCACCTCTACCTCTGTTCTACAAGCCAGCTGCCTTCCTGAAGGGATTCACCTCCCAGAAGGCTGAAGTTTTTGCACTTATCAGAGCTCTCACTCTATCCAAAGATAAACAGATTAGCGTATACACAGACTCCAAATATGCCTTCCTAATTTCTCATTCCTTTTTGACTATTTGGAAGGAACATGGATTCTTGACCACAAAGGGATCACCAATGGTCAATGCCTCTCTGATTTTCAAACTGTTAGAGGCACTACTGCCATCATGAGTGGCCATTATACACTGCAGAGGACATCAAAATTCCTCTGACCCAAGAGCTATAGGCAACAACAAAGCAGACTCTATAGCATGAGAACGAATGGCAAAATTCTTAGCAGCCCCTATCCCATTTCTATCCACCACAATTAAACCTAACTATTACCCGCAGGAATGACAGGACCTAAAAACCCAAGATGACCGTTTTGGGGATGATGGCTGGGGGATCATCCTGGGGGATCAAATTGCCCTTCCTAAACAGCAAGCTTATATTTTATTAATGGACGTTCATATCTCTCTTCATATTGGCCCCAAACCCCTTTTTCCAGTTTTTGTAACCTCTCTTTTACTTCCCAGGAATGAGAATACTCTCCAGCAGGTCCACTCCCCTTGTTCTGTCTGCTCTATAGTATCCCCAAAAGGGGACATCAAACCTAAAATCCCCATGCATCAGATGAGGGGCCACCAGCCAGACAAAGACTGGAAGATTGACTTCACTCATATCTCAGGCACAAAAAGCTTCGCTACCTACTTACTTTGGTTGGTACTTTTTCAGGTTGAATAAGAAGCCTTCCCTTCATCCAGGGAAACTTCTGACGCTATCACTTCCATCCTCATCGAGCAGATCATTTCCAGTTCCTGCCTCCATCCAGTCCGACAGTGGTCTGGCCTTCACTTCTCAGTTTGTTCAACTAGTCTCCAAAGGCCTCAACATCACTTGGAGGCTCCACATCCCATACTGACCCCAATCCTTGGGTCAGGTTGAGAGGACTAATGGCATTCTCAAGGATCATCCCACTAAACTTTCTATTGAACTCAGGCTCTCCTGGCCCAATCTACTGCTGTTGGCCCTCACCTGAATTTGGGCATCCCCGAAAGACCCCTCAGGCCTTAGCCCCATTTGAGCTACTCTATGGGTATCCCCTCTTTATAAATATTTGTTTTTTAGTTGTAGTTGAACATAATACTTTATTTATTTTTATGTGGTGCTGAGGATAGAACACAGGGCCTCACATGTGCTAGGCAAGCACTCTACCACTGAGGCACAACCTCAGCCCTGGGCACCCTTTCTTAATCAACCAAAGCTTTCCAGTCACTCCTCTTCCCCTTGTGTCCTACCTGCCCTATCTCACACTTCTACACAAACTCCTAAGGGAACACGCAGACCAGTGCCTTCCTGTGCCATCCATTGCCTCAATCCCAGCACAACCACAAACTGAATTGGACCCTCTTCAACTGGGTGACACAGTCTTACTTTGGGAACTGCATCCTCAATCATTGGAACCTCACTGGATGGGATCCCATGCATTCATACTTACTACCCCAATGGTGGCCAAGCTTTTGGGCCACTGCCCCTGGTACCATGTCTCCTGCCTTAAAAAGGTGTCTGTCCCAAATTCCAGTCCTGGGCTTCCACCACACTGGGGCCCACCAAACTCGAGATTTCTCAACAATCCTCATCTTCTTTGACTAATCATTAATCTCTCTCAAGCTTCTATCTCAACCCATAGATGGTGCTTTTACATCCAAGCAACACGGCACCAGGATGGCACCACTCACTCTCAGTTTATGGGTCAAGGCGATAGTGTTTCCACTGGGTGCAATCAGGCAGTCACCCTTAACATTACTGGATTCAGCCGAGCCACCTTGTCCCACCTGTGTGCAGCAATGCTATGCTTCATATCAGACCAAACTGAGGAATCCTGTAAGCGCTGGCCTGACACCTATGGCGGGTGCCCTTGTAATTCATGCAAGAAATTCATTCTAGATAAGCCTTGCTATGAGAAACAAGCATACATCAAATTAACTATTTGGGACCCATGGGACCCAAAATGGGCTTCCAGTGTTGATAGTAAATTTTATTCTTGGGGTTGTGCCAAGCTCCCCTCAGCCTCTATCAGAACCTGGAGAATTTATGTACATGTTTTCCCTCAAATTCACATAACCACCCAAGAGCAAGAGAAAGAACTCCAACACTAGCTGGATGCAGTTGCCCATCCTAAAGCTGACTCTTTCTCACGGATGGCCCCAGTACATCAGAGCCTTTAGCTTCTCAATTTATCCAAAGTTAATAACATTTCAGACTGTTTCCTCTGTGCAGGTTTAAATTGTACTCCTTTAATTGTGATTCCCATTGACCTTCCTCTCAATACCTCAACTATACCCCATGGTTCCCCCTCTCCAGCCTCTTTTTAATAAAATCAGGAAATTTCCCCTGCTACTACACTGGTTCAGCACCCTGTGACAGATCATTCGAATATCTTCCCCAAACTTTGCTCTGCTGGGTTTTTTTTTCTGGTACAATGGTACTCTAACAAAAAATCTAAGCCTCAGCATGCCCTTTACTTTTTGTGTTCCTTCCACCTTGGTCCCTCAATTAATTCTGTACAGTGAGGCTAAATTAAAATTAACATGGCTTGTTACCATTTCCCTTTCCATGGCAAGATGGACTGTCTTTCTACTAGTATTGGTTGGATTCTCCCTGGCCTCCTCACACACTGCCTCTGGACTCAGGGCAGGAGGACTTGGTTATGCAGTAACCACTACTCAGAAGCTTGAACAACAACTTTGGGAAGTGGTAGAGGCATCAGCCACCTCTCTTGCTTCCCTACAAAGGCAAATAACACCTAGTTCCCAAGTTTCATCACAGAACTGTCAAGCCCTAGATCTCCTGACAGCAGACAAAGGAAGAACATGTCGATTCCTGAAACAAGAATGCTGCTACTATATCAATGAAACTGGATTGATTTGAAAAGAATGTCAACACCCTTCATCATTTGGGTGAAAGGCTTAAATAGCAGCAATCAAATGAACCTTGGCCAGGCTGGCTAAACAGTACCCTCATTATATGCCTGACTTCCATTTTCACTCCTATATTAGTAATAGGACTTCTATTAATGATTGTTCCCTGCCTCTTCAGGTTCACCCGAAAGCACATGGGTGAAATTGCCAGAGTGACCTATAACCAGATGATCCTACACCCCTATAGTCAACCTCCCTATTGAACCGACACCTGAGCCATCCCCTTTCCCCCAGTGCCCCTAGCCAGCAGGAAGTAGCCAGATGAAATTTGGTGCCCTAAATCATAAAAAAGGCTGGGATGTTAAGTTGGTTTGAGGTAGCTAAGGGAACAAAGCACCAGGTAACCCGCGCACATGAAATAACAATCAAGCGCTGACAGACAAGCAGTTATGGTTGGTCTCCTGACCAATTGGAAGAACATGGATCTCAGCAAGATCCTCTGACCAACCTCAGGAGAACAAGGGACTCTAAAAACCTCCCTTTCCCATCCCAAGCCCTCCCTTCCTGCCCTAAGCCCAATAAAATTCCAATCTGGCTGAGCCTGGTTATGATTGTCCTGGACTTGCTCTGTTGGACTGGAGGGTCTCGCCTGGGGGCAGATCTCAATAAAGCCTTGTTTAGCAGCTTTTAATCTGCCTTCTTGTGATCACAGGTGCCTGACTGTTTTCTAGAGAGCCCATTCCTAATTCTAAATCACATTATATACGTTGGGAACCTGATTTTGGATTTGTAAGTAAAGGGTAAGATGTAGCCAGGGTCGTATGAAAGGAGATTACAAGTTACGGCCTCTACCCTGCTTCAAGTCTTTCCACAAATATACATTCTCTGGAGTTCTCTAGGGAACTTCTCCTTTTGAATTCCTCACCTTTGTCCTTTGGCTTCAGTGCAGATGGGGATGTGTGTTTATTTTCAGTGTGGTAGAGTACAATATTTTTAAACATGAATGGTCCTTTGTGAACACTCTCAGGCTTCTTCCTCTTAATGGAGCCCACACAGTCTTACATAACTCCTGGAAGATGAATGCTTCATTTCCCAACTAGAGCTGGGGTTCAGCATGTCACTGACCTAGCTCTCTGGACTTTACAGGATATTAGTTAGGAGAAGGCTGCACTGATGCCTTCTGCAACCTGCCTTCATTACTTCTTCCATATTCCTGTCTATGGAATTGGGAGGCCAGACAATGTGAAGAGCTTTCCTCCTAAGTGAATCTTTCACAGTTCTTTCCCCAGACCTGCCTCTGCAATTTGACCCTTCTCTAGGAAAATAACTCAGGAGAGAAGGAATATTCCTGATAACCAGTGATGAGGTGAGTCCTGAAATGCTTTTCTAGCTTTTTCTGGAAGGACCCTTTGCCCTTTCTCAACTTGGAGGCTGCCTTCTTGGTTTTAGGCAATGCCTATCCCTAATCTTGGAGGTATGACCCATCTTACCTGGAGCTTTGTCTCCAACTTGTTTGCTCCATTCACTGCCGCAGTCTGGCTGGGCACAATTCACAAACCACTTGTCAAGCAGAAACAAACTTTATTTTTAGAACACACACACACACACACACACACACACACACACACGCGGCACCACAGAGCTCTTCAGGAATTCCCTCAGAGCCCAACAGCCACCACCGGCTTCCCACAAGCTTCTCAACCCCCCACTCCTCCTGCTCTTGAGGCCAATTGGCTGGGTCGCATGGGTGGAGCCAAAAGAGTCCCCCAATGAGCAGGTCCGTGGTCTGAAAGGGCGGGGAAACAGCCCAATGAGCATCACATCAGAGGAGCCAATCAGCTGGAAGTTTGCTGGGGCCACTTTGGCTGTAGCTCTCAATATCTTCCCCTCTCTGTTTAATTAAACAACAAGCATGTGGCTTAGGGACCATGCCTGTTAGGTTGTCCAATACTACATATGGTCCTTACCCATCTTCGGATGAGCTGACCTCAAGGTGTCAGCCTCCTGTCTTAGGTTGGTACCATTGCAATTGGATCTTACCCGTCATTGACTACCGGTCCAGCATACAGCCACACCTGTGGATAGGCCTTTGTACTAGTGGGGGAGTGAGGTTCTTTGCCTTACCTCTGTTGGCCCCCAAATTTTAGCTGAATGACCATCACAAGCAGAAGGGAGGAGGATACACCAAGCCAATTGACGGATCCTTTTGGAAAAATTGTACCACCAATGACACCATCAGCAAAAATACCCCAGAACTATCACAAGTCGCTGCACCAACAGATAGTTCACAATACATGCAAGTGATACATAGTCCAGGCAAGTTCTGCAAACAGTTCAGTGATAGCTATTGCAGAAGCTGTAGTTTGGTTTTATCTTTGTCTTCACTGGCACTGGGATGAAGATAGGAATTCTGGCAATAATGGCTAAAGAAAAAATTATGTAACATTCCAGCAGGCACTAAAAGAAAACAATTTTCTGAACAATTTACATTATCCTGAAAAGAATTATTAAATATAATGAAAAGGAAAGGTGAAAGTAACCAAACTGATCTGTTAACCTCCTTTTTTGTTCACATATTAAAACAATCCTCAACAGCTGTTTATCCAATTTAAATTAAACCATTTAAATCATGTGAATAAGAAAAAAAATATTTGGATCCATTTTTTCATGAGTGCTTGTCATATATGATATATGGACATACACACATACAAACATACAACACAAAACACAAGAGTGCACACATAATATAATACATACAACACATAACATAATAGTAAAGGCCTTGTAACTTTTTACAGGTGAAATCTCCATTGCAATGTTTAAAAACTCCATAGTCAAAAAATAGAACTGATCAGAAAAATATTAACCTAGGTCTGTATGAGATCAAAAAACAAAATAGAACTTCATGATGTGGGAAAGGGCAATAATAAAATAGATATTGAAAAGAAAAACATCCTGGTTTCATTAGCCTTCAGGTGTGGGAGAACCACTGTCGCAGTTGTAAGGATAGCCAAACTGGAGTTCTGGATATCAGCTGTTATGGATTTGAGCCAAATCATCTTCTTTTTGGTCTGTAGAAATTGCTTTAGTTAATCTCTCTGGAATCCAAATTGGCTGCTGTTCTCCCTGTGGAAACACACAAACAGACCCCCGACTCCAGACAATCACTGGGTCAGGACCTTTCCATTGTCCTGTTAGAATATCTTTCCAAAGTACCTTGGGCTTATGTACATTTTTTGGACACATATGTCTTTCCGCAGCACTAAGCCCTGATGAATCCAAATTTAAAAAGTTTAGAGTAAAAAGGGTTATTTTAAGTTTATCTTTGGGGGATATATACCCCTTCCCAATTCCCTCTTTTTGCTTTAATAAGTACATTTTATTTTATTTATTTTTTTTTGGTAATCTTTTTTTATTGGTTGTTCAAAATATTACAAAGCTCTTGACATATCATATTTCATACATTAGATTCAAGTTGGTTATGAACTCCCAATTTTACCCCAAATACAGATTGCAGAATCACGTCGGTTACACATCCACATTTTTACGTAATGCCCTATTAGTAATTGTTGTATTCTGCTACATTTCCTATCCACTACTATCCCCCGTCCCCTCCCCTCCCATCTTCTCTCTCTACCCCATCTACTGTCAGCATGGCTAAAGGTCTGTCGATCTTATTTATTTTTTCAAAGAACCAACTTTTAGTTTTGTTAATTTTTTCAATAGTTTCTTTTGTTTCAATTTCGTTGATTTCCACTCTGATTTTAATTATTTCTTGCCTTCTGCTACATTTGCTTTTGTTTTGCTCTTCCTTTTCTAGGGCTTTGAGATGAAGTGTGAGCTCATTTATTTGTTGGTTTTTCCTTTTTTTGAGGAATGACCTCCAGGCGATGAATTTCCCTCTTAAAACTGCTTTCATTGTGTCCCATAGATTCGGATATGTTGTATCTGTATTTTCATTTATCTCTAAGAATTTTTTGATTTCCTCCTTCATGTCTTCTGTAACCCATTGATCATTCAGTAACATATTGTTCATTTTCCATGTAATGTAGGATTTTTCCTTCCTTCTTTTATCATTGATTTCCAGTTTCATTCCATTATGATCATATAAAATGCATGGTATTATCTCCACCCCTGTATATTTACTGAGGGTTGCCCTATGTCATAATATATGGTCTATTTTTGAGAAGGATCCATGTGCTGCTGAGAAAAAAGTATATCCACTTGATGATGGTTGATATATTCTATATATGTCAGTTAAGTCTAGGTTGTTGATTGTGGTATTGAGTTCTATAGTTTCTTTATTCAACTTTTGTTTGGAGGATCTGTCCAATGGTGAGAGAGGTGTGTTGAAGTCACCCATAATTATTGTGTTGTGGTCTATTTGATTCTTGAACTTGAGGAGAATTTGTTTTATGAATGTCGCAGCACCATTATTTGGTGCATAAATATTGATAATTGTTATGTCTTGTTGGTGAATGGTTCCTTTTAACAGTATATAATGTCCTTCCTTATCCCTTTTGATTAATTTAGTCTTGAAGTCGATTTTATTCGATATGAGGATGGCCACCTCTGCTTGCTTACGAGGACCGTGTGCGTGGTATATTTTTCCCAACCTTTCACCTTCAGCCTGTGTATGTCTTTTCCAATCAGATGTGTCTCCTGGTGGCAGCATATTGTTTGATTTGTTTTTTAAATCCATGTTACCAGCCTATGTCGCTTTATTGGAGAGTTTAAGTCATTAACATTTAGAGTTACTATTGATGTATGGTTTGTACTTCCAGCCATGTTTGATTATTTATCTTCTTTTAGTTTGTTTCTCCAAGGTTAGCTTTGCCCCCGCCCTCTGACTTTATAGAGGCACTTCCCACTGATGGTTTTGGTTATTGTTTTTCATTTCTTCCTCGTGTAGTGTTTTGCTCAAGATGCTTTGCAATGCTGGTTTTCTGGCTGCAAATTCTTTTAGCTTTTGTTTATCATGAAAGATTTTTATTTCGTTGTCATACCTGAAGCTTAATTTTGCTGGATACAGAATTCTTGGTTGGCATCCATTGTCATTCAGTGTTTGAAATACGTTGTTCCAGGATCTTATCGCTTTCAGCATCTCTGATGAAAAATCCGTTGTTAACCTTATTGGTTTACCCCTGAATGTGATCTGCCTCCTTTTTCTTGTATCTTTTAATATTTTCTCTTTGTTCTGTATATTGGATATCTGCATAACAATGTGTCTTGGCGTTGGTCTACTGTGATTTTGTGTGCTTGGAGTCCTGTATGCATCTACAATTTGTATATGCGTTTCCTTTTTTATTTCTGGAAAGTTTTCTATAATTATTTCATTCAGCAGGTTACTCATTCCCCTGGTTTGAATCTCTGTACCTTCCTCTATCCCGATGACTCGTAGATTTGGTTTTTTTTTATGTTATCCCATATCTCGTGGATGTTTTTCTCGTGATTTTTAACCAGCCTTTCTGAGTTGGCTAGGCTCTTTTCAGGATGATATATTTTGTCTTCATTATGTGACGTTCTGGCTTCTACTTGCTCCACTCTGTTAGTGATACTCTCATTTGAGTTTTTAATTTGGTTTATCATTTCCTTCATTTCTAGAATTATTGTTTGATTTTTTTTTAGTAATCTCTATCTCCTGATAAAGATGCTTAACTTCTTCTTTTATATGTTTATGTAATTCATTTTCAATGTGTTCTTTCACTGTTTGGATTTGCTGTCTCATATCCTCTTTAAGGTTCCATTCCATCTGTCTAAGGTATTCCTTGAGTTCTTTATGTGACCATTTTTCTGGTGACTCTAGGTCCTCCTGAATATTTAGGCTGTCCTTCTTTGTTTGAAGTCCTTTTCTTCCTTGCTTTTTTATGCTGCTCATGTTACTTCTTGTTCTGTTTGAGTGCTGAGTTACTGTTTACTCCTATAAATTTATTTGATGCTTGGGAGGAAAGATATTAGCAGGGTAGGGAAGAAGTCACTAAAGAGAATTAGAGTAGGCAGGTAGAATTCAAGGAAGGGGGAATAAGAAAATTGAAAAGAAATGAAAAGACAAAAGAAACAAAAACAAACAAACAAAAAAATTAGAAAACTAAGAAAGAAAGAAAAGAAAAATTTTTTTTACAAAAATAATAATGATAATAAAAAAATGAAAATTAAAATTAAAAAAAATAAAATTAAAAAATTAAAAAAACATTAAAAAAGTTAAAGAACAACAACAACAACAAAAATTGAAAATGAAAGAAAAAGGAAAAAAAAGCCTAGGGCCTTCTCTTGTGGTTCCTCCAGCCAGGCCGTGCTCACCTGTGATGCTCACCACAATACTGGCTACACGCCAGGTCTGCTGTTCCTGGGAGCCCTGTTTTCATGAACACCTGGGCTCCCTCTCCCTATTTGCCTCCCTCAGACCCTAAGTTTGTAGGGCTTGGGGCTGAGAACCCCCAGTGAATTTGCTTGCCCTCCGGTAGCCATGCCCTGGTAGCTGGTGCAAGAGACCTCAGCTGTCAGCACTGGTGGGAGCGGTAGCCGGGAGTTCCGCGCCACAAGTCCCGCACCACTCCTGATTCCCTCAGTCTGGCTATCACGCTCACAGGAGAGCTGGGAGGGGCCCTTAAGGTTTCCCCCGCTGTGTGGAGAGAGATGGCTAGGGGATTACACACCTGTCTCGCTGGTTTCAATGCAGTTATCTCCTCCACCCGTGATGTCAGTTCTCTACCAAGGTGGTATCCCATGCAAATGGTGACCGTTCGTTCCCTATGCCGGGTGACCAATGCAACGGGTGGGTCCTGACTATCTCTCCCAATCCCCGTTTCAGTCCTGTGGCCACTGCCTATGAAGGCTCAGTTGGCTTTTACCTCTAAGTTCAGAAGGGCCGACCAGTTATTTCAGCGGGATCATTAGTGCTGAGTCATGAGAAGCAAGCGAACCGGAGCTTCAATGCAGCCGATCCGTGCTCGTGTGTGTTTTCTAAGGGGCCCAGACCGTATGCCCCAGATCCACATCAGCTCAGCATTGCCTAGTGATCCTGAGCAAACAGCCTTTAGATAATTTACGGCTCCCTATGCCTGCGCAGTTGAAGAGGTCAGAGAGTTGATCTCCCTGCGCCTGCCGCCATGTTAGATCTCCTCAATGATATTCATATTACCCTTACAGCTTCCTGGCATAAGCAAGATCTTGGGATTATACAAACTGCTGCTTCTGTTTCCAGTCCAGATTTCTAGAAATGAAACCCTGCCGCCGTCGCCTCCGCCTCTGGGCCGCGCTCATGGGCGCCGCGCTTGTCCGCGACCTTAGTGGTGCCACCGTGGCCTCCGCTGCTCCTCAGCCCGGTGCCCGGCTCCCGCGGCCCAAGCGGCTGCCGCCGCAGCTCTACAGCCCCCTCCTCCGGAGCACGGGTCCCCTCGCAGGGGGATGCAGAATGACCCCAGAGCAGGCTCTGCCCGAAGGTGCAGCGGTGAACAGGCGACCGAGGCGCTCGAGGCCGTGGTGCAGCCTTCGGAGGACAGGGCTCGGCACGCAGCCCAGTTCCAACCTCTAGATGCGGCTGCTGGACAATGTAGACAGAGCCCTCAAGAAAGCAAGCAGAAAGCAAATGGCGGCTCCCGCGGAGTGGATTTTCGGCGCCGAAACCACAGCCCAGCCAACAATCCCAATCCACAAACTCTCCCTGTATAGAAAATATTCAAAAAAAAAAAAAAAGAAAAGAAAAAGCGGGGCTCACTGAGCTTTCTTTGCCTCGGGTACTTACAACCACTGCTGATTACACATTCAGCTTCTCTGCCCGGAGCGAAGTGAAAGAGGAAGCAGATGGGAGCAAAGCGCCCGTGGCTCAGAGCAGCAAAGCGTCCAGGAGCCAAGCGTCTCTTTTTCAATCTCTTTGTTCTTTCTGCTGCTTGGCAAAGTGGTCTGCTACAGGTTGATGGTGAAAGGAGCTCTAACAAGCTGCGTGAAATCTCGATTAAAGCTGCTGCTCTGAGCACCACGCTCAGCACTTCAGCAACCCCCGTACGCAGCGGCCATCTTAATAATAAGTACATTTTAATAGTTTGATGAGCTCTTTCAACTATGCCTTGTCCCTGTGGATTGTATGGGATTCCTGTTATATGAGTAATGCTAAATGATGAGCAAAATTATTTAAAAGAGGTAGAAGTATAGCCAGGACCATTATCTATTTTTAACTGTTTTGGAACGTCTACAGTGGCAAAATTTTGTAAGCAATGAGCTATAATATCTTTAATTTTTTTCTCCAGTATGAAGGGAGCCCATCAAAAATCCGGAAGAAGTATCAACTGTAACATGCAAATATTTTAATTTTCCAAATTCTGGCAAGTGTGTGACGTCCATCTGCCAAATATGGTTAGGTATCAATCCTCTAGGATTGACTTCAAGATTAACTTGTGGTAAAAAGGTCACACAATTTTGACATTGTTTTATTATTTGTCTAGCTTGTTCCTTAGTTATTTTTAAATGCTTTTGTAAAGTATTAGCATTGACATGGAACTTTTTATGAAAATTTGTAGCTTCTGTTGAGAGCCACAGCTGAAGGGGCCCCAGCAAACTTTCAGCTGCCAGCAAACTTCCAGCTGCCGGCTGATGATTGGTTCACAGCGGCCCCAGCAACATCTAGCTGATTGGCTCCTCTGTGGTGATGCTCATTGGGCTGTTTCCCTGCCCTTTCAGACCACAGAGCTGCTCATTGGGGGACTTTTTTGGCTCCGCCCATGCGACCCAGCCAATTGGCCTCAAGAGCAGGAGGATTGTGGGAGGTGGTGAGGCTTGTGGTTGAGGGAGAGGCTTGTGGGAAGCCGTTCGTGGCAGTTGGGCTCTGAGGGTTTTTCCTGAGGAGCTGTTTTGTTTGGCCTGTGTGGTTCTAAAAATAAAGTTCGTTTCTTTTGACAAGTGGCTCCTGAATTGTGCCCAGCCAGACTGTGGCATTTTGTGGGCCGCACGGGGAATGAATGAGGGTAAGTGATAAGGTAAACTGCTCACCCCTGAGGGCAGGGCGAGAGGATGGGTAGCCATTTTAAGATTCCTCTTTTGTTTTGCTTCACTTTTGTTTTAAGTTGCCTGTCCCTGGAGATGTGTAAGATGGAAGAAAAACCTCTCACATCTGAGGAACAGAGAGAAAGGACAGATGGACATTTCAGGAGGATAGAAAGGCTATAATGATTTTCTGTTGTTCCAATTTTGTTTCATTCTGTTTCAGTTTTGTTTGGCGCTATCTTCTTGGGTTTTATTATAGTTATAGTAGAAATATTCAAGCAAAAGAGAAGGTCTCTTGAGCTAGTCAGAGAAAAAAATTCAAGTAAAAAAGAAGGTCTCTTGAGCTAGTCAGACAGAGGAAAAAATTCAAGTAAAAGAGAAGGCCTCTTGAGCTAGTGAGACAGAGGAAAAAATTCAATTAAAAGAGAAGGTCTCTCAAACTAGTCAGACAGAGGTAATAATTCAAGTAAAAGAGAAGGCCTCTCAAGCTAGTCAGACAGAGAAAGAAAGTGTAAAGCAGAAAAAGCCATCAGGAGGAAAGTTACAACAGGAGACTGCTACTAACACCTTTCTATCACCAGAGGATGTAAGTGTACAACTAACAAGGCCACCTCCATATGCTGGGAGGCCCCCAACCCCCGCAGTTGATAGTTGGGATCCTGAGACAAGATCTCAAATATTAACATGCCCTGTATTTGAGGCAGGAGGGCAGCGAGTTCACCATGCTTTAAATTTCAAAACAGTGAAGCAGCTAAAAGAGGCTGTAACAACATATGGTCCTCAAGCACCCTTCACTGTAAGCATGGTCAAATCCATTAACAACTTGAACATGATGCCAGCAGATTGGGCTAATATGTGTAAAGCTGTGCTAAATGGAGGACAATACCTGTTATGGAAGGTTGCCAATGAGGAATTTTGCAAGGAGAAAGCTAGGTGAAATGCAGCAGCTGGTTATCCTCAGAGAAATCTAGATATGTTGTTAGGAAAGGGATCTTATGAGGATCAGCAGCAACAAATTGCATATGATCCTTGTGTATACGCACAAATTGCTGTAGATGCAATTAAGGCATGGAAGACTTTACAAGGACATGGAGGTTTACAAGGTCAATTATCTAAGGTAATACAAGGAGCTAATGAACCTTATGCTGAATTTGTAGATGGGCTTATTCAAACAGCTACCAGAGTTTTTGGGAATACAGAACAAGCAATGCCATTACTAAAACAACTGGCTTATGAGCAAGCAAATCGTTGGTGCAGAGATATCATTAGACCATGGAAACATGAAGATTTAAACACATATATTAAATTATGTAGAGACATTAATGAACAAGAGCAAGTCGTGGCAGCTGCAGTAAAACAGGCTTTAGATGCCAGAGACATTAATGAACAAGGACAAATTGTGGCAGCTGCAGTAAAACAGGCTTTAGATGCCAGGCCAAGAACATGCTACAATTGTGAACAAACAGGACATTTTAAAAGGAATTGCCCCATAGGAGGAGGGTTTAACAAAACTAGGTGTCAAAGGAGTAGAATACCGAGTATTTGCCCATGATGCCATAAAGGAAGACATTGGGCTAATGAATGCCATTCTCAGACCACCATAGAGGGTACTCCATTATCAAAAAATGAACAAGGACCAGGTGTTTATCCACGATATCGTGGAGAAAGGCATCGGGCTCTGTTGCCAAAAAATGGACAGGGGGGCCCAATGCTCCGGGGCCCAAAACCACAAATATACAGAGCACTGGAGGAACCCAGCAACACCATCAGGGTAGTGCCCAGGACACATTGTCCATCAGATCCCTCATCAGACAAACCAGAGGGAGCGCAGGGTTGGACATCTATGCCTCTGCCAGAGCAGTACTAACTCCAGGGATGGGAGTTCAAATCATTCCCACCAGGGTAAAAGGACCTCTTCCCCAGGGAACAGTAGGCTTATTATTGGGACGCAGCTCTTCTACTCTAAAAGGACTTATGATAAGTCCTGGGGTAATTGATCCCGATTATGAAGGTGAAATAAAAATTGTAGCTAGTTCTCCAAAGGGTATATCAGTAATTTCACCAGGAGATAGAATAGCACAGTTACTAATAATACCCAGCCTACATGATAAATTTTCAAGTCATACTGTAGAAAGACGTTCCAAGGGATTAGGCTCCACAGGTGTAGATTGGGCTATGGTTTCTTTAAATTTAGATTCTCGCCCCATGCTAAAACTAAATATTCAAGGACATGAATTTAATGGGCTACTGGATACAGGTGCAGACCTTAGCATCATCTCTCGTCAAGAATGGCCAAAACATTGGCCATTACAACAAGCCACTCAAACGCTTCGAGGCCTAGGAGTGGCGACTAATCCCCATAGAAGTGGAATGGTATTAGATTGGAAGGATCCTGAAGGATGTGAGGGAACTGTACAGCCATATGTATTGGATCATCTTCCCATAAATTTATGGGGATGAGATGTCCTAGATCAATTAGATTTGACATTAACAAATAACATCAATCAAAATGCACCCAATATTATAGCTAGACAAGGTTTTAGGAAAGGAAAAAATTAGAAAAACAAGAACAAGGTATAGCAGCACCAATACAAATAGATCAAGGAACAGACAGACATCGGTTGGATTTTCAGAAAGGGCCACTGAGACAATAAAATTTACTTGGAAATCAGAAAGACCAGTATGGGTTCCTCAGTGGCCCCTGACTAAAGAAAAGATACAAGCAGCCCATGACCTGGTCAAACAACAATTAGCGGAAGGTCATATACAACCTTCCGTATCTCCCCATAATACTTCCATTTTTGTCATCAAAAAGAAATCCGGTAAATGGAGATTATTGCAAGATTTAAGAGCCATTAATAATGAGATGGTTATTATGGGACCTGCTCAATCAGGGATTCCTCAATTGTCTGCTTTGCCAAAAACCTGGCATGTTTTAGCTATAGATATTAAAGATTGTTTTTTTTTTCAATTCCAATTAATCCCGAGGATAGTCCACGTTTTGCATTTACTATCCTTGCATTAAATCATGAAGGTCCTGATCAGAGTTATGAATGGAAAGTACTCCCTGAAGGGATGGCTAACAGTCCAACTATGTGTCAAATCTATGTTAACAAAGCAATCCAGCCACTTAGAAATCAAAATCCTGAACTACAAATATTTCACTATATGGATGATGTATTATTAGCACATAAAGATAAAAACACATTGCTGGAATGTTATGCCACACTTACAAACTTATTAAAAAATTATAATCTAGAGGTAGGAATAGATGAAGTACAATTAAATTTTCCAATTAATTATTTAGGAGTTCTATTATCTTCAACCATGGTCCGTCCACCAAAAATTCAAATACGAGTAGATCAACTCAAATCACTTAACGACTTTCAAAAGTTATTGGGAGACATAAATTGGATAAGGCCTTATCTAGTCATACCAACAGAAGAGTTGGGACCTTTATTTGATATTCTAAAAGGTCCATCAGATCCAAATTCACCCCGAATGTTAACGCCTGAAGCAAGAAAAGCATTAAAAATCATTGAAACATATATGGAAAATATACATTTGGATAGAATTGATATAAGTTTGCCTTTATTATTTATTGTACTACCAACAAAAAATATTCCTACAGGAGTATTTTGACAAGAAGGTCCATTATTATGGATACATTTATCTTATTCTCCTAACACTATTATTACTAGGTATCCTGAGGCTGTAGGACAATTAATACTCAAAGGAATAAGAGCAGCAAAGGGAGTGTTTGGAATTTCTCCCAATAAAATTATTACTCCATATACTATGGATCAAATTGATGAGTTAGCTAATGAGTTAAATACTTGGGCAATAATCATGTGTAAATCTAATGTTTCATTTGATAATCATTTACCATCTAATTCTTTGTTGTCTTTTTGGTCTAAGCATCTTGTAGTTTTTCCAAAAATGACAAGAAAAACACCTATCATGAATGCTTCAAATATATTCACTGATGGGTCAAATAATGGTACAGCAGCAGTAGTTACCCCGGATCAAACTCTTACATTTTTAGTACCCAAACAATCAACTCAAAAGGTAGAGCTTAATGCAGTATTACAAGCTTTGTGATGTTTAAAGATTCTGTATTTAATTTATTTTCTGATAGTCAATATATAGTTAATGCTATAGTATCCCTTGAAGATGCTGGTAGGATTTCCCCTTCCTCTACTGTTTTCTCTTTGTTTTCCACTATACAAAGTCTAATCTGGGACAGAAAAGATCCATTCTTTATAGGACATATTAGGGCACATACAGGATTGCCTGGAGCCCTTAGTTTGGGCAATGATTTAGCAGATAAAACTAGACATGACATACATATTTTCTCTACACTAGAAGAAGCTACAAATTTTCATAAAAGGTTTCTTGTTAATGCTAATACTTTACAAAAGCATTTAAAAATAACTAAGGAACAAGCCAGGCATATAATAAAACAATGTCAAAATTGTGTGACCTTTTTACCAGAAGTTAATCTTGGAGTCAATCCTAGAGGACCATATTTGGCAGATGGACGTCACACACTTGCCAGAATTTGGAAAATTAAAATATTTGCATGTTACAGTTGATACTTCTTCTGGATTTTTGATGGGCTCCCTTCATGCCGGAGAAAAAACTAAAGATGTTATAGCTCATTGCTTACAAAATTTTTGCCACTGTGGGTGTTCCAAAACAATTAAAAACAGATAATGGTCCTGACTATACCTCTACCTCTTTTAAACAATTTTGCTCCTCATTTGGTATTACTCACATAACAGAAATCCCATACAATCCACAGGGACAAGGCATAGTTGAAAGAGCTCATCAAACTATTAAAACGTACTTATTAAAGCAAAAAGAGGGAATTGGGACGGGGTATATGTCCCCCAAAGATAAACTTAAAATAACCCTTTTTACTCTAAACTTTTTAAATTTGGATTCATCAGGACTTAGTGCTGCAGAAAGACATATGTATCCAAAAAATGTACATAAGCCCAAGGTACTTTGGAAAGATATTCTAACAGGACAATTGAAAGGTCCTGACCCAGTGATTGTCTGGAGTCGGGGTTCTGTTTGTGTGTTTCCACAGGGAGAACAGCAGCCAATTTGGTTTCCAGAGAGACTAACTAAAGCAATTTCTACAGGAAAAGAAGATGATTTGACTCAAATCCATAACAGCTGATATCCAGAGCTCCAGCTTGGCTATTCTTACATCTGCGACAGTGATTAACCAGGATGCTTTTTTTCAATATCTATTTTATTATTGTATTTTTCCACATCATAAAGTTCTATTTTATTTTTGAGCTCGTACAAACCTAGGTTAATATTTTTCTGATCAGTTTTATTTTTTGACTATGGAGTTTTTAAACATTGCAATGGAGATTTCACCTAGGTAAAGTTACAAGGCCTTTACTATTGTCTTATGTGTTGTATGTCATGTGTGCACACTTCTGTTTTGTGTTGTATGTCTATATGTGCATATGTTTATAGATCATATATGAAGAGTGCTCATGAAAAAATGGATCCGAATTTTTTTTTATTTACGTGATTTTAATGGTTTGATTTAAATTAGGTAAACAGCTGTTGAGGATTGTTTTTAAAGGAGGTTAACAGATCTGTTTGTTTACTTTCACCTTACCTTTTCATTATATTTTATAATTCTGTTCAGGATAATGTCTCTTTAGCATCATTGCCAGAATTCCCATCTCCATCCCAGTGCCGGTGAAGACTAAGATAAAACCAAACTACAGCTTCTATGATAGCTATCACAGTAAACTGTATAAACTGATGCATCAATGTATATAACTCAACAAGTAATGCTCAATCAAGGACTCGATTTACTTTGGGAGGAAATGGACATATTTATAGACTCCTCCACTTTAAACTGCTTGCAGAACTTGCCTGGACTATGTATCACTTGTATACATTGTGAACTATCGTTTGGTGCAGCAAATTGTGGTAGTGCTGGCATATCTTTGCTGATGGTGTCACCAGTGATGCAATTTTTCCATGGAGCTGTCAATTGGCTTGGTGTCATGGCATTTCTGTATCCTCCTCCCTTCTGCTAGTGATGGTCTAAAATTTGGGGGCCAACAGAGGTGAGGCAAAGAACCTCACCCCCCCACTGGCACCAAGGCCAAATTTGGGGTCCAACAGAGGTGAGGCAAGAACCTCACCCCCCCACTGGTGCATAGGCCTATCCACAAGTATGGCTGTATGCTGGACTGGTAGTCAGTGACGGGTATGATCCAATTGCAGTGGTATCAACCTAAGACAGGAGGCTGACACCTAGAGGTCAGTTTTTCCGATGACAGGTAAGAACCATATGTTGAATTGGACAACCTACCAGGCATGGTCCTTAAGCCACATTGCTTGTTGTTTAATTAATCAGAAGGGGGGAGATGCTGAGAGCCATTGCCAAGTAGGAATGATGCATGGCATGACCCAGGTCATTTGCAGTGACATTGCATGTAAGGTGATGTTGCTCAAGGACCAGGGCAGATCCGGGTTTAGGGCAGATCAGGGTTTAGGGCGCTCCTTGGGTTTAGGGTGGTTCCAGGTTTAAGGTGTATCCTGCTGGGAATAGGGCGTATCCTGCTGCCTCCAGGCACCCGCTCCTTGAGTTCCCTTTGAGTTCTCATGGGATTGAGAGAGTATTTGGGATGCAGAGCCCAGTGGAAGCAGGGATTTTGTCCAGAACATGTGTGTAAAGTGCCGGTGACAGTTCGAGAATAAAGAGTTGCTGTTTGAATCTACAAGGTGTGTGGTGGCTTGTGATTTTGTGCCCAGCCAGACTGCGGCAAAGTAAAAACTGACACAATTAAAGAGGAAAAATAGCTCCACATTAATGGTTGGTGATTAGTACTCTACCTTCAAGTTATAGTTAGAATAACCAGATGAGATTGATAAGAAAGTTTAGAGCATCAATTGCACTATAAACCAGTTACACTTAACTGATATATAAAGAAAACTCCACACAACATCACAACATTTTTCTAAAGTGCACACTGGACATTATCTAGAATAGACCACATGTTAAGCCACAAAACAAGTCATAATAAATTTGAAATATGTGCTGGATTTGTAGCTCATAGGTAGAACACTTACCTTGTATGTTTGAGGCACTGGATTTGATCCTCAACAGCACATAAAAATAAAATAAAGGGATCGTGTCCATGTACAACTAAAAATTGTTAAAAATATTTGAAATGACTAAACTCATACAAAGTATATTTATGGATCACAATGGAACAAGACTAGAAATGAGTAACAAGGAAAACTAGAAAATTATTGACTATGTGGAAATTAAATTATTACATTCTTAATGAATAAACAGAAGAAATCAAGAAAAGATGAAATATACCTTGAAATGAATGGAATTGAAAATACAACCTACCAAAACTTATGGAATATAATAAAAATAGTGCTCAGAGGGAAATTTACAGTTAAAATTACATTGAAAATAAAAAAATCTCTCTTGCCCACTTGCCCGCCTGCCCTGTGCCACTGTGGCCCAGAGTTCCAGACATAGAGCCTGCCCACCCTGTGATACTGTGGCCCAGAGTTCTGGAGGCAGAGCCCACCTACAGCCTGGAGTTCTGGGGGAGAGCCACCGTGCACTGGGGTTCCTTATTCACCAAACATGGCTCCATAGCCCAACATCAGAAAACATACAGGTTTGAGGCTGCCACCACTGGGATACCACCACTTCTATCAAGAGATAACAATAAGGACCTGGTAAGACATTACCAAGGTCTCTGTGGCTTGGCTACACCAGAGGTTTCTCTATTGGGTTGCTAGCAATTATCCTGTTGCTGAGATAACAGGGAGTCTTGCATGGAGTAGCTTATCTCTTGTTTCTCCTACTAACAGCCAACTTCCTATGATTACCCTCTCACTAGTCATATAATCTAATACCCCCATATTCTCATATTCTACTTCATAAATCTCAGCCAACCCCTGGTTCCCCTTCCTACCATCAGAAACTGTGAACCATTACACAAACTTATTGAGTATATGGTTGAAGATAACCAAACTCATCTGTTTATAGTGAGAAACCTGTAAATTTAAAAATAGAAGCTAACTGATATATAGCTGCACATTGGGTACATCAAGTGCTATAATATTTATTTCTACCTTGAAAGTGAGGTTTTGGTAACCTGTAGGCACACTATAAGACAATAGAGCAGAAGCTGTAATACCTCAGATCTACATTGCAAGGCAGGAAGACACATAGACATCATGTAAAACCAAAGGAGGAACATGCCCCCAAGAAACCAAGACACTACAACAATAGGATCCATAGATAGTGAAGTAGGTGAAATGTCAGAAAAGGAGTTCTGAATATACACAACTATAATGATTTGTGAATTAAAGAACAACCTAAGTGAGCAGATACAGGCAAAAGTCGATCACTCCCAACAGAGATAAGGGAACAAATTCAGGCGACCATCAATCATACCAACAAAGAGATAAGAGAGCAAATACAGGTTGCAAGAGATTACTTCAAGAAAGAGAGAATGAAAACAAACAAACAAACAAATTGGTGAAATGAAAGAAACAATAAGCCAATTAAAAAACTCAATAGATGGCATCACTAACAGACTAGACCACTTAGAAGACACAACCTCAGACATTAAAGAAAAAAAATACAATCTTGAAAATAAAGTTGACCTTACAGTGAAGATGGTAAAAAACCATGAACAGAACATCCAAGAATTATAGGATATGATCAAAAGACCAAATTTAACATTTATTGGAATAGAAGAAGGTTCAGAGATTCAAACCAAAGAAATGCACAATCTCTTTAATGAAATAATACCAAAAAAATTCCCAAGCATGAAGAATCAACTGGAAAATAAAATACAAGAGGCCTATAGGACACCAAATGTACAAAATTACAACAGATCTACACTAAGACACATTATAATAAAATGCCTAGCCTACAGAATAAGAATAGAATTTTAAAGGCCACTACAGAGAAAAATCAGATTGCCTATAAGGGAAGACCAATTCGAATCTCAGCAGATTTTTCAACCCAGCTTCAAGCTAGGAGATCCTGGAACAACATATACCAAGCTCTAAAAGGTAATGGATGCCAACCAAGAATCTTATATCCAGCAAAATTAAGCTTCAAATCTGATGATGAAATAAAAACCTTCCAGATAAACAAAAGCTAAAAGAATTTACAGCAAGAAAGCTTGCATTACAAAACATACTTGGCAAAATATTGTATGAGGAGGAAATGAAAAACAACAATGAACATCTGCAAAGAGAAGAACTACAATAAAAGAAAAGCCAACCAAAGGAGAATACAAGTCAAGCTAAACACGAAAAATAAACAAAAATGACTGGTAATACAAATCATGTCTCAATAATAACCCTAAATGTTAATGGCTTAAACTCACCAATCAAAAGTCATAGGCTGGTAGATTGGAATTTAAAAAAGGCCCAACAATATTCTGCCTTCAAGAGACTCATCTCATAGGAAAAGATACTCACAGACTGAAGGTGAAAGATTGGGATAAAATATACCATTCACATGGCCTACGTAAGCAAGCAGGGTTTCCATCCTCATATCAAATCAAGTAAACTTCAAGTCAAAATTAGTCAAAAGGGGTAGAGATGAACATTTCATACTGCTTAATGGAACCATAAATCAACAAGACATAAGAGTTAAAAATATATATGCCCCAAACAGTGGAGCATCTATGTTCATTAAAATCAAACTCTTCTCAAGTTCAAGAGTCAAATAGTTCACAATACAATAATTCTGGGTGATATTAACACACCTCTTTCACCACTACATAGATCTAAAAAAAGCAAAAAAAAAAAAAACCCAAAAACTAAACAAAGAAACTATAGAACTCAATAATACAATAAATAACTTACACTTAACTGTCATATATAGAGTATATTATCCATCAGCGAGAGAATACATTTTCTTTCTTCTCAGCAGCACGTGGATTTTTTCTCTAACATAGACCATATGTTACGCCACAAAACAAATCTTCATAAATACAAAAAGTAGAGATACTACCCTGCATTCTATCAGACCACAATGGAATGAAATTGGAAATCAATGATAAAATAAAAAATAAAAGCTACTCCAACACCTGGAGGCTAAATAATATGTTATTGAATGAACAATTGGTTGCAAAAGATATTAAGGAGGAGATTAAAAAATTCTTAGAGGTAAATGAGAACATCAATACAACATATAAAAGTCTCTGGGACACTATGAAGGCAATGTTAAGAGGAAAGTTCATTGCATGGAGTTCACTCCTTCAAAGAAGAAAAAGTCAACAAATAAATGACTTCACATGACATCTCAAAGCCCTAGAAAGAGAAGAGAAAATCAATCCCAAAAGCAGTAGGAGACAGGAAATAATTAAAATAAGAGCTGAAATAAAAATTGAAACACAAGAAACAATTGAAAAAAAATTTAAAAAATGAAAATTTGGTTCTTTGAAAAAAAATTAAATTGACAGACCCTTAGCCATGTTAATGAAGAGAAGGAGAGAGAAAACTCAAATTACTAACATCTGTGATGAAAAAGGAAATATTATGTGGGACACTACAGAAATACAGAAGATAATTAGAAATTATTTTGAAACTTTATTCTCCAATAAAATAGAAAATATTGAAGGCATTGACAAATTTCTAGAGGCATATAATATGCCTAAACTAAATCAGGATGATATACACAATTTAAACAGATCAATTTCAAGCAAGGAAATAGAGGATGCCATCAGAAGCCTACCAACCAAGAAAATCCCAGGACCAAATGGATACACAACTGAGTTCTACAATACCTTTAAAGAAGAACTAATATCAATACTTCTTAAACTATTTCATTAAATAGGAAAAAGAGGGAACACTTGCAAACACAATCTATGAGGCCATTATCATCCTGATCCAAAACCAGACAAAGACACATCAAAGAAAGAAAACTTCAGACCAATATCTCTAATAAACATAGATGCAAAAATTCTCAATAAGATTCTGGCAATCAAATACAAAAACAAAAAAGATAGTGCATCATAATCAAGTAGGGTTCATCCCAGGATTCAAGGTAGGTTCAACATATGGAAATCAATAAATGTAATTCATCACATCAATAGACTCAAAGATAAAAATCATATGATCATCTCAATAGATGCTGAGAAAGCATTTGATAAAATACAGCACCTCTTTATGTTCAAAACACTAGAAAACTAGGGACAACAGGAACATACCTCAACATTATAAAGATTATCTATGCTTAGCCCCAGGCCAACATCATTCTAAATGGAGAAAAATTGAAAGCATTCCCTCTAAAAACTGGAACAAGACAGGGGTTCCCTCTTTCACCACTTCTATTTAACATAGTTCTTGAATCTCTAGCCATAACAATTAGACAGATGAAAGAAATTAAAATAATATGGATAGGAAAAGAAGAATTCAAATGATCACTATTTGCAGATGATATGATTCTATTCCTAGAAGACCCAAAAATTCTACCAGAAATCTCCTAGCACTAATAAATGAATTCAGCAAAGTAGTTGGATTTAAAATCAACACTCATAAATCAAAGGCATTTCTGTACATCAGTGACAAATCTGCTGAAAGTAAAACTAGGAAAACCACCCCATTTACAATAGCCTCAAAAAATACTTGGGAAAAAATTTAGTGAAAGATGTGAAAGACTTCTACAATGAAAAATACAAGAAATTAAAGAATACCTTAGAAGATGGAAATATCTATCTCATTCTTGGATATGTAGAATTAATATTGTTAATATGACCATACTACCAAAAGCACTATACAGATTCAATGCAATCTCAATCAAAATCCCAGTGGCATTACTTATAGAAATAAAGCAACCATGAAATTCATCTGGAAAAATAAAAGACTCAGAATAGCCAAAGCAATCCTTAGCAAGAAGAGTGAAGCTAGTGGCTTTATTACTCCAAACCTAAAAGTATACTACAAAGCAATAGTAACAAAAACAGCATGGTATTGGCATCAAAATAGACCTGTAGACTGATGGCACAGAATAGAGGACACAGAGTCTAACCCACATAACTACAGTTATCTTATATTAGACAAAGGAGCCAAAAAACATACATTGGAGAAAAGATAGCCTCTTAAACAAATGGTGCTGGGAAAACTGGAAATTTACATGTAACAAAATGAAATTAAACCTCTACCTCTCATCATGCACAAAACTCAACACAAAGTGGACCAAGAACCTAGGAATTAAACCACAAAACTTGCACCTAATGGAAGAAAAAAGTAGGCCCAAATATCCATGATGTCAAATTAGGCTCCAACTTTCTTAATAAAACTCCTCTAGTGCAAGAATTAAAACCAAGAATCCAAAGTACATGTATGAAGACATGAATTGGTGTGAACATAATTTATATACAAACATAAATATGAAAAATTGTACTCTATATGTGTAATAAGGATTGTAATGCATTCTACTGTCATGTATTTAAAAAATAAAATCAATTAAAAAACCCAAGAATCCATAAATGGGATGGATTCAAACTGAAAAGCTTCTTGGCAAAAGAAACAATCAGGTGAAGAGAGAGTCTACAGATTGGGAGCAAATTTTTACCACAAGCACATCAGAGCACTAATCTCTAGGATATATAAAACTCTCAAAAACCTTAACACCAAAAAATCAAATAACCCAATCAAATGGGCCAAAGAACTGAGCAGGTACTTCTCAGAAGAGGATATACAATCAGTCAACAAATATATGAAAAAATGTTCAACTTCTTTGGCAATTAGAGAAATGTAAATAAAAACTACTCTAAGATTTTATCTCACTCCAGTCAGAATGGCAGTTATCAAGAATACAAACAACAATAAGTGTTGGTGAGGATGTGGGGGAAAAGGCACACTCATACATTGCTGGTGGGACTGCAAGTTGATGCAGCCAATCTGGAAAGCAGTATGGAGATTCCTTGGAAAACTTGGAATAGAACCACCACTCGACCCAGCTATGCCACTCCTCGGTTTATACCCCAAAGACTTAAAAACAGCATACTACAGGGACACAGCCATATCAATGTTTATAGCAGCACAATTCACATTAGCTAAATTATGGAACCAACCTAGATGCCCTTCAGTAGATGAATGGATAGGGAAACTTGGTATATATACACAATGGAACATACTCAGCCTTAAAAGAGAATAAAATCATGGCATTTACAGGTAAATGGATGAAGTTGAAGAATATAATGCTAGGTGAAGCAAGCCAATCCCAAAAAACCAGATACCAAATATTTTCTTTGATATGAGGATCTTGACTCATAACAGTGATTGGTGGGGTGGGGGAGCATGGGAGGAATGGAGGAACTTTAGATAGGGCAAAGGGGAGGGAGGGGAAAGAAGGGGGTAGGGGGTAGGAATGAGTTAGACATCATTACCCTAGGTACGTGTATAAGACACGAATGTTGTGAAAATAGTTTTTGTACAATCATATAGTGCTCTGTATGTGTAATATGAAATGAATTGCATTCTGCCATCATGTATAACAAATTAGAATAAATAAAAAATAAGAAATCTCTCCAATTACACATTATAGAACTAGAAAATGTATCTGGTTGAAGGAAGGCAATAATAAAGATTAAAGCAAAAAAAAAAAATAGAGAAAACTAGTGAAACCAAAAGTTGGTTCCTTTAAAATCAACATCCCTTATGAATGATGAACAAATTGACAAATCTTGAGATACACTAACCAAAAATGACCCACATTACTAAACCCAGGAATGAAATTGGTGAAATAACTGTTTAAAGAAAGGATCTGAAGGGAATACCCTGAACAAATAAATGCCTAATAAATTTCCTAATTTCTTACTCAACATGAAATGGACAAATTTCTAGAAACAAAGTCTATCAAAACTGATTCAGGAAGAAATATAAATTCTGGATAGAGCTTTAAATAATAAAGACATTGAATCAGTAATAAAATTCCTCCTTGTCAATTCTCCCAAACATTTAAAGAAGAGTTAACAGGGATTTGCTCAAAACTGTTTGAAGAGAGACCACTTCTTAATCATATTATGAAGATGGCATTACCCTAATAGTAGAGGTCTCAGAAACAAACACTACAAGAAAAGAAAACTACAGGCCAGTGTCCTTTATTACTATCAATACAAAAGTCTTTACTGAAATACTCCTGAAAGTGATTTGATCACTGTTACAGAATTATATATTTACTCCCAGAATGCAAGAATGGTTCAACATGAAAATCAGCAATGTAATGCACCACATCAATGCAAAGATGAATGAAATGGAATGTTCATCTTAATTGATGTAGAAAAACTATTTGAAAAAAATTGAATATTTTTTATGACACAAAAGGATCAAATATAGAAGGAAACACCCTTAACATGATACATGTGTGAATTAAGAACCCACAGTTAAGAACAGCATTCTTAATGGCAAAAGACTGAGAGCTTTTCTCCCTAATAGGATGAAGACATTAGAGCAGCTTCCCTCTGCCATTATGTTCAGCCTCACCTGGGGAATGGAGCTGGCTTTATATGGACTGAGACATCTAAAACCATGAATGGACCCTCAAATAAATTTTTTCTCCTTTACAATTGTTCTGGTTGGGTTTTTAAGTCATAGTAGTGTAAAATCTGACTAAAACAACTAATGTAATAGTACTAAAAGGCAGTGCTTTTAGGAGATAAGTAAGTCACAAGTGCAGAGGCTTCACAAACAGGACTAGGGACATTATAAAAGATCTTGAAGGAACAATCTTATCCCTGTGTTGCCCTTCTTTCCCTTCTACCATGTGAGGGACAGTATTTGTACCCTTTGGAGAACACAGCATCAAGACACCATATTAGGAGCAGAGTTAGAGACCTTAGCAGACACTCAAACTGCTAGTACCTTTCCTGAGAAATAAACATCTTTTTTTTTTTATAAATTACTTAGTGTCATGCATTTTGTTAGAGCAATATGAATGGAATAAGACTTCCACAAAAAATTGTTAGAGCAATGAATTCAACAAACTAATGGCTTTTGCAGGACAGAAAAAAAAACAATGCACAAAAGCCAGTTGTATTTCTGTACATTTCCAATGATCTATATGAATGAAAAAAATTAAGAACTAAAATAACAAAAATACTTGTTCATGGAAACTGTAACATTGCTAAAAATTATGGAAGACTCATATAAATGGAAAGACTTTTCATCTTTATAATTTTGAAGACTTAAATATTGTTATGATGATAGTACTACCCAAGTGATCTGCAGATTTAACTTAGTCATTATCAAAATCGTAAAATTAATATGGAATCTTAATAGGACCTTTCATAGTCAAAACAGTCTTGAAGAAGAATAATAAAGTTGGAGGACTTACAGGGGGTCATTTCAGTAATTACTTCAAAGTTATAATATTCAAAGTGTCATACTGACTTAGGCTATATGAATAGATCAGCAAAAAAGAATTGAGAATCCAGAAAAAAACCCCTTAAATATAAGGTCAGTTGAGTTTTGACAAGGATGCCAGGACCATTTTATTAGAAAAGCAAAGTTTTTACAAACAGTGCTTGGACAACTGAATATCCACAGCTGAAAAACCATATTAGAGATAGATGAAAAAATTAGAAGCCACAGCAAAGAAATAGGAGATACAAAAAGAATAAGCATATGGAAAATTTAGAGCTGAGAAAGCGTTTTAGAAGTAACAAAATGTGTGATTATATATTCATATGTTCATTCTTGTTTCCTGCCACAGTTCCTGGCTTATACTCCTAAGACAAGTCAAATCATAGAAACTCTAATCTTCCCTTTTCTGTCTTGGAGTTGGTCATAAGGAATTTTATGATCTGATAGTATGTCATAAGACCCTCTCATTCCAGAGGGGTCCTGCCCCAAACTCTAGAGGGAAGAATGCTGCACTGAGAGTCTAAGAAGAATCTAAATAGACAGACCTTGCTTGGTTTCCCCACCCACCTATTAGATTAGAAATCATGTCTGTGCAATGCAGTGTCTATAAAGGACCAAAAGCACAGGACTTAGATTATGCACCATTTACTGGAAGATGGCATGCCCAGAGAGGACATGAATGCTCTGCACCCCTTCCTTCAGACTTTGTGCTGTGAATCTCTTCGTCTGTATCCTGTATGATATCTTTCATAAGAAACTGGTAAACTTTTACCCCTGAGTTCTATGAGCTGCTCAAGCAATTTAATCAAACTCAGGGAGGGGGTTGTAGAAACCCTGATTTTTAGCTGGTTGTCAATTGAACAGGTAAAACACAGCTTGGGGTCTGTGACTGGCATCTAAATTGTGTGTCTAGGAGATAGTCTTAGGACTGTCTGTAGGACCCAACCATCTCCAGATAGTGTCAAAACTGAATCAGAAGACACCCAACTGGTGTCCATTGCTTGTTTGCTTACTTGGTACATGGGACCCCACTACCCACAATCTGGCTTTTGAAGTCTTCTGTTTTGTCATGTGTGAGTAGAGGAGAAACAAGACACTTTTTCCTGATAAAGAAATGAGTGAACGAGAAGATAGAACCACATAAATCACTCCATCTAAACAACAGTGAAAGTATAGTGGATAAAAATGAACTCAAGAATTGTGTGACTACCAACAAAAGCTCTAATGTGTTTCTTGAGTTTTGGTGGAAAAGTGAAGCAGGGCAGGGAAAGTACTGGAAGGAAGAATGGCTGAAAATATCCCAAAATTGGCAAGAGGCATATGACCCTAGATATAAAAGTCCAGCAAATATCAAATATGATAAACCTAAGAAATCCACATTAGAACATAGTATAATTGAAATTTGCAGACTAAAGTAACAGAGCAACAACAACAACAACAACAACAAACCTTGAAAGTAGTCATAGAAAAAGAATATGTTACTTCTGTGGAGAAAAACAGAATTCTAGAAGATTTCTTATCAGAAACTATGGAAGTTAGATGGAAGGCATGACGTGTTTTTTTTGGGTGCTGAAAAAAAGGAGTTGTCAACCCAAGTTACTGTACCAAGTGAAAAATGTCCTGGAATGGAAGGGGGAAATCAGACATTCTCAGATGAAGAAAAACTAAGCGTTTGTCATCAAGAAATAGAAAACAAAAAATTTGGTTCTTTGAAAAAATAAATAAAATTGTATTGCATTATATATATGTATATATATATATATGTATATATATATATGAATATGTCATATATATATATATATATATATATATATATATATATGAATATGTCACTGAAATTAAAATACAGTATCATTAAGGTCACAAAAAAACAGCCAAAGAAATTCTGGGGTTGTGGCTCAGTGGTAGAGCACTTGTCTATCATGCATGAGACACTAGGTTTGTGCCTCAGCACCACATAAAAATAAATAAAAAATAAAGGTATTTTGACAATCTACAACTAAAAAATCATATAAAATCATCTTTAAAATATTCTCAGGGCTGGGGTTGTAGCTTGGAGGTAGAGCACTTGCCTAGCATGTGTGAAGCACTGGGTTTGATCCTCAGCACCACATACAGTAAAAACTAAAGATATTATGTCCATATTATATTTAAAAATAAATATTAAAAAAATTCTTAGGTGGAAATCTAGTAAAAGATTTGTAGATATATCTGCTAAAAACCACAAAATACTATGAAAGAAATAACAGAATATCTAAATAAATGAAGATACAGACTGTGTTCCTGGATTTGAAGATTCAACATCATGAATATGTGAGTTCTCACCAAATTTACATACAGGTTTAACAGAAGTCTTATGAAAATTCCAGCAAGATTTTGTTTGTAGATATATACAAGATTGTTCTAAAATTTGCATAGAAAGGCACAGTATATTTTAAAATAACTAAATCAATCTTTTAAATGAATTTAAAAAATGCATATAGGTGTAGAAATTAAAGTTGTTTTGTTTTGCTTTTCTTTGTTTTTGACAGTGTTATAGAAAATAGAGAACCCAGAAGTAGACCCAGCATCAGTATATGGAAGGCATTTTCTTGAACACACAGTTCATGATAAAAAGAGGATCTATAAATCTCATGCAGGTGCCTCAGGAAAGCCTTCATAGTGCCCTGGTCAGTGGCTTCAATTGAATTGATTACTGGGCATGGCTGCTTGAGTGATCAGGGATGTGTTTGTGTAACAGACATTAATGACCTTCCAGAATGTGGCTGTGGCCTTCACCCAGCAGCGAAAGCCATGGAGTTCTGCTCAGAGGACCTTGTACAGGGAGATAATTCTGGAGAACTACAGCCACCTGGTCTCAGTAGGTAAGGTCACCCTGTTTTTAGGTCTTGTGTGTATCTTAAGCTTTCAGATAGCAGCTGTCATGCTTCTGATTCAGACAGAATTTTCCCCCCTTTTTCTCCAGAGAAAGCAAAGTGTGTGTGTGTGTGTGTGTGTGTGTGTGTGTGTGTGTGTATGTGTGTGTGTGTGTGTTGACTGGCATTGCATTTCCACGCTGGGCCACTTCTCAAGGGGAGCCATTCTGAATGACCCACACCTTCCGTCCTGAAGCAAGAGGTTCTGACTGATCACTACATTTCTCAGTGACTTGGGTGTTGTCCCAGCCCAGGAGGCAGAAGGCATGTCTTCAGATGACTGTGAGCATGAGAAGATTGATTTTTTCATGTCCACTGGTGTTTCCCCCTTCAGTGAGCTATTTGATGGCTTACGATGTTTTCCTATTTTTGGGGCTGTTGCTTTTTGTTGTTGATTTGCAGAATTTCCATATAATTCTGGTCTTTAATTCAACTGGAATTAATTTTACATAAACTTTGGGTTATAGGGATAAATTTTTTTCTGATTTATTTTAAGTTTTCCTGGGATTTCTTTCTTTTCTTTCTTTTTTTCTTTTTCCTTCCTTTCTTTCTTCCTTTTTTCTCTTTCCTTCCTTTCTTTTTTTTTTTTTTTGCTGCAGGTGTTACACTTTGTAGCAAATGGAATTTTGTCTCTTTAAAAAACTTTGTTGCAGAAGTTATAATTAGATTAAAATTAAGGGATATTATAAGGTATGTTTTTAAGGTATACTATCTGTACATATTTAAAGGCTAAAATTTGGTAAGTTTTGACAAACATGCTTAAAACTATTGTCACAACCTGTGAGGACAAATGCATGGATTATTGCATACATGGCATATGTTAAGGGTGGCAGGTCACTCCCCTTATGCTAGGTGTGTGAGTGACAGGCCGCTTACCCCATAGGCACAACTCTGGGAATGAGGCCATGTGTTGCACTCCCTGTGCTTCCTTTACAGCCCACTCCTTAATTGATTGCTGCAAGGACAGCAGAAATTGCATTGGTAGCTGCCTGTAAACTGCTTAGCTGCTGCCTGAGTATATATACATGGTAACTGTGCAATAAAATTAGATCTGCTTCCTGCTTGGTCTCCCGAGGTCTTGATTAGTGACACCATAGCCACACTCTCCTTACCCTGTTTCGTGAACCTACTTTCTGGGGGGGGGGAGAGAGAGAGAGAAAGAGAGAGAGAGAGAGAGAGAGAGAGAAAAGAAGAAGAAGAAGAAGAAGAAGAAGAAGAAGAAGAAGAAGAAGAAGAAGAAGAAGAAGAAGAAGAAGAAGAAAAGAAAAGAAAAGAAAAGAGAAGAGAAGAGAAGAGAAGAGAGAATGCAGCTGGCACCCAATCAGGGACCTGAGGTAAGCCTATAAGACAGGATGTGGCCCCTCACAGAGTAGGGAACCTATCAAGTTCCACCAAAGACTCGCAGCTGCAGGTGCTACACACTCCCTTAGGTACTAGAGGTTTAACCCTGAATTAGAGAGAAGCCCAGAGGTTCTGGGACATTGTGGTTGATACCAGTCCATGGATAAGTGCTGCTGATGTTTTTGATCCCAAGATAATGGCAAATGTGCGAAAAGCTGAGGTGAGACAGGGGTATACTTTACCACTACTTTTTTTTCTATTGTGATGGGCATTCAGCAAAGTTTAGGGGGCCCTGCAACAGACTTGCCATATAATGATGGCCCTGAAGGAAGATGAGGCTGTGAAAGACAAGCAAGGGGAGAAAAAGTGGGGGCAAAAATCTACCTCAGAGCAAGAAACCATAGCAGGCAAAGGACAGCAGGGGCAAAAAATCTACTTCAAAGCAAGCAACCACAACAGGTGAAGGAGGGAGAGAGGCAGGAAATGATACCACTAGCCTTCATGGTACAGAAAGAGGTGACCACAAATGATGCAGGTGCACCTTCTATTGACAGGAAAAGATTATGTCCTTCTCTGAATCAATGGCAACTGCCTCCTTATGAGGCAACACCAAAGCCAGGAAGGGACCATGACAGTTTGGAAATGACCAGACTGCTGGACACTTTTCATCTCTTATTCTATATAGAATAAGAGATGAAAAGTGGGGTAAGGGATGTCAAGCCTTCCCAGTTACCATGGCCCCCACATCACAGCACCCTGCCACTTGGTATTCACATGCATTGGGTACCCTGAAGGAGTTAAAGAAGGCAATAAAAGAGGGTGGGCCCCAGGGGCTATTTGCAGAGCAAATGCTCAAATCACTCTGTCTTGGACTTAATTGCCCTCAAGACTGGAAAGACCTAGCCAGAGCAGCTCTTGAGCATCTTTGAAGTAGAAAGCATTCTTCTATGATGAATGTGAATAGCAGGGATATTGTAACCACACTACAAATGATAACCTCCCAGCTGAATGCTTGCAGAGAGAGGGGATCTACAGTTCCCCTGCGTTACAGGTTACAGGCCCACCAAATTGTTTCGATTAGTGTGACTCTATTCTCTCAGAGCCTGGAGGAAATTACCAGCTGGGGGAAGTAAAATTTCTAAACAGAAATTAAGATAGAAAGCCACTGAAGACATGCCACAGTTTATTGACAGAGTAAACAAGGCAGTAAAAGGGAACGTGTCTCATGAAGGAGCTAGGGCAGCCTTAGCCAAGGGATTGATCTGGGATGGACTAACCACACTCTGGCTCTCCATTTATATAAGAGCTCTTTCATTATTCTCAGCATGTTTTGAAGTTTTTATAAGTCTTAAATATCTCATTAGATTTAAGTATTTTATATTTTTGATGCTATTTAAATTCTAATTTTCAATTACTCATTGATGGTACATAAAAATGTAATTGATTTGTGTGCAGTAATTTTGTATCTTCAAATCTTGCAAAACTAACTTCTTAGTCCTAGTAGCTTTAGCTTTCTTTTTATTTAGTATGCCTTTAATTTCTTTTCATGCTTATTGCACAAATGAAAACATTCAGTGTAATAATGTTGGAATTAAGAGTTGAGAGTGGACATCCTTTCATTGTTCTTGACCTTATGGCCAACATTTTCCTCCTAAATGTGACTAAAGTATTTTGTAGCTGTCTTTACTATCTTGAAAGAGTCCTATTCCTTGTTTGATGAGCATTTTTATTAGGAATGAATGTTAGATTTTTCTCAAATGCTTTATTGGCATCTTTCAAGATGAATAGAGGGGAGGCTGGGATTGTGGCTCAGTGGTAGAGCACTTGCCTAGCATGTGCGGGGCCCTGAGTTCGATCCTCAGTACCACATAAAAAAATAAATGAACGGAATAAAGGTATTGTGTCCAACTACAACTAAAAAATAAATATTAAAAAAAGATGAATAGAGGGGTCCCCCCCACATTTTAATCTTTTAATATAATGAACTACACTGTTTTTTAGAAAAGTTAAATCAGACTTCTGTTTCTGGTAATACTGACCTATTCTGATTTTGCCAGTTTCACACTGTGATGTGAGTATGTGTATATGTTTACTTGTGTGCAATTTATCACATGTAGCTTCAGATAACCACCACAGTATTCAAAGATAAAGAATAATACCATCCTGAAGATCTCTTGTAGCTACACTTCTATAGCTGTAGTCAATTACCGCCTTCCTTCCTTTCGTCTCTTACCTCTGGCAACCATAAATATGTTCTTTGGTTGCATAAGTTTATAATTTAAAAATTTTTATATAAAATAAATCATAGGATTGCCTGTTGTCATTTAGCATAATTTCCTTGAGGTCCATGAAAATTTCTACATGTATCAATACACTTTTCCTCTTATTGCTGGGCAGCATTCTATGATAAGAATGTACTAGTTTGTTAAATTATGCATCCACTGAAGGACATGTGGGTTATTTCTATATCTCTGGTATATGTGCCCAAGTTTAGTTGCTGGATCAAACAGTATGACATTTAATTTTGTCAAAAATATCACAAAAAATGGCTGGGTGCAGTGGTGCATGCCTGTAACCCCAATGGCTCAGGAGACTGAGGCAGGAGGATCATGAGTTCAAAGCCAGCCTCAGCAAAAGTGAAGTGCTAAGCAACTCAGTGAGATCATGTCTTTAAATAGAATAAAAAATTGGACTGGGGATATGTTCAGTGGTTGAGTGTCCCTGAGTTCAATCCCCAGTACCAAAAGAAAAAAAAATCACACAAAATGAATTTATTCTACTTATTTCCAGAAGGTCTATACTATCCCCACTAGCCATGTTTGAGTAATTCAGTTTCTCTGCACTCTTGCCAGAATTTGGTATTATCACTGTTTTTTTATTTTGGCCTGACAGGTTTCTAATGATATCTTATTGGTTGGTAAGAGTGAGGAGTTCAGTGCAATTAGTTCTTTCCTGGGAGACCTAGATAGCTGGGCACATCTAAGAACACTGTATCAAGGCCTTGCTCTTCTTAGAAGAGACTCGTATTCTTCCCATAGATAAGTAAATATTTGAGGTCCTGTTCATGGGTAACTATAACTGTTTTCTTGGGGGGCAGGGCTTAATAGTATATACTTAGCTTCTGCTTATTCTTGTCCAGGGAATCTGGATTTATCTGTGTAGTTGGTAAATGAATGATCTGATCAATGAATTGTCCTGGCAAAGAAGACCTGAAAAAATGTTGAGTAAAAAGTTGTAGTTTCCTCCTGGATAGGCTCATGTAGATAGAATCCATGGATTAAGGGTCCAGGTTTAAGACTGCAATTTTCAAAAGGATTAATCCCTGGCAGTTCATCTCAGGTAGATGAGTCCTAGGAGGATGGCTAGTATGAATATCATCAGTTTACAGTTGGTATTTTTCCTCTTTTACAACAAATGTAAAGTCTTAAGTGTATATGTCTCCAAGTCCAAACAATGCAGTTCCATCCATTTACCAGCAAATGCCATAAAATAATAATTTTTTTATGACTGTATGTATACTATTTTTTTAATCCATTCATCTGTTGAAGGGCACCTAGGTTGGTTCTATAGCCTAGCTATTGTGAATTATGCTGCTATAAACATTAATGTGGCTGTGTTACTGTAGTAAACAGATTACACACACACACACACACACACACACACACACACACACACACACATTCATACACTAAGGAGTAGGATAACCAGGTCAAATGATGGTTCCAGTCCTAGTTTTCTGAGGAATCTCCAGGTGGCTTTCCAGAGTGGTTTCACTAATTTGCAGTCCCACGAGCAATATATGAGTTTATTTTTCTCCCCACATCCTTGACAACATTTATTGTTACTTGTAACTTTGATTGCTGCCATTCTGCCTGGAGTAAGATGAAATCTCAGTGCAGTTTTAATTTTCATTTTTCTAATTGCTAGAGATGTTGAAAATGTTTTCATATATTTTTTGACCATTCATTTTTCTTCTTCTGTGAAGTGTCTGTTCAGTTCCTTTGCCCATTTGTTGATGGGATTATTTGTTTTTTTGTGTGTGTGTGTTAAGGTTTTTGAGTTCTTTATATATCCTGGAGATTATTGTTCTATCTGAGGTGCAGGTGGCAAAGATTTTCTCCCTTTCTATAGGCTCTCTCTTCATGTTATTGATTATTTCTTTTTCTGTGAAGAAACTTTTTGGTTTGATATAATGCCACTTATTGATTCTTGATTTTATTTCTTGCACTTTAGGAGTCTTGTTGAGGAAGTTGGTTCCTAAGTTGATTTGATGGATATTTGGGCCTATGTTTTCTTCTAGTAGGCATAAGGTTTCTGGTCTAACACCTAGGTCATTGATCCACTTTGAGTTGAGATTTGTGCAGGATGAGAGATAGGGTTTAAATTTCATTCTGCTCCACATGGATTTCCAGTTTTCCTAGCACCATTTGTTGAAGAGGCTGTCTTTTCTTCAATGTATGTTTATGGTGCCTATGTCTAGTATGAGGTAACTATATGGGTTTGTCTATGTGTCTTCTATTTTGTTCCATTGGTCTTTGAAAGAACAATCAAGGCTTATCATTGGAGAAAATGCTTGTTTATTGAGGAACAGCTCTGCATATTTATAGAGCCAGGGGTGGTTTGACAGTTATGACAGTTTAATGGTTGAACGGTTTGACAGTTGGCATGGGATGCTTTCTGATTGGTGGGTAAGGATCATGTGAGCCAGCAGAGCTCACCATTGGATGGCTCTTCTCCGGGGATGGGGAAGTTAGTCTTTGGAGCCAGGGCGACTCCCAACAGTCTTCATGTCTGTTTTGGCGCTAATATCATACTATAACTCTGTAGTATAATTTAAGGTCTGGTTATTCTGGGCCTTTTATTTTTCCAAATGAATTTCATAATTGATTTTTCTATTTCTATAAAGAACATCATTGGGATTTTAATAGGAATTGCATTAAATCTGTAAAGTATTTTTGTTAGTACAACCATTTGGGTAATATTAATTCTGCCTATCCAAGAACATGGGAGATCTTTCCATCTTCAATTTCTTTCCTTATGGTTAGGGTTAGTGTTCTATTGTTTTCATTGTAGGGGACTTTCACCCTTTCTGTTAGATTGATTCCCAGCATTTTCTTTTCTGGAGGCTATTATAAATGGGATAGTTTTTCTAATTTCTCTTTCAGCTGATTTATCATTGGGATATAGAAATGCAATTGACTTATAAGTGTTAATTTTATATCCTGTTACTTTGTTGAATACATTTATGAGTTCTAGAGGTTTTCTGGTGGAGATTTTGGGGTCTTCTAAATATAGAATCATGTTGTCAGCAAATATGGATAGTTTGAGCTCTTCCTTTCCTATTTATATCCCTTTAAGAGAATATACTGTGACAAGCACATTTGTTTTCTGTAACACCTAGAGAAACAGCTAAGAAAACAAACAGACACATTCAAAAATGCTGTGAATGAAAGAAAATGGAATACTAACATTGAGAAAGCTCAAGAAAACAGTAATGCAATAAAATACAATTTGAAATGTGAGAAATACTTGAAAAAAATATAAAATAAATTATAAAATGTCACACTTAAACTCTTAACATAGAAATTATTACCTTAAATGTGTTAATCACATTGTTACCTGTATTCTTGGTTGTTGCCATTTTGGAGTGAGATGAAATATCAGTGTAATTTTAATTTACATTTCTCTAATTGCTAGAGAGCTAGCAATGAGAGGGGAAAGAGGGGCAAACGGATTACAAAACACACACTACTTAATCATATGCTTTTTATAGGAAAGCCCTTCAAATTCAATACATATGTGTTCTATGTAGAAGGTTGGAGAAAGATATGTTATGGAATCATTAATTTTTTAAATGCTGAAGTTACTATGTTAATGTCAGACAAAGCAGATTTCAGAGCAAAGAAGGTTACTAGAGACAAAGAGGAATGTTAAATAATAATATAGAAGTCCATCCTCCAGAAAGAAATAACAATCCTAAAATGTATGGACCAAACAGTAAAATTCATGAAGCAGAACCTTATAGGGCTGATCAGAGATCTTGAGAAATGCAGTTATTATTGGGAATTTCAACACTGCTGTTTTAGTCAGCTTTTTCTCTGCTGTAACTAAAAGATCTGAGCAGAAAAATTGTAGAGGAGAAAAGGTTTATTTGACAGCTCACGGTTTCAGAGGTCTTAGGCCATAGAAGGCTGGCTCCATTCCTCAGGGCTTGAGGTGAGGCAGAACATCATGGCAGAGCGTGTGGCAGAGGGAAGCAGCTCAGATCACAGTGAACAAGAAGGAGAGGGAGAGGGAGAGGGAGAGGGAGAGGGAGAGGGAGAGAGAGAGAGACTGAGACTCCACTTGAGAGATACAAAATACATACCCCATAGCCATGCCCCAATTCCCACCCCTCCAGCCACACCCTATCACTTCAATTAATCCTATCAGGGATTAATCCACTGATTAGGCCAAGACTATAACCCAAATATTTCTCCTCTATACCCTCTAGCATTGTCTCACACATGAGTTTTTGGGGGACACCACATCCAAACCATAACAACTGCTTCCTCAGTAAGTGAAACTTTTAGAATAAAAATCAAGGATATAGGAAACCTGAACACTGTAATCAGCCTATGGCATTCTAATTGACATAGAGAACATTTTATGCAAGAAGAGCAAAATGCATTTTCCATTTTTCAAGCATCCATGAAATGATCACCAAGATAGTACATATTATGGGCTGTGCAGCAAACGTAAAATGTAAAAGAATTGAAATCAGAGAGAGAGTATGTTTTCTATCCACAATGGAATCAAATTATAAATCTGTAAAAAGAAGGAAAAGATAAAATGAAACAAAAACTTTCAAATTTAACAGTGTAATTCTAATTAAAGCATGTGTTGATCCAACAGGAAGTCTCAACAAATATAAAACAAATATGTATGTATAAAACCAAATGAAATATAACATATGAAAGTTGTGGGATGTGGCTTAAGATATGTTGAGTTGAAAGGTTATAGCACTGAAAGTTTACATTATAAAAGGAAAAAAATCCCACAAATTTTCTTGAAACCTCAAGAGACTTGAAAAAATAGAAAAAAAGTTTTAAGAGAAGCAGATGGATGGAAATGAAGATAAGAGTATTATAAGAGTAAGTTGAAATAGGAAAAAATGTAGAAATCATTAAAGCAGAATTTAGTTCTTCAAAAAATAAAACCAGTAAACCCACAGAAAGAAGATAAAAGCAGAAAGAAGATATAAAACATTAATGTCAAGAATGAAATGTTATCATTACAGATCCTGCAATCATTAAATGGAAAATAAGGAAGCAGTAAGAACAATTTTCCTATGCTTATGTGCTGTATCTAAGAAGAAATTGAATTTCTCAAAACCACATAACTCAAGATAAAATGGATAATTGGAATAGTTATGTAACTTAAATTGAATTCATAATTGAAAATTTCCCCTAAGGAAATCTCTAGAAGCAGATGATTTCAGAGAATAAGAATAATTAATTGAAGAAGAATACTATATTTTGGGCTGGGTTGTAGCTCAGTGGGACAGCACTTGCCTAGCATGTGTGAGGCCCAGAGTTCAATCCCCAGCATCACATAAATACATAAATAAATAAAAAAAATAAATAAAAGGTAAAAAAGACAATATTATATTTTATAGTATGTTCTAGAAAATGGAAGAATGTGCATTAGATTTTATGAGGTCATAATTACTGACCTCATAAAATACATAATTATAGAATACTATATTTTGGGCTGGGTTGTAGCTCAGTGGGACAGCACTTGCCTAGAATGTGTGAGGACCTGAGTTCAATCCCCAGCACCACATAAATACATAAATAAATAAAAAACAAACAAATAAAAGGTAAAAAAGAGAATATTATATTTTATAGTATGTTCTAGAAAATGGAAGAATGTGCATTAGATTTTATAAGGTCATAATTACCATATTTACAAAACTAAAGAAAATACAAAAATATAGAACAAATATCTTTGATGAAATTAAAATCCTCAAAAATATGCCAAATTGAATCTAGCCTTATGTAAGAATTACACTTATGACTAAGTAGAATTTATTCCACATATGCAAGTCTTGATATTTAGAAAGTTCATACCGTGGAATGCTACTCAGCAATAGAAGGGAGGAACTATTGATATATGCAACAATCTGGATGAATTTTCAGAGTTATGTTGATTATAATAAGCCAATCCTATTTACATAATATTCTTTTTTTCCTCTGTGGTGCTGGAGATTGAACCCAGAGCCTTGTGCATGTGAGGCAAGCTGAGGTGTTCATCGCCACAGATCACAAAGGGATATATGATGATATCCTAGAGGAAGAGGAGTTCCAGCGACAGTTTGGCCCATCAGGTTCCTTTAGCAATTACCAGGGGGATTCACTTTTTGAGACATCCAGACGGAACACTCCTGCACCCCACGTGAGGCCTCACCCCCCAATCATAGAGGCCACTGCTCCCACCATTCAATGATTTCCGGGCCCTCCAGTGTGGGTGGAACAGTGGCCACTTCCCCTAGATAAACTACAAAATCTAACGGAGATAATATCAGAACCATTGACCCTAGGGCATATTAGGCCCTCCCTGAGCCCTTGGAATAGCCCTGTATCTGTCATACAAAAGGCCACAGGGAAATGGAGAATGTTACAGGACCTAAGAAAGATTCATGAGTGGATGATTCCCATTGGCATCCCCTTACGAGGGCTACTCTGGTTCCCCTCCATCGCTTGGAATTTGACTCTCATTGTGATTGATTTCAAGGATTGCTTCTTTTCTGTTCCCCTTGATCCCCAGGACTGTGAGAAGTTTGCCTTCTCCGTTCCCTCTGTTAACTTCCAGGGGCCAGACCAAAGATATGAGTGGGTGGTGTTACCCAAAGGCATGGCTAACAGTCCAGCTTTTTGTCAACATTATGTTTCACAAGTCCTGCAACCCCTTCGGAGACCATCAGACTTAATTCTATATGTTCACATGGATGACATCATTATTGGGGTGGCGGACGCCAAAGTGTTAGGTTCCACCTCTAAGGAACTCCAGACTCTCGTACAGAAGGGAGGATTACATATATCTAATGACAAGGTCCAGACCTTACCCCATTTTAAAATTCTAGGGGTCAAACTTAAGTTGGACTATGTCTGTCCCCTTAAGCCTCAATTACTTTTCCAGTTGTTCTATACCTTGGTGGAATTACAAAAACTGTTGGGCGAACTCAACTGGTTAAGGACTTGGCTTCACCTGCCTACAGAAGACCTGCTTCTGTTTTTCGACTTTTTAAGAGATAAAGTCCCCACAGATGTCATCCCAATGACTCCATCGCATCAGTTGATATTCCAAAAGATTCAGTCAGCCTTAAATGCGGCACAATTGGCTCGCTATAGGCTCCAATGCCCCCTCTGTCTTTGGATCCTCCCCTGCTTGGAGCTTTCTTTGGCCGCCATTACCCAGTTAGGCAAGCCTCTTCAATGGATACATGCATCTGTGGGAGGGGCCCCTAGCGTCTATTCCCAACTTGTCCAGTTGGCTGACCTGATAGTTAAGGGTAGGGATATTTCCCTGAGACATTATGGGTGTAATACTGATGTGATAGTAGTCCCCTACCGGCTGTCGGACTTTGAGTGGGTCAGAAGAAACCATAGACAGGTATCCAATGCCTTGGAGGATTTCATGGGAAAGGTGGATTGTCATTATGGTACTTTGAGATGGGTGACATCATTCTTGAGGTTACAATGGACCCTCCCATACTTTTTTCCACCAGATCCCTCATTAAAGTGGTAAATGTCTTTACTGATGGGGGAAGAGCAGGATCTGCTGCAGTGGTGTACTCCACCTCTTCCCTGCCAATGAAGGAAAAAGTACCCACTATTTTGAGCCAGTTATGGGATCTGCACAATTTAAGGAGCTATATGCAGTTGCCCTGGCCTTGACCCATCTCCATGGACCAATGAACTTGTTTTCTGACAGACTATATGTAGTCAACTTGTTACCAACTCTAGTGTCAGCATATATTAAGTTGGACAAAGCCCCAATTACTCCTCTAATGATTCAAGTCCAATCCTTGCTGAAAGAGCGGGCTGAACCCATTTTTCTGCAGCATCTCAGGGGACACCAAGAGTTACCTGGAATCTTGACACAGGGGAACCAAATGGCTGATTGATTGGCTACCAATGGGACTATCATAGCTACTGCTCAGTCTCAACAGAACCTTCAGATGGCTCAAGGACTTTATGAACTTACTCACTTAAACTGGAGAGGGTACATCATAGATTCCCCCTGATTCCCATAAAAGATTTAAAAAAGATCATAAGGACATGTAAATCATGTATGCTGTTTTTACAGGTCCCACCTCTTCAATCCCTGTGGGGTTAACCCCATGAGCCTCAGACCTAATGTCATCTGGCAAACTGATGTGACCCACTATGCATCTTTTGGAAAATTAAAATATATGTTTATGTCTATAGATACCTATTAACATGCTTGTTGGGCAACTGCTCAGTCGGGTGAAAAAGCTTGACACACTGAAAGCCATTTCCTACAATGTTTTGCCATTTTGGGATTACCCCTACAGGTTAAGACAGACAATGGGCCTTGCTTTGTGAGCAAATCATTACAAGAATTCTTCCAAACTTGGAATATTAAACACACCACTGGAATACCATACAATCCAAAAGGTCAAGCTATAATTGAGAGGCATATAAGACCTTAAAGGACCAACTAATAAAACAGAAAGGGGGAAGCAACCCCCATGACCAATTAAGGACAGCCATGCTTACATTAAATATTTTAAATTTTTCCAAAGACAACCTCTAACTGTTTTACAGAGATATTGGTCTAATCATACACCTTATTTGAAGGTAGAGGTCCAATGGAGGGACACCCTTACTGGATCATGGTGCAGTCCTGATCCCCTCATTAGTGCAGGGAGGAGATTTGGGTGTGTATTTCCGATTGGGGAGCCAAGTCCAATTTGGGTACCTGCTAGAGATCTAAAATACTGTTCACCAGAACAAAAATGATTACCCAACAGCACCCCCTCTTGAGGTATGATTCTTTCTTTTCTCATTTGTAGGAATGAAAAGACCATTCTGGATGCTTTGCCTGGTTGTGACTGGACTCCTCATTGTCTCCCTCATGGCATTCATCGTGGTCACGGGGATGGGAACTGGACTTGCTGGCCTCAGTACTTCTTTACAGATGTACAATAAGCTTTCTCAGCAGATGATAGATGATATGCATCATGTTGCCAGCACTATTTTGGACCTGCAATCTCAATTCAATTCCTTGGCTGTGGTAGTCCTCCAAAACCATCACAGCTTAGACCTGCTTACCACCCAAGAAGGAGGACTATGTCTGTTCCTACAGGAGGAGTGCTGTTTCTATGGACTGGGCTCCTCCAGTTTCTCAAGGATCGAGCCAGAGCTGTTCATCTGATGGTGGTCCAGCAGCAATGTGCCATCTTACAAGATACTGACTGTGAACCCTATGAGTTTGGCCACGGCCCCTACCAGGATGTGCAGATGAAAGCCAGGAGCAGAAAGGTTTCCTTCCTAGGCGATAGCCATCTCCCTTCCTTGAGGCATCCCATTGGGCCTGCAGGCCCTGCAGGTAGGATTGCCTGAAGAGCTAGAGTGGTAGTCAATGATGGGTAAGATCCCCAGAAGGGGACAACCTAAGATAGGCACACTCTAGAGTAAGGCAAACACCTGCTAATAAAACAAAAAGGGGGAGATGTAGGGCATGACTTGCTGCCCGCTTCCCGGTCTTGGGGCTGCACATGTGGCTGGGATGGTGCCTGGCGATCAGCCAGGAGGCGGTGCTGTGGGTAGTGATGGAAAAAACAGACCACCTCCAGGATAGGTCCAGGACTCTTCCACCCTCACGGACTGCTCATCCCTTCCTGCCGCAGTCTGGCTGGGCACAAAATCACGAGCCACTCACACCTTGTAGATTCAAACAGCAACTCTTTATTCTCGAACTGTCACCGGCACTTTACACACATGTTCTGGGGAAATCCACACTCTCCACCGGGCTCTGAATCCCAAATACTCTCTGAATCCCGTGAGAACTCAACGGGAACTCAAGGAGCGGGCACCTGGAGGCAGCAGGATATGCCCTATTTCCAGCAGGATACACCTTAAACCTGGAACCACCCTAAACCCAAGGAGCGCCCTAAACCCGGATCCTAAACCCCGATCCGCCCTAAACCCTGATCTGCCCTAAACCTGGATCTGCCCTGGTCCTTGAGCAAGGTCACCTTTCATGCAAAGTCACTGCAAATGACCTGGGTCCACAATGGAGAGTCCTTCCTCTAAGCAACATGGGGTAGGCTGACAAAGAAATTGCCATGCGTTATTCCTACTTGGCAATGGCTCTCAGCACCTTCCCTTACAGACCATGGGATGGGTGTACATGTGAACTCGCTCCACCCCTCTGACCTTTATCCTGATTGGTTCCTGCGCATTATATTAGCTGTGTGTACTTCCTCAATAAATGAGATCCTGCTTTGACTGGTCTCCCTGGCATGTCGGATTGTCCTCCAGCGAGGGAAGGCTGGGTGCCGGTGGCCAGTCGATCTTTGCCTTTCTTGGTTCATCCTGGTCAGGGCATGCTTTCCCCATCTCTCCCACAGGTCAGGAGGAAACAGGGGGCTAAAAACCCTGACAATAAATCAAATGCATTCCTGTATATCAGTGATTAATCAACTTAAAGAGAAATTAGGAAAACTATCCCATTCACAATAGCCTCAAATAAAATAAAATACCTGAGAATTAATCTTACAAAAGAGGTGAAAGACCTCTACAGTGAAAACTACAGAACATTAAAGAAAGAAATTGAAGAAAACCTCGAAGATGCAAAGATCTCCCATGCTCTTGAATAGTCATAATTAATATTGTCAAAGTAGCCATACTATCAAAAGCATTATATAGATTTAATGCAATTCCTATTAAAATACCAATGACATTTTTTTATAGAAATAGAAAAAGCAATCATGAAATTTATTTGGAAAAAATTAGAGACCTAGAATAGCTAAAGTAATCCTTAGCAAGAAAAGTGAAACAGGAAACGTCACAATACCAGAACTTAAATTAGACTACAGTATAGTATAGTAACAAAAATGGCATGGTATTGGCACAAAAATAGACATGTGGACTAATGGTACAGAATAGAGGATGCAGAGACAAACCCACATAAATACAGCTATCTCATACTAGACAAAGTTGCCAAAAACATTCACTGGAAAAAAGGTAGCCTCTTCAACAAATGGTGCTGGCAAAATTGGAAATTCACATGTAGCAAAATGAAATTAAAACTCTATCTCTCACCCTGCACAAAAATCAACTCCAAGTGGATCAAATACTTAGACACTAGAACAGAGACTCTGCACCTAATAGAAGAAAAAGTAGGCCCAAATCTTCACCATGTTGGTCTAGCATCTGACTTCCTTAACAAGACCCCTAAAGTGCAAGAAGTAAAATCAAGGATCAATAAATGGGATGGATTCAAATTAAAAAGCTTCTTCTTAGCAAAGGAAACAATCAATAATGTTTGAAGATTGGGAGAAAATCTTTACCACCTCCAATAAAGCATTAATCTGTAGAATATATAAATAACTCAAGAAATTTAACACCAAAAAAAGCAAAACAAAAATAACCCAATCAATAAATGGCCTAAGGAACTGAACCAACACTTCAAAGAAGAAGATATACAATCTATCAATAAATATATTAAAAAGTGTTCAAAATATTTTGCAATTACAGAAATGCAAATCAAAACTACACTAAGATTTTATCTCACTCCTGTCAGAATGGCAATCATCAAGAATACAGGCAACAATTAATGTTGGCAAGGATGTGGGGGGAAAGGTACACTTGTACATTGCAAATTGGTGCAACCACTATGGAAAGCAGTATGGAGATTCCTCAGAAAAATGGGACTGAAACCACCATTTGATCCAGTTATCCTTCTCCTTGCTTTATACCCAAAGAACTTAAAAGCAGCATACTACAGTAATTCAGCCACATCAATGTTTGTAGCAGCTCAATTCACAATAGCTAAACTATGGAACTAACCTAGATGTCCTTCAATAGATGCATTGATAAAGAAAATATGGCATATATACACAATGGAATATGACTCAGCTTTAAAGAAGAATGAATTATTGAATTTGCCAGTAAATGAATGGAGTTAGAAAACAGATGCTAAGCAAAATAAGCCAATCCCTAAAAACCAAAGGCTAAATGTTTTCTCTAATAAGCAGATGCTAATTCACAAAAAGCAGGGCAGGACACTAGAGATGAATAGCATTACCTTAGATTAGGTAAAGGAAAGGGAAGTGAGGGAAGGGGAGGGGATGTGGGGATAGGAAAATAGAAAAATGAAACAGACATTATTACTTTATGTATATATGTTATTGCATTACCAATATGATTCTACAACATGTACACTTAAAAATGAGAAATTATATCCCATCTATATGTATGATATATCAAAGTGCATAAATACATCCTATTGTCATGTATAACTAATTAAAACAAATTAAAAGTTAAAAAACAAAAAAATATATATATTTGTGTCTTCAGTCACATTAGAAGAGGAGTTAAAAACAGAAACTACAATAATACTGGCTTTTACTTCAGGTTTGAAGATGAAATAAAAAGCTTCCACAATAAACAAAAGTTAAAAGAATTTGCAGCTAGAAAACTGGTGCTTCAAAACATCCTTAGAAAAACATAAACATGAAGAGGAAATGAAAAATAACTATTGAAATCAACAGTGGGAGGTAGTACAGTAAAGGAAAATCTAATCAAAGAGGAAAAACAAATCTAGTTAAATGACAAAAATAAACAAATATGGCTGGAAATACAAACCATATCTCAATAGTAACCCTAAATATTAATGGATTAAACTCACCATTCAAAAGACAGACTAGTAGACTGGATTAAAAAAATCCAACAATATGCTGCCTACAGTAGACTCATCTGATAGGAAAAGACATACCCAGACTAAAGGTGAAAGGCTGGGAAAAATCATACCACTCACGTGGACCTCAGAAACAAGAAGGGGTGTCCATACTCATATCAAATAAAATAGACTTCAAGCCAAAGTTAATCAAAAGGGATAAAGAAGGACACTACATACTGCTCAAGGGAACCATTTACCAACAAGACATAACAATATATATGCCCCCAACAATATATATGCCCCAAACAATGGTGCAGCTATGTTCATCAAACAATCTCTTCTCAAGTTCAAGAGTCAAATGGACCACAACACAATAATCATGGGTGATTTTAACACACCTCTCTCACCACTGGACAGATCTTCCAAACAAAAGTTGAGTAAAGAAACTATAGAACTCAATAACACAATTAATAACTTAGACTTAATTGACATATATAGAATATATCAACCAACATCAAGCGGATACACTTTTTTTCTCAACAGCACATGGACCCTTCTCAAAAATAGACCATATATTATGCCACAGGGCAACTCTTAGCAAATACAAAGGAGTAGAGATACTACCATGCATTTTATCTGATCATAATGGAATGAAATTGGAAATCAATGATAAAATAAGAAAGAAAAATTCCTACATCACATGGAGAATGAACAATATGCTACTGAATGAACAATGGGTTACAGAAGACATCAAGGAGGAAATTAAAAAAATTCTTAGAGGTAAATGAAAACACAGACACAACATATCAAAATCTCTGGGACACTCTGAAAGCAGTACTAAGAGGAAAATTCATTGCTTGGAGTTCATTCTGTAGAGAATCAAACGTGACTGCATTACTATTACTGTCCTTGATGGAGTCTGCCTGCAAACGGGATATTCTGTCAAGGTATAAATAGGTAACAGCGGACATGCTTGAAAACGAGGTGTCTGCTGTCCTTGGGAGGACTTGCCTGCAAACGGGATGTTCTGCCAAGTGGGCTAGGAGGGCGCTGAGAAAAATTTTTTATCTGTTCTAAACAAAGAACAAAGCTCAGCATACTCTAGGTCAAGAGTAGATTAGCCATGAGAAGCGGGTCACTTCTGATTAGATAGTAAAACTTCTGTGTGCTATGTTTAATTAACTGAAAGACCTGATTCTTTGATGTTGGAAGGCTGCCTTCTTTGTTCACAATACTATAAAAAGATTGCTTGTACACAATAAAGGACTTTTTTTCTGCTGCTGCTTCGCTTGGTCTGCTTCTTCTTCTTTCTTTTCCCATGCTGACCTGCAAGTGAATTACTGCAACACATTCCTTAAAAGAAGAAAAAGCCAACAAATAAATGACCTCACACTACATCTCAAAGCCCTAGAAAAAGAAGAACAAATCAACAGCAAAAGCAGTAGAAGGCAAGAAATAATTAAAATCAGAGCTGAAATCAATGGAATCGAAACAAAAGAAACAATTGAAAAAATTGACAAAACTAAAAGTTGTTTCTTTGAAAAAATAAAAAAGATTGATAGACCCTTAGCTATGCTAATGAAGAGAAGAAGAGAGAGAACCCAAATTACTAGCATACAGGAAGAAAAAGGCAATATCACAACAGACACTACAGAAATACAGAAGATAATTAGAAATTATTTTGAAACCTTATACTCTAATAAAATAGAAGTCAGTGAAGGCATCGATGAATTCCTTAAGTCATATGATCTGCCCAGATGGAGTCAGGAAGATATATACAACTTAAACAGACCAATATCAAGTGAGGAAATAGAAGAAACCATCAAAAGATTACCAACCAAGAAAAGCCCAGGATCCAACAGATACACAGCTGAGTTCTACAAGACCTTTAAAGAAGAACTAATACCAATACTCTGCAATCTATTTCAGGAAATAGAAAAAGAGGGAGTACTTCCAAATTCATTCTATGAAGCCAATATCACTCTTATGTAATTATGTCAATTTTTTCAATCGTTTCTTTTGTTTCAATTTCATTGATTTCAGGTCTGGTTTTAATTATTTCTTGCCTTCTACTGCTTTTGCTGTTGACACCTCAAAGAAAGAAAACTTCAGACCAATATCTTAATGAATATAGATGCAAAAATCCTCAATAAAATTCTGGTAAATCAGATACAAAAACATCATGCACCATGATCAAGTGGGATTCACCCCTGGGATGCAAGGTTGTTTCAACATACGGAAATCAATAAATGTAATTCATCATATCAATAGACTTAAAGATAAGAACCATATGATCATCTCGATAGACGCAGAAAAAGCATTTGACAAAATACAGCACTCCTTTATGTTCAAAACTCTAGAAAAACTAGGGATAACAGGAATTTACCTCAACATTGTAAAAGCTATCTACACTAAGCCTCAGGCCAGCATCGTTCTAAACAGAGAAAAATTGAAGGCATTCCCTCTAAAATCTGGAAAAAGACAGGGGTGCCCTCTCTCATCACTTCTATTCAACATAGTTCTTGAAACACTGGCCAGAGCAATTAGACAGATGAAAGAAATTAAAGGAATAACTATAGGAAAAGAAGAACTTAAACTAGCACTATTTGCTGATGATATGATTCTATACCTAGAAGACCCAAAAAGCTCTACCAAGAAATTTTTAGAACTAATAAATGAATTCAGCAAAGTGGCAGGATATAAAATCAACACCCAAAAATCAAAGGCATTCCTGTATATCAGTGACAAATTCTCTGAAAAGGAAATAAGGAAAACTACCCCATTCACAATATCCTCAAAAAAAAAAAATAAGATACTTGGGAATCAACAAAAGAGGTGAAACATCTATACAATAAAAACTATAGAACCCTAAAGAGATAAATAGAAGAAGACCTTAGAAGATGAAAAGATCTACCTTGCTCATGGGTAGGCAGAATTAATATTATTAAAATGACCATATTGGGCTGGGGATATGGCTCAAGCGGTAGCGCGCTTGCCTGGCATGTGTGCGGCCCGGGTTCGATCCTCAGCACCACATACCAACAAAGATGTTGTGTCCGCCAATAACTAAAAAATAAATATTAAAAATTCTCTCTCTCTCTCTCTCTCTCTCTCTCTCTCGCTTTAAAAAAATGACCATATTATCAAAAGCACTATACAGGTTCAATTCAATTCTGATCAAAATCCCAATGGCATTCCTCACAGAAATAGAAAAAGCAATTATGAAATTCATCTGGAAAAATAAGAGACCCAGAATAGCTAAAGTAATTCTAAGCAGGAAGAGTGAAATTGGTGGTATTGCGATTCCAGATTTTAAACTATACTACAGAGCAATAGTAAGAAAAACAGCATGGTACTGGCACCAAAACAGGCTGGTAGACCAATGGTACAGAATAGAGGACACAGAGACTAACTCACAAAATTACAACTACCTTATATTAGATGAAGGTGTCAAAAGCATGCTCTGGAGAAAGGATAGCATCTTCAACAAATGGTGCTGGGAGAACTGGAAATCCATATGCAACAAAATGAAATTGAATCCCTTTCTCTCGCCATGCACAAAAGTTAACTCAAAATGGATCAAGGTTCTAGGGATTAAACCAGAGACTCTGTGTCTAATAGAAGAAAAAGTAGGCCCTAATCTCCATCATGTGGAGCTAGGCCCCAACTTCCTTAATAAGATACCTATAACACAAGAATTAAAATCAAGAATCAACAAATAGGATGGATTCAAACTAAAAAGTTTTTTCTCAGCAAGAGAAATAATATGTGAAGTGAATAGGGAGCCTACATCCTGGGATCAAATTTTTACCCCTCACACATCAGATAGAGCTCTAATCTCTAGGGTATATAAAGAGCTGAACAAGATATGCACCAAAAAACAAATAATCCAATCAATAAATGGGCCAAGGACCTGAACAGACATTCTCAGAAGAGGATACACAATCAATCAACAAATATACAAAAAAAATGCTCATCATCTCTAGCAATCAGAGAAATGCAAATTAAAACTACTCTAAGATATCATCTTACTCCAGTCATTTCACCTTCTACCCTACACCTGATTGTTGTTGGCATGAGGAAATCACAACCAGAAGTGGGGTTAGGGTTGCTGGCTCCAAGACAGAACTCTACAGATATCCACACATGTTGTCCTGGACTCTTGATAAGGACACTGTGGTCACGTGGCACTCCTGAGGAAGTTACTCTCTTTGAATTCTGAATGTGGATGTTCATCATTGCCCCAATTTGTGAATGTGCTCCCAGGCCATCCTGTGCACTGTCTCAGTTAGCTTGGGCTGCCATACCGAGTGCTATAGACTAGGTAAACAAGACTCCAGACCTTCACTTCTCAGAGTCCTGGAGTTGGGAGATGCAGATGAAGGTGCCTGATCCAGATTCCCATGTGGGCTCTCTCCTTGCTAAAGGAGATGACAGACTCGACTGTCCTCACACGACTGACATCACATCAGTGTCTCTTCCTTCTCCTGGGTGACCACTAATGCCTTCATGAAGCCCCATCCTCAGTATCTCATCAAACCTCCTAAACACTGAAGTTCATCTCCAGATACCATCACATTGGGGGTTAGGACTTCAACAGGTGAATTTTGGAGGATAAAACATTCAGTACAGGCTGGGATTGTTGCTCAGTTGTAGATGGCTTGCTTAGCACCAGTAAGGCACTGGGTTTGATCCTTGGCATCACATAAAAAAAAAAGATTAAATTCTTAAAAATCAGATTCAGCACATGACACACCATACCATCAAGGAATCCAAGTGAAATCCTACAGGCCAATGCATCCCTTGGTGTTAATGTTTGATATGGGGTATAGTGTCCCAGAGCCCCAGTACCATACTTGAATATGATGGAGCAGATGTAACAAAGGTAGGAGGACATGTTGGGTCAGTTAGGCTGAGAATGGAGGGTGACATTGTGGACACTGACTGATCCTGATGAATTCCAGCCAGTGCTTTGGTCTCTGTCCCAATGGGAGTCCACCATGACCATGGAGGAGGGCCTGTGGAAGGGTTTGCAAGAATGGCAGTGCAGCAGCAACTTTGATCGGATGGTCTTCTATGAGATAGCAGAAAAGTGAGTCAGGTTTCAGAGTCCAGACCCGAGTGGTGGGTATCTTGGTTGCATAGCAGTGTCTGATAGGGCCTGTCACCTACCTATGTGTTAGATCCAAGCCATCTATCTCTCCAAATAACAGCTCCCTCTAGCTGGAAGGCTGGGATTTCTCTCTGCAACAATGGAGGTTCAGGGTCAGGATGGGGAGGAGTAACTAGCCCAGTCACAAGGTCTCCTTCTGCTTTCTTGGTTCTGCAAAGGGGAAAAGTTACACTGGATTGATCACTCAGGCCACCTGCCTGGGAACTGGCACCTCTTTACAGAGTGAGGACTAGAAAAGGTCGTGAACATGGCCACTACTTCAACCTAATGTTCCAGAAGAAGATGGCAGTGGGGAGTGCATGGTCAGGGACATCCAGCACCTCAGATGCCCCGAGGACCTGCCTCTGGTCTTACTGCCTTTGTTCTATGAAATCCTTGCCATGGCAACAAGTGAAAAGAAGGAAAAGAACAGCCCTCATTGGAAGCAACCCAATGTTCTCAGATTAGCTTCCATTTTCTCATGACCTCTCCTGTCCCTTGGTCTCCCAGGTGATCCTTCCAGGGCTCATGTCCCAGGAACAGTATGCCTGAATTGGGCCAGGATCCCTGGTGTTCCCTGATATAAATCACATCCCTGATGAGTGTCTGGAACTTACCTGATCCGTGTGGTTCCTGGCAGAAACAGGAGAGACCTAGAATAAGGGCCAGCTAGGGGCCCTGCCTGGGTCCCTCCGATCTGATTCCTTTCAGGTGGTAGCTGATGTAGTTGATGTGGTTCTTCCTTTGTAGAAGCTCCTTCCTGGGACTGGCCCAGCCCACTCCAGGACACAGCTCCACATCCCTGCTACCAGCTCCTGCCTGGTATGGGACTAGCACCTGCCTGGTATGGCTGACCTGCTTTTCAGCTCAGCCTGTGCCTCCTTTTCCCAAACACCAACCAGGTACATGGAGTTTGAGGCTGCAGAGGAAATGGAGGATCCAAGGATGCAATTGTCAGGGGTTTTCCAGTGCCAACCTCCTGTACCTCTGTGGATGGATATTCCAAGGCCTCCAGTCCCCAAGGCTCTTCAACAGCCAGGTGGGGTTCCCACATTCCCACAGAAACTCATGATAGTGTCCAAAGTCACCAAAGGGTGACTAGGTCCAAGGCAGTCTGTTGTCCCAAGTAAGAACTTTTCCTTCAGTATGGGGGATTTGGTCTTGCAAACAGAATAGCCTCCTAGCACCTGAAGTCTCTGCCACCCCTCGTTTTGAGCTGCATATTGACTGGGCCAAGTATGTAGCTCCTTTCTCTTCTTTCCTTTCCAAAGAACCAACACACCATCTTCCTGGGACTTGGTTGGGCCCAGACCATGGAATATTGTTGGCTCCAAATGTCCTCTCTCATGACTGTCCTATATGTTCCGCCTGTGCGTTTTCATCTCCCTGGGGTCCTCAGGTCAGATTGTCCTGGTGCATGGCAGACCAGGTTAGGTTCCTTGCCTTCTACCAAGTGTTTGGGATGAGGTTGCATCGCCCATCCATGATCCAGCTGGTCCTCCCTCTCCTAGTGTGCATTCTCAGACCACTCGTAAGGCATAGCATGCCCGCTCATTAGCAGTAAAACACAAGGAATCAGAGAAAAGGGTGTTTAAGATCAAAGCATCTGAGGAGATCCCACCTGAAGCCATCCAAGAGTACATGGACATCATGGATGAGCTATTTGGGCCTACCAACTTTGCCACATGGGAGCCCTCCCACTTGTCCACACAAGAGCTTGCTGCAAAGTTGGGAGAGGAAGGACTGGAGCAACAGCCAATAGAGGATTTATACCCAGATCCAAGTCTCCTGAGCTACGTTGATGAGGACTTTGTCAACAAGGTGGGCTGGGCCTACAATCTTGGTGTCTACAAGGTTTTAGGACCTATAGAATGGAGCTTCATAGCTTAGATTCTCAGCAGTGTTTTTTTATGGGATTATGTGTGTGTGTTTCCAAACATGTTTGTAGCTGGTGGTCGAGATTTAACAACCCCATATATGAATGAGGTTGTTATTGCCTCCTGTTCTCCTAGAAGTCTTCCTATATTGGGGCCATTTCCTTCCAAGGTCATTCATACTCTCTTCATTCTCCTCCCAGGTAGAGACTGCAATTTACCCCACTTCCTGAAAGAATTACTTTCCTCTGAACCATATATAAATTTCTTTGACCTAACAAAAGAGCTAGAGCAGTAGGAAGGACTCCCCTCTGAACAGGTAAACAAGGGAAGGAGTGTCTCCCAGTAGACCAGGGGCAGGAGGTACACCCATTATCCAAGGGAGGCAGGGGCACCTGATAAACAATTACAGGGACAGCAGGAGCACCAGGGGTTGGGAAGCCACAAAAGGTAGAAAAGGAGAAAGGGGAACCAGGTAGAACCATGGAGCTGGAGAAACCAGGTTTACTGGGGCTTTGGGATGGACATCAAACGGATAAGGGAGAGGGGATTACCTGGGAGACCGGGAGACCGGGAGACAGAAAAGGTAGTGGCTGCGGGTGAACAGGGGAGCAAGGGATAGCACGTTGATGAAGAAGATGCAGGACCCTAGTCACATGGCCCACAGGACTTTGTCTGTCCCTATCCTGCCTGTGATTCATGGCTCCTTGAGTGTGACTTCTCCAGGATAGTTGAAGTGGGGTGGGGGATGAAGGAGACAGAAAGTCATGGTCAGGCTCAGGGTATCAAGCTGAAAGGAAGCCAGCAGGGTGGCCAGTAGAGCCTCAATTTGTCTCTCTGAGAGCAAGATGGGTGACAGCTCCACTTCCCATTTCCCATGGAAATATAATTGTCCCTGGTCCCTCTGGCCCTTGTCATGCATAAATTTGGCCAGTGCCCATCCCCTCCTGCACTGGTGGAGAGCACCTCTGCAAGTGTCCCAAGGTCAAACTGGACTCAAGAGCTTCTGAGGCAGCTGCCAACCAATGTGCAGAGAAACGTAAACACTGCACTGACCAAGGGGTCAGCACGCAGGACTTGCCCCAGAGGTGGCTTTCAAGGACGTGAAGAGGTGCAGGAACACAGAGCCAGAACTGCTGGGTCCAAAGGACACTGCTATCCTCCTGAGCTGTCACAGGTCTTCCTGGTTGGAGGCAATTGGGTCTAACCATCCTCCCCAGAACCACAGATACCCTCACTAAACCTGGGGAACAAAGGCATAACGGGTCCCAGGAGAGACACTTCCTCTGGGTGGCCACATGGGACAGCCAATGGCTGCAGTGTGGACGATGGCCTCCAATGCCTGGACTTCCTCCTAGTCTCCCAGCACCGTCTGCTGCCCTGTCCAGAGCCAGGGCCCTCACATGGACCCCTCTGCTCAGGAGACCAAGCAGCCCAGGCCCCACCTGCCCAGAAAGGCAGCCTCATCCCCCATCCTCCTCCAGCTGCCACGTCCAAGAAGAGCACTCTCACTGGACGCTCCCGCAACGTGGAAAAGATGCCTCACCCCAGGCCTCCCCTGGAGGTCACTGGAGGGAAAGACCTGCATCTGGAGCAGGTTCGAACCTCACAGCCTCAGAAGAGGAAGTGCAAGGCACCAGGCAACTCGAAGAAGAAAAGGAGGCTCTATGGACAGTAGGGCTGGTGGGTGGCCTCTGGGGTGGCAGCCCCTCAGGCGAGGTCTCACCCTTGCTTCATTCTGCACACCCAGAGCTCCTCCTCACTCAGGATGGTTCCTGCCAGACCTCGGGACAGGGAAGGGAAGGGGATTGGGAAGGGGGAGGGCAGAGGGAGGCTACTGAGAGGGAGGGGGCGGGATGTTCAAGCCTGGAGGGAGGTTGGACCTTGTTGGCCTCGTGTCACTGGGAATAAAGGCAGATTTGCAGGAAAAATCTTCTCAGGCTACTGCTTCTGCTATAGAGTCTGTGTAGCACCATGCAGTGAGAACTGAGAGGAGGAGGTAACCGGAGATGCCAGGCACCAGGGTGCACAAGTGTCCGTCCACTGGGTCTTGCCTCTGGATTGAGGCTGGTCCTTCCACTGATCCTGGGAGAAAAGAGCCATCAAGCTCCCAGAACCCCACTCATCACCCCACTGAAAAGGGGTCACTTGGTTTAGGGGATCTTGTCTCTGTGCATCCCTTCATGGTCTGTGTCCCTTAAACGTCTCTCTTACCAATCATCTGAGGGGCAAGCATGAAGAGGAATCACGAAGAGCCAAAGCGCATCTCCCTTGGCGTTGGCAGCTCTGAGGTCTGAGGACTGACTCTCAGATCTTAGTGTTAATAGCCCTGACGTTGAATGAAAGTGACCCTCAGCTTCTAGTGGTAGCAACTACCATGTTGCCTTCTTGTGATCAGTAGCCGGTCACTTCCAACACTTCCCTGGAGATCATGTGATGGCCAGACCTAGCAGCTCCTGTAGATCCCCTCTGCTCTGGGTCACTTTTTGGGCTTGCCCCCCTCAGGTTGACCTGCCCAGTTTGCCAGTTTTCAGTGCAACCTACTTAACCTGTTCCAGTTGAGATGAGAGTCTGAATATACAAACTCTACCCCTCCCTGAGAGCCGTCATTAGGGCTCATGCTGCGGCAGAAGAGAAAGTGGTAAAGGGAAGGTTTGCTTAAGGAGGTGAAGAAGGAATCTTATTTGAATTATAAAGGTGGCCTCAGGCATGCACAGTGTTCTTCCAGATACCTGCAGCATTTCTCCATAAGCACAGGCAAGAGAGTTTGCACACCAAACTAAGGGCCACTGAAGGGCCCCAAAGAGGTGGAGTCATCCAGAGCCACCCCACTGCAGGGTGGAGTCATCTGGGGAGGAGTTGTTATGGAAACAGAAGACTCCAAATAACTGTGAGGCATTTGTGGCAGCCGTGGCCACCACAGGCAGGGCCACGATCTTTTACCCACAGTATTTCTGCTTAGGCCTGTGCAGGGGAGGGGCTCCTCACACACCAGACTGGGGACCACTGAAGGTCCCCAGAGGGCTGGAGTCATGTTGAGCCACTGCAGGGTGGAGTCATCTGGGAAGGACCTGCTACGGAAGCCAAAGGCTCCCAGTACTGTGAGGTGTTTGTGGCAGCCATGAGCATCACAGACAGAAGCACAATTTTTTAATATAGTTCTTGAGAATTTTGGGCCCTCTTATCTCATTTGGATGGAGAGCTGCTTTTAAGCCTCAAGCCTCTTGTGCCTTTAATCAGGTTTCTAGAAGTAAGCCTGGAAATAGTGTTATTTTTTAGACAGCTTCTTTCTCCTCCCATGAATGATGCTGGACAGTGAGTTTGGACTGACCCCCAGCATGGCCATGGTCTTCCTGAGTAGGTGGCCTGATGAGAGGACAAGGCCTGGCTTCTAGGGGAAGAAGTCACAGCGCCCTAGGGAAATGTCAACTGACACCACCAGCAAGACCCACTCCCCCAATTACTGATGTGCTCTGCTTTCTGATGGTGACCACAGGGACTGGCCCCTTGTGCATGGATGCCCTTTGTTAGCTGCACCTTCATTGAAACTCAGTTGAAGAAGCTCCTCCTGGTCTCTCTGCACTGGGTAGGGTTGGTCAGAGTCTCCTGATTCCTGGGACCTTGGCCAGCCTGTGCCATGCCAGTCAACAGATGAGCCATGGTCTGCTAACATCTTAAAATTTTTGCTTTAGCTCATTATAAAAAACTTTAGGAAGCCCTTCTCATGACACACATCACTCAGCAAATCTTAGAATTCTAAGGTTTTCAGTAGACTTTCAAGACTTTGCCTCCATATCAGCAATAAATTCATAGACATAGGCAAAGAGGGCTGAACTGAGGGAAGGGGTCGAGAGAGATTCTGTAACATAGGGGGCAGTTAGGAGGAGCCTTAGGGACCGCCATCAAAGAGGAATTAGTTCCATGGAGTGGGTAGGAGGCCTCCTGGTTAGAGAGCTGTCTGAACAAAGCCATGAAGTCTCTCAACTCTCTTCAGAGCAAAAGAAAGCTACAATTTTTTTTTGCATGAGAAATTCATTGTGGGCTGGGGCTGGGGCTCAGAAGTAGAGTGCTCGCCTAGCAGGTGCAAGGCCCTGGGTTCCATCCTCAGCACCACATAAAAACAAATAAGTAAAATAAAGATATTGTGTCCAACTACAACTAAAAATATTTTTTTTAAAAAAATTCATTGTGAGCACTTTTTTTTAAAGAGAGAGAGAGAGAGAGAGAGAGAGAGATAGTTTTCGGCAGACACAACATCTTTGTTTGTATGTGGTGCTGAGGATCGAACCCTGGCCTTATGCATGCCAGGCGAGCGCGCTACCGCTTGAGCCACATCCCCAGCCCCATTGTGAGCACTTACCACCAAAGTGGAATAGAAACCCTTAGGGAGTGGGCAGTAGTAGGGTGGTTTAGGGCTGGGGATGGGTGAGAAGGAGACATTAGAAGAGACAACTGATAGATGAGTTAGCTTTTGGTCACTGTGACAAAATACCTGAGAAAATCAAGTTCAAAAGAGGAAATTTAACTTTGGGTCCTGGTTTCATGGTTTGTATCTTTGTTACATGGGAACTTGGACACATTGCTTCAGTCCAGTGGGAGAGCACCACACTGTCAGGAGCCGTGGTGAGAATTCCTCTTCACCTCATGGCTGCAAGGAAACAAATTGGAGGACATGGTCCTCTGCACATCAAGAGCACCCCACCCTCATGACCTAACTTCTTTCCATTAGGCTCCGATACTCACAGTTTCTGTCACTTCCCATTAGTGGAGATAACACCTCTGAAGTGGGGGTTTAGGATGCTCATGTTTTCCTAGGTTAATTTTTGGGGCTGTAACACCTGCTTCTGTTGAAACCACTGACTTCCCTTGGGCCTATACTGGTGTCTGATGGGTGACCTTTTGATGTCTTGGGGCTGACAACCCCACAACTGGATCACACCAATGCCACCACTTTTGGAACCCGTGTCCTCTGAAGAACAATGAAGTTTGATTACTAATGACAGATATGACCTATTTCACCTCCAGTCACTTTCGTGCCTGCCTGAACTCTCCCCAGGTCTTTGTCCCATAAATAGCACTAAACCTCGGCCACCTTGTGATAAAATCATTGTTCTTTGCAAACCTCCCCATTTCAATGATTGGCAAGCCATGTGGTGCGTAGCTTCCTTTTTAAAATTTTTTTTTCCTCATTGATTCGTAGGAGAACTTGATTGGATTTGTGCCAGCCATGCTCAATATAGGTCAGGCTGAGGTCAGGGTTGTGTCACACACTGTGTCAGTGGGGGGTCTGTCTTGGGATGGAGTCAGGACCTCCAGGCTGTTTGGTCTCCAGTGAATGCACCCATCAGGGCTTAGAGGGGACAGAAGGGGTGTGACTTGGGTTATATTAGGGACTGTCTATAGTTGTGTCAGGCCCAGGTCAGGGACAGGTCACACGCTCCACTCTGCACTCTGGATGGTCAGGGGCTGTGGGGACCTGAGCTGAGCCAGACCCTGCCTCTGGCTGCTGCTGCTACTGCTGTCGCCCCTGAACCCTGAAGTTTCTGTTCCCACACCCCCAGCCCTGCACACGTACTGTGAGGGGCCAATGGGAATACCCGGGTACAGGAAGACCTGCAGCCAGTGAGCAGAGTTTTCAAGGAAGGTGTCATTTTTGCATTTATTTCTTATGCTTTTTCT